>NC_056766.1:7364166-8062500 GCF_018687715.1 Carya illinoinensis
GAGGATCAACTGGTTCTGGAACATGTGCACGAAAACGCAGTCTCGAGTGTCCCATGCTGCATGAGAGGGTGGTGCTGTTTATCGGTCCCATCGGCTCCCGTTTATGCTCAGCAACATCTGGCACAACACCAGCACATAGTAGATATCAGGTGATCAGGACTCCGAATGGTAGTATATCCATTGAAATGTACCGAGACTCTGATCGAATCCTATCGAATATATACCCCACCAAGTCGATAGTAATGCCACGAGCGACCCGTATCATAAATTTCGTCCTATCAATGCCAACTTCTGTCTTGTGCTGCCGAGGGTCAATGTTATTGGCAATTATCAAATTTAATATCTTAAAGAAAGAAGATAAATCTGCCTGTTTGATGCTTTTTGTCCCGTCATACGGTGGAGCATCTGGACCGACAACCAAATCCCTCACCTCGTGATCAGCAAGGGTATCGACCTTATCAGTATAAACTGATGCCTCCTCCTCAGCTGTCTCCGCCTCAACTGAAGGATCAGACTCTCTAAGCACCACATTCGGATATGTATCTGGCAGCCTAGGAATACCGAGATGCTCAGCAAGTCCATCCTATGAAAACACAACGGGTACTCCTCGGACAGTGATCCTGTAGGCCCCAGAATCATCTGCACTGGCACTGCCGAGTTCTCTATAGAACTCAGCAACAATGTCAATGTAGGAGACTGGCTCCCACGCTTCCTCCTGCTCATCCAAGATAGGTCCCCAACCATGATCACTGAATACTGAGCGCAATGAATGACCCTCCCAGAGAAGACTCTGGAAATCAGAAATCTTCACTGGTCACTCCAGTGAAACTGTCCTCTCTCGAACTGGACCATTACTACTCTCACCAAGATTGCGTCGCTTACATGCTGGTCTAGAAGTAGACATTATAATCAACCTGAAATTTATAATTATAAATTAGATATAAATACAATAAAGAACTATTTACAGTAGTTTGAAACAAATAGAAATTTAATAATATTTGATATTATGAACAACATTATTTTTAATAAATATATCTCTCAATATCAATATTAATAGAAATATAATATTAAAAAAAGACTGGAAAATATTAGATTTCTAATATTAATGTATTGGAAAATAGGCTGACCGTTTGACCGTATGAATAACCGTTCAAACGATTCTTGTAACGGTCGAACGGTAACAGACCGACCGTTCGACCGTTACGTTATATCGTTCGAACGCTACTCATAGCGTTTGAACGATATTCGTGTCGATCAGGATTCCAGGCCGAGTCGACTCGGCCATTGAAATCCATGGAATCCTTCGATTCCCTGGATTTTACACCAAAATAAATGCAATAGAAACCTAAATAAACGTTCCTAACATGGATTTATGCAAATCTACCGATTATTTTGATGTATAAATCGGTTTATCCTAACTTAAACGATTAATCTATCAAAAACCTAAATCTAAACGGCAAAATGCTTTAAAAATGAAAAATACCGGTAGTTAAAGGTAAAGGCTTTGAGTGGGCACTGTTGATGGCGGCGAAGACAGCGTTCAATGGCGGAGATTGACGGTTTGGAAGCTTAGAACGGAGGAAATGCAGACGTAAACTTCCATGAAAATGACGTCGGGATTGGCCTATATATGCAGTACAGTTCGAACGGTAAGTTAATACCGTTCGAACGTATTAACTGAAAATTAATACCCTTCCCTAATTAATCCAAATTTCATGATAATAAATATTATTTAAATGCAATATTCAGTATTAATTATATTAAATATAATAATTAATTCAATTATAATATATTTTAACTGTTAAATATATTAAATGCAATATATTTAATGCACTTATATATTATTAAAAACTATATATTATATTTATAATTTTATATATATATAGTATATATTATATTATATTTAATTAAAATATATTATACTATTGAATATTATATAGTCTATAGTATAAGTTATATTATATAGTATAATTAATATAATATAGACTACTATATACATGAAACTATGTTCATGTATTTATATAACATATATATTATATGTGATATTAACTAATATATATATATTTAATAGTATATGTATTACATGACTTGTTTAGTATATTTTTCATATTATATTGCAGTTATAGGCTAATTAGATGACACTCTCTATTCTAGCACTATAAATGACACTATATATGCTCAATTTTAGCTTTTGTATCATTATAATACACTCTAATTGCTAGTAGTATAGATGACATTATATATAGTAGTAGATATCCTATTATTAAATAATATTATAATAATAATATAATATAATAAACATTATATATATATGCATGTGATACATATAACCCTATGCTATGATACCATATATATGTTATATATAATAGGTTAATATATGTACTTGACTATAATACTAGATGTAATATGATATTTTACACTATATATGTTACTAAACTATATAATATATGTTTGATTATATATTATATAGTTATATTACTATGTCTCTAAACTATAGTATATTTACAAGTTATTATATTTAAATGTATAGTGCAAAAAAAATACAATAAGTAACATTTTAATTTGACGTTTGAACGTTTTAAAATAACGTACAAAAGTATAAGAAAATGTTCGAACGTCCATTTTCACGTTGATGCACACGTGATTGTTTATAATGAAAATAGTCAGCATGGATAAGAGTTGGATGCGAGTTAGCGATCGTTTGGGTCAGAATTACAACGTATATGCTGAAGGTGTTAAGAAATTTTTAGAGTTTGTATTGGGTACATGTGATAGTGATGGACGTATTAGATGCCCATGTAAAGAATGCAAGAATTTGCGCTCTCATAAGATAGACTTGGTGAGAGAGCATCTGTTTGTGAAAGGTATTGACAAGGGTTATACTGATTGGGTCTTACACGGCGAACCATATCCAACTTCATTCGATGCTCCACATGAAGAAGAAGAGATCGATGAAGATGTACAACCAGATGTTGTTGGAGATGAGTATGATGAGGATATGAAAGAAATGTTAGGTGACATCGGTGCGGGAATGTTTATGAATGAAGGTGGCACGGACACATCAAGTTCAAATGATGGGGGTCATAATACTTTTGCACGATTGTAGAATGAGTCACAACATGAGTTATATCCAGGATGCAGAAGACACAGTAAGTTGTCATTTACCGTAAGACTGCCTCACATAAAATCACTGTGCCGATTATCAATTAAGGCTGTCAATATGTTACTCGAGTTGTTTAAGGAGGCACTGCCATCAGATAATACACTTCTATGAAGCAAAAAAATTGAAATGAGGACTTGGATTTGATTACAACGTAATACATGCATGGAAGAATGACTGCATATTATTTTGGCAAGAGAATGAGCAGTTGAACGAATGTCCCATATGCCACGAATCAAGATGGACATCTGACAAACAAAATGTGCCGCAAAAGGTAGTACGCCACTTTCCATTGACACCTAGATTACAACGATTATATATGTCACGTGCAATGGCTGCAGACATGATATGGCACTCATCAGCTAGAGTTAGAAACGATGATATTTTATCACATCCTGCTGACTCCCAGGTGTGGACGGAATTTGATAAGGAACACACATGGTTTGCAGAAGAACCACATAATGTGAGACTTGGGTTGGCAACAGATGGATTTAATCTGTTTGGGAACATAAGTACTAGTCACAGTACTTGGCCAGTTGTACTTATGCCGTATAATCTACCACCGTGGAAGTGTATAAAAGATCCATATTTCATGATGAGTTTGCTCATTCCAAGTCCGAGATCACAGGGAAATGATATAGACATACACTTACAGCCATTAATTGCAGAATTGAAAGATTTATGGGAGAATGGGGTTGTCACATTTGATTCATCAACAGACAAGTCGTTCAAGATGCATTCTGCCATTTTATGGACAATAAATGATTTTCCAGCTTATGGAAACTTGTCAGGTTGGAGTACTAAGGGGAAAATGGCATGTCCAACTTGTACCAAACATACTAAATCTGAATGGCTCACTTGCGGGAGGAAATTATGTTTCATGGGTCATCATCGATTTCTACCTGGTGATCATAGATGGCGGGGAAATTCACAAATGTTTGATGGTACTGTTGAATGGGGCCAACCTCCACCATATTTGTCTGGTGAAGATTTACTTGCACAATTTGTAGATGTTGGTTGTAATGAATTTGATAAAAAACATCGAAAGCGAAAACAAGCTACATCTGAGTTGAATTGGACTAAGAAGAGTATATTTTTCGATCTTCCATACTGGTCAAAGTTAAAATTATGGCACAGTCTTGATGTTATGCATATTGAAAAAAATATATGTGAATCCGTATTGGGAACATTGATGTCAATTGAAGGAAAAACAAAGGATACATTAAACTCAAGGAAGGATTTGAAGCGGTTGGGAATAAGACCAGAAATGCAGTTGCAAGAAAATGGTTCGTCCGTTTACATGCCGATTGGGTGGTATACATTGTCAAGGAATGAAATGGCTACTTTTTGTGAGTGGATAATGAAAATTAAATTACCGGATGGTTATGCCTCGAATTTGACAAGGTGTGTGCGAACAAACTGGAAAATAACTGGGTTAAAAAGTCATGATTGTCATGTCTTTTTGCAGCGTATCTTGCCTATTGGTACCCGTGGGTACTTGACTACAGACGTGCGCGTGGCTTTGACTGAGTTGGGTTTATTTTTCAAAGACTTATGTGCACGGATATTAAATGTAGAAGCTTTGGATCGAATGGAACGGGAAATTCCCATAATATTGTGTAAGCTAGAAAGTATTTATCCACCGTCATTTTTCGATGTCATGGTTCACCTAGCCGTCCATTTGCCACATGAGGCTCGACTTGCAGGACCAATTCAGTATAGATGGATGTATCTCATTGAACGATTTCTTGGGAAGTTGAAACGAACAGTTGGTAACAAGGCTCGCCCAGAAGGATCAATTGCAGAAGCATATATTGATGATGAGTGGCATACCTTCTGTTTCAAATATTTCCACAGAGTTGACACTAGGTTTGATCGGCCAGAAAGAAACTTTGACGTTGACAGAGCAAGACAACGAAATGTGTTTTCCATTTTTTCCCAACAGGTATGTCCACTTGGTGCAGTGCGTGGTTATGACTTATGTGGAAGAGAGTTTGAGAAAACTCAGTGGTACGTGTTGAACAATTGCCCTGAGATAGAGAATTACTTGAAGTAAGTATTAATCTTTTCTTAATTTAGTATTCGCTCATTTATTTTCGCAAAATTCTAAGAATATAAAATACATATGGTAATCATCAATTTCAGTGATCATATTAACATGCTCAAGGAACTAGGCGTAAATGATATAGACCAGAAACATGAAGAGGAGTTTCCGAAATGGTTTGAACAACGGGTAATGACATTACATATGCGACACTCATTCAATACAAATAGAAAATATTGATTGTTTTTGTATTGATATAATAGAAGCTTTACTTAATATGTAGGTTGTACAAATGCATGCCAATAATCCAAATGATATATCAAATGACCTGTATGTATTAGCGCGTGGCCCATCGAGACGGGATACAAGATTTTCTACATGTATTTCTTGGGGAAGTAGGTATCACACAATAGATCGAGATCATTATAGGAAAACACAAAGTAGTGGTGCCCTAGTTTAGGGAAGTCATGATGGAGAAAATATTGATTTCTATGGAGTGATTGTTGATATAATTGAAATGAAATATTTGGGGGAGCTTGCAGTGTATCTGTTTAAGTGTGATTGGTGGGATTTAAGCAATCCTCGAACTGGAGTCCGTGATGATGAATATTTTTTGAATATTATGCCTCTGAATTATGTTTTCAGATGATACTGATACAAATAGTGATTAACGAATTATGTTTTCACATTACGTGATGATGAGCACTATTTTACTTAATGAATATTGTATCAATTTTTTGAAATTATGCCTCTGAAGAGAAAGGAAGTTCGCAACCCATCTCCACTTGTTCCTAGCTCTCCCCCAGACTCACCATTAGAGATTGACTCTACAAAACAAGGTAAAATTCTAATAGTCATAAAAGTTCTTAATTAAGATTATAATAAAAAATTGATTATAATGTTATATATCATGATGACTTCACAGTACAAACTCGTCAAGGTCGAGGCACTACGAGAGGCGTGACGTTGGAAAAATATTGTAAGGTGAGTAAGATCAAAGTTAAGATTCTTGATGAACATACCGGAGGCGAAGGACAATCAGCAGCTTGGCTTGCATCGCATGTGGGTGCTCTTACACAAACTTATGCACCTTTGGCAACAAGTTCATGGAAGAAAGTCCCCCAAGATGTTAAAGACCTTATCAAGAAGCATTGTTTGGTAATGTTTAATAAACGAAATTTAATTGGTAAATGATTTTATTTTACTTTAAAGTTAGAATATTATAAATGATAATATCTTTGTCTAAATTTTTTTCTGTAAGGATGATTTCGAATTAAATTTTGGTCGGAGAGAAGAGCGTAAAACTGTGGAAGAGCTTAGGAGTAATGCATTTTGCAAGTATAAGGCTATGTGTCATGAGCATTATAATAAGTTTGAGAATAGTGAAGAAGCACGCCAACATCCTTTTCAAGATGTGCAACCTTCTGATTGGGAAAAACTTTGTGACATGTTTGAGGATCCATCATATAAGGTATAATTAATTTAATTATTTTAGTCGTCCTATTTTTAATTTCACTTTCTAATATTTTCAATTCTTATGTAGGAGCGAAGTTCTATAAACAAAACAAATAGATCAAAATTGAAGATTATTCATCATGCAGGTTCAAGATCTTTCCACCGCCTCTCTAAGAAATTGGTATTGCTATTCTTTTATTTGTATATAGTTAACTGAAGATATGAATCATAATGACTTTATATCTTAACAAATCTTTATTATAGCAAGATTCAGATGCCAATTATGATTTGATAAAATTATATGCTGCATCACATACTAATCGTAATGGAGAGTGGAGTCATCCTGATGCCCGTAAAAATTATGTAAGTATTATAATTTATTTTAAATAAATATATTTTAATATTTATGATGATATTAACTCTTTATCTTATGTGTAGGATAAAATGATTGCCTTGCATGCTGAATCTGCGTCAGATCAAAATTCCTCAAATAATGATGTTGAGATTTTTACACAAGTTCTGGGTGAACGTTCAAGATATTTGAGGGGTTTGGGTCGCTGTGTAAAACCTTCTCCCTCTTCCTCTTCTTCCGGGTCTGCCTCTATAGTGCAAGAGAATGCGAATCGCAGAATTGAAAAATTGGTTGCAAAACAACAAGAGTTAGAGGCTCAATTAGCGAGACAATGAGACATGGAGATACGCCTCAAACAACATGAAGAAGAACAAGCAGAGTTCAGGAGAGATATGCAACTCCAAATGCAACAACTTATGCAACAGTACAGGCCTCCAACCAACTGATGGTTTTTTACGTCTAGCTTATGACATTATCTAATTATGTATGAACAATGCTAGTCTCATGGTTATTTATTTCTTCGCACTTATTATAAAACTTTTGTGAGTAATTAAACAGTTTCTAATTTATGTTTTTCAAATATTATGGATGTCTATTTAGTTTTTTTATAATTATTGGTTTTAATAAAAATAATATTTGTTCAAATGACCGTGTCACGTTCGAACATTAATGGGTAGGCTGTTCAAACGATAATGTACCGTTCAAACATTAATGACCAAACCGTTCGAACGATACCAGATGCTCAAAAAAACGTTCAAACGCAGGTCATTACCATAGCGTTCGAACATTGATCAGCATCGTTCGATCTCTTCTACCGTTCGATCTGTTCCTTTAATGTTCGAACGTAATTCTATTGATCGTTTGAACTTATCTTGATAACCGTTCAAAAGATACAGTAACGTTCGAGCGGTAACTGAGAAGCATTCGAACGCCATTCTGGAACGAATTTTAACCGTGACAAAAAATGTCATCGTTCGAACGGTATCGAACGGTCAATTTCAAAATCGTTCCAAAAGATATATTTTGGGACGAAATTGTAATTTTCGTCCCAATATATCTTCTGGGACAGCGACGTTGGGACGACCTTGGGATGAAATTTTTTCGTCTCAAAATCTTTCAGAACGAAATCTATATATTTTGAGACGAAAATTTTCGTCCCAAAAAATGTTTTTTGTTGTAGTGAAATGGAAATTATACATAACTACATCTAAGGATATTGAGAATGTATATATCCTAAATAGAGAGGAGTTTTAAGAATTACAAGGGTAGCACCCTGTACGTTAGAGATATTTTTGACTATACTTCTTTACATGATATAAGATTTTTAATTTATATTAATATCATGATTTCAGTTATCGTTTCGTTTATTAGTTTATTTTTTATTTTTAAATGGGACTCATATGTTACGTCCATCTTTATCAATCTTACTGGTATAGAATGACAATATTTTAAGCACGCTCAAATACGAATTAGAATGGCAATGGCCTCTGATATAGAACCTTGAATGATTGTGTCTTGTAATCAACGCAAATTATAAATACATGACATCGGATCTCTCGAGCTACAATTGCGCAGAGGAAGAACATTCTCTCCCGCATATCTTACAAACCCTATCAAATGAATGGAAATGAATTAAAGTTAGTGCACTAAGATTATCTTAAATTCTTATTCAAATTTGATAATCTTGACTCGATATAAAGATCAATAAATAATGTAAATTATATACAAACAACTATAAATATTTATACCACTAAGGAGGTAGCCCAGTTGCCAAAGGTTAGGGGATTGTTCTTCCCTTCCTTGCCCGAAATCACATGTTCAAAACTGCCTGTCTTAATAAAACTTGGAACTAAAGTCTTGGAGGCCTTTACAAACCGGCACCTTGGTGGGGTTACAATGATAGGCTGCTGCACCTGTGGTCAAAAGCTATGGTTTAAACCAAACATGCCATAGCTAGTGGGGCCTTATGGTCATGCCCAGAGGGAGAAGCTACACTGCCGCCCCTCCCCACTCTTGTTGCAAGGAAAAAAAAAAGAAAAAAAGAAAAAAACCTTAAATATTTGTAACCCAGATCACTTAGTAAGTTTATCTTTCTTTTAATTTGAAATTTTACAATACTTTGTCCGACGTTAAAGGAATTTCTTTCATGTCTCGATACATCCAATTAGCACCGTTGAAATGATGTTGTCGTTGAATAAATCCCACGTTGATATTGTGCATTATAATGCTTGTATTAGAAAAGAATAAGTAGCCCGGCCTTGTGGCCTATGATAATCGTACCTTTAATTGAGAGCCAGGCTCAAAGAGTACAACAACGAGTCTCCGCTTAGCAGATTCGACCAGATTTCATACATGAATTTGGGTAAAAATAGAAGAACATGACAAACTTTTCCCGTCGTTTTGTTACCTTTTCCTCTGGGAAAACTATACCATGGATGACTTACTAAACTTCGAACGAGCAGTTGTACTCAAGTGATCTTGTCGGAAAGTCGACATGTTATTATATGTAGTTGACCATATTGTCTCTCTCTCGATGCAAACACCGTACCAAAGAATATTTGGAAAACTAGCGAAGTGAGCAAAGACCACTGATCTCCTTCGATGGGGAACAGTTTCAACGAGGACGATGATCATGCAGATCATAACCATTCGCTCATACGGCCAGAATCGTCTATACAAGATGAAGCAGATCGAGATCAAGATCATCAAGAAGCTAATAAAGACCTTTCCTCAAGGTTCTGGATTGAATCAAAGAAGCTATGGCATATTGTTGGCCCCACCATCTTCAGCCGCATCGTAAGCTCCTCCATGAACGTCATCACTGTGGCCTTCGGTGGCCATCTCGGCGATGTTGAGTTCGCTGCCATTTCCATATCCCTGAATGTCATCGCCGGCTTCAATTTCGGCTTCATGGTATTAATTCAACTCTATGTTCTATGACTTCTTAGTCTCTCTGCATGTCTGGAATGAATTTATTCTGAGAGTTTGAAATTCAGTTAGGGATGGCGAGCGCCTTGGAGACACTGTGTGGGCAGGCCTTTGGGGCGAAGAGGTACTATATGTTGGGCATATACTTGCAGAGGTCATGGATTGTGCTCTTCCTCTGTGGTGTTTTGTTCCTCCCCATCTACGTTTTCGCTGGTCCGATTATGAAACTCATAGGTGTTGGGAGCTGTTCTGACACAGAGACGATTCTAAATAAAGGAGGGACGAAATTTAACGTGGTTCGGCAATTGCCTACGTCCACAGCTGCTGTAATTTCACTATAAAAATAAATTTTTACAGAAAACTCTCTCTCACCCACTCTCTACACTTCTCTGCTTTCTCTCTTCCACGCTTTGCACTCAATTGCACTCTCTGATACTTAAGCTCTCCTATTTATAGGAGAGCAGATCAGTACTATGCAGCAAATTGCTGCATGATTTTTGGGAGGTGGGGAGGTGCCTAACAAAAGCACCGAACGGTGCCTTCGGTGCCTAATCTGCCAAAATAGTAAACGGTGAGCCATGCACCGTTTACTTCTTTGTCTCCATCTGCAACAATCTCCCACTTGGAGACAAATGAGTCTACATATCTTCATAGCAATTATCACAGCAACTTCAAATCATGCCTTTAAGTACGGAGGCCAACTGAAGCTATACACAGCTTCAGTTTGTCAACAGTAACTACTTTTGTAAACATGTCTGCTGGGTTTTCTGCTCCTCGAATCTTCTGAAGTATCAGCTGTCCACTATCGAGAAGAGATCGGATAAAATGGTATCGCAACTGTATGTGTTTTGTTCTGGAATGAAAGGCTGGATTCTTTGCAAGAAAAATAGCACTCTGACTATCACTGTGCAGAATGCCTTTTTCATTCTTCTTTCCCAATTCCTCCAAGAATGACTGCAACCAAACCATTTCCTTCCCTGCTTCAGTTATAGCAACGTATTCAGCTTCTGTAGTTGAGAGAGCAACTATCTTCTGTAACTTAGAAGCCCATGATACAGCTGTACCACCCAGCGTATACACAAATCCAGTAGTACTTTTTCTGCTGTCAACGTCACCTGCTAAATCAGCATCTACATATCCCTGTAGCTTTAAACCTGTTTTCGTAAAGCATAGTGACATATCTGAAGAGCCTTGTAGATATCTCAAAATCCACTTAACTGCTTCCCAATGCTGCTTTCCTGGATTACTCATGTACCTGCTCACAGCTCCCACTGCTTGTGCAATATCTGGCCTTGTACAGACCATGGCGTACATATGACTACCAATAGCAGATGCATAGGGTATTCTGTTCATGCATTCTTGCTCTTCCTCCATTTTTGGCGACTGATCCTTAGTTAGTCGAAAGTGACTAGCTAAGGGTGTGCTCACTGGTTTCGCCTTGTCCATGTTAAACCTTTTGAGCACCTTCTTCACATACTCCTCCTGCGAGAGCTTGAGAGTATCATTAGACTTGTCTCTAATAATTCTCATACCAAGGATTTGTTTTGCAGCACCCAAATCCTTCATCTCAAATTGCTTTGACAACTGCTTCTTCAGTTTATTGATCTCCTCGATGCTTGACCCTGCAACGAGCATATCATCCACATACAACAGTAGGATAATATAAGAGTTGTCAAAGTTCTTCATATAGCAACAATGGTCAGCCTGCAGTCTTGTAAATCCATTACTGCACATGAAGTTGTCAAACTTCCGGTACCATTGTCGTGGAGCTTGTTTTAGGCCATACAAGCTCTTCTTCAGTTTGCAAACTAGATTCTCTTTTCCCTTCACTGAGAATCCTTGTGGCTGGTGCATATAAATGTCTTCCTCCAAATCACCATGAAGGAATGCAGTCTTCACATCTAACTGCTCAAGATGTAGATTCTCTGCAGCCACAATTGCCAACACTAGCCTGATCGTTGTTAATTTTACAACTGGGGAGAAAATGTCTGTGTAATCGACACCTTCTTTTTGTTGAAACCCCTTCACGACCATTCTGGCTTTGTAGCGCTTGCTACCATTGTGCTCTTCCTTAATTCTGTACACCCATTTATTGTGCAAAGCCTTCTTGCCTTTTGGAAGCTTAGTTAGCTCCCATGTCTGATTTGACATCAGTGACTCCATCTCATCTTGCATGGCTTTCTCCCACTTGATCGAATCTTCAATTCGTAGAGCTTCATCATAACTTTCCGGTTCACCACTATCTGTTAGCAAGATGTAGTATAGAGATGGTGAGAACCGCTATGGTGGCCTGATTGTCCTTGAAGATCTTCGAATAACAGTGAGTGGTGTACGTTGTTCGATCTGTGGATCATCATTCTCTTGATCCTCGTTCTGATCAGTGTTGACTCGAGTAACATCAAAGTCAACAACCTCAGGTTTCTTTGGCTGCTCCTCAGGTTCAGCTTGTGACCTGGCTTTGTACAGAATCTGCTCATTGAAAATCACATTTCTACTTCTGATGATTTTGCAATTTTTATCATCCCAAAATCGATAGCCAAATTCATCATCACCATAACCGATGAAAAAACATTTTCTAGATTTGGCTTCTAACTTGTTACGATCAGTAGAATCTATGTGAACATATGATAAACAGCCAAAAACTTTCAAATGGGAAAGATTTACCTTCTTTCCGCTCCAGACTTCCTCTGGTAGATCGAACTTTAGGGGAACTGAAGGTCCCCGATTAATCAAATAGGCTGCAGTGTTAACTGCATCAGCCCAAAAACATTCAGGCAATCCTGAATTCAGCCTCATGCTTCTGGCACGTTCGTTGAGAGTTCTGTTCATGCGTTCAGCTATGCCATTCTGCTGCGGTGTCCCGGGAATAGTCTTCTGAAATCTAATCCCATTTGCAGCACAGAATTCTTTGAACCCTCCATCGATGTACTCTCCTCCATTGTCTGACCTCAGACATTTTAACTTCAAGCCTGTTTCATTTTCAACCATGACTTTCCACTTCTTGAAAGTATCAAATGTGTCAGATTTATTTTTCAAAAAATAAACCCATACTTTCCTGCTTGAGTCATCAATAAATGAAACATAGTACCGCGATCCTCCAAGAGAAGCGACTGGGGATGGCCCCCACAAATCTGTGTGCACCAACTCCAACTTTGTAGATTTTGGAGTTCTACCATTTTTCAAGAAACTAACTTTTTTCTGTTTCCCAAAAATGCAACCTTCACACATGTCGAAATCAGTTGATTCCAACTTTGGTAACTTCCCTTTGGATAATAGTATTTTCATTCCTTTCTCACTCATGTGACCAAGCCTTTGATGCCATAGGTTGGCATTTGCATCAGCAATTGCAATAGTATCTCTAATACTTGAAGTCATGTATAGAGTACCTGTTTTTGTGCCTCGAGCTACTACCATAGCTCCTTTTGTTATCTTCCACGTGCCACCGGTAAATAGTACCGAATGCCCATCAGCATCAAGTTGCCCTACAGAAATCAGGTTCCTCATGAGCTTAGGAACATGTCGCACCTTCTGTAGCAACCATGCACTTCCATTGGGCAGATTGATTGGTACATCTCCCATGCCTTCGATTTCCAACGCTTCACCATCTGCTAAGTACACCTTCCCGAAATTACCAGTGACATAATTCTGCATGATTTCTCGGTGTGCTGTAGTGTGGAACGAGGCTCCTGAATCTAACACCCAAGATTCAATTTGATTGTCGACTGAAAGAAGTAAGGCATCTTGGAGATCTTCTGTTGTGGCATTAACAGAGTCATGCTCATTCTTCTTCTTTGCTTCCTTGCAATTATTTTTGTAGTGGCCAGTCTTGCCACAATTCCAGCACTGTACTTGTTTTCCAGACCTAGATTTACTTCTGCCTCTTCGGGACTTCAATCTGCCCCGATTTGAACTTCTACTAGCTCCTCTACCTCTCGTCTCGAGGTTTAAGGCAGAACTGGAAGTTGATGCTTCTCCTGTATCTCTTCTGCGAACTTCCTCGCTAAGAATATGGTCCCGGATTTCTTGATACTTCATCTTTGTTTTGCCATAAGAATTGCTAATAGCTGTTCTCATGGCCTCCCAGCTTTTTGGCAATTGAGCCAGAGCAATCAGTGCACGTACTTCATCATCAAATTCAATCCCCACTGAAGCTAATTGATTGATGATGGTGTTGAACTCATTTAGATGCTGAATAACTGGAGTTCCTTCTGCCATTCTCAAGTAGAATAGCTTGTACATCAAATGCACTTTGTTATTGGCTGATGGCTGCTCGTACATGTCTGATAGAGCTTTCATCAAATCCGCCGTGGTCTTCTCCTTTACCACATTGTGTGCAACTGATCTTGACAGTGTTAGTCGAATGACTCCCAACACTTGTCTATCAAGGAGACTCCAATCTTCATTGCTCATGTCATCTGGCTTTCTTCCTAGGAGTGGAAGATGTAGTTTCTTCCCATAGAGATAATCCTCTATCTGCATTCTCCAGTAGCCAAAGTCTGTACCGTCAAATTTCTCGATACCAGCACCTTTAGCTTCTTCTCCAGCCATGAGTTCAAATTTAAACAAAAATCACCGTTACGTCTGAAATACTCGAATTAGCTGGAAACGAGTCCGGAATGATCCAAATAGTTTGTCAGCACTATTTGATCGTCGCGATAGAACTCCAATTGGCGTGATCTAGCCCAAAATGATCTGCAACACGTGGATGGTTCAGATCCAATGTACTGATGCCGAATCTCAAATTTTCGACCGTACGGATGAGTCCGGAATGATCCAAATAGTTGGAAACCACTATTTGATCGTCGAAATCGGACTCCGAATGGCTTAGATCTAGCCAAAAACAGATCTGAAAAAATGGAAGGTTCTGATCTGTCTGGCGCGTGAGATACACGAGCTGTACAGTGCACGTGGCGCGTGATATACACGCGCCTACAGACTGTGCGTGTGGGGGAGCGTGAGGCGCGTGTGTTACACGCGCCGAACCTCTCTAGGGCGCGTGTGGGCCCGTGGGCGCGTGTCCCTCAAGCGTCTTCAACCTCTGGCACGCGTGGGGGCGCGTGAGAGCGTGTGATGCACGCGTCTTCAACCTCTGGAGCGCGTGGGCGCGTGGGGTTGCAGCAAATGCACGCGCCGATCTTCTAGGGGCGCGTGTAGCCTCATCTGACCTCCGTTTTCGATTCCGTTTGCGGCAACGGATTCGTCTCGACGCGAGGAACACCGTGGGGTTGTCAAAAATTGATTTTGAACAACTTGAATTTTTGGACAGCTCGAACCGGTGCTCTGATACCAGTTGTTGGGAGCTGTTCTGACACAGAGACGATTCTAAATAAAGGAGGGACGAAATTTAACGTGGTTCGGCAATTGCCTATGTCCACAGCTGCTGTAATTTCACTATAAAAATAAATTTTTACAGAAAACTCTCTCTCACCCACTCTCTACACTTCTCTGCTTTCTCTCTTCCACGCTTTGCACTCAATTGCACTCTCTGATACTTAAGCTCTCCTATTTATAGGAGAGCAGATCAGTACTATGCAGCAAATTGCTGCATGATTTTTGGGAGGTGGGGAGGTGCCTAACAAAAGCACCGAACGGTGCCTTCGGTGCCTAATCTGCCAAAATAGTAAACGGTGAGCCATGCACCGTTTACTTCTTTGTCTCCATCTGCAACAATAGGACTCTCTGAAGAACTGGCGGAGTTGTCGGAGGAGGTGGCTTTGTGTCTAATACCGCTGCAGATCGGATTTACGTTTCTGTACCCAGTGCAACGGTTCTTGCAGTCGTAGCTTAAGAACTTTGTGATTGCGTGGGTTTCTTTTGCGGCTTTGCTGGTTAATTTGCTTGCTACATGGCTCTTCCTTTATGTGTGGCATTTTGGGCTTGTTGGTATTATTGTTGCTTTGGATATCTCTTGGTGGGTTTTGGTTTTAGGGTTGTGTGGCTATGCCGTGTGTGGTGGATGTCCTGAAACTTGGACTGGATTTTCTGCCCAAGCCTTTACGGGACTTTGGGAATTCATCAAACTTTCTGCTGCTTCAGGAGTCATGATCTGGTACTTTCTCCATTGATGATATTATTACAGTAATTAAATTCCATATGCTTGTGAAAAACAATACCATAATAAGATGAAGATGAGATTTTGTCCTCGAGACTTTGAAAATATATTTCTTTTCCTTGTTCCTGAGTAATCTCTATCGGATTACATTCCTCTTTCTTTTGCTGGTAATGAAAACAGCTTGGAGAGTTGGTACTACACAATACTGATGTTAATGCCTGGCTACTTGAAGAATTCCACTATTGCGGTGGATGCGTTGTCAGTCTGGTATGGAAACCTACCCTAGTTTCGTGTTGGTTGGTTAAAGATTAGGTTATCCTTCTCTTTGAAAAGGATGATCATGATAGTATATATTGAAATAATATTTTACTAAGATTTGTACTGCTTTGCTCTTATAATAAATCTGGATCTTCTGCAGCATGAACACCAATGGGTTGGAGCTCAAGATCCATATCGCTTTCCTTGTTGGCGCAGGGTACCTTTTCTCTCTCCCTTCTTACTTTTCAATAAGACCATTAGCAGTGCACCTCCATATATATCAACTTATCTGGTAAATTAGCAGTGCACCTCCATATACACCACGTGCCTTAGTTTAAAGAAATAATACTTATGTTCAGACAATTTCACCAAACTCGATAGCATGCTGTATAAATACCCGATATTATGTTCAGACAGTCATAGCTTTCAATAAAATTGGACTACCGTTTATTTCCTAAAAAAAGGGGGGGGGGGGGGGGGGGGGGGGGGTTCAGACGAAGTACACTACACGTCCAAACTCGATATTAGTTACTCATGATAACATATATAGACATCCATCTGAACAGAACGTAGAACGTAGAAACAAAGAGGAAAGGACATAAAGATCATCAGTGAAACAAACCAACACCCGGAATTTCCTGAAACATATTGTTGAAACTGCCCAAAGTTTACACTCGGAATTCACATGCGGAAGTACCCTTGATTCGCCAAACTTTTATATCGTGGAGTTGGTCAACTTATGATATGATAACTCGATGTCAAGTCGGACAACGTACTAATTAATAAAGATCAGATGTAAGCATCCATAATAACTGATATGTTAGAACGCCAGCTTATGATATATACAAGTACGCATGGATGATGATGAGCTACATTTGATGCAATATTGGGTATTGATTATTATATAAAATAACAAAAATTTTATGTTCAATCACTTTTATGTATTCTATCTTTTGTACATGTACACTCTACTTATATGATAATTGATTGTGTATTTAAAAAAAATTAATGAAGCCAATCACATAAATAAAGTGCATAGAGAGTATACAAAAATGACTTTACATAGCATTACTCATAAAATAATTGAAGAAGAGATTATGGAGACGCATGCAGCAAATATCTCCTTTAAGCTAGCAAACTATTGAGATTAATTTAATCATTAAGTAATGGTAGATACAATCATGGAGTGTAAGCGCCGTGCAGTCATTTTGAAAAAGAGTAGAGTTTACTATTAAAAAATTAATTTATTTTCATATAAATCCCGTATTTATTTACTTTTTCAAAATAATTGTATGACACTTGCGCAATATCATTTTTCCTAATCATTATAGTCCGGGTTCGGTATTCCACATTCAGTACTGCTAAATTATTAATTTTCCTTGGGTCAAAAAATCAAAATCAATCAAATTATTAATTTGATAGTACTAATTAAAATATTAAGGGGACGAAAAATTAGGGTGGCAAAGGTTCTATCTTTCTTAATTTTCTTTGCATTCTTTATGGTGGGCACATGATTTGAAATTTAGTCGATGGGACGCTCAATTGACAAGAACAAATCAAGAGTAGTACTGGAGTTTTAATATTTCTATGTTAATTGGTAATAGTATTTTTACTATGAATAAAATGGGTTCTAATGAGATAATGCAAAATTAACAGCTCCTACTAGAGTACTATTTAGGACTTAGAAATTGATTATTTTCCGAGTGTCTATCGAGAGGCTTACATGGCTATGAATCCTTCTAACCTGAAACTCACAAAATATAATAATTCTAAAAAATCAAATACCTCAAAAATCATCCCAAAGAAATTTAACTCACCACTAAAGCTGTATTTGGATATTGAGCTGAGGGCATCCACATTGGCTTGGCCAAATGAGATATTTGGCCAAATTTTACATAATTTGGCTCAAAATTCCTTCATATTAGATTGGGCAAATTTAAAATAATTTAGACTTTTGTTATAGTGATTGGCTAAAGATGGAAGACCACTATTCATTCATCAAATGTTAAAATATTAATTTCTCATTCCAAACAAATAAATTAAATTAATTAGAATATAATTAACATTTAACATTTAGAATATAATTATTATTAACATTTAATAATATTTTTTAATATTAATTGAATATAATATAATAATTATTAGCATTTAATAATACTTTTTTAATATTAATTTAATTATAATATAATAATATTAATGTAATATAATATAATTATTATTATTATTAACATTTAATAATACTTTTTTTAATATTAATCTAATTAGAATATAATTATTATTAACATTTAATTGGTAGAATTACAAAATGTGAGAAAATAAATTAAATAAAAAATTTATTAATTTAATAATATTTTATTATTATATAGAGAATGAATGGTTAATCCAATGTGGGGATTGAATTTTGATGGAATAGACAAATGTAAAAAGTGTTGATATTGGCCAAATTTAAAGATGAATTTAACTAAACCAATGCCAATGCTCTGAGCTGATATAAGTTGAGTTCATTATAAATAGTAATAAGTTAATTAGGTAGAGTGAATTATGTGAGACTCATCTAAAATGAGTTTAGATGTATTTGGATGTTAAGAAGAGTTTAGTACTATTTATGAAAAATTAAAAAAGGTTATGGATCCCAAATATAAAGATGTGTTGAGCTAAAAAAGTTGTGAGTTCCATGTGTAAGAAGTTTTTGAGTTTAGATGAGTTTAGTAATTTGAGAATTGGATATTTGGATGTTAGACTTAACTTAAAATTAGATTGATTAAGTTAATTTCAGCTGGGTCTTGCAACCAAATGGGGCCTAAATATTCTCTAAACACTTATCTCTCATGTATCTTATAATTCTGTCACATGCTATTTATTTCAACTATCACGACTGTCAAAGTTATTTATAAAGAAAATGGTGGAGATAAAGGACTGAGTCCACTTGACTCAGTAAACAATAAATTTATAATAGTATGTAAACATGAACTTGTAAAGAGTGTAAAAAAAAAAGAAAATTATAGGAAAACATACCAATATTTTCAGAAATCTTTATTTACAGTAATAGTATAGACAAAAGACATTTGGATAAACATAATTGAAACATACATCGTAACATAACATAAGTCATGTTAACTCCTGTGTTAGGATTGTGCGCGCTTTCCCCTATGATTGATTTGGCTGAAACAGAAGTTGAATCTTCCCCTTTTAAACCTGACATGTCAAGTGTGTACACAAGTAAGACCTGAAAACCATTATGTCTCCACAATGGGTGCACTCAAAAATAGAAATGTTGTTATGTACCAACATAATGACATAAGCCAAAATTTTTACACCCATGATAAGATCGGGATGGAAGCAAAAATAGAATATCATGCTAGAGGGTTTTCAAATACACTATCATATCATAATAGAATACTAAGTGGATAAATATCATATATATAATTATATATAAATTTTATATTTCATATTCACTCCTTTTATACATACACTTGAGAACATGGTATCAAAAATGCTCATTCCTACACCAGTTGTAACAAAAAAATATTTCATTTTCTTGTTCAGATACAAAGAATAGTACAGAAAATGATCGAGATTGTTTTCATAACAAAAAGATGTAAGCTTTTCATGAGATCAATCTCAATCAATTTTTGGCAATGTCTAGCTAGCATATATGGGAGCATTACTTACATGAACTTTTTAACATCTCTAAATATCCTCACAATAGTGCCAACCAAATATCAATCATCACCAATAAATAGGCGTGAAAGTTGTGGCAATTTTAAATCGCAAGTGACTATGTAATTAAGCACGTACTTTACAATTCAAAACCTAAGTTGCTTCAATAACTTATATTCCATAAAACCTAAATTTCTTGTACCCTAAAATATCATCACTCCCAAAATATTTTGATTTTCACATAATTTCTTCAAATATTCACATGATTAACCGCTAAAATATTTGCCACATCCAAAACAACGAATTTACTTATTCATCCAAGGATTAAAAACAAACCCATGATCCACCTGATACAATTTATCCGAAACACTTGAACAATGGAATAAAAACCCCACCTATTCGATCCTAAGTCTACCACTGAAAATGTGTCTAACTTTATATCTTCAACTTTGGGACCTAAATAGAGCTTGGACCCTTTCTATTTTACTCTTAGCATATTCTGCACGTAATTACCACTACAAGAAATCGGGGGTTTTACAGCGATTTCTTTTTGTTGAAAAAAAAATCGCTGCAATAACATATTAAAAGCAGCGATTTCAGTACGCTGCAGGCCTTCAAAACAGTAATTTTAATTTTTGTCTATTTGCAGCGATTTTTTACTTATTACAACGAAACGTAATGCTGCAAAAGAAAATTACTGTGCACTTGTGAAAATTGTAGCGCCTATTTGTTCTATTACAACGATTTTCACCGTCGGAGTTTAAATTTAGGTTTTAGCAGCGCTGTATTCTTCGCTACTACAGATATTGCCGCGCCCATCACTGCTTTCACTTTTAATTCCCCCCCCCCCTACCAACTTTTTTTCCCCCAATGTTTGCTCACTCCGATTCTCATCTGCCCAACCTTCTGCAGTTCGATAATTTCCCACCAACAATCTCGCAGCTCAATCCACCCCAACGAAAATAGACCTTATCGCGTTCTCGAGTGGCTTGATCTCCTTCACCTCTAGCCACTCGAGCGTTTCTCCCATTCGGGTTCTCTCCCATTCGCGTTTTTGGTTCACCAAAATCAAACTTATGCCGAGCTCCCAATCGTAAACCCTAATGTGCAAACGGCCTTCCACTTGAGTCTTAAGCATTGTCTCTGTTTGGGAAGCTGAAGGACTATGTTTCCACCTTCGCTGGAATAGACGATTCCGTGCCTCCATTTCTAGTCCGAAGTTATCAGTCTTCTGTTTTCAAGAATGATCATACGAGGCTCCAGGTATCTCCTATTGCCACTGATTTTTTCAATACCCCTTTACGAGTAGGTTGCATTACAAAAGTTGTTGTTTTTTGATGTACACTCGTGGGTCTTTTGGTTGATGTGAAACTGATGTGCCATACGTTTGTTTGAGTTAAACTTTTGTGTATCTGCCTCTTGTGTTTGGATTGCTCAATCAGTTGTGTGTATTAGATAATTTGAGTATTAAGCAAATAGAACTGCTTGTAGCTGAACCAGATGCAACGATTTGAACAACAACACCCAGAAATGCTGTTTGGACAAATTTAACTTGTGGGATTCCAGGGTATACGCATTTATCTTGTATTGTATGATGGAAAATACATATATAGATACATTATAACATAACATCTAATAGCAAGCTTACCTAAAATCTATCACATTAATATCATGATTGGAATTGATAAAACTGTAAAAAATAATAATATTTCTGCCATAGCTTACAAACTCCTACCTTGGAGAGTCAAGGTATTGTCTCGAATCTGATTTAACACAAACAATAAGAGAAAGTTCAAGTTAGAACCAACGAGAAAATATCCATTGGTTCTTGGGTATTAAAGTATTTTAGTTAGTACAAATATTAGAGTATGACTCGATACTCATGCATGTTATAATTATTGAGCAGTTTTTATATAGGATAGTTTACCCTTGTATACACACACACACACACACACACACACATATATATATATATATATACATGTCTGTATGTGTGTGATTTTATTGGCCATGGCATGCAGGCAGCAGTGGTGGTGATCATACGTTGCATATTGTTCAACCTATACTATTATTTCTTTGGAGTTTGTAATTCTTTTCCTTTAATTTGGAGCTATATATATATGTCATTGTGTTTGTGTGTGTGTGTGTATATACAACTTATAAAGAAAAAGTGTATAAATACACAGTTTTGAATTAGTAATATATACATCTTTTTGGAGAGCTGGTTTAGAACATTGGTGGTGTTATCAGCAATAGTTGATGCACACATGAGAGATAAGAGTACATATATATATGTACGTCCTTTTTGGAAGATGTCATTGATCCTTTTGCAAGGGATGGTGTCTTCTCAATAGAGACTATTGGAGTTTTTACCAAAGCCTTCATTCCTTTACAAGAATTCATGTAATAATGATCATTTTCAAGCTTGAACAACTATCTGCATTGTCTGCATTCAAGTCTGAAGTATTTTGTTTGAATTTGTGGTTTATGGTTTTATTCTCAAGGGGACTTAGATCACACTTTTAAGTTCAGTATTCCAACATTTGCAGCATAGCTACTCTTCACAATATCAGATATTTTGATTAACTCATTCTTTATCATGGCTTTGGTTTGTTCTCAAGTCAAGAAATGATTAAAGTTTCTTCTTGATTGCATTCTAGCACTACAATTTCTTAAAACTTTGCTACAGATGGTTGGTAATTGTTGATGATCAATCACTAAGTTCCTTCAATACAATGAAATGTGTGGGGATTTGTACTATGATGCATGCTTGCTTACATGTGTAAAGTTAATTAAGAACCATACTTTTCTTGGCCATTTTATATTATTCTGCACATGTTCCAAATATCAAGGCAAAAATTGATACTATGAGTATATTATTATTAGCTTCTACCCTTTTATTGTTTTAGTTCCGATTGTTAGGATATATGTGGTCAACTCTAAATGGTGGGATGGGGCTACATTGTGTTTGAGTTAAGGTGGGATGAAATATTTTCTTAAATATGCATTGGGATGTAAAGGATAAAAAGAGAAGATCGTCTATTTTAAATCTTTTCTGTTTAGTGTATTTATAATATATTGTAGCAAATTTTTGTGTGTTTTAGGCTATGAAAACCATATAGTTTCACTAGTATTTTTTTTATTTGTTAACAGACTATTGTGCTTTTCTTACTTGCAGGTAGAACCTATTTTAGCTGATAGATAGAGCTAGAACCTATAGGAGGAGATAGGATAGATGGAAATTGTACCTTTCTTAAACACACTTCCAAGTTCTAAAATTTTCTACAACAGATTCTGTTATGGTTTCTTTCAACTTCATGTATCCTTACATGTTCCCCCTAATACTTGTTTAGTTGGGTGTGTAACTATGTGGAGGGAAGGTAGAACTCTGCAGAATTCGTGCTGTCTACTGCTTGAGGAGGTGAGATGATTTTTTGCCTTGTTTCTTTCCATGCCGACAGTTTCTACAAAAAGGTTCTGCTATAGTTTCATTTATTTCCTTTCTTAGTTATTTGCTCAACACAAAAATAGCAACCAAAACATCCGCATTATCTAAGAGATTTTCCTGCAATCAGAATTTTCGTATGATGATCTTCCACTTCAATTTTTGTTCATTAAAAATCTCAATAATTACTTGTTTAGTTTAGTGTATAACCAAGTGGAGGGAGTGCTTAAACAAGGGAACTTTACACAACCTATTGCACAAAAGACGTGAGATAATTTTTCTACTCCATTTTGCCCCAAACATTTCAATTTTTGCTGTGATTTTAGTCCTCTCTTTTTAATCCTTTCCAGAACTTCATTTTTTTTGTCAAACTCCTAAAAATCAGTTTGTACTTGTGAGCTATGTCTCCAAGCAAGTAATTGAAGTGAACAACTAAGGATTTCTCCCAAACCAGTAAGTCTCTCTTTCATAAATTTCTAGTTTTGCCACTAGTCCATCTCATTCTTTTTAACCATCTTTGTATGACTTAGAACTTTGTTTCTTTTTCTTTTCCTTAATTATTGATCATGGTAGTAGCATAAAATAGATAATGGTCGCTGCATTTCGTTCATTTCCACTATTAAGACTATGTTAGGCACATAGAACACAACCAACCTCTCAGGCTTGGATTCGTAAATATATTTCTGTTTTGGGTCATGTCTTCTTCTAACTGTGTTAATTAATATTATGACGCTTATAGAGAATCCTCTATTAGTTAGAACCCTTTTCCTCCTTATTTCGACCATGGAAAGTGTGTGTACTTGTAATTGTGTCAAGTGGTACAAAAATTGAAGTGAAACATAGCTGGACAGCAACTACAATAGCAGAAAGTTTGACTCCTACCTAATTGTTCATTTTATTTTCTCTTTAAACCACTCCTAACTTTAACCAGTGTTGCTATACTACCTTTAGCCTCTGTTTTGATTTTTGGCCCCTCATCTTCTTCCTCATCATCCTCATTGAAAGAATACGCTACATCCTTCATAGCTTTGTTACTTGATAGAGTAACAATCTTTGGGACCTCTTCACCAACAATAACTGTATCGGCTAGCAACACCAAGAATTTCTGAGTTTTTGGGTTGTTGGTCTCAGCCTGCAAGTTATGGAATCCAATGACACGTTAACTACTATGCACTGGTTTTAGTATTAGATCATTATTAGCGTTAAGACTAAGACCCGACTCATGAAACTCAAGGCCAATTCTAGTCCCTGCAGTTTTAGTCATGCTTGCAGCCAAATCGAGGGCATCCTTCTCAACTACTGAGAGAGCAGCAAGATATGCAGCACTGGCCTTGCTTCCAGATGTGTTGCACTAATTGCTGCAGCATGTGCCTTGAGAAGAACCTCATAAGCCTTGCTCTGTAAGGCTTATGGCATCAACATTGGAGGGTAACAAATATCAACATTGTCTTTCTTCAGCTTGACCTTAATTCTTGCTGGTTCCAATATGTCATTCTCTGTGTCATCCATTAATGAAGCATGTGAAACCTTCTTTTCCTAATTGATAATCTTTTTAACTTTTGCGACTACAAAACTCCTCATCACTGATGAAGTCAATAATGCAGCTTTATTTACATTTGTTAAGAAAGCTTTTTCAGGTTTCATAATTATATTCTTGAGAATTCAATTCTTTTTCATCACTTTCTAATAATCAGGATGTTGTTTCAAAAGGCCACTGTTTTCCATTCATAGTAATCATACCCATATATATATATATATATATATATCATATATAGTATCAAAACTTCTTCCAATTTGTGTTCATTTTTCTGTATGTTTCTTGTTCAAAGAGTGTTTTTCTGAACTCCTTTTTTTATTAGAACAAAAGAATTATTGAATCACTCATATGATCTTACTCCAATCACCCTCAACATGTGGGGGATTGGAGTAAGATCATTCTATCATGTTTTATCCCTATGACAGTAACTCTTTTACTTTAAATAATATTTGGCAGAACAAAGCAACTCTAAGAGTAGCTTTCCTTATCAGGACAGATCCTTAGAGAAAATACTATGGATAATAGAAAAAAATATTGTGATGGATCGGTGTTAGGAGTGTGGAAATGATAGAACATGCCTTATTGCTTGTTAGGTGGCTAGCCCACTTTAGAATGCTATCTTTGGTTGTTCACTTTAGATTAAGTCATGCCCTGTAGTGTAATGGAGCTTTTGGCATGTTAGAGAGGGAGGTTTAGTAGTTCAAAGAGAGATGCATTATAAAAGATGATATCAGGTTGCTTGTTGTGGTGTATTTCTTGAGAAATATACAACTGGAGCTTTAAAGGTTAGGAGAAAACGATGGCAGTACTATTGGATTTTCTTTTAAAACTTTTCTATTTCTATTTGTCCAGATTTGCTTACCCTTTCTTTGTCCTCTTACCAAGTGTTTCTCATGTATGCACACTATCTACTAGAGCAACACTATTTTTTTATCATTAATAAAGTTCAACTTATCAAAAAATTTTAGTGGTGCTGCAAAGCCAATAGCAAAGTTCAGTGTTGCATTTCCATAAACAACAAAATGATCTAGTTTTCTGCATGCGACAAAGCAACCCTATCATAAGCTAATAACCATTCTTCAAAATTTAAGAAAGTCAGAGAAGATTAAAAAGCAAATGAAACAATATATTGTTTTATGGTTCTTTTTCTTCAATTTTCTAGTTTTCTTGGCACCCAATTAGGCGTTCTTGTTCTTTCATTGTGATTAGATTGTTCAATTAGTGATAAAAAGTGAGTGGCAGATGATAATGCAAAAGGAATGGTAAAGGGACACAAAATTGGAAGTGCTCCAAGGAAAAGGCTTGCTGACATAACCAACTTTCAGCAGCAGCAGCAGCCAAATGCAGTAAACCAACATGTGAAGCAGCTGCCCATATTGCTTACAACTAAAGAGTATATCGAAAAGCTACGGAAGGTATGTTTATATTGATTTCGTATTTTGTCTACCATATGTCACTGGATATTCATAATATTCAAATGTGTGATCTCAGTTTAATTTACTGAGGTAATCCTGAATATGATTTTCAGGAAAACATGACACTTATGAAGCTTCTTGTAGAAAGAAAGTATCCTTCACGGACAATCTGGCTTACCGATTTATTCATTTTCTCACATTAGTTTTTGCAATATGGTTCTGGCCTTTCTCCTTTCCTTGACTTTGGTTGGCAGTAAAATTATTGAACTGAGCGTAATTGAGCTACAGAAACTGAGAATCAATTTGCTAAAAGTGCAGCAATAGAATTTGCAACTTGCCCAAGCAAACAGCCAGATGTTGGCAGTACCTTCACATCTATTACTTCTCAATTGTTCAATTTTCTTAAAACTTTCAGTTAACTATTTTCTAGGACTTCTGAATCAGAGTGTTGATGCCTTGATGAAACTGACATATCATTTTCATCCTGCAGGAGCTTAATTCAGGTAAAGACAGGGTAAGTTAAATTCTGTTGCAAGAAAGTGGTACAACTTGATTTCATTCTCTTATTAGGTGCTTTTCATGTAGCTACTGGGGCAATACCTATCGTTTCATCAGTAAAAGAGTGTTACTGCTCGATGCATTGATCCCTTATCTTGTAATCCGTAATAACTGTGTTCGTTCCTTTTTCAGCTAAAAGCACTTCAGCATGAGCTTGGATGCAAAAATGGCTTACTCAAAGCAAGAAAACTAGACTCAGAGGTTAGTTTAAATAGTATCCCATTTAATCAATTCCATATTCTGGATTGGAATCGTGAGATGTACTGCTTAATCATTTCTACTAACTTAAAGTGCCAATATGGTTAAATTTCCTTTGGAATAAATTACTCATTTTCTATTACTATCACTGATACTTCATGTGAGGTTATTAGAATAGAATGTTGTTGATATGTAGGCTGGTGTTCCCACTGTCAAATAAGCCTGAATGGCATATGCATATCTACTTATATAACATTTATGGTACATGCTTAAAAGCAACACAAGTATCAAGAAATATGTACAATAGGGCTTCAAAAGATTAAATCTATATATGGAATCTGCACGCTAGGACAGAAAAGCATGCATCTAAACCAATTTTCTATATCAGGCAAGAAATCCTCTTTGGGTGAAGAACCTTGAATATGGTCAAGTTAGTATTGCCATACAGCCATCTTAAAACTTTTATTCCTCTTTCTGTGGTTGATCTTAAAAGTAATAAAATTTCAATTGGTGGTTGATGAATAGACAATTGTGCAGGTAGACTGGATATGCACCAACAAGTTATAATATGTGGCCACACATTGATAAGGTATTATCCTATCTCATAGTAGTTTTTTGGCTTTCTGTTTTGAGTCAGCAACTGGCTGATTTTCGCTATATGAGGCAATTTTTTTGCTGTTTGAGGCAACTTGCAGTAGATTAGAACCATAGCACAAAACATAGTAGCAGAGTACATGCGTTACTCATATATATGTTGATATATATATACATACTGTTTTGAGTTATGCAGTGTAGAAGATCAACTGATATTCACATGAAATAACTGCTGAAGAGTTTACTTGCTTAAATGACTGTAAAATACTGCACTGATATTAGCCTGACTTATGTTTGCCATTTTGGCAATTGGCGATGACTACATGAACATTAAGTTTGTGTTTCCTAATTGAGTATTATCAATCTTGTTCAATAATAAATGTTTGCTCTATTTAAAGTGCCTTTTTACATAACGGCTCTCTATATGGTCATTGACAGATTGGAGTTGGAGAGATTGAAAGGCACCAAAATACTGAACAATGAATCCCCCCCCCCCAACTTGATGCAGATGTGTTGAAGCTGTTCTACCCAATGTCCAGGTGCACATTGTTATCAAATACATTAAAGTATTTTAGTCCATAGAGGAGCAGGACAGTTGAACAATTGTTCATGAATGTGGACATTTTTAGATAATGTTTAGAAGCAAGAAATGAGATTTATATATGTTAGTATTTTGTAAGTTGTAGGTTTTGCAAGCAGAAATTGGTCCACCCCAATGTATATAGCCCATAACTACATTAATGTGAATTTTCCATTGGCTTTAGATGAATGAAAGTGTTTGATTTATTATATTCGATGAAAAAGGTTATAGATTTATAATGAAAGTGCCTAAAATTTTCCTATTTCTAAATTGGATGTTGGATAAACTATAAGTGTTATATAGCAATGTAATAGAATTGCTCATAGGTGTATTCGTTTCATGTAGGATCATTAAACTTGTGGTGATGCCAATGAATGATGAATTAACAACAATTAAGTGATTTAAATTAAGTGAAGTTTAAGGTACTAAAAAAAAGTTAATATATAAATTATTTATTAGTCATTGACATGAACACAAGAAATAAAAACTATATTTCAGATCAAGTTCGTAAATGACGGTTATATATATATATATATATATATATATATAACTAACATAACTGGCGAGATCGGGAAAAAAAAAATACACCAATAACTTAATTCCAGCGAATTTCATACCAATTGCAGCGATTCTTAATGCTGCAATTAGCAATTAACAACGATTCTAAGTGACCACATTTGCAATAGTTTTAACCTTTTGCAGCGCTTTTCAACCTATTTTCAGCATCTACATTACACTGCAAATCCTCATTTCCAACAATTTTAAGACAAATCGCTGCAATTACTATAATCTAATTCCAGCGATTTTAGTTGCATTTTCAACATTTATATTACCCTGCAAAAGCTTATTCGCAACAAATTTCTAAAAAAGCGCTGCAAATGAGTCTGCAATTTCAGCGCTTCATTGAGCAATTACAGCGATTTTAAATACTGTAATTAAACTTTAACAACGATTTTTCAATAGTTGATGATCACATTTGCAACAATTTTCTTTTTTTGCAGCGCTTTTGGTTTCTTTTGCAGCATTTTCGTTACGCTGCAAAATCTTATTTCCAACAAATTTATAACAAAGCGCTGCAAATGAGTAAGCAATCGCAGCGCTTTATTAAGCTATTACAACGATTTTAAATGTTGTAATTACACTTTAACAACGATTTCAATCACCTTAATGATGACATTTGCAATAGTTTTTGTTTTTACCAGCGCTTCTAGTTTAAGTTTCAGCATTTATATCACGCTGGAAAAACTTATTTGCAACACTTTTTTATGAATCGCTGCAGTTGTAGAAAGGAATTGCAGCGCTTTTGGTAGTATTTGCAAGGATTTTGTTATGCTGTAATTGATATTTCTCAGCGATGGATGTATATGGGCATGGGCTCAGTTGCAGCAATGTTAAAAGTATTAGCAAGGGAAAATTTTCGCTAGAAATGGATGTTTTAGCAACGAAAAATTTTTTTGCGCTGCTTTGGGCAAAAAAGACGCGATTATTGCAGCGAACGTGCAAGGAAGTTAAAATCGCTGTAAAAGAGTATATGCATCAGTTTATGTGGCATTTTGCAACGATTTTAAGCGCTGCAAAAGACCTAATTTCTTGTAGTGTACACACATGACTTAAAAGAAAACACATACTCGCTATCAATCATACATGGTGCCGAGAGAGAGAGATACAGAGTGAGAGAGGCTTACGATATGAAGCTTCAACCCAGCATGCGTGGGCATGGATGTACGATGGTGTTCTCTATTCCGTGGTCTGGGCACCTTAAGGCTGCTGGAGGAGGCTGAGCAAAGGCATGGGTGTTTGTCCAAGGGTCTGGGTTATGGAACTACGGCACCGCGATGAGGTTTGTGGCAGTTTTCTTACAGTTCGATGTCCAACAACCCCGAATTCGGGATTGTTGGACATGGACAGGGAACTGCCATTATAGTTTTCTCTTATGAGTAACTATTTTTTATCCGATACTTTTTTGTTGATCTCTCTCTCTCAATATAAATACAGAGAGAGAACTCCACTATGCTCTTTTATGGCAATGCAATTTCAAATAGTGGATAATATTCTCTTGATCCATACTTTATCCTGCCCAAAAAAATTAAAGAAAATAAAATCATAATCCAATAAGGTAACCCAACATGCATGTTTCAAACACAAGTAACAGGGCACCACTTTTTAATTTGGTTTTGGAAATAGGCTAATAATTGTTCATTTTTATTAATTAATATAGTAATATTAACTCTACAAAAGTTATTTTGTGCCATGAAACTCAAAGAATAAGGGTGGCCAATGAATTGGGAGCCGGCAATGCTAAAGCTGCGAAATTTGCAACTATTGTGTCAGTGTCCTACTCAGCTGCTATTGGACTCTTCTTATGCAAACTAATCTCAATAGTCCATGACAAGATTGCATACATATTCACGTCCAGCGCCGATGTTGTCCAAGAAGTTGATAAGATGTCATTCTTGTTAGGGGTTACAATTCTACTCAACAGTGTTCAACCAGTTTTATCGGGTTTCTGCTAATCTCAATCTCTCTTAATTAGTATAATTTAGTGCATTTGATGAAATATTGCCTATGTTTATTCCACTAAAAGAGTTGTGATATATAAATTATCTTCTTCACTATATATGACGACAGGGGTAGCTGTTGGGTCAGGAAGGCAAGCAACAATAGCATATATAAATCTTGGCTGCTACTACGTTATTGGACTTCCTTTTGGAATTCTAATGGGATGGGTGTTCGATTTGGGCATCATGGTAATATGTGTGCTTAGCATCTATGCTATTATTATTTTGATGCTAGCTTTACTTTTACTTTTCTATCTAAGGGTAGGTTTGGGGATTAAGATCAAATAAAATTTTCATCTGATCTCATCCTATCTTATTTCCAAACACAATTCAAATACAAAATTTTTAAACTAATCATTACAACGTTTTCCAACTTTCAAATAAAAAATAAAAAACAATTCTAACTTTTTCAAATCTTCAAACAAAAATAATATTATAGAATTATATTCTTATAATATTTTAATTTTATAATATTTTTTATTCAACTTTTTCTCTCTCATTTTTTACAATCCAAAAAATCTCAACTCAAAATATCTCACTGTTATTCACAAACAATCTTATTACTATTTACAAAAATTTTATCTTATCTCATTCTCCAAACCTACCCTTAGAGTTTCCAAGCGATCTTGCCCATTGTTGGCCAGAGGCCAACATTTTTAATAGAGTAATACTATTATTCATTATTGCATATATAGAGTAATCCTATTCCATATATGCATGTTGTAAGGCGTTAAAACTAACTTTTGATGACCTAAGGTTGAATTCTAAACATATATCCATTCATGCTTGTATGATATTGTTTGAGTGATGATATATATAGGCGCAAAGTAGAAAGTATTTTGTGTGTGTATATATATATATATCATTTTCCATAATAATGTATATAATTATTCAAGTAGATCATGATCATCAAGCTTTTGGGGAATAGTACTTATGCGATTAGTTGGTGGTGATAGGGTATTTGGGGTGGCATGGTCTTCGGCGGGACGGGCATTCAGACTTTGATATTGGCCATCATGACAATACGAAGCAATTGGGTGACACAGGTACATAAATATGTTTTGGACATATATATATATATATATATTCTCCAAATTGATCATAAATATAAATTATATGATTCTTTTTTACATATTAATTCATATAAGACTCTTAAATATGTATGTTTCTGGATTTGTAGGCTGAGGAGGCCAGCAAGCGTGTAAGCAAGATGTCAAGTAGTCCTAAACCAGACGATCAATTGGAATTTGAACATTAATAGAATTCTTGATATTCATGAATCTTAATTGCCACCGATCGATATACCCACCAATTTGAGGCCTTTGTTTTTCTTTTTTTGTTCTGATCTTCAAACCATGTATTGATGTCGCTTTTCTCTGCTTTAATCTGTGCGTTAATTTGCGTTTTAAACTCCAATAATATATTGGTGTACCATTTTTATGCAAAACATTCTTACGAGATCGATCCTTCAATTTGATATCAATTAATCCCACATCGGAAGGTTTTCATACGTCAAAGATGCTAATATTATCTTGAAAATCCATCTAACTCATGGCGTGCTTACTTTCAGGAAAATTACTTTGACATGGATGACTTCTATGGACTTTGGTAGCAAATCAATTTTGGAAAATACTATTTATTATCATTTTAATTATTATTCTTGCTAGGTCCAACATTCCCCTCAAGGGAGTGGATCGAACCCTATTTGATTAAGGTTCATGGGCCCCAATACCTATGGGCCGGCCATGTGGTTGTTAGAAATGTAGTGGTAATAGAACGGACAACTTGGAGAATGAACAACTCCTAACAAGACACTCGCCCCACTGGCGAGATTAGGGTCCTAATGGCTTGCATTCTAGTAAAAGATCAAGGAAGGAAACTAAACCTAGGAATAGGCCTTACTATATGGAGTCAACCATCCATATAAATATACACCAAGATAGACATCAAAGACAATGGAATAAAACAAACAAAAACACGATTTACCATAAATGACTTAGGTATTAGAGATGTCCCTCACAATCCTGACCTACTCTCATTTTCTGGTTGCAGGTTATAATAAGGACTAGTTGCGGCAGAACGAAACATGTACTCAACAATTCTATAATCAATATTTTTTATTATAATGTCAACTTATTTCCAGATGAATAATAAAAATAACATATTACTTTTCATTAATCATTTATTATCACATAGCTAATACGAAGCAAAACATAATTAAAAAGATAATGAATAATATATCTCATTATTTTATACCAACACACATATGTTGATTATTTGCTAATAGACAACTTTTTTTCTTGCAAAAACTCAAGTCCATCCACATTTTCGTCAATATTTTGTATGGAAAATTTTAATCCTAAGCCAGTTTAGGGATCACACACAACACACTTTTGATGTGGCAAACCCAATCCATTCCAAGTCCAGTCCAGTCACTACAACAAAGACTAGTTTTTGCTGCGGTCTACTTCCGCAGCAAAAAATGGCAAAATCGCAGCAAATTTCAGTTTGCTGCGATTTCTACACCGTAGGTGAACTGCGGAAAAGGAAGCCTGACATATGCCCATATTTTCGCAGCAACCAAATCGCAACAAATTCATCTTTATTTGCTACGACTAAAAATTGCAGCAAATAATTATACAAATTTTTTTAAAAACAAATTACTAAACAGAATACAAATGATATAATGCACTAAAATAGAATCCATAAAAAAAATATAATACACATACAAATGATGGGTTCTTGCTCAAAATCAATTGCACAAACAAGAAATTGAAACAAATTGACTTCTAACTCCAATGTAACTACACCCATCAATTGCAGAGTAGGTGCCACATACCTGCTTGTTGCAAAAAATGAAATATATGAGAAATAAAGAGATAAAGCAATAAAATCATAGCAATAAACACAAGCTCCCAATGTGGAATAAAACTACTAGTAAGACTGTTTAGCTGTCATACACTATAACACAAATGATATGAACAATATATTACAAATACACTAAGCTCATATATTAAAAAATATACTAATCTGATTTTCATTTCCTCTGCAACAGATCATATAAAGTACCAGAACACAATCATTTCAAGCAAACCTGATTTGTTACCTACTCCACATGGTATTCCTGCAAAAGAAATTACTTCCATTCCAATTAATTAATGCTCTCATGCATTTATCCAGCAAAACAAAATTTTCAAAAGTATCGCCATGTTGGCTAAAGCATCAACTAGAGAATAATTAAAAAGTAAGACCGTGAGCCATCAAAACTGAAAAATTTATCAAGATGCAGGGTGTCCCAATTTGGCTATCAAATCGACATATAGAGGCATATAGCATATACGTATGTTATATTAAGTTTTCCAACACAGACAACATTGTTGGTTTTCATACCTTTGTATATGTGTGGTGATTTGATTAATACTATTGTCTTTGAAGTGAATAAAAAACTGGAAAGAAAATGATAGTGAACCAACTTCTCATAGAGATCCTATAAAATTAAGAGATAGCTCTTTTTCACTTAAATTGATAGTTCTTTTTGAGAAAAGAAAAATTGATAGTTCTTAACTAGCCATATCTTCCATTTTACCACTAGTTTCAAAATTTCAAGAAACAAAGAAAGGAGGACAAGAAGAAAAATAGAAACACAAGTATACTCTTTTAGGTAAGTTATTAGGATCCTTCTAGTCTCCAAAAAGTCAACAATCTATCTAAGATATGACGTAAATAGTCATGGACTCAGTAAATAGAATGCAGTGTGACAATGAATATTCTCGACATCACTTGGCCAAACAGGCAAACACATGTGATTCCCTTTAAAATAATAGGGTGAAGACTTGAACAAAGCAACAGCACCAACTAGGATTGAAGATACTAAAACAACCTTAAAAGAACTTAGTGAATTGAGATATAACCTCCCCAAAGCAAAAATTGCTTTCCATTTGCAGAACACGACAGACAATTAGAGCACCAATGTCACGCCCAACAAATGCAATTTTTGGCTTTCTAGTTTTCAGGCACTTGTATGATTTCTTTAACCCAAAACCAATGTTGGATCCATTTTCTCTTGTTTGTGAACCGCAGTGGTTCTTTTTTATGTCATCTATTATACTAATCCGAAGGAATGGAGGAGAACTCTCGGCTGGAAGAAAAATAAAATTTTCAGAGCAACCCTACGTTTCCATTTCGTGTAGAATCAAAATCCCCAAAAATGGAAACCAAAATTTGGAAGCTTACCTATGTTTATCCCTCTCCTTGAGGAGATTTAGGCTAGGGTTCCACCCTTTGTACTGAAGAGACGAGCTGGAGAGGAGGCCAAGGGAGAAACGCACTAAGGAAACCGAAAACAAGTGATGATTGGCATACCTTTTCTTCTCAGAGCCTCGTTTGGTAGTAGATGAGCAAGGTTTGTTTGAGGTTGCAACCCTAGATCTTCTCCTAGTCCGGTCCCAACAGCTGATGAACCCTGCATTCAACCACAAAATAAAAAATAAGACAAGCTAGATAGAGGAGCAGAGTGCAAGAGAGAGAAGAGCAGAGCGTGAGAGAGAGAGAGGAGCAGAGCACTGGAGCAGAGTGCGAGAGACAGAGAGAGAGAGAGAGAGAGAGAGAGAGAGAGAGAGAGAGAGAGAGATTACGCCATTCTCGTATCTGCAGTTTAGCAACTGCCGTATATGATGTCCTGTTGCTGCACATTTCTTTTGGGCAAGACCAACTCGACGCAAATGGTAACTTTTGACAGCGCTTCAATTAGTCCCCGATAAGCATCTAGTTGCCAAGCGAATTCTTCTAACTCTTGCCACGGTTTCTATTTCTCCAGAATCAAAAGTGTGGCAAATGGCCATATATGTTGTAGTGAGTGCCTAAATCCCTCTCCTCCTGTATTCCCTTTTTGCCCGTTTTCCATCTCCCTCCATGTTCTCTCTGCTTAATCCCTCAACTCCATCGACACCAAGACCTCTTGCCCACCAGGAGGACCTCCGGTGGAAATAGCTGGCAAAGAAACACTGGTTAGCACAAGGAGATAGAAATTCTAAATTCTATCACGCTTGTGTAAATGAAAGAAAGAAGAAGAATTGTATAAAGGCATTGGAGGATGGGGAGGGCAAGACACTAACGGGTCAAGAAGACGTATCTAACGGATTCAGGCAGTACTTCTCTCAGATCTACACCAGCTCCAAACCGACAAAAATGAGTATTGACCACGGCCTTAATGGAATCCAGCCAAGGATAACCCCTAAAATGCAAGCACGAATGGACAGCCTTTTTCTAAGGCAGACATAGTGAAGGCTTTGAAACAAATGTCACCTTTTAAATCCCCCGGTCCAGATGGTTTCAGTGTGGGCTTTTACAAAGACAATTGGGATATTGTGGGCAACGAGGTAAGCTTTACGGTCTTGGACTACATGAGATCCGAGCGCATGGAAAAGGGGCTGAATCATACTTACATTGCTTTGGTGCCAAAGGTACACTCCCCTACATCCTTGCATCATTTTAGACCTATTAGCTTGTGTAACGTGATTTATAAATTAATTTCTAAAGTCCTAGCTAATAAATTTAAAGGAGTGTTGTCTAATATAATCTCTTGGAACCAAAGCTCCTTTATTCCAGGAGACTAATATCGAACAATATAATGGTCGCATATGAACTGCTCCACTCCATGAAATCCAAACAAAAGGGGAAGGTGGGGAGTATGGCTATTAAAACTCGATATATCGAAAGCCTACGACCGGGTGGAATGAGATTTTTTGGAAGCCATGTTAATCAAGCTGGGTTTTTTCAGCAACATGGACTGGTATGTTGATAGGCTGTGTGAAGTCTGTAAGTTACTCGGTTTTAGTCAATTGAAGACCAGGGGAGGAGATTATACCAACGAGGGGGCTGAGACAAGGGGATCCCCTTTCCCCCTATCTCTTCCTTCTCTATGCTGAGGGCCTTTCTTCCCTCTTACAAGTATCCGAAGCAAATGGTGCTATCCAAGGGGTAGCTGTACACAGGGGGTTTAAGGATAAACCACCTCTTATTCGCTGATGATTTTGTAATATGGTGCAGGGAAAAAGTATAGGAGTGGGCTAGATTTATGGATTGGCTTCTTCTTTATGAGAAAGCGTCAGGCCAAACCCTCAATAAACAGAAAACTTCCATTTTCTTTAGCACGAATACAAATGCTGATGCAAAAGCCTATATACTCCAAGTGGCTGCAGGGGTTTCTTTTTTATGACTACAATAAATACCTGGGCTTGCCTACCTTTGTGGGGAGGTCAAAATTTAATACTTTCCGTAGCCTCAAGGAGAAGATATGGAAGAAGATCCATAGCTGGAAGACTGGTTTCCTCTCAACGGCTAGTAAAGAGGTCCTCATTAAAGTGTCTTACAAGCAATCCTGATGTATACCATGAGCATTTTCAAACTCCCAAGGAAGCTACTAAAAGATATTGAAATGGTGGTCTCAAAATTCTGGTGGTACCATAACAAGGAGGGGAGAGGAGTTCATTGGCAGAGTTGGGAGAAATTGGGTTTCTCAAAAGAAAGTGGGGTTTGGGCTTCCATGATATGAGTTGTTTTAATCGAGCCCTGCTAGCAAAACAAATATGGAGATTCATTAAACATCCATCTTCTTTAGTGGCCCAGCTATTCAAAGCAAAGTATTTCAGAAATTCCCAGTTAATGGATGCACAACTTAGATCTAGATCCTCTTATATTTGGCAAGGTCTGTTTTCAGTTCTAGACCTAGCCAGGAAAGGATTGGTGTGGCGCGTGGGAAATGGAAGTTCTATTCGAATTTGGAAGGACAAATGGATCCTAAAAGTCAATACATTTCATATTCAAACCATTCTCAATAGCATCCCAGCCAAGTCAACAGTAGATAGCATAATTGATGCAACAAATCGTAGCTGGAAGAAAGAGTTAATTAAAGACATCTTCGTACCTGAAGAAGCAGAACTCATTTGCAATCTTCCAATTAGCCTACGGGGTATGGGGGATACAATGATATGTGGCTTCTCAAAAAAATGGTCATTCTCGGTCAAAAGTGCCTATTTTGCAGACTTGGAGACAAAACATAAAAAACTGGGGGAGTCTTCGGGTGTAAATTAGTCGATTTCTCCTTGGAAGTCTATTTGGAAGCTTGGGGTTGTGGGGAAGGTAAAATTCTTTATTTGGAAAGCAATCTCAAACCTGCTTCCTACTAAGGAAAATCTCTACAAAAAGATGAGTGTCGAGAATCCTCCATGTCCTGTATGCAATAATATTGGAGAAACTGTTTTGCATGGCCTTTGGGAATGTCTGGCAGCGCGGGATGTTTAGGGGGAGAGGGACTCTCAAGTCTCAAAATGGGGCAAGGTTTTTGAAAATTTTGCAGATCTATGGATGGATTTCAGTAGCAAACTTGATGCAGGGGACCTTGAATTGGTCTCAGTAATATGCTACAGGATTTGGCGTAGAAGAAATGACTTGATCTTTAGAAATATTTTCAGTGGACCAAAACAACTCATTAAAGATGTTTGCACTGACATTACAGATTTTTCCATGGCTATTACGGAGCCTAGGAAAGGGCTGGATATAGATTTGTCTCTAGTCGAAGGAAGGGAAGGCCGAGACACAGATTTCTTATGGAAACCTCCATCTTGTGCACAGCTAAATGTCAATTTTGATGCCAGCTTCCTCAAACCAGTACAGAAGATGGGGCTGGGTATTGTTATACGAGACTCAAGGGGAGACCCAATAGTGATGGTAGCTAGCCAAAAAGAATCTGTTAACTCAACATCACTAGCTGAAGGGTACACCTTATTAAGAGCTTTCTCTATATGTGCGGAACTTGGAATAGATGAGGCAGATTTTGAAGGGGATGCAAAGGTGGTCATTGATGCAATCTTAGATCCTTCCCCAGATTTTTCGTGGAATGGGCAACTCTTTGAAGACCTTAAGAAAGGGTTGTCGTCAAAGCCAAACTGTAAACTATCTCAAGTTAGAAGTGCTGAGAACCGGGTAGCTCATGAATTAGCAAAGCTACCTTTGTCTTTAGTTAATGAATCCGTTTAGATGGAGGATGGACCGTCTGTAGTCATACCTCACATTGCTTCGGACAAACGTTATATTGAATGATTTCGGAATGATGGAAGTCTCTTTTCAAAAAAAAAAAAAAAAAAGTGTGAATCAGTATTTATAGTCATAAATATGAATCTTTTAACATTATTAAATGCCCAATAAACATAATATCTAATATCATTATATATATTCTTCTCATACTTTAAACTTGAACATTCAGGCATCTCCTAGCCAATAATTAGTTTATTTTCCTTTTTCATATATATATATATTGAAAAAATCTACTTTTCCCATAAGTTGTTATTGCTCTAGTTAAATACTCGGTAAATTTTTTTTTTTTACTTAATAATTAAGAAAGTAATTTTAAGTGTATTAGTATATTTTTTTATTTTTTAAAAATATTTAAATATATTAAAAAACATGTGAATAGAAAACGTAAAAAAATAAAAAATAAATAAAAAAAAAAGAACTAAGACCAAATAGAGCGGTGTGCCATTCAGGCGATAAAGTAGCCCACTCATATATTTGTTGTAGTGCTTACAACAGTACTATTTGATTATGATCCATTCAGTAAACATCATGACAAACTTACCGTTATACAAAAAGATTTTCTCAGCCCAATAAGTATGTTATCCAACGTGCATGGTCGGTAGCAAAGCAAATATTGTATTATTAATGCTTAATTATGGTTTATGATGTCCGGCCAAAACCTGATATCATCATTCATTATTACCTTACATGTGTCAAAACTTCTACCAGCTTCTTCAAGTGGATCATTTCATTCTACAAGTGTATGGTCTTGATTAATTCGGTGGTTCAATATTATATAATTGTAGCATTTTATTTTATTCTATCGCTATATACGTAAGTCAAAGATATATATCAAAGATGTGACATCATTTAGATATATACAATGTAATTTCTGGATCACGTGAATTCACAAATTCAAAACTCGTGAAATTGGACTCTTACATGATTGGTTAAACCTATGATATTTGATGTTATCCTCCCCTTGAAAAATCTATTTCCTTTCCTAAACTTTGCTTTGATAAAGGAGCCTAAAGCATGAAATTCAATAACCTGAAGAGAAAGTCAAAACCAATTATTCGAGGCAACGTACAGTCTGCATTTCAAAATAACATACATCGATCTAGCCAAAACACCTTTAACGGATATATTCTCCAGTAAGGCTCCCTTTGCAGCTAGCCCACTCATTCCTCCCACTCAACTACTGCCATGTCATCATTTTTTTACTGTTCCTTTTTTTGATTTGGCCAGATAATGTGGTCCTGAATTAACGTTCATTGTCCCTACCTTCTTTTTATTGTCTGGAATGAAGAAATTCTCCTCGTCTCTTCTTCTATCCCTCGTATTTTTAAGTTTAGCATTTAAAAAAAAAAAATTGTAATATACAGCAGTAAAATATACAAATATAATATATTTATTTAAAAAAAATAAAATTTATTATTAAAAAATTAATTTTCTTTTCATATGAATTCTTTATTTATTCACTTTTCTTCAAAATGATTGAGCTGTATTTGCATATTCACGACTGCATCTATCATTTTTTTAAAAAAAAAAATACTTAATCCATAAAGGGTTCTCACAAAAATATACTCACAAGTTGATATAGTTGAATATGATATGTCATATTATAAATTTTCTTTTACTATAAATCAGATTTAACGTATTACATCAAATCATGTTCATTTGTAAAATATTTTCGTAGATTTAGTACTTCTCTTAACACATTATTAAACAAATCAAGAACAGATGCATGACATCGAGGAGGAAAGGCATAGGGAAAAACTGATAAAGATAAACAACATCAAAGCATACACGAATAAAAGAATGAAAAGATGATCATTATACATGCATTGGATCCACACTCAATTCTACGCACCGGAAATTAATGCACTAACAACTTTGTGTACATGATGACAATTATACATTTAGAATCACAAAACGTATCATAATCTGCAATCCCTACCAATTACTGCGTATGAACGATTTCTTTGGCAGAGACACAAATAATGGGGCAAATGCTGCAAACAAAATGTCAAAAACCCCATAATTTTGATGCCTAAAGAATGTTGGAGCTTTTTCTTTTATCATGATATCCTGTGATCTGATCACTCTTCACCCTACAGTAGAAACGGCAAGAGGAACCAATGCACCGCCGCCTGATCCGAAGAAAAACAGGTTCCCCGACTCGGCCGCCATTAATGGTTTTCTGAACCGTGTTGACTGGTTCATAGACTCGCCTATCCTTGGGCCTGCCATCGTCACCAGCCTCAATCCTTCTCTCTTTTCTCTCGTTGTAATCAGCTTCATCTTCGTCTCGCTTACCAAATCCCACATCCGATCGTTCCTTTTTCGATTTGCAAACAGCAACAGTAACCTCTCTTTGCAGTCCTGAAACCTTTGCAAGCTGTTTCGCATCTGAGTCAGGTCGCCGTCACTCAGGTTTTCCGTTCTGTCCCAGAGTTCCGAAACTCGGAGGAAGATTTCTAACTGAACCAACCTGTAATCTTCGCTCACCATTCTCACCACCTCGTAAACCAAATCGTTCCTCTGAAGGTGTAGCGAATCTGGTACCTCGCAGATTCTTTCGGCAAAATCCACAAGAACATCCAACTCCCTCGACAGATCCGAGTCCAAGAACGTCAAGAATCTCTCTTCTTTACTTTTGTCGTTATTCGTGCCTGAAGATGAACAAAAGTAGTAACCCAAAACCTTGGAAACCATCAAGTTTTGCTCCACTAAACCCGCGTACCATCTCACCCACGATGACAATTCCCACATTTCCGCCCCGGAACCGTCTCTAAAAGTCGAAAGATTGAGAAAGTTTCTGCCACCAGAAGAAGGATAGAACGAAAGCTGATCGTTGAGAATGAAGGAGCCCCTGGTGATGATGTTATGAATCGTAAAAAGGCATTTGATGGCAACCGGAGCGCTGTGCGTGTCATGCAGGCGAGCCATGATCGCATCTATGCAGGAGCATGCCGTGAGGCGGGACCCGTTGCCGAGGGTGAGAACAGCGGCGACGCGCTTCTCCGACGGAGGGCTGGACGGGTCGTGGGTGGTGGCGAGGAGGACCGCGACGTTTACAGAGGAGGTGGAGAGAGTTGCTTTGATCAAGGAGGCTTTGTCTTTGAGAATATCTATGAGATTTCTTAGCTTCTTTAGCCCACTCATGGCAGGCCGAAGAAAGATTGCAAGGTGGAGAGGTGGTGGAGGCAAAGGGAAAGATCACAAGAAGACATAACACGATGGAGCCTTTGGATACTTTAATTTTAGTCATGTCACTATTAATAGTTTCAATATAAACGTAAATTGCGTTAAACAGAAGCTATAAAACTTGTTAATACGAGTTGGAGAAATTCATAGTATATAAAATAAATAAAGAAATATATATATATATATGAATACTGTTAATAAAAGTCACATATGTGGACACCGAATAAGCTATTTTACTTTCTTTTTTTTTTCTTTTTTTTTCATATATTTATTTTATATCTTTAAATATATTTTTTTAAATCACAACATCATTTAAAAATACTTCATTAATCACTAAATAAATAATAATAATAATAATAAAAAGAAAAAAAAAAAAGAAAATTAATGGCCACCATCATAGACTTTTGTATGAAGGAATATTAGCATTATCCTATATATATATGTATATAGATAGATATCCATGCCGGCTGCCTCCCATCTTTTACCATAGATTTGTTTGAGCAAGGTTGTCAATTATTCGTGCTAATAGGAATATTATAAAAATGGTGTGAGGTTTGACATCTCCAAACATGTAGATCACTTCAATATAGAAGAAATTAAAAAGGAATATTGTTGTCATAATAGGCACAAATCCTCCGCGTTATAATATTTATATATATAGCTTATTATCTTTTATAAAGAGAAAGCGTTAATGGGCAACGAAGTAACTAGGACACTTTGTTGACCATCTTTTGTTTATAAGAAGTTTGTAATCGTGTTTTCAAAAGACATGGCCAGATAAAATCATCGGAGTCAATCCGACGAATGTTTAAAGCCAAACAATTAATTAAAGATCACTAATTACCAAATAAAGTTATGACAAATCAATAGGATTAGGATTCTCTTAATTTTTTATTTTTTTTCTAAAAACTCAATTAAAAGAAATATGAGACCATATATATTAAGTGATATTGCGGTATTTATTGAACATAGGGCTAGTTTGGTTGTTGGAATATACTGAGATCAATTCAGTTCAATCTAATTTTAAACTAATTCTAATATCTAAATACATAACTTTTAAATTACTAAAGTTATCTCAATTCAAAACCTTCTTACATGTGAGATCCACAATATTTTTTAACTCAACACCTTTTTACATTTGGAACCTATAATATTTTTCAACTTTTCATAAATAATACTTATAAATTTATTTTAATATTCAAACACATATAAACTCATATTAGATAGACTCTTTAAAATTCACTCTATTATCGCAACTCATTATTATTCATAAAGAGGTGAGCTTAGCTCAACCCAAAATCTAAATACAATTTAAATAGTGTTTATAAAAATTGATATGAATATCAATAAATATGAATTATAAGATTTATTTCTTATGTTTATACGTACACAAACGTCATTGACTCATTACCAAGAGGATGTGCCGTTCTTGTGTGGTTGTCTCGAATCAAAAAGCTCGATCGCGAGGCTCGGTTTCGACCAGAGTCCTACCTTGGTATATACACGTCCCCACATTGGGCTACCAAATCCGGAGCCTCGACTTGACTCGATTGGTGCCTGGTGGTTGATGGAGACACGTTTGGCATGAATTTCTCAGGTCATGAGCTTGTTTAATTGCCACACGTAATTGTATTGAAGTCTCTTTACCGACGTGGTGATCATCATGATTTCAAATATTTAATAATTTGACTAAACTCGTCAAACTTTGTAATTAACAGACAATTTCAACAAAGGCAACTTTCCATTTGAGATGTCATTACAATATTAACGTTCGATCGGGGAGTTAAATTTTCAAACAATCTAGAGTTTCCAGAAAAATAAAAATAAAAAATTATATATATAGTTACTTATATATATTTTTTATACACTCTATTAATATAATTGATTGTGTCATTTTTTTAAATATAAAATAATTATTTTAACTAATCACATCAATAAAATACGTAAAAGTGATTTTATATAATAATTCTAAAAAAATAAACCCATACGCAGTTGGAAGGCCAAGCCTAAGGCCTCAAGAGTTAAGGCCAGCTCTTCAAGGTGAGAGCTACAGGGCCAAGTATCCAGCCGATGGATGCATAAAGTATTAAGAAGTCTCACATTACTTAGAAACAAATTCATCATAGGCTTTACAAAGAGTTATCCTACTTATCTTATTATGTCTTTTTAAGAGAAAAATTGATATTTTTACTTGATATCAGAGTAGACTAACCTATAAAAGATGATGAACTACTGCGACCTACCCATAATGATGGTACTGAAAATATCGGCCCACATTTGAGGAAACGTATTGAGAAATCTCACACAACTTAGGAACAAATTCATCATGGACTTTATAAGGAGTTACCCTATACCTCCTATTATGCCTATTAAGAGGAGAAATTGGTATTTTTACTTAAAGAATAATGTGATAAGTAGGTAACACCTGCATCTTATTAAAAAAGTTATTTTATTAGTTTATTCGAAGTAACCAAGGATAGACTTGGATAGTAGTTTGTTCATATATAGTACTAATCACCAAATTCATGGTCCTATAAATAACACTTATAGATAAATGTAAAATATTCATTCAGATATGCATATTAAGATTACTTTTCTGAGGCATTGGATGTCTTCTGGGCACCCCAAGCCGCTATCTTATTTGTTGCAGCTTATCCGTGCTGTTGAAAGTGTGGAACATGTACATCCCCAACAAAGACGATACGTACGTACAAGGTTAATTTGATATATACTGACTTGAAGATTTCTTGATTAACTACTCTTTGCAAGCAGATCAAGACAACAGCAGGAAAACATTTCAAAAAACAGAGCAAAATTTTTATGGTTTTTAATCTGCTAGCTAGAGTCAATCCGAAATCTGTTATTGTCCAAGCAGTTGAGCATTTAACTGTCAAGCATCACAACTAATAGATAGTAAACCCAATTGAATCAATCCTTTCCAAGATGAGGAAATTAATCACACTAGTTAGTAGGCCTGTGCATAAAAGGCCTTGGGCCGATCAGTCCGCAGCAACCGACTAGAGCCCACCCGACAAATGTCAAGTTCTTCGGATCCAGATCTCTTACAGGTTGATAGCAATATTAATCGTTCAAAACAGATAGATCCGATACAGAGTGTTTCATTTTCAAGCTCTTCTCCAAAGTTTCACAAACCCGCCTACCCGTGCACCACGTAATTTGTGGTCATCGTTCCCAATAGAGGTCCTTCTTAATCCTCAAGTTTTTCAATCCAGATCTGTCGGGAACCAGAATTGGAAAACCGAAAGACCCCATCTCGTTTTCTTTGAAAACCATCACAAGCTCTAGGTGCGTGGAAGGGATTGTCGGTCTGCTGCAGCTAAGAGAACCTGCCACGTTGGTGGTGATCAAACTAAGCTACACCGATTTTCTTTGGGCGTTGATGTTGGAGCGAAGAGATGTAAGGGTTTTGCTCAAATCACATGTTTCTAGCTTGCCCCCGATTTACGCATGAGTAAATTACTGGTTCGAAGGCGAAGGGTTTTTTTTTTCTAGTTTTTGAATTTTTGCCTAAGACCATCTTAGATTTTCAGGTTTTGCTTGTTGTTCGGCTTCCGAGAAAATGTAAAAGGTGTATTGTTTGGTTTCCGAGAAAATGTAAAAGGAGAATTGTTTGGTTTCTAAGAAAATGTAAAAGGAGTAGGAAGTAACCGGTATTTTTTCTTGTTCATAGTATTTTTCTCTTTTTTCTTTTAATCTCAACATTCTTGTAGAGATCAATAGAATGGAAATTGTAGATAAAATTTGAAAGTTGAAGCTTTGATCAGCAATGGATATGGATTCGACGAAGATGAAAGAGGGCTGAATTTACAATGTTTTAATTTAAGACTAGAACGGGTCGTACGGGTTCTACCCGATTTCCTTTTTAACGGGTCAGATTGGGTCGGATTGGCACCTTAAATGTAGGCAGTCGGATCGGATCGGTCACAAACCCGCTATTATGGGCTCGGGTTGCAGGCCTTAGGATATAATGAACAAAGAAGAGGGTTCTTCTCACTCGGTTTTCCGTTGCTTTGTTGTTTTCACGCACGTTGTTTGTACACTAAATAACGTTGGAATTACGTGAAAACAAAGCAATGGAAAAATATGAAAAATTAAAGATACTTGATTAATTAAAGTTGAGGAAGAGAAAGGTCAACAAAATGCAGGTACATGACACAGATCAGGTTAAAATACATGGACAGGTAAGAGCCCCGGCCCCTTTCGTCGAAGGAAAGTGAGGGTGTGAAGCAAAGGAAAACGCGTATGGTTATACAAAGGAAACGTGTTGCAGACCCTCTTCATTTCGGCGCGTTTGTGAGGACATGATGACCAACGAAGAAATGGACTAGCTTTAAGTTCCGGTAGGTCGTAGAACCACGGAAAAACTTTGCAAGGAATGTCGACGACTTTTAAAAGGCCGCTCACGTACGTACGTACGGTTGGAACAAATTTCACAAAAAAATTTTAATATATATATAACAATATGCTTAAAATATAATTATATTTTTGATATCATAAACCGACTCATACAAAATTTTTGTGCATTTAGACTTGTACCTAACTAAAAATTATAATTAATTATTATAGTGTATTATGAAATGCCTTAAACTAGCTAGACACTAGCCCATTGAACCATCTGAAAACCAACCGGAATCTCTGTCTAGTTGCCCAAATCGACACCGGCCCTTTGAACTAGCCAGAATCGGTCCGGCTGGTATTACTCCTCCCCATCGGCTGGTTCGGTCGGTTTCCATCTCTTAAAATCTCAACTTAGGTTGGTTCAATTTTTGAAAAAAAAAAAAAAAAATCTATACACCTAATTCTCATACACGTGATGAATTGGGCACTATGATTCAGTCATGTTGCAGGACATTTTTTCAACTGCAAATGACGAATACCAAAGGAAAATCTAGACACCGATGGGTCCGAATTTCTTTGCATTTCTAAGCGCATTTATGACAGTAGAGAGAACAATTCTAGCTCGAGACAAGCCGGACCGACTTCCAAAATTAGCTAAGAAGTAGGCTGTTGGGCTTGGGCTCATTCTCTTGGGCTTGTTGCTAGCCCTCATTGACAATTTCCTTTTTCAAATAGATGATCTCGTGTGCAATATGTTAAACCGGTACTTATTTTAAATACTGGATGAAAATTGATAATTTTATCATTTTATCCAATAAGTATTAAAAAGAGTGGGCAAATACATGGAATCACATTGTTGTCTGGGCACCCTGCCCACCAATGATATTATAAAAATAGTTGTCAATTGCACAAGATCTCATATTTATGCACATATATATGCATAAATCACATGATCTACACAATATGTGCATAAATTGCACGATCTACAGAGATTTGTGTATATCATACCACTATATGATAAATGGAGAATCACGACAAAAATAATACTATATATCATACCACTATCTTACTTGCATTCCACTATATATAATGTAGTATATTTATTAATATTTGATGATAAAAAAATATGTAATAAATGATTATTTAATAATAGTAGATGTGCCTAAGATACAAGTGTGATAGTAGTATTGTGTATATAATTTTTCTATTGAGTAATACTAGATACAATCATAGATTTTTCAAGCGTCACACATTCTTAGTGGGGTTCACTATTAGAAAAACTAATTTTTTCATGTAAATGTTATATTTACTCATTTTAAAAAAATGTGCTGTACTTGTGTATTTTATGATGGCAAATATCATTTCTCTTTTACTTTCATTGAATTTGTATTTTCTAAAAAATATATATACAGGTGGGCAGGTGAAAACCCAATCAAGTTAGCACCTCACCTGCTTTGTCTGAATTTCAATTTTTGCTTTAAGTCCCGTTTGGATATTGACTTGAATTGAGATAAGTTGAGTTCTTTATGAATAATAGTGAGTTGAGATGGTGGAGTAACTTTTATGGAACTCACTTAAAATAAGTTTATATATGTTTAAATGTTAAAATGAATTTAAATATATTTATAGAAAGTTGAAAAAGATTACGAGTCTTACGTGTAAAGAAATGTTAAGTTGAAAAAAAAATTATGGATCCCACGTGTAAAGAAGTTTTGAGTTAAGATTAATTTAATAATTTGAGAATTGAGTATTTAAATATTAGATTTAATTTAAAATTAGACGGAACTAAATTGATGATAATTAAGACTAAACTCCAAATGGGGACTTTAAGCATTCAGCCCGCACTTGAATCTGGCCGGATTGCAGCAGCCCGCTGCCCAACCCTGCCCTAGTCTCAGTGACTTAATAACATAGGTTAAGATTTGTCAATGATATAATAACCAAAAGAGCATTGAGACGAGACAAAAGTTCCCGTTAGGCGTAACGACATTAATGTAGATTCTCGCCTTTTTTTTTTTTTTTGAGAGAGAATGTAGATTCTCTTTGAAGTTTAATTCTTAGTTATAAAACAATCGGGAATTGGGTCTCAATTAAATTTTATTCTACAAGAGACGGTCTAAGCAAAATTTATAATTTCTAGTGAAATATATGTATTTTACACTCAAATTTCCGTATTCAGTGGATCGTAAAAGTGGTTTCAATATCTGTGAATTCAGTAAATAATGAAAGGGACAGAAATTAAGAGAGAAACACAATGTACACGGAATCTGAATTGGTCAAACGCCGGAAAACTCAATCCATCAAGTTATTAACCTCCTAAACTTGACTGTCAGGCCGGAGCCGATCCGACGAACTTTCTCCGACGTCGTCCATCGCCGCCTTTTGAGAACGTGCTGAACCGGCCCGGGAAAGAAAACTTCTTGTCAGAGGAAATCGCCACCGGCCCGATCGGTTGACCCTCTCTTGGAACATATAGTTTCTTCCACCCCCAGTCCCCACACTGGCACTCCGGTATCCCCTCCTCGAACTCATCACTCGAGGAAACGCCGTGCTGCTGCTCGTCCGGTTCAAGGTCGAGTTTATCAGTCGACTCCTTACGTCCTCCGGTAACCTCAGCGTGAACCTCTCGCAGTTCTCGCCCGGTTGAACCAGCGAGTGACCCGTCGAGTGTGACCGCGGGAATATCCCGGTAATTCGGAACCCCGATGACCGAGAACGGGGTGGACGGTTCTGATTGGTCCCCTGAGCATGATTTACTAAATTCACGTTCGGAGCATCTATCTCTATGACGTGATTATCAGCGACACGAGATTGAGTCTCGTCGGGATCGGGTAGCCGATCGGGTTCGACCGGATCGTTGTCGAGATCGGGAATATGCATTACAGATGGGATTTCTCCAGGTTTTAGGATAAGATTGGCCCGACAAACGGGGCACGTGGAGTGAGAAGCCAACCAGGCGTCGATGCAATCGGTGTGAAAGACGTGGCTGCACTTGGGGAGTAAACGCAGCGTCTCGTCGTCTTCAAACTCGTTCAAACACACGGCACACTCCAGCGAACCCTTGCCGATCTTGAGCCCCTTGACTGTGGAATACACAAAGGTCGGGAAGCTGTCGATAGTGCTCGAGTCGAGGCCACGCGCCATGCGAGAGCGCCGGTCGTTTCCACCGACAGGGATGGAGTGGTCGAGGAGGCCGCGGATGCGGTAGTCTCTGCACTGGCGCATGTAGACTGAGAGAAAGCCGAGGACAAAGAAGACCGCGACGAGGATCACCATGATGAGTGCCATTCGCTTGTCGAACTTAAGACCGGCGAGTGGATCCTGCGGCCCACCTTGCGGTGGCGGTAAGTACTGTGCGGAGGCGAGCGGTGACAACTGTATCAGAACAAGCAGCTCGACTATCCAAGCGACGCCATGAATGAATCTCAAGAGCCCGGAAATCCTCCCGCTATGGTTCTGCTGCTTGAGGGCGGTCATCACTCATCCGGGTCGAAGCAAGCGAGCCAGAGTAGTGAGTTCAGAGTAGAGGATCAAAAGTCTACCATGGCGGCACCTTCTGAATTCGTTTACCTACTGATCTAATGATTCGAATGTCGCGGAAAGAAGCAAAAGAGCAAAGGAAAAGCAGAAAAGGGTGGAAGTTAAGACGCGGTTTGGAGAGATCAAGTGGGAAAGTTAGCGGGGGAAATCATAATTGCTAAAAGCAACAGAGAGTTGTACAGTTTATAGCATATCAATTTCACCCGCATGTTCTTGGCTTTCCATGAAAAACAGGGAGATTACGGTTGGTATGTATGTTTGACTCCAGAAGAGGGTTGAGGCCCCACGTGGGACCCTCGACGTAGTACTTTTTGTTTTAGAGAGAGTATGTAAAGGATACAGGACCTAAGGTTGTCTGTGATGTACGGTCGTGGCTGCCTGCGTAACACAACGACTACCGCGGGTCGTTGCTCACAGCCTTCACAAGGTCAATTCGATAAACATCAATGCCTGCCTGCCTGCCTGCCTATGCACCAACGTTATGCTTAGGATTTGCCGTTGATCATCTGGTTTTATATACAAGTAAATTAATAATGTTAACTGCTTGCAAGACATACAAGTCTCTCAAAAAAAAAAGTCTCGGCTTAAAAATAATTATAAAAAATTGAGTTTTTAATATATTCTATTTTTCTTCAAAGTTTACACGAAACATTGAGATTTTGTATAAATTATTATATTTACACAATATTTGGTATCCTTTTATTCATATATATATATATATATTTTATAATTTTTGTGTCTTATTTCCGCTTGGGATCTAACGAAAGGCTACGATATTAGGATGCACACAACATTACGTGCTTGTATACCCACCTTACATATATGAGATAATTGCAATCGAAAACAAGAGAAATAAGTTTAATTCATCAACTTATCCATAAGTCGCATCACCACCATAGTTAGGATATGACAGACCATAATTTGTTCATTTCCCAACTTAAAATAATCAACATAGTACTACAGGACAACAATAACTCAAAAGGAGACAAACTCTTATATTATTCATCGGGATCCACCGGTTCCTCTTGCTCGTAATCCCCCTCATTCCTACCTCTGCATAAAATCCTATGGTTTTCATGAGGGAAATTGTAGTGAGATTACCGCAATAAAATTTTAAAGAAATCTCAATAAGTTATAACTCAGGAGAAAAGTAATAATGCATGAAAACCAACTTACCAACCCTTTTTTTTATTTTAAATGTGTGCATCATGGTCTCTTCTTAGAATATTCATACAGACACCATGGCTCTTGTCCCCACACAATAGATAACGATTTCACGTATAACTTTGTAACGAGTGACACTTGGCTTCATGTCCAATCCTTGACCACGACGTCCTCTAGTCACCACCAACCAAGAGGCCATTGTTTCAACTCGAGAGTGTTATCATTTTGTCTAAGACCATTGTCACACAACAATTCAAGGGACATCATTCAGTCCTTAAATGCTCTCAAATGACCAGAAAAACTTTATTAAGATAATGTCTCATCTCGAATTGGATCGTGTTTCACTCACACACCCACATACTTCTCTTATAAACAAAAAGTAAGCAATTTTTTTAAAGAATAACATCAACCTTTTTAGCAAGACTGCTAGTAAATCACAATGGTGTGTTATTCGGCGGAAAAATCTCAAATCAGGGTAACAAAGTTATAAATCATAACATTGTATACTCATAGTTGTCACAGAAATTGAAGAGCCTGCATTAGCGAGGAGTTCTCACTAGCAGTGTAATTAGTCCAATCTAGTCTGAGACTTTCAGTCCACCTATTTTTTGGACCGAATTAGACCATTAACTATCGGTCCATATGGCCATATGGGTTAGGAATATTTTTTTCATCTTTTCTTTTTTTAGCAGATAAATTAATACAACAAATTAAATAAATTAATAAAATTAAAATTAAGCAAGTTTTTTAATGTAAATTATGTAACTAACTCATTAAAAAATAATTCTATTTATGATGTTAATAGTTACTAACTTAGTATTTTATATTAGTATTCATAATGGCCTATATTAGAATTCTAACATTTTATATATAGTTAATGAATATTAAATAATTTTATTGTCTATAGATTATTTATGCTTACTTGCAACTTATGTATCTTAAAAAAATTTATCTAATTACTGTAATTAAGTCTAAATAATATAGTATGTATTTGCATATAATAACATATATTATCATATGATATATTAATTAATTGATAGTATATATTATTTTATATTTTATATGGTCAATAGTGATAAATTAGATGAAAATTACATAATTAACTTATACAAATACTACATAAAATAATATTACATATATAATATTTAAAAAATTTATATGTAAACACATTTTGGTCCAGTCCAGTCCAAAAAAAACACACCTCGATACCAGATTGAAAACCGAATTTCTTAGACATCATGAACCGAGATTGACCAACATAATTTTCGGTCCGGTCAGTTTTTACAGTCTAGACCAAAAAATTTTCACCCCTAGTTCTCACATCAATCATTGATGGTCTAGCTTTCCTAAGTTTTTGGCCATCCAATTAACCTATGTCGAAAACTTTTTTATTTTAATCTCGTTTCAAGGAATCAATGATATGCTGGGTGAGAACAATAATAATGATTTTTCCATTTTGTATACAAACTAATATTTAACAATGGTTCAAAAATGGTTATCTCCATCACTACTTGGATATATAAGCATGCAGTACTATTTATCTACATAAATATTTTTTTTTTCTCCCTTTCTTGATATTTTTCATAATTAAACACATTATTCGTTAAAATGAATAAAGAAATAATAAAAATTAATATTTAAATAATATAAAAATAGAAGAAATAAGCTTTTATATATAGAGTACTACAGTACTTCACATATGATCATTAGCTAAATATATATATATATATAGAGAGAGAGAGAGAGAGAGAGAGAGAGAGAGTGACTTGTGATTAGCTATATCATACGTACACAAATTTAGATGGAGTAGTACTATTGATGAGGATAAATTTTCAAAGCAGGTGAAAATGCATTTTGCTGGGTAAATCGGCGGTCAAGGCTCATGATTAAATTTCGGAGGAAACTAATCCTATATATACAAGTCAATAGTTCTTCCAAGGTCTCCGGCCAGTGGATCTGGAATCTTTTCGACCATATTATAGCCAACTTGAGTTTAAAATCAACGTAGCAGCCGTAGGTAGCCATCCGTTTTGTTGGAAAAACGAGAGAGGGTGGAGTAAAAGAAAGAAAAAAGATAAATTGTTCATGTTTCAGTCAAGATTACTTGATGGGGAAGCTTTTGGAGGCCATGCATGGACACCCCCACTAGCTAGGTCTTGGTGATTTACCATGCGTCCATGGAATGGTTTGATTTTTTTTTATTTTTTTTTGATAAAAAATTTGAACGCAATTTTTTTAATCCCTATATTCTTATTGATAATAGAGTAAAAAAAATGATAATTGTAATTGTAAATGTGCAAGTATCGTATAATCATTTTGAAAAAAAGTTAATAAATATAAAATTCATATGAAAAAAAAAATTAATTTTTTAATAATAAATTTCATTATTTTTCAAAACAATTATATAGTATTTATATATTCTATAACTGTAGGTAACAATGTTACCGATCATAAAGATAACAAGACAATCAAAGAGGATTTTTTTACATCGTGATCATCTATGTACGTCTCGATGATAAAATTAGTAAAAGTCGGTAAGTTATTCGCGCCATGCATGCAGGTTGATGCTATATATGATGGATCTTGGCAGCAGATCGACCAAGATTGAAAGGAAAGAGCTGTCTCCCCCAAGGAAAACCGTTCCGTTCCGATTGGAATGGCCGGAATTTTTCGTGCCGGAACAGTGACCGGAACCGGATAAGTGTCTATTCCGTTCCGGGTCAAATTCTGGCCGTTCCGATCAAATTCCGGCCGTTCCGGTCAATTCCGGCCGGAATTCTGGTATTCCGGCCGGAATAGTAATTCCGGTCCAAAAAAAAAACTCTTTTGTAAATAAGTTGAAAAATAATGAATAAAATTATACTTTTAGAATTCAAATACCTCTTTCCGTGCACTAGAAATATTGTTACTTTTAATAATCTGTCTATTCTTTAATTTTTTTCCTTTATTTTTGTGTCTTAACTCAAGTTTATGATTTTTTTCAATATATATTCATTTTATAAATCTTTAATTCTTCTATATATATACACATATACATATCACACACTTACATATATATGTATTTATTTTATTAATTGTTAGTTTATATATACATATAAATATTTATATTTAATATATAATTAATCCCGAAACGGTACACCGAAACGTACCGGTATCGAAATATTCCGTTCCAGTGCCTCGACCGGAATGGTCTCCGAAACAGATTTCAAAACTTTGGTCTCCCCTCCTAGAGACGATTCTTCATATATACGCAGATATCGATCTTCTTCGCTTGCATGACTGACTGCAAGTACGTACGTACGGAGAACTGCCATTGCTTTAACTGAATTTGGGTTAAGTAATATTGCTTCTTCTAAGGCACGCTAGCTAGCTGCTACAATTTTTCCTTGGTGGTCTGGAAACATTAGCGACTTTTGAGTAGTTATCAGGCACGATTGCATCAAAATTGATTTTTATGTATTATTCAAAAAAAAAAAAATTTATTTACTGTTAGTTATTTATTATTAAATGACTAGATAATTCTTGTAAAAAAAAGTCTATTATCGTCGCAGATAGTAATGAAAGGTTCATTGAGGGAGGGGAAGTCCAACTGTTATGAGCTTTTGCTTAATTCAGTTGTTTTTGTTAAGCCTGGTGATGCACTTTTGCTATTGTTAGAGGACATGAGTCAAACTACTATTCGTATTGCAAAGGCAGCTGCATGTCGTTAATTATCCTTTTGTATTTTAATGCATTTTTTTTGCCCTTTTATTTTATTTTACATTTTACCAGCTTGCAGTAGGACAGCTAGATGAATTCTGTTAGTTGGTTATGATTCATATTTGTACATATACCATTCCTTTGCTACAATTGTGAATATACAAAAAAGGTAATACACCAGAGAAAAAGTTTTCTTCTCCATCGGCCTTGCTCTCTATTTTTTTTATTGTTTTTACTTTCCTTACATGGTACCATTTCCAGCCACCATTTCCAGCAGTAGGAAGAAATTTGACCCACGAGGTCACCAATGTATCTTCCTTGGTTATCCTTTTGGAACCAAGGGATATAAACTTTTAGATCTTCAAACTCACTCCATTTTCATATCACGAGATGTTGTCTTCCATGAGCATATTTTTCCATTCCAACAACCATCTTCCATCCCTTCTCAACCCCCTCCATCTGCTCCTATTTTCCATCCCAGCTTCCCTACTCCTTGTATTTTTCCCACAAATCTTCATTTCCCATCCTCTCAATCCACTGCTAGTCCTTCACTTGATAGTTCTACCAGCTCTATTTCCCCACCCGATACCACTTCCTCATCCCTTTCTCCGAACCTTTCCACTAACACCACTCATACCCAGCCTTCAATTGCCCCCTTTTGAAGGTCAACTAGGCTTAGGACAGCACCAAAATACTTATAAGATTTTCATTGCCAACAGGTATTGCTTAACTCATCTCACCAATTGGGTTCCAAGGTTTCTGCTGCTCCTCATGGTAAGCTTTTTCCTTTATCTAATTGCATCTCCTATCAAAAGTTTACCCCATCTTTTCAAGCTTTCACTTCCTCCATTTCAATTCATTCTGAACCTACATCTTAGAAGCAAGTTTTAAAAGATCCTGGTTGGTGCCAAGCTATGGAAGCTGAAATTGCAGCTTTGGAACAAAACCATATTTGGACAATCACTGATCTACTTGCCGAAAAAGAAGCAATAGATTGTAAGTATATTTACAAAATAAAATTCAAATCTGATGGTACTGTGGAGAGATTAAAAGCTTGTTTAGTAGCAAAGAGCTACACTCAACTTGAAGGTATTGACTATACCGAAACTTTTTCACCAGTTGCCAAACTTGTCACCGTGAGGTGTTTGCTTACTATTTCAATAGTCAAAGGATGGTTTTTATACCAATTTGATATAAACAATGTTTTCCTCAATGGTGACTTAACCGAGGAAATTTATATAAAAAAACCACCTGGGTATGACAAAGGAAAACCCAACCAAGTTTGTAAGCTACACAAAAGTCTTTATGGGCTTAAACAAGCCTCTAGGCAGTCGTACTCCAAATTCTCTAACTCACTCATTGACTTTAGTTTTATTTAATCCAAAGCTGACTATAGTTTGTTCATTAAACATTATGAGACTTCTTATACTGCTTTATTGGTTTATGTGGATGACATTGTAGTTGCTAGTACTTATCAAAACTCCATTGATTCACACAGATCTTTTTTGAATCACAAGTTCAAAATTAAAGACCTTAGCTGTTTAAGATATTTTTTGGGCTTGGAAATTGCTCGATCTTCTCAAGGCATCCACATATGTCAAAGGAAGTATGCTTTGGATATTTTGGCTAATTCGGGCATGCTTGGTTGCAAGCCTCTCAAGCTTCCCAGGGATCAAAATTTTAAACTCAGTAAGGATGAAGGCACTCCTCTCACTAATCCCAGCTTGTTCCGAAGGTTAATTGGGAGATTGCTATATTTAACAGTTACACGACCAGATCTTTGTTTTGCTGTTCAACTCTTAAGTCAATTCATGGGTAGCTCGCGATCTTCTCATTTGGTAGCAGCTTACAAAGTTCTTAGATACATCAAAACAACCCCTGATCAAGGCATTCTTCTATCCTCTTCTTTTCAATTACAGCTTAAGGCATATTGTGATTTAGATTGGGCATCTTATCCCGACACTCGTCGCTCAACAACAGATTATTGTATCCTTTTAGGCGATTCTCTAGTTTCTTGGAAATCCAAGAAACAAATGGTTGTCTCTCGATCTTCAGCTGAATTTGAATACACATCTATGGTTGCCATATGTTCCGAATTAACTTGGCTTCGTTATCTCCTCACTGATCTTGGCATCCATCATCCTCAAGCTACTCTTCTCTTTTGTGACAATCAAGCGGCACTTCACATTGTTGCCAACCCAGTGTTTCATGAGAGAACAAAACATATTAAATTTGATTGTCGCTTAGTTAGAGATCAGATTCAAGCAATCTCGGTGTCCTCCCAAACTCAGCTAGCTAACATCTTCACAAGGGCCTTACCCTCTCATCTGTTATACTCACATTTGCTCAAGATGGGAATAGTAAATTTCTATTCTCCATCTTGTGGGGGGTGTTAGAGGACATGAGTCAAACTACTAGTAGTATTGCAAAGGTAGCTGCATGTCGTTAATTATCCTTCTGCATTTTAATGTATTTTTTTTTTTTTGCCCTTTTATTTTCTTTTACATTTTACCAACTAGCAGTAGGACAACTAGATAAATTATGTTAGTTAGTTATGATTCATATATGTACATATACAATTCCTTTGCTGCAATTGTAAATATACGAAAAAGGTAATACACCAGAGGAAAAGTTTTCTTCTCCATCGACCTTGCTCTCTATTTTTCTTATTGTTTTTACTTTCCTTACAACTATGCTTGAGTTTATTTGTTTAGAAAGTGAGAAGACATGAGGTGATCAGATACCATAAACAATGAGCTCATTCTTGCCTTCTATATGAGTTCCATTGCCACCGAGGCAAATTAAAGATACTGAAATGGTGTTTCTATTTATTAGGTATAAGATCTAGTCCTCACATTGACCCAATGTTCTGTTGTTGGCTGAAGGCTAGTGATGAAGACTCTGGTGTCAACTGGCTAGGGCGACAACCTCCATATTACCCTTGTGAACTGCCACAATAGAAAGAGGCAAGGTTAATTAATATATATATTTATCACATGATCAGTTTGCTTACGGAGAGAAGATGTCTTTCTTTATTGGAAAGATGTACCACTCAACCTTCCATAGCAACATTTTGAAGCGTGCATTTAATATTTGAAACTTCCACAAATAGGACTACTTAGTGGGGAAATTGGGATTAGGAGTCAGTCAGTTAATTATAAGTTTATCCTCCCTTGGCACACTGGTTAGAAGGATTTTTCAGATTTGGCTCACCGTGTCATCCTCAAATAGCTGATCAAATAGTTTTGGTTCATGATTGTATCTGCTGAGGAAGCTAGCGGCCATAGGCCTGGGTGGACGGGACCTCGTAGTCCTTCTGCCAGCACCTGCTAGGTATCAAGTGGATGATCCACCCGATATCACCTAGTAAGTAGGCGAATTAAAACTAGAAAATCAAAAAACGGGAAGGGGCAGAAATGGGTACCCACCTGCCCCAAAGGAAAAAAAAAAAAAAAAAAACTGTAGGTAATCTTATTTTTTTCTGAGGAGTGTTATAGTCACAAAAGGATTACATAAAAGTAATCCTATAAATTAACGTGGCTTCATGTAATCCGTCGAATCTGTTTTACAATAAAAATAACTTTACAATCAACAAACAATATCAGTTTGTAAGATTATTTTTATATAATCACTTTGAGGCTAAAGTTTTTATTTTTCTCCCCCTTATCTCTTGTCGCTCACTTTCCTCTTCTCATCTTTTGGTCTCCTCTCCCTCTTCGTGATCTCCTCCAGCAGCTGCCGCTCACTTCCTCTCCTTCTTTTCGTCTTCTTGATCTCCTTCTCTCATTCTCCATATCATCAATGTTGGAATAGAGTGACTAGGGATGTTTTTTTATTTTTTTTTCAAGATAGTGACTAAGGATGTTAAATATGCAAATAAAGAAAAATCTAGTTACAAGCATAATTGTGTACTAATCTATGCACCAATTTAATATGATTGGTCAAAAAGTAGATTTTATTAAAAACACTGTTAATTTAAATTTTGAATATGAAGAAATCAGTATTAGTACGCATATTAGTACGCAATTTTACTTATACGTAACAAAAACTCTGTGAATAAACATACTCGTAAATAAACTTCTTAATAAAAATAGTATTTTTATTAAAATAAAAACCATGTCTGCAACGACATTATTTATTTCAAACGATTGATTAGCTAGGTTATCAAATTTTAAATGGATTACAATCGATGCCAAACCAAAGACTCAAACTTATATAAATATATATATATATATATATATATATATATATATGTATATATACATACATATTCTGTTCAACCTGCTAATTTGAATCAACCAAATGAGCGTAGCGTACGTGACTTCCATTTAATTTGGTTTATTTTACATTTATAATTCGTGGAACTGTGGGCAGAGTTAAAATTAAATATATAATTATTAGTCATATCTTCACAATTCCTTTGCTCATTAATTAAAAAATCCATGTATTCCTTTAACTTTTAATACATGAACCAGACGCATCTAATTAATATATATATATATATATACTAGTAGTTGGGCAACGTCCAAGGGACGTTCGTCCAGTGTATAGAAATATTATTTTTATTAAGGAAAAAATTTTGAATAATAATGTAATATTTTTAGAAAAAAAATATATAAATTCTAACATCAAATAGTAAGATAGACTTAAATCAGTTTTAAAGCATTTAGAATTTAAAAAAAAAAAAAAAAAAAAAAAAAAAAAGAATCTTGAAACAAACATGTGCAGCACAGGAGATAAACTGTTAACAGTAAAGGCACGTTTTCTTAATTTAATAAAGCGATTATTTTTAAAAAGTAACATAATTTTTATAAAGAAATAAAATACTAAGGTTTTTATAAGATATTATTATTTGATTTTAATGTTTCATAATGAATTTAAATTGATAAATAAATAATATTTTATTAGGATAATTGTATTCGTAAATGTAGTTGGTAAATATATTTAAACTTAATTATTTTACATTTCTCTTTGTTTATATAAGGAATGAATAAAAATTTTAAATCACATAAATAAATTGATATATAAATTATAATTTATATAAAAGATCATATATATATAATAGAATATAGAATATATATTTATATAATTTATATAGATATATTTAATAGAATATATATATATATATAGATATCTAATATACCTCATAAATAAATGATCATCAATGCATAGGTTACAGGATCATGCATGCTGCATGAAGTTTAATAATTATGAATTTATTCATAAGTGATTGGGGAGAGAGATTAAAAAATTAAGAATTTTTAAGAAGAGAGAGCCACTTTAATTTATTCATGTAACTAACGGCGTTAATTTTAACGGTAAAACAACAAAAACCGTTAAACCAATAAAATTCCGTTAGATAGCCACTTTATATATATAAAGATATGCAAAAGGCTAAGAAGCTTCGCTTATGCAAATTGGCCGGGTGCGACCTGAAAGTATGTATATAGCAATTATATATATATGAAAACCCCAATGATAAATGATATGTAGTACTTGTTGAACATTTCAAAATTAACCAAAATCGAGTTATTAATTAATTAGGACCTTTTCTACAGTCGGTACCTTGTTATGCAAGAATATTATTCATTCAACTCGTATCTATTTTATTTATTTCAATTTATTTTCTGTATTTTTCATTAGAAAATTTGCATGATTTTGATTGACAAGCACTGAGATATATCCACGCAACAACTATGGTTTCATAGGTGAGCATGAGTAGTACCATGTAATTCACCATGAATATTGTGACAAGATATATATATATATATATATATTTGCCTGTTTATTGTAGACATATCTTGTATTATGTATGCATAGCTATTGTTTTCTATAAGTTTTATAGAGATTCATACGTCATGTATATACTATAAATACCTTATATTTATACTATACAAGATATTTTCAGCTAAATTTCATTATGACGTAATTGTTTTTGACCAAGAAGCTTTATCCTGACAAAATTGTTGGGAACGATAAGATAAAAGATAAAATAAAAAGTAGAATCAATCATATAAAATTTACGTGATTCGGCAACGTACATATGTTCATAGAGTTACAGAAAATTTTATTAAGATGAAAATTAAACATACAGTGCGGCTGCCATACAATCAATCTATAGTAAACTCTAATTAGTGGCTTTGGTCGGATTTAGAGCCAAATATCCACTACTCAAGCCTCATTGTTAAGTCAAGTCATTAAATCAAGCTGCACACAATCAGAACCAGGCTCCACAAAAAGAAGCCCAACAAAAATTTGAGAAGAATTTGAGTCATTTGCGAAGGAAAACTCAAACTCAAGAAAGACTCCATCGATCTTTACGTCGTAATAAAGAGAAAAAATTACCAAGACTTGGAACCTTTATTTTTCTGAATCTTTGCTATTTTATTATGGATTATTTTCCTGACTCTAGATCTTTAATAGAAAAATTGATGTCTAGTTGATTTTCTATCATTTTTCCTTTCACTAAATTTTGTCATGGTCCATGACTGTACAGTCTGTACATCGCCTCCATCGTCACCATCTCCGAATCCGACCTCCAAAATCAGACATCAACAGATACTAGACCGAGAAAAATAATGATAAATCAGTTCAGAAGACAACTCGACCTAGGCTCTCAACAGTATATTAATCTTGTCAGTTGGCCCGTTGGGCCAGCGTGAGAAGGATTCAACTACATGAGTTGGAAAAAGGATCAGAAATTAGTTTTGAACGGTTATAATTTGGTGTCCCCCGATGTACGATTAGTACTTGACTAGTCATATGAAAAGGAAACTTATCTCTTAGATTTGATTTTAAGATGATTTTAAATATTTTATAAATAATAGAAAACAATAATAAAAAATTAAATAATAGTTAATAGTAATAAAAAATATGTAAAAAGTAATTAAAATAATAATGTTATGAAATCATGAAAATAGAGAAAGAAATTCAAAGATAGAAAGAGAGCTCAGATAGGTTGAGAGAGAATGAGAGGAGATTCTCTTATTGATTCGTATATATCATATAACATCAATATACTCATATATATAGGGTTACAAAAGAGACTATGTACTATGCATTTGACGACTAAATAAATGTGGTCATACAATTCAACATGGTTTACAACACTTCCCCTTTGGATGGCCATATTTATAGAATATGCCTCGTTAAAACCTTGCCAAGGAAAAACCTTGTGGAAAAAAACCAATGGCCAAGGAAAAAGAGTACAGTATTCATGTGTATCGCCGAGTGCTTTATGATTGCCTCATTAAAACCTTGCAAAGGAAAACCCAGTGGGATAAAACCTTAGCGAAGGAAAAAGAGTACAATCAGTACAAGTCTTCAAGACATTACTTCCCCTGAAAAGTGCATGATAACAGGTCTTCAAACCTCTGTATTCCAATGTTCTGCATAATCTTCTTAAACGTTGCAGTTGGTAGTGCTTTAGTGAATAAATCTTCCAGATTTTTACTTGACCGTATCTTCTTGATATCAATTTCAACTTTCTTCTCATGAATTGCAATGATCTTCTTGTGTGTATCTGAAAGATAACTCGCATCTGTACATCCAACTAACTGTGGACTTGATCCATGTTGATAAAATAATCACAACTAGATCTTTCTGCTCATCACTACTCTTCTGGAGTTGTACTCTTCTGGAGTTCTTGTAAATAACACAGTTAGTGGAGAATTCATCAACATTAAACCGCTAACCTCATTTTTTAATAAAAACGGTGGCCAGCCTTTTAAGATCAGACAAGCATCGCGGATTTTCAACTCCTCTGTAGGTGTCAGGCGTGCTGTCAGGGGCTGCAGCTGTCAGGCGTGCTGTCAGGTGCAGCAGAGCTATGAAGCTATATTTCGTCTTTTTTCTCTTGCTTCACGAGAGATGCTGTATCATAATTTTCTCTATAAAAGAGATATTCAGCTCATCTTCATTCGCATCTCATCTTCTTCAATTTTCTGTAATCATACTGCATTTTACTCTGCAATCTCTTTCTGCATTCTTATCCTGCAATCTCTCTCTGTAATGGCTCAGCAATCTTCTCAGGGTCAATATATGAGGTATTATGCACCTCATTCATCAGCTGTTCCTGCTTCTACCACAGGTACTATCATGCAATATAATGATCTGACTCATAGGTCAAATAATGAAGCTATCTATGAGCTTGTGAGTCTCGGTACCCAATACTCATCATCCATTGTCGCATTTTCTCAGCGACTGCAATCCAGAACTTGTGGAGTTGACAAACTCCACGAGAATATTGCTATACTTCAGCGACTTCTTCTGGAGTCCAACATGAAGATAGAATCAATAAAGAAAGAGAATAGGAATTTAAAATTCTTGCTTAAATCTTCTTTTCGATTGCCCACCCCTTTAGATAGGGATGCCATGCAGATTCTTGAAGAACAAGAGCGTTTGAAGAATAAGGCAAAGTGTCTCAAATTTGTATAATTCTTACTTCAAGATAATAAAATAATATTTCACAAATATTCATATTTGTGTTTCTATCTTTTAGTAAATGTTCTGTGTGCTCCCTTTTATTTCTTCTTTAATAATGCACACTTCATATCAAACCCATAATATGAATCTGAAATATTAATTGTATTAAAAGATGGTATTTCATGACTAATAACATCATCCATCTTCCCCTTGAAGCCGCAAGGGTTTCAGATTTATATTTCAAATATGTGCAGTTTCATGAGCTCTTCTGGAGCCTCAATGACATTTAAATCATATATATAAACTGCAATAATAGCTTGTTTTCATTTGTGTTTGGATTGCTTTAGATCATATAAGGATCTTTGAAACTTGATAGAATACATATTTCCAGATGTATTCATATTAGAAGGTTCAGACATTTTCTATCCTTCAGGGATTTTCATATATATATCATGATCCAATGATCCATATAAATATGCAGTTAATCATGCATATCCAAACTCTCGGTAACTTTCAAGCTAATAAAAATCTCAGTATGATTTCAACCACTTTAAAATCATATCAATATTGTTTCTTCGAGAAACTAACTTGTGATCTCTATATCACATTTTCATATTAAAAGTTTCAAACTTTTTATATCATGTATATAAATATCTACTGATATTTAACAAAAATCACATCTTTAGGTGTTTGGCCTTCAGGTCCATATTTATCACATTTAACTAGTGATATCAATTCTTCAGGAATGGAGAAATTGACTCGTGATTTATATATCACATTTTTATTTCCTTTCTATAAATACCCACTGACATTCAACAAGCATCACCTCTTTAGGTGTTTGGACTATAAGTCCCGATGCATCATATTTTACTAGTGAATCAATTCTGCAGGAATTGTTTCTTTCAAATTTGGCCAATATTTTACGTCGTATTCTTCGACGGTTCTTGATTCACTTTCATCATTATTTCTGATAATGTCAATTGCCATCTCATATGGAAATACGTTGTCGACAACGATTTTATTTCTATCCATAATTTCTCCAATATTCATGAAATGTAACGAGATCTCGTTATTTTCAGGTACCTGTCTCTCTTCAAGGGAAGACATTTTCATAAAAAAACCTCTTCAGGAGGCACTTTTCAGGAGATTTATACTCTTTAAGAGTTTATATAGGAGAATTTTATACAGAGAATTTGGATGGACTTTATTGCTTGTTTTGTGGGAATGGCCTCTTCAGGAGTACCAAATTATTTGTGCCTTTCTCTTTTGAGATACTCTATCTTTTGTATCGATAAGTCTCACATGCCTTTATACATGTCTTTAGACTACTGAATTTCTTAATTGTCCTACAGGGACTTCAATCCTCACTGAGATTTTAGCAGCTAGAATATGAGACATTTTTATCTTATTGTATCCAAAATTTAATTATCATCTGAACTTCTGGTTCACATATGATAATCAAGATAATATCGAATAATTTCATCTTATTTGCTTCAAGCAAATTTTTCTTTCCACTTCTGGTGATAAAACTTTATAGTAAAAGAATCTTCTGGTTCTTTTATGGACGTCCATATGAAAATCATTCGATTTATCGTAATTGATTTTGGATGATCAAGATAACCATGAAAAGATACAAATATTTTGAATCATATCACCTTTTGATGCATCATAATATTTGATTCAATAATTTGTATAATATCATCTCAAAGAGAAAGCTTACAGCTTTTCCAATACGAGCTTCTGGCCCGAAAAGATATTCATTATCACGTCCAATCTCTTAGTTTCTTTGAATGAAACGCATCATTCTTTTCACTTCAGGGAATAGAATGATATAAATTCATTATCATTCACTTCAGGGAATGATGTAGATATAGTAAGACGTGACTAATGATTCTCATCAAAAGCTCATTATTTTGATCAGTCATTTAAAAGACCATATATAATTTTAAATATATTGTGAACGTTTGCATTTCATATTGCTACTTCAGGAGCATACTCGATATTGCTACTTCAGGAGCACATTCGAGACGTTCATTCAAATATATATTCTTTCCACAATTTCAATTATGCAACTTCAGGTGCATAAATTATAATGAGCTGTAATCTCGGATTCAATAATTTATCAAATAATACTTGTGATAGCTGTTGACTTTAATCTTCCAACGTAACCAAATGTTTTACTCCTCCCACCTGCTTATTATTTTTTTTTTTATTTGAAAAACTCTAAATTTTTTTTTTTCTTCAGGATCACGTGAATATGTCTCCCATGGTGCCAAGCCCATCCTAGAGCTTTTATTATATTAGCCAAATCATTGATCGCATTGACCAAGTCATGAAGTGGTTCTAGGCCTTCTATCTCAGCTAATCTCCCATGGCCAATGCATTCACTTCGAGAACCTTTTGAGCTGCAAAAGCAAATCATGATTTGATGTCCTTGTCCAGCTTAGTCTTATTGACTAGATCAACGGCAACATGGAGAAGTGAGGTTGAGGTAGACACCACAAGTTTCCCTTTGCCCACAATGCCCTCAAGTGCTTGCAACGTAGAATCTAGAAGGTGGGGCTGCCTACCTCACCTTTGTCTACATTCAAACAAAGGTGCTGCACAATATCTTCAACAAAGACGGCCACATCCCTCCAAAGTCAAGAAAGTGGGGCTGCTTTGTCAGAGGTTTTGTCTTTAGCTAAGAAAATGATGCCTTTGGCTCCACGTTCGAGGGCCGAAATCACCTGGAGATCCTGGTTGAGAAATTGAGGACTGCATGAAGAAACAAAAATGAAGAAGACAGAGCTTGGCCTTGCCATGGCTGACTTTCCTTAGCATTTAGTTTCATTAAATACAGTGCTGTCAGGTGCAATCCGACGGCGCTCATCGACCAGTGAATGGCTGAATTGCCAAGCCAAGGTAACGTGGCTAAACGAACGAAGCCTGGAGTTTCGGAACATAAGCTTGGTTTCTGGAAGAGCAAGTTACAGTGGAAGCAAAAGTTGCATCCAGTTCTTCTTTAGACTCTTTGCCGACATGGCCTCGTGGGTGCAAAGCCAGAGTACTAGATCGGTAGCAACTAAGGGTCTTGAGATTGATTCCTACCGATCTCTCGGATGCTACAGGATAATCGGTAGCTTGATCTACCGCTGGCATCCTCGAAATGCTCTTGGATCTTGCGAGGGTCGATGGGCTGGCCCTGGGCGTCCACGCCAGGTGTGATCATGTCTGGGCGTTGGTACATGTTGGAGAGGAGGAGGGTCGGCGAGAGTCTTGCAGGCGATTTTCAAATCTGAATCGTCGGCGCAGGCCAAAACTGGATCAACTTGTGGTATTGTACACGCTCCATGATCGATCCATTAAGCTCGCAGGAAAAATTTGTAGAAAAGCTACTTTGATGTGCAACCAATTTCGAAAGAGAGAAATGGGAGCTGGGAGTTGAAAGATTTTTACAAGCATCATGCTGATAACGTGTTATGAAATCATGAAAATAGAGAAAGAAATTCAAAGATAGAAAGAGAGCTCAGATAGGTTGAGAGAGAATGAGAGGAGATTCTCTTATTGATTCGTATATATCATATAACATCAATATACCCATATATATAGGGTTACAAAAGAGACTATGTACTATGCATTTGACGACTAAATAAATGTGGTCATACAATTCAACATGGTTTACAACAAATAATAAATAATAATAAAATACGATGAGAATACTCCACTACCTAAATTGGAAAGAATTTTTTTTATAATTCGGTGTACAAGACACACACTCCACATTACTGATACCGTCGGACTTGATTTGTAACAAATACTTATAAATTTAAATTTTACAAATCAATCAGATGGTATGTTTTCTATACTAATTTGTAAATAGAATAACTATTCATTTAAGATTTGTGTGATTGTTTGAGCTCAAAAAAGAAATTGGACTTGGATTATTTGAAGTGGGGCGAACTTCTAAAGACCCATATGAGTGAGATTTGGTATCCTGTCAAACTTTAAAAAGATACAGAAATCAGTGGCACGAGTTCTCTTTGGCTAGAATATGCACACTGATCTCTATAAAATATGAAGACATTTGAGAGGAAAAAAATCTATGCATTTTAAAAGAAAATTAGATAATTATTGCCACTTATTTCTTGCGAAAATAATTATATTCTATTAAAACAGACTCAATTTTTTTTAAAAAAAAAAATTATCGTCATCAGCTTCCAACTATGATTTTTCTTTAATAAAAACAAAATTCTCTTATGAGTTCTAGGGCGAAAGCAACTACTGAAACGAGTTGGCCAACGTGAACTCAATAACTAACATGAAATGTGAATGGGGCTATCTCTAAATACATGGTGAGTTAAAAGAAAAAGAAAAATATATATATATATATATATATATATATATATATATATATGCGCGTGTAACACATTATTTATTGTAGCATTCATTATATTCATTAAAAAAAAGAAGAAAAAAAAATGAAAGAAAGAAGAAGGTCAAAGCACAAATTCATTTTTATGTAAACTTATCATGTTTCTGGCATATTTTAAATCAACAATGTGTTTGATCTAGGGGTGTTATGTATCCGCAACCCCAACTTTCTGCACCCCACCCCCACGTGGGTGGATGGGGTGTTTTTGCTTCCCAAGAATCTGCCACCGCATCCTGGGGATGGAGCACCCCATCCGTGTGTCGGAGTGTGGGAATGGACCATCGGTCGATTCCCCCGCAAACGAAATACACAAAAATCCACAACACAACACAACACACAACAAATTAGAAATAACAAAAAAATAACCTAAAATAATACATGTGACGTCCCCAAAATTCCGTTTGGGATCGGACGGACATTTAAAGCGTCGAGACATGCAACACAAGGTTACTTGCCCCCGTTCATGACATATAAAATACAATATTCCTAACATGTATCTAACAATATGCAATATTCGCAGCGGATAAATTTTTTCTTTAGCAATACTATGCACTAAATTGAAAATATCCCAAATGCTTAAAACATACTTCATACATAAAAATCCATTGAACAACTAAGATCACAACACTAGTCCAAAATGGTTATGATCCAAAAAGTACTAGAGATGCAACTCAATCGTACAAGTAGTAATTTACGTTAATTACTATATTAACATTTATGTCGCACCGTCGCTTAGTTAATTGTGTCTAGTTGATCAGCTTCTGATTCTCCTTCAGGTCCTGTAACAAGAGCTACCATTCGGGGGGAATGGTAGTTGGAACTACCAAAGTGAGATTTGATTACAAATCTTAATAAGTTAACAAAAAACTTCCACACAAGCTAATAATGCATGGATGACAGTAAAAGTATAAATGTATAATTAAATTCATAAGTAATTAAAGCATAACTTGGTGTACAACATAGCATAATTGACATAACTTAAATTGAAACATGAACTGAACTTGACTTGACATGAACTTGATCTGAAACTTGACTTAGCATGAATTTGCTTTGAAACTTGAATTAACATGAAAAATACATACTCTACAGTTGTTGTGGCCCCATGTATTCTACGTGTAAATACATACTCCACAGTTGTTGTGGCCTCATGTATTCTACACAACCTTGACTTAACATGAAAAATATATACTCCACAGTTGTTGTGGCCCCATGTATTCTACGTGTAAATACATACTCCACAGTTGTTGTGGTCCCATGTATTTTACGGAAACTTATTCTTTAACTGCTTAAATACATACTCCACAGTTGTTGTGACCCATGTATTCTACGTGTCACAATTGCTGTGTCTCACGTAGTGTATGCGCCACAATTGCTGTGACCCCATACATAAGTAATCAAGATGAAACGTGACTGGAATACGAAATGACTGAAGCCCTGACGTAACATAACGTGACTTGAACATAACTTGAAATACATGACCAACTTGAGATAGAAACATTTCGTAACATGGCATAACATATAATAGAAAACATATTTAACATGACATACTTGCAACAGTGAATATTACATGACTTGACATACATGTAATAGATGGCATACTTAGCATGACGTACTTGTAAGGTATAGTAATACATGACAGAATATATTATGTAACAGATAAAAAATTTGATGACAGAATAAATTTTGTATAATAGACATATACATGATAACTTGGCATGGCATGACATATATGATAACACACATACATACACTGTAGTTCCTTTACTTAGCACACATACACAATAGACTGCTAGTAAGTTAAAAGCTAACTTATCTCGATCTCCGCATTTCTTATAAAACTTCAAGTGCGATCACAAGGAACTGTAATTAGTGATTCTAAAAGTTAGAACTAAATCACTAATAATTTGAAATATGAAAAATACTAACTTAAAGAGTAAAATTTTCATTTTACTCTCTACATGTGAAAAAATGACCGTTTTACCCATAACTTAAGGATTTTGCATACTAATTCCAAAAGTTTCCAAAATTTACATTAGGAATGTAAATTTTGTCCTAAACTTAAATATCAACTCAAAAAAATTTAAAATAAAACACAACTATGAAGAACACACTATGGCCGAAACATCCATAAGCCATTTCCCTTGATTTTTGTTGCAATTCCTTCCAACTTCAAAACTCATGCTTAAACCAAAATTTTGCAACAAACATCTTCCAATTCTAAGTTCAAAACCATACTTAAAACATCCATTTAGAAAAAGCTAATAACTAACACCAAACTTTTTTGTAAAAAGATCCAAGCACTTGAATCACAAGTTTTGACCTTAAATCAAAACATCTCCAAGAATTTCAAAAAGTCAAATCTTACTTCTAACATATTCATAATATCATCCTAACATCAACCATGCTTTAAATCATCAAACTAAAGTCACCAAAATCACAAAATAACATTTGAAGTTTTTGGTTTTACATTTAGTCCAAAAACAGAAACTTTTTCCTCAACTAGTTTTGATAAATCTCTTGATCTATGAATTATAAATATATGATCTTCAAACCAAACCATCACATGGTTTAAAAAGATGTTCTAAAACATATATAAGTTTCTAATTCAAGATCGCATGGTTAGAAATTAACCAAAACATAAATTTAGCCAAGAATATCCATACTTTGGCTTATCTGAATATTTCTTTGCATAAAATTTCATATTTTTTAAACTAACATCAAATATCTTTAAAATAATAATATAACATGTATATAAGATGCTTAGGATCCTCCAATAAAATTAATAAAGTCATTAGAATAGGTTTAGACCACCAAAGAGTTAAACTTTCTCAAGACAGAAACTGTTTTTTTCTTCTTCCAGTTTCTAAGTTTCTAAATCTAAGAAAATCTTTCATCAAAACCTTTAATCATGCAAAAATCCTCAACCAATAGTCATATATACATGTTAACAATACTCCATAAAAATTTCGGACCAATATCTATCCATTAGTTTAGTCAAAAACTCCAAACTATAACATATTCTCCAGTTTATCTTCCAGGATGACCTTTCTATAGTTTATATAATATTTGACTGACTAAATGATTTTCAAATGGGACAAATAATATATCCATGTAAACTAGACTAAAAAAGGAACAACTTATATGATGAGACTTTATGATAAAACACTTACAAAAGCTTCGAAATGGACGTGCAAAAAAACTCCTAAAAACTGTCTGAGAGAAAGTATTTGATATTCTTTTAAAGGAACGTGTAAATGAAGATAAGTTTGTAGGTGATGGCTGGAGCTACTTATGGACGAGATAAGGAAGATGATAAGGCTAGAGTTGAAAGTTGAGTGTAGTTTTCTCCTACCCAAAATATCTATAAAAGATTATCTCATAATATTCTATCCAATAATATCTACAAAAAATCAACTTAAGATATTTTTATCTAATAATATCTATAAAAATCAACTCAAAATATTTTTACCCAATAATATTCACGAAAATTACCTCAAGATATTTCTTTTTATCCAATAATATCTACAGTTTTGAACAGACGTTTTGTCCGAAAATATGAAAAAAATGTTATTGCGCCATAAGTCTTTAAATAACCCTCCGAGTCTAATGGCACAAACCATAATACATTTTGACACTTCTAACTATCTCCAATAATCAAAAACACACTTCTGATACCATAGTAAATAATAACACTAACTATGTAGTTAGACAAAAACCTATACGATTAATGGATTCGTGAAAACTTATGGAGTTTTCACGAGATTCCTAAAGTTAATAGAAATTTCACAATTGAATTTTTAGCGGGCTGTTACAGTACAACTTTGGAGTAAACCCACGGCCCACAACGGTTGCAAGAGAGAGAGCTTGAGAAGAAGAGGAAGATGAGCCAAAGAGGAGGAGGAGAAGACGAGGATACGAGCTGCACTGCCACGATGACGGCTAGAGAGAGACAGAGAGAGAATTAGCTTTAATTAACTTAAACCCCGAAATAATATCATTTCACTTTTTGAAAAATCAGATCATGAGCATTAGGCTTTGATCATTAAATTAAGAGATTGATAGCATGTGTTTACCATATTCCTCCTATAACTACTCTAAAAACAAGACGTTTTAAGTGTAATGTCGAATCTCGTAAAATACTTGAACAATTCGGCAGAAAATGAAATATGTGTGTATATGTGTATAAATATATATGTATATAATATATATATATATATATATATATATATGATGATCTTGTCTTTATTGTTGTTGGAGTTTGTCTTTCCTTAGTACTTTTTTTTGTCATTGTTGTTGGAGTTTTGTTATTATTATGATGTTGTTTTGGAAGGTGAGACGAAAATACAATTTTTTTAAAAAAAAATGGCGGAGAAAATGCAAGTGACAGAATGATGATGGCTACGGGCTTGGTTTTGAATAATTGAATGGCCGCTGTTTCATGCGGGGCTTTGGAAACGAGTTGCAGTACTACTGCTTCTAATACCCAACTTGTTTCTTGTCCATTTCCGTCAGAGGAATCATCATGCTGTATATATATATGTCCAAATCTAGACTACTACATAAATAACAAACCATTTTTCCTCCCAAACTTTGGCGTTTCCAAGCCTTTGATTGCCTGTCTGTCTGTTTGTCCGATTTCATCAGCTAGCTGTGGTTTTGATTCCTTCTTAATATTGTTAGATATAATTATTAAATATACAAACGTCACGTAATATTTTTTAAAAAAATACAATTTATTAATAAAAATTAATTTTTTATTATGTGGGTATCTATTTAATTATTTTTTTCAAAAAAATTATATCGCATTTGTATATTAACGAGTATAAATATTATTTCTTAAAGAACAAATTGGTTCCAGAAATTAAAATCCACCATTATCAATCGTTTGATTTGGATCATATCGATGCCAAGTTGACTAGAATAACGAGAGAGAGAAGAAAATGATTGAAATGATGGAGTAGTTCTAAAAAAAAAAAAAAAAAAAAAAAAAAAAAAAAAAAAAAATCCGTCGTGAGTGAGGAACTTGGGCCGGGATTTGGGCTGTCCGAGTCCAACCTAGAGGTAATCTGCAGGTTGGGACTTGGGAGAGAAGGTTTCGATCCTCCCTCTCTGGCCTTTACCTCGTACCGGAATGGCTTTTTATCTACAATTTTTTATTTTTACATTGGGTTATTTAATAAATTATTTGTTTTCATATGAACGAGAAATATGTAGCAAGAGCAGGAATTCTATGAGATGGTACTGTAGAAATTGTAGACCATGTCAACGGTATGTTTCAATGGTAATTGGTTGTTGGAGTGGAAAAAAAAATGATCATAAGAAAGTAGATCTCTTGAAGATCGGCCGCCATGTGAGGTGGCCATGTGTGAGTACCATGGATTTTCACAATGCGACAATGCCACTCTACCACCTAGTATATATCGCTCTCAGTGCCCTTAGTGTAATTGCACTTTATATTTTTTCTTCTTTTTTTCATATATTTTTAAAAATTTCTAAATTTTCATTAGTAGTCACTTCCTTAATCATTAAGAAAGTAAAATAAATAAATAAATAAATAAATAGACGAGCAGTCAAACTAAAAAGGTAAAGCCAAGGGGCAACATAGCATTTTCCTTTCACAGTGATGTGTAAAACTTGTGTGTCAAAATTAAGGATTGATAGCAAATAAGGGGGACTGTAACAAGTAACACAAACAAAAAGTCAAGTTATGTTAGACTGGCGAAGCTGCAATCCATATCAACGATAGGTTAATTTTGATAGGTGGCTTTTATTGAGAGTCGATAAAGAGTGGAAAAAATAATGAGAATCAGATCTTTAAAAGATCGATGTCATGTAAGATAGCGCGTGGTCAATGCCACATATACATTTTTACAGTGACACGCAAACCTCACACACTTGGCAAATTGATGATAAACAAGAGGAATCGCATGTGGTTTGAAACAAAAAAAGTAGCATTTGCCCCCACACAAAGGCAAATGGTAAGAAACAAACAAAGAGCAGGTGCCCCAAATTTGAGGTATCCTCCAAGTGATTGACTTGATCTTGAACAAACAAACAAAACCTATATGCTACTACTGATATATTTAGGATCAATTTCATAAAACCCTCATAGCAAAATCATATATATTTGGATTACTTTTTTACACAATGTCAATGACTTAAATATCATGAGCCAACTTGTACCAGCTTGTGCACGCTTGGCCACATCTATAGATTTAGTACTACTTAATCATGAGTATTTGCTTGCGAGTTGCGTGCTTTGCTCTCAAACCACATGGCTGTATTATAAAATTCCTCTAAATCTAGATTAATTTTGGTGTTTTGTTAGGTGATGAGTTGTGCAAACATGTATTAATTGGTCTCTAGGTGCAACTGGATTTCATATTAGCCAACTTAAGCCTTAGACGTGTACGTTAGGCCGGGTCTGTGTTCTTAACTTCTTAGGCAAGAACTCAATTACATCACCGAATACTGTTCATATATTCTAATCAATGTGATATTGACTAGATTAGACAAAGACTACTCCTACTCGTAAGCTAGTGTGAACTGTGAAGGACATAGTACCATCCCGACTATAATTATATATGTTTATGCATGTGATAAGATTTGATTTAGAAGATTCAAGTTTTTGAATTAAATCTTTCTTGCAAATCAAGTCACGACATCATGTTATCGGCGTTAAATGTTTGTTCTCCGCACCAACTTACAAATAAGATCAGTCTTTCTTAAGGCAAATATGTCTTGGATAATCATGAATTGATGCATTTATACAATGCTTCAAACCCCTTATATAGATCGATAATTCTAAATTGTTGAATACTGGTAATTTTCACTTGATCAATTTTGTAATTGTACGTTTACATCTCTGATAAAATTTTACATGGGGGAATCTCCAAATCCAATGTAGCTGATTCGACCCAAATTAAGTAAACAAAGCAAATCTAGATTGGATTTTCACGAGAATGCATGTTATTTTAATGCAGTTGATGTACTCAAGCTGCAAAGTATTCTGAAAAAAATATTTTTATTTTTTTATTTTTAATTTAATCATTTTCATGCCAGCTAATGTATCATATTTTCATATGAGGCCACCTGGGCCTGGATTGATTACACAATATCAAAAATTTCATCCCATCTCATCATTATAATTTTTTAAAATCCTTATACAAATTATAAACAATGTAATTTTTTCAAATCTCAATACAAAATTAATATTAAAAAATTATATTATAACAATATTTTATTCATTATTATTTAAAATATCTCATCTCATCTGTGTAACCAAACGGGGTCTAAGACACTCTATTGCCAAAGACTCCACTACATGCAAACCCCTTAAAATAAAAGTGAGATTTTTATTGTATTTTTGGTTGTTGTGAATTTTTTTTTTTAATATTTGAAAGTGTTAAAAAAATGTGAAAAAAAAAAAAAAATCTGCTTGAAATACAATATAGCGGGAGCTCCAGCAGTGGCTATAGAGCCACTTTATATGAGTAAGCACTTATGCTTTCCATAGAGATCTCACAGAAGATAATGAGAGGACTATAGACATATAAGAATAGCCAAGTTGCCTTCTAATTAAAGGCTTAATGATTCGTCGAATCTCATAAACTACGATGTTTGGTGATACATTCAAAGGAATATTGGCAGTTGGGTATGGATTTTAATATATTTATTTAAACTTTCAAGCTTGTTAAGTAGATCAAAGAATCATGACAATAAATTAATATATTTTCATGAACAGAGTAGCTTAGCTAATTTGGAACAAAGCCAGAATAATTCAGCTGCTTTATGAATATAACAAATACGGGTGCAAACAACGAAACAATATTCCATGGAAGGACCCAATTAAGAAAGAAGGGAAGAAACCATAGAGAATGTGTTTTTTTATTAAAGGTGATTAGAGAAAAACGACAAGTAAACAGTACTGGCTCTCTCTCTCTCTCTCTCTGGGATCTTATCGCCAGCAACTAGCTTCGTCTTCTCTCTCTTTTTCATGTTCACAAATATCTGATCTCTTTGCCAATTAGTCGGTCCAATATGATCCCTTTCTCTATTGTTACCAAATGAAAACAAATCTTGTATTGCTAAGAAATAATGTATGGACAAGATTAATTTATTCATTCACTATAATCAATCAAGTTTGTACATACCAAAGATCTGTAGCTTGGTTAGTATTATTCCCGGCCTTCAAAATAGAGGTTTGGAATTCGAAATCCCCATCTCCAAATATATCCAAAAATAAAAAATCTAGTCTGTACATTCACTTAACATGATACAGTTTTTATTTGATACATGCAAGTTTAACTCGATCTATGGAATGAGTGTTATTAGTAAATTTGTGTTTTACAGGATCACCTTATTTATGTGATACCCAGATACGATCATAGGATCATGTGAAGATCATGATAGCAAGCAGTAGTGCATGATTAAATTTTCTATATATATCAGCCATTTATTAGATGAAACAGCAGCATGATCTAGAGCCTCATAGGATTCTTAAGACGTAGTATTTTATAAATCTTGACCCTGTAAGTTGGGTGTTCAGCAACGTAACCCAAGAGTTGGACTAAACAAATAATTAACCATCGGTCCCATGATCTTCATAGATGGGGTAGATCTTACCACATGGGTGGGGGCTAATTAGAACGAGATATCTCGGCCTCGTGCGATGGCAGTGATTAATTAATTAGAAAAATAATCAATCCTAAGATAGATTTTAGAATGTGAAATCATCACTTACCTTAAAACTTAACCTAGGAAAAGCTGACCGCCCTCTCAAGTGGGTTGAGTTGACTGTCGATGATGACAAATCATCCGAACCTTGATCGTAGGGGTAGTTCTTTTGTTTGTTTTTTTCTAATTTTTCAAAGTCTTAGTTTTTTAAATTAATATTCATAAATGTATCTAAACAAATCCTAATTAGTCGTGATTAGTGGACTATATATTGAAATGACAGTATCCTAACCCTTCGTGTATCATTTATTTTAGTTATAAGTGATTGGGATTTATAGAACTAGATATAAACTAATCCTAATCAAGGAATCCTGATCTCTGGAGTTCACCTACACAAGTAGCTTGTAGCCTTGTAGGTGGAAAAAAACAGTCGTAGAAGGTAACAAGTATGTGATTGATGCATGAAAAAGTTTAAAATTAATGAGATTGTATAGAGTTTTGCAAAAATAAAATAATATTTTGAGTAAAGATCTTTATTGTGATTTGAGAAAGTGACGGTCTTGTGGAAAATATGTATAGGACAAAAGTTCTATTTTTTTTTTTAATGAAAATCAAGGGAGATATTTTTTTTTATGAAAATTATTTTTATGATTATTTAGGAAGCTTCAACTGTAAAAATAAAAATAAAAATTATAAAATGAAATTAACAAATTAATATATCTTAACGTGACATAAAATTATTTTTATTATAATATAAATTTAATGTATTAAATAAAATATTAATTTATAAATTTATTTTTTTTAAATCTATTAGCATGTGTAGGGGTGAAAACGGTCCTGTCCGGTCTGGTTTGGTTCAGTTTGATTCGGTCCATCATTTTTTCAATCTATTATTTTTTCGGATCGGACCGGACCAAACATCTAATCGGTCTGTTCGGTCCGGTCCGCATTCGGTCCGATCTAATTATTTTTTTTATTCTTTTTTTCTAAATAAATCAATTAAACATTTTTTTTAAATTACTAAATTAAAATTAAGTAAATTATTAATGTAGATTATGCAACTAACTCATTAAAAAGAAATTTTATATGGTCAATGATACATATTATAAATTATATATACATACATAATACATATTTTAAATTATAAATTATATTTATATATAAATTATAATATATATACTATATACATATATACATAATGGGGAATTTGTATTAGGTTAGTTAATTTATAATTTACCAATTGTTTTATATTTACTTACAATTTAGGTATTTTACAAAACATTTATCTAATAACTTTAATTAGATATAAATGTAGATGTTAGTAATTAGTTAATGGTGAATTGGTTATAATTAATTGATAATATACACTACTTAATTAATAGAATATTATTTTGTAATTACATATTTAAAATTTTATATTATAAATAGGAATAGGTTAGATGAAAATTACATAATTAATTATATAAAATAATATATATAAAATAAAAATAGATATTTTTAATTCGGTCGGTCCGGTCCATTTCTGTCCGTGGAATCATGGACCGTGGACCGGATCGAACTAGTTCGGTCCAAGGAATCATTGACCGAACCTTAACCCTATATTTTTCGGTCCGGTCCAGTCCGGATCGGACCAAATCGATCGATCCGGTCGGTGTTTTCGGTCCAGACCGACCGTTTTACAGCCCTAAGCATGTGTGACATTTTTCTTTGGCCAAAGAAGCTTCAAGATCAAGAAAATCTTTGGAAAGAATAATTGAAAAGTTTAGTTACACAATTGAGATGAGATAAGATAAGATGTTTTGTTGAAAAACGTTGAATAAAATATTATTAGAATATTAGTTTTATTTTGATACTTGAAAAAGTTTAATTTTTTATTATATTTTGTATAAAAATTTAAAATTTTTTTAATAATTATATGAAATGAGATAAAATAGTTTAATTTTATGTAACCAAACCAGCGTTCCCTAACAACACCTAGGTCTCACATGATTATCTTTGAAATTAGAATAATTATATTTATTATCTTCACACATTACATATTATATCTATTTTTTTATAATAAATATATAGTGTACGATGATAAATAGAATAATTTAAGGGTGGTGTTACTCTGCCGCTCAGAGTGCACCGCTTATTTTGACCGCATGTACACTTTTTTTTTCTTTATTTTCCATATTTTTTAATATATTTAAATATTTTTAAAAAATGAAAAAATACATCAAAATATTTAAAATTATTTTCTTAATCACTAAGTAAAAAAAATTAAAAAAAAAATTATGACCATCAGTCATTTTGAGGAGGAATGGGAAGAGGAATAGTAGTGTTTTTCATAATTTAATTAGTTTAATAAAAATTAAATAAAATAAATAATATTAAAAATAAAAAATAATATTAAAATATATAAAATTATGTAGAGACGCCTCAGCCAGCAAGTTACCAATCGCTCTTAAAAAAATTGTGTGGTGGATAATCAAACTGCGTTTTGAAGAATTATATTTGTCTCGTCAGTAGCCTGGCAGAACTGTTTTTGTTTTGCATGCCCTTTTTCCATTGCCAGGAGAATCTCTCACCCTCTCTCTCTCTCTCTCTCTCTCTCTCTCTCTCTCCTTGCTAGCGAGTATTCACTACTAGTCTACAATGCAATCTCACGTGCAACACGCTGTAGCTTTTTTTTTTTTTTTTTGTTAGTTTGATTAATATTGCTTTATAAAAGGGTCTGAACCTCTGGTCTTTCTTCATGGTTTGGATATATGGTAGATATATATAGATATAGATGACGGAAAGGTGAATTTGTTTGTTCTGTTGGGTACGTAGTTCTTTCGGCCTCGTACAAAGTTGCTTTTTTTCTTTGTCTTTCTGTGCGAAGTTTCCTTTTTGTTTGAGTTTTGTTGGTATTCTATTAAGTAGGTCTAAGCCCTTAACTTTATCCCATAAAAAATGGCATTAGAAGCGGTGGATTATCCACAAGATCCATTTAGCTATGGCTGCAAGGACTTCCACTACTTTGGAGGAGGAGGAGCAGGAGGAGTTTGGGGCTATGAAAATCTGGCTTTACAAGAAGATGATTCAGCCTTTCTTGGGGTTTCCCACCACAACATATTTAACATAGAGGAAGGCGTCCATGAGCATGCAAATCTGGATTCATCATCTCCTCCACTTACGCAGAATGTTAAGGAGTACTGCTGGGATCCCAATTCTTCTAATTCCCCAGAGACCTGCACGGCTGCGACGACAGCTCGGCGCAAGCGAAGGCGCACAAAGTGCAGCAAGAACGAGGTGGAGATCGAGAACCAGAGGATGACCCACATTGCTGTTGAGCGCAATCGTCGTAAACAGATGAACGAGTATCTTGCTCTGCTCCGCTCCTTGATGCCCCCTTCTTATGTCCAGAGGGTGAGTCACTTTTGTCTTTCTGTCTTTTTCCTATTCCCAATCAAATCGATTCAGGCGCCTAAGTACTTTATTTCTTTATTATCTATGTACGTAATTATTTCAGAAACCCAAGATTTTGGTGACTTTGTTCGTATGTATGTTCATCATTAAGGGAAAAAGGAAAAAGAGAGAACTAATGGAAAAGAAGAAATTGTTATCTATTTTTATCGGCCTTTTGCATCTTCCTCACAGATTCCCCCCCTTTTTCTTCCTGCACAAAGTCATGGTTTTTTTTTTTTCCTTTATTATAGAGTGACCAAGCATCCATAGTAGGAGGTGCCATTAATTTTGTGAAGGAACTAGAGCAGCTGTTGCAGTCCATGGAGGTCTACAAAAGGAGAAAGCAAGCTGAACAAGAATCTCAAACTTCTCCACCTTTTTCTCAGTTTTTCATCTTTCCACAATACTCGACTGGTACAACACGTCAGTGCAACAACTCGTCTGCCACAGATCAAAAAGAATCCATGGCGCAGAATAATGATCATCGGTACTGTGCAGCTGTGGCAGACATAGAAGTGAACATGGTGGAGAGCCATGCAAACCTCAAGATACTGTCAAAGAAAGTACATCCCAGACAGCTGTGGAAGATGGTGTCTGGATTTCAAATTCTGAGACTCACTGTTCTCCACCTTAATGTTACTTGTAGTACTGTTGATCAGATGGTCCTCTATTCGTTTAGCGTCAAGGTTAGTATTCATCAATTCAATGGAAAAGAAACGAATAAATATTTCAACATTCTTTTCTCTTTTAGTTTTTGGCAATTTTGCAGCTCTAATATTAAAACGAAAAAACTTTTCTGATAAAGATGTGCTTAATTGTATTGTAAAATGGAGATCAGGTTGAGGAAGGCTGCCAGATGAATACGGTAGATGAAATAGCAGCTGCTGTTAATCAAATGCTACGAAGAATTCAAGAAGAAGCTGCCTGTACCTAAAGCCACAGCTCTCTCTCTCTCTCTCTCTCTCTCTCTCTCTCTCTCTCTCTCCCCTTCCTGTTGTAATTGAGGTTCTCTTCCTTTCAGAATGAATTGATCACGCCTTTTGTAATTGAGGCTCTCTCACTTTCAGAATGAATTGATAACATTTTGTTTTATTTGTTTCTTGTTTTCTTTGATAAAACAAAGATTTTACCCAATGCAATGTATGTTTTCCACTGAGCTAGCTATTACATTTTTTCCCATTTTTTTTAATTTATTATTTAAAATTTAAAACAGATGATTTTTCAATTTTGTTTTAAATAGAGAAATGATTTATACAAATTAAATACTAGTGTGTAAGTCTGATATTTCTATTGATAAAAATAGGAAAATTTTGAAACTCATATAAAATAAATAAATTTTTTTATAATAGATTTTTTTATTTTTTCGAAATATATATGTGTGCAAGTTATATTTAACTTAAAACTATATATTTCATTATTCACATTCTTAACTATAGTGGAACATGCATGATAAAAAACATATAAAAAGGAATTAAGAACTGGTTTGATTATACAAAATTAAACTATATCATTTAATCTCATCTCATATAATCATGAGAAAACCTTCTCACGGGTCAGTCTGTCTATACCAAAAAAATAACCCTCCAATAAAATTTTACAATTTAGATCCTTTATTTTTCATTTTGTGCACTTGACTACAGCTGACCAAAAATTTACAAAACTCCTCCTGTGCCCTCTCCTCTTCATTTTACACCCAAGCCATCAACGTATTTGCTGATGCTACTGCACTGCCAAAGCCCATGGACCGCCCTCACGCACAACATCGCCGACAGCCACCCCTTCAAACTGCCAACAAAGTTCACCTCGCTCTTGCCTTTCCCGCCCCACCCTTTGGATTTTTGTGAAAAGTGATTAAAGGAAAGGACACCAACTAAATAAAAGACTTAATAGAATCTCTCTTGATAGTGTTCTCGTGGAACGTTTGCTACATGACTGGCTTGTAGAAGCATAAAAACAAGCCTTGCTAGAAGATGAGGTATTCGAGCTCACATTTTTTGCACGATTAAGAAGCTGTGCGAGTTGGGTTAAACATGTTGGGTTGATTTTGGTACATAGCATTTTTATTCATCATAAATAACCCCAAATCAATATACAAATCAGATGAAATCAACACAAATCAGAGCAAATTGGATATAAGGCCTCGATGTGGGCAATGGAGAAAAATATCTTAGTGGGGGCCGACGAAACTTAGTGGGACGATGGAGCTTGGTGGTAGCGACTGAGTTTAGTGGTGGCAATTAGGGCTGTAATCGAGTCGAGTTGAGTCAATTTTTGGCTTACCGAGCTCGGCTCAACTCAAAATACTCGAGGTTGAATTCGAGATCGAGTTCAAGATTTTTTTTACTTCTTTGTTCGAACTCGACTCGATAAACTAAACTCTCAATTCGAGCTCGAACTCGAGCTCATCCCACGACCGAGTTCAAGTCGAGTCGAGCTCGAACTCGAACTCGAATTATTATTATTATTTTTTAGAATAAGATTTAATAATTAATAAATTAAATAAATAAATAAAAGAACTAATATTGAATTTATACAACTAACAAGTAGAACCTCTATTAAAATATAAAATTTTTAAAAATTTATAAATAATTAATATCTAACTAGTTGATATTTATCTAAAATAAAAATATATTATATGGCTACATATATTATTAATACATAAACTTAATATGATAACATATATCTATTTTATATATGGTTCTCACATACTATTATATGAAATTATTAAATTTTATCTACTAATTATTATACAAATGATAAAATATACCTATGAAATATATTCATTATGTAGACAAAAGTAATTAGAATACATATTATATATTTAATTATAAAAGTATTATGCTTATATTATTAGCTAATACATATATGCATGCATATGTATATGTATATATTTATCAATATATGAATAAGTTTTAATCGAGTCAAGCTAACGAGTTGACTAGAGCATAAACGAGCCTTAGCCGAGTCGAGTCTTGTCGGGTATGTGTTATTTACAAATCGAGCAGGTATCTACTTTCACGAACGAACTTTTTTTTTCATAAGTTGAGTTCGGTTCAAGTTTAACCGAGCGAGTACCAAGCGGGCTATCGAACAGACTGGTTCATTTATAGTCTTAGTGGCAATTGGTTTGGTTTGACCGATAGGATAAACTAATATGCTTTTGTTAGAGGTAGTGAGGCACGAGTGAAGGTCCTTCTCACATGAGTGTAATCAGATGAAAAATGATCTATTTTGCATTTTATAAAATCTCCTACATGTCTCATTCTAATTGGAGGTTGTTAAACCCATAAGAGTAGTCACGCTATTCTGAAGAGACTATCTCTAATCATTATAACTTTATCAAATTTTTATGTAAAATATAATAAATAATTTAATTTTTTAAAAATAAAATTAATATTAAAAAATTATATAATAATAATATTTTATTTAATATTTAACTAAAAATATTATCTTTTCTGAACTGTGTAACCAAATGAAGAGAGCCTAAAGTGTTGAAATTGATCCGATTGATCAAATCTCTTGGAATTCTTATTTGAAACAAATGATTTAAACTCTGATTAAATTCGAAAAAAATGGATAATATTTTTTTAAAATTGATGAACACTGCAAAAAAAAAATAACACTTGTTTAATAAAGAAATAAGCTTTGTATTTTTATTAAGAATGATCGACTTAAGATTCGTTTGAGAAGTAAATTCTCCTCAACTCATTTTATCTCATTATTATATTTTTTTTTAATTTTTATATATTTTTTTAAATTTTTATATAAAATATAATAAAAAATTTAATTTTTTTAAATTTTAATATATTTATAATATTTAAAATTAATATTTTAATAATATTTTATTTAACTCAATTCAACATCCAAACCTAAGTTAAACCCACCGGCCATTTCCCCGTTGATCACTTTTGCTAGTTTCAAGACGATTGAGACATGAGCAGCTTAATTCTGCCGTAACATTAATTCAAAGACTTGGCATTTCATGTGATGACTTTTCGACTTTCTCAGTTTCCTTTTGTGGCTACAAACAAAAGGCCGGCATTAATATATATATATATCTATCTATCTCTGGAGTAGTGCTTTCACATATATATTTTAATATTTATATATATATATATGCTAGATGGGCTTGATTCTTCATTATTGCTGGAATTAATTTTTAATATTTAAATTAGGATTTTTGACCCTGCATGGGCGGTGATAGTGGCTCGCAACTGGACTACCTCTAATAAAACTTTTCGAAATTAAAAAAAATAAAAAAACCAATTATTTGTAACAAATTATTTATGATGATGATGAACTCATTTTCATAAAAATTAAGCTTCATTTGGATAGTACTGAAATGAAATGATTTATAAATAGCATTTAGATATTAAAATGAGATAAATTAAAAAGACTTTTTTTATCCAAACTAGTCTGTTCAATTTGAATTAATAAATACTTTCAACTCAACTTCTCTCATCTTATTATTATAATTTTTATAAATTTTTATATAAAATATAATAAATAATTTAATTTTTTAAAATTTTAAAATAATAATAATATTAAATAATAATATTCTAACGATATTTTATTCAATTTATATCTCAACTTATCTCTTCTGACTCTGTATTCAAGTTTAATAATCATTTTTATCATAAATAACTAGTTATCATTAAATATTTTTCTTGTAATGATAGTTGATAATCCATCCCGTGCGAGGAGGTTCTAGGCCTCCCATGCCAGGATGGTTCACGAAGTGCTTGTAAGGGGTAGATAACGATCCAATTTTTAATTTTTTATATATAATTTAAAGATTTCTATTTAGTTTGGGTGTCCTCTTTTGAACGATGCAAATAACCTAATTATTTATACCGAATCCTGATTAAATGATTTATGTTCTGCCTTTAGGGGAAATTAAAGGAGAGCTACAAAGGCTAGGTAAAGGACGAGAAAGAAAAAACCTAGAATATGCCATGCATGCATGCATGCTTATTTCATCACGACAAGCCAACGGGTTTTGGCTGATCCATTCATTTATAATATTCCATGCAGTCATGATTGATTGATACCCTAACTACTTTAGCAGCGTACGTAAAATATGGGGCAAATGTCAATGTCCTCGTCTCCTCATGAGAAATAAAGGTCCCACATGAATCCCATGATATCTTATACCTTAGATTTTTGAGAACAGTAGTAGCAAGTTATTGGATTTATTACATGTACATGGTTAAATATTCCAAGTTCCAACAGATTCGAATCATTTGAAGTGACTCAAGTTTTTTTTAAAACAATGGTACAACAACATCGTCTGTTTAAAACAAGAAATAGAAGGGGGAAAAGGACAAGATCAACATCTTTACTACGAGTTTATAAAGTCATATGCATGATATTCAAGCAGACTTGTAGGCGTCGTTTGAATGTTAAGATTATCTACATTGATATATAAATAATAATATTTTATAAATCCTATTAAAATGTATTTAAATGTAAATAAGTTAAAACATGTATTTAAATGTATGAAATAAGTTGAATTGCATGAATTTAACTTTTTTATAGGAAGTAGAAAAAGTATTGAATCCTATCAAGTTTGTGTTCCGAATATAGCCATAGTCACTGAAAAACAAAAGATATTTCACAAAAGATTTTGATCTCAAACTGGCCTAGTATATATAATTTAGCAACGTGTGATCATATAAACCACCAAAACGAGTTTTTATCTTTCTTTCAAAATATATACGGTTCAGTTGCTTGTAAGATTAAGCAATAGATCCCTCACAAAAACTGCTCTCTCTTCATATGAGTATCTTCCTTCTCATTGTAGCCCATTTCAAACCCTTCCTTTAACCTAATCCAACTTTCCAGGACACATCACTCCATCCATACCCCACCAAACCCATAACTCCCCACCTCTGCTCTCACCTAACACTCGTGAAATATACTCATATCACTCTCACATTGAGCCATGAAAGAAGCACTACCTTAACATAAGCCCTTTCCTGGCATGATATGAAGCAATTGAAATAATTTCAAACCATGCTCTTATTGGAAAACTAGTCTTATCAAAACCCTTAAGCAAATACACTTTCCACACTACCATCAAAGCTATACGGAACTTTATCATAAGCCTCAACATCAAAGACCTCGACATTAACCTTCCTCTTCACATTTCCCACCTCACAAGAAAAAAACAGAGTTTTTAATCAACGATATTGAAACTTTAAATGTTACCACATGATCCTGAAAGAATGGAATCTAGGACAAAGTCAACAGGAAATAGCCTTAGGTACTTGGTTTTTTGGGTTCAAATTCATGGTCTACCCTTGGAAATGATGACACAAAAGAATGCAGAGTAGATTGAAAAAGTAATGGAAAACTTGCTGGAAATTTACAACAATACTATAGCAAATGTTACTGTTAGAAGATTCCTACGAATAAGGGTGGAAATTGATACATCAAAGGCCCTCTCAGATGGCTTTTCCCTCCCTACACCCAACAGAATCCCAGCCAAAATAACCTTCAAGTACGAAAGACTTTCTGAGTTCCGTTACATATGTGGAAGGTTAGGTCACGTTCATCAACCTTATCCACTAAACCATGGAAGTGCATATGAACCCATGTATGGTTAGTGAATGCGAGCTGAGGGTGCAAAGGAGAACAACCAAAACAGAGGAGCCTATGAATGAACCATATATGACAGAACCTCCTGTCATTACAAGACCTCCACCTCCGCCCCCAATCAGAATAAACAAACCCACAAACCACATCAACACCTCTGAAAACAACCACGTCATAGGCAAACAACAGAAGAATCAGCCAACATTCAAAGGAAAAGGAAACTAATGTTGGAGGAAAAAAAAAAGAATCAGGCTGCCAAATTGCAAAGCTCTAATGTCGCATGCATTTCAAAGGCAGTAGCAGCGCCATTACAAAGTATGCTCCTGCCCTTCTTCTTCTTTGGAACCAGCCATGTAAACTCACAGAAATCCCATGCAGATAAACCCAAACACGTGGCACAAATCTAGAGCCCCAAACAAGTCATTCAAATGTCTTTAATGAAAGTCGCATAAATGAGATACAAACTCAGAGTCTATTAGCAACCAATCAAAAATTATCCCACACACTTAGTCTTCTCACCCAGTCCTTCTCAGCAGAAAAAACACATCACCTCAAATACGTGGTCTCAACAGAAACTCACACAACATCTCAATTCACTGTAACCCCGCAAGCAAAACCTCAACCTCCAACATTACCTTTAATTCACCCAATTAACTACCTAAACCAAAACGCAGTACTTAAAAAGTCCAACCTTTTTAGTACTGAACAATCTATCTTCAAACAAAAAATAGCCCAGTTTCAACACACCCAAAGCCCAACTGAACTCAAGCCCATAACCACAAGAAAAAACACAACGCCTTTTTTTTGGATTGCGACTTTACTGGGTTTCTTGCCTAAACTCCTAAAGCCTTCTGAGTTTTGACCGTTCTGCAACCATTCGCTCCAACTCACCAGTCTCTACTAATTCAGCTACTCTTTTTTTCATGGTCATGCAGTTTCCAGTCCAATGAGAGCTTGTAAGGTGATATTTGCAGTATCGATTGCCCGTCTTGATAGGGCAGCAGCCTCCTCTCTCCTTCTCTTCCTCTTGTATGCCTATATTATTATGTGCCAGCCTAGGATTGTGATCTAAGTGCCCCTCCCGCGTTTTTTCTTGTCTACTTGCCTTAACTTTCTTGTCAACCTACCTGCTCCTTCGCTCGATCCTCCTATCTTCCTTACCAGGATCCACTAATGCTTGCAGAGTATCCCCTGTATTAACAAAGTCATCAGCTCTGTCCATGAATTAGCTGAGGGTGGAAGGAGTCCTTCGGGCGGAAAGAGTCCTTCGGACCAACTCTGCCATAAAAGGACTGCGCGGTCATACCCCTCCCAGAAGGGTAGCCAAAGTGATCTTTTCATCTTAGTCATCTATTGTTAAGTGTTCCTTGTTGAAAAGGGTCAGGTAGGCCTTCAAATTCTCATCCTCATTTTGCTTAACCGTTAGCAGGTAGGCGATCGGGCACTGACGTCTCCTGCTAGGCATAAATTGGGTTAGGAACTGTTTTGCTAACTCTTCGAAGCTATCTATTAATTTTGGCTTGAGGGTCTCGAACCACCCCCTTGTCGTCCCCTTCAAGGTCAAAGGGAAAGCTCGGCACGCAATCTCCCCTAGGAAACCGTGGAGCATGATATGAGTTTTAAAGTTTTCCAGATGATCTACTGGATCTCTAGACCCATCATACATGTCTACTTAGGGAACCTTGAACTTTAGCATGAGCAGCATGGCCATAATCTATGCGCTGTATGGCAGATCTGTCTGGTGTAGCACGCTTTCTACTGAGGAAGAACCCCTAATCTTTTTTGCCATCTCCTCGTACTTTCTCGCCAGCTCCTTCAACTTGTCATGTATTCTTTCATTTTCTACCCCTCTCGTATCCACTTTGGTGTTGCAATGTGCCTCTTCCTTGCCTTGCTCACTATGAATGGGCACATCGATATTACCAGAGTTGGCATTCTTTTGTCTCAAGTCATCATTTTCTTTTTACAAGATTTTCATGGCCTCCAATGCCTTTCTTAATCTTTCCCTTGTTACCGCTAGTCGTGCTTCCATAGATGGCAGCAATGCATCCATTGCTCGGCTTGCTACTGAGCGTGTTGCAGTTGGCATGTGAGAACCACGCTAAATCACACAGATCCTATAGACGGCTCCAAATGTTAATGATGTATCCCACTACCAGTCTACAACCGTTCACTTGCGAAACATCAAGGAGTCTTGAGAAGTTTCTCCTGAAAACACTCCAATATTTAAGTTAATGAAAAGGAAACCGAAATGAATCTTAATTTTCTCCTCTCCCTATTATCAAAGGTTACCTGGTATGTATAGGCTCACCTGCAATACTTATCTTACCCAGAACTTATTGGTATGGATCACTACTCAATATTTTGAATAATCATGTAACTTCCCAACGTCCCTATCCATCCATCAAAGGTGGCGCAATGTACATCTTCTTTAGATTCTCCTTATTTTCTCATATCGGCCCCTAGATCTGTCCTTTGGACTTTTGTAGTATAATGGGCCTTTTTCAACGTTTATGGCAGAATGGGCCTTTCGGTTCAAATAGTCCTTCCAAAAACCCAATTTCATCCCAAGCTCCATTAGACGGCACTGTAAAACACCTTCAAAATCTCTCTCTCCCTCTCCATAAGACACTCGCTCTCTATCATGTGTCCTTGCGGCATGACTCTCACTCGATTGGATATATAGGTTGAGGATATATAAGTGGGTGGCCCCCTATAGGTAATACAGATGGGTTATAAACGTGCCATGAGTCATTCTTCAGTACTAGGGATCTAATTATAATGAATATGAATTAGTGAGAGTTAAGGCCCAAAGAAAATTAGAGTATTTTTGGGAATTGGCGAAACGTAAGAAAATTGTAGTTGGATCACTAGGATTTTAACATAATAGAGAGGAATTTAATGTTCAGACTTGATAATTATAATTTTGGGGTTAATCACATGATTTTGGAGAAATTATGTGAATGGAGAGTGGCCCTATTTTAGAGATTCAAGGATTTTAGGCTTTAAGGAAATATAAATCAGTTTATTATTTTAGGTTTTAATAACAAAGTATTTGTTTGATTAGAAATTGACGTAAGTTACATACCTAGTAGGTAATCAGCTTCGCTCTTGAAATATTGGATTAGCGCTACAAGGTAAATAGCATGATTATGCCTTTACACATATATATGGTAAACAACATGTCTTTTATAAAAATAGTATGCATGCACGCCCTCCATTGGAAGCACCTTTTTATGTACCCAAGTCCTGATAAAATTATGAAAATCCATAATTTTACGTGAAAAATTATACATTAAATTATTTATGAAAATTCATGATTTTATGAAATAAGTTATGCATCAAAAGATTTATGAAAAGTCATGATTTTATGTGAGTGTTATGCATTAAAATAATTATAAAAAGCCATGCATGATTTTATGTGAAGATTTATGCATTAAAATATTTATGAAAAATCAATTTTATGTAAGGAAACATGTATTACAGAATGTTATGAAAGAATATGATTTCATTTGAAATTTATGATATGACAATTGTGCAAGTATGATTATGATAAAGTATGAATGATAAGATATATAAGAGCCTATGTTATGATATGAAGGCAGTACAATATGTTATGGGCATATGTGCTAGGTTTTACATGCTAGTAGTGCATCCAATGTGTCTTCTTTATGTATAGATTATACAACCCGCGAGCATGGGCGGAATAGAAATCTACTTAGATTCGCTAACCCTAACTTACAGGGGTCAACAGTGGGTACCGGCATATGACAAGTGAAAGATAAGCTCATATTCATGTTATTTACGTATGTATTTATGAATATGCATATTTTTCAAGAAACTTTATGTTTATTATGTTTACTGTATGATGTGTTGCTTATTGAGCATTTGACTCATTTATATATATATATATATATATATATTTATGTTTCTAAACCACCCCAAGTGATAACATTTATGAGGATGAGACTGCAAGACAAAACTTGGCCAAGGGAGGTGAGTCAGAGGCCTACATAGTTTATGTCATGTTCAGTTTTATGATTTAAAAGTTTATATAAGTTATGTTGATAAGCACATGAAACTTTATTGAATTTAAATAAGTGCTTATGCAGACTCTCTTTTAGATTTTAAGTATTTAATAAATATTAGATTTATTTATTTATGGGATCTTTTGTATCTGGCACTTCATTAAGAAGAAAAAGTTTTTAAGTCAAAGTTTGGTAGCACCGGTTTTCTAAAAATTCTAAAAATGACTTTATTGAGGAGCGGTGTGTTACAAACTGATTTGGCAATATCTGAGGAAGACACCCATGCATTCCAACTTTTTGCTACTCTAGCCGTGGATAATATTTAGTTTATGAGAAATCAGGTTATTCACAATTCAATAACTATAAGCCCATCTCTAGACTTGTTTATCATAGAAGTCTCCAAAATCTTCAATGAACACAACAAAACATGGCTCACCAAATTTCATCAGGAAGAGTCCACAAGGCAACTCCCACTGGAAGGCTTCCATTCACTGTCATTTGAGGTAGCAATCCAAAACCATGGCAGCATAGCAGCATTAGTTTGCAAATAAGATAATGGAACTCCAATCTTTGTTCACACAACCCTTCTGCACAGCACAAACCCAAATATTGGCGAAACATCAGCAGCACTAATAACAATTCAAGAAGCTCAAAACAGAAACCTGAAAAAGATTTACATCAAAGGAGATTCCAAGCAGGTTGTGCATGCAATTTCCAATACAAAGCAAGCAATAGATCGGACAATGCAATCCATTATAAGAGACATAAACACATGCTAAGCAGTTCTGAAAAATGGCAAGTGAAAAAAATTCATTAATCTCAAAATTAATGTGCACACAGCATTGCACAATGGGTAGCTTCCAAGCAAAAATTATGGAAGCATACCCCTTGTCAGTATTTCTCAATGCTTATTACGCTTTAACAGTAGAGTACTATATAAATACACCAAACTTTGATGTACTTATTTAGCATAATGAATGAAGCTTACTCAGGAAAAAAAATAAAATATATATATTATATATATAAATAGATCCCTCACAATGTATAACATGTGTCTGTGTCTCTGTCTATATATTCAAATTGTTTTCCATTGGGGATTCTCAGGCTTTTAGATATAAAGTTCAAGGCCTGACATCTGCCCATCTGGGTTAGGTACTAAGAAAATAGAAGCTTACAGATTGGGCCATCACATCTTCGTTTGGAATTAAAGATGAGTTTCTTGGTCCAGCTACTTACACAAAAATAAAGGAAAATTATTTATGTCCAGAACCATAAATTCTATATTGCAAGTTTAGGGAAATTTCACATTTTAGAAGAAAATTCGAGTTCTAAGATTAAATCATCAATGATTTTTAGACACATATATATTATATACTCAGAAAATTTGGAGTTCTAATTGTTGTTACTGGTCTTGTCCCTGGCTCTTGTATATTATTTTTCGCTTGTGCCCTTATGTGAGTGATCTTATTACGATTTTCCCCCTGGTTCCTGTATTATTTGAATTTTTTTTTTCTGCTGATACCCTTGTTTGACCGAGTATTATTACATTTTTGCCATTAACAGATGAATAGAGTTTTTTCAACCACCATTTTTTTTTCCCTAATTTGCCCCGTGTTTTCTCAACAAAGTCCCTTTCCTTTTGTGTTTTTATGTCATATCACCGACTTATCTCTTTGCTTTCCAATTTTGTGTCTCATGCGGTGTCATTCGTTTTATTTTACTTTCCGATCATGTCTTTGTTTCCACCAACCGGGTGCTATGTCAATGGGCATACGTTCCTTGCACCTACCACCCTTACTAACATATATATATATATATATATATAATTCCTGCTCTAGAAATTGGTGAAGTGCAACATCCATAGAGCAGGTAGCTAGGCTTACATCATCTTGACTGTTAAGACTTGAAAGTCGGATAATGTCATGTTTAAATCAGACTCTAGATTGTATAGATTCATTGTTTGGAAAATTAAGAAAACTGGCAGCAGAAGCAACTCCATGATTTCAATTGGGTTTGGAAGGTATGGTGGTTGAGATCATCGATAGCTAGCTGACTGGTTTTGGATATATATGGTTGAATATTTCCATTGGAAAGGTGTATATATATAGTGCAATCTTCCTATGGACACCATAACGATGCACCAAAGATCATGAATTAGTAAGGAAAAATGAAGTTTAAATAAGAGAAATATCGTCCACAGTTCCACTCATGATGTTTTTGGAGGGCCAGCCCAACATTGTGCACTTTTGTTGATTGATTTTGTTGGAATTTTCAGGCTTTTGTTTAGCCTAAACAAAAGGGGATAATGACAAGAAGATCATCAGGTTGATCAGTTTCTTATGAAGATCAGTAAAAAGGATTTTATATCTTGTCGCTTCTGTTTTATGTTATCTTATATTCCAAGCAATATCAATCTCCTGGCCATGCAACATGACAGCCAAGAAACTTTTGTCTTGTTTAGAAATATATATTGCCTTGGTTTCAATGAATTCCATATTTTGCCATGGGAAAAAAGGGAGATCTTGAAAGTAAGAGAATTGCAGAAAGACTCAAAAAATTGTTTATACCAACCACAAAAATACACCCAGCATACACATGAGGATCCAAGGATAAGAGTATGTGCAGAAATTAAAAATATTTTCATAGATCCTTTATCATTGAATAAGCCAAAAGCCAAAATCAATTGTAGTACTCCTTTGCAGAAATATAGCAAACAAACCGATGGATAGCATCAATGACAAAGTATCTACTTGCAAATTGAAGTGACAACCTTTTATCGTTGAATGGAAGACGCCAAACCCAAAATCATCAATTGGTGAACCCCTTTGCAGAAACAGAATGAAGTAAACCGAAATGGCAGCAACAATTACAGAGTACTTGCAAACGGAAGTGATACCCTTTTACCTCTTGAGGCATCAGTTCTATTCTGCATTCACATTTGTGATACAGAAAGTCTTCTTCCTCTCATCTTCAGAATTTGAATCTGCAGCACCTAAACGCAGCAGACTACTTCTCGCAAGAACTCGCCTCTTTTTCCTAATAGCTTCGTTTTTACTTCCCCCAGCCTGTTGAGAGCATATAGGACATCGATCCCAGAATCTCAAATTTCTAACTTCGAGCTGTATTAAGAAAAAAAATATGTGAAAAAAAAAAACTTTAGAAAGATAGAACTGTCATAAGGCGCCGGTGATATTTCAAGGGCGAAATCCTCCCACTACTGCAAAAAGATCTTTTCATGGATACAGGCCTTATGTGCAGACACTGCTTAATTGAAGAGTGAACCATCAATCTATGCATGCTCGAGTACTGCTTACCAACTTTCTTCTGTATAATATGCAGATGGGACCTTTCAGCATCCTCAATTTGATTGATAATCGAGCTCCCTTCAGATTTAGCACGATAAAAATTAGCTGCAGCTCGCCAAGAACCCATTGAAACTGACCTTCTCACCTGTATGCCATTTTCCAGATCCTTACAGTTATCCGTTGCATCATCGACTACCCGGAAAGCATGATTTCCACTGCAATTCACACCCGCTTTTGGTATACTTTCACCATTAACACGTTGTATTTCACCTTCTTCTGCTGTCAATCCAGCCCGGTTCTCAGACATCTCACGATTTCTTACCTGATAATCATGCAATTCAACATCATTGCCCGAGTTCGTCATTTGGGTCTCTTCGTTTATATCCAAATTATTTAGATTCTGATCTGCTGAAGCCGTAGGATGCCCAACAATGTCTAGAGTCACAGTTTCATTCACAATATTGGCACGGCACAAAGGACAGTTGGTGTGAGACCTCAACCAAGTATCAACGCAAGGAAGATGAAAGGCATGATTGCACTTAGGCAAGAGCCTAAGCGTCTCGTCTTCCTGAAACTCGTTCAAACATACAGAACACTCCGTCCCTTCAATCAACCCTTCATCCTTCTTGTACTTGCAAACAGTAATCGAACTTATAACTGACTGTTGCAGACCAACAGTTGTGATGAACCAGATGGGGTGATCAGCCTGATCAGTAGTCTCGTCGAGAAACTCTTGATCTGTGCCGTCCGATTGGGAGGGTGCCGCCGCTCCATTATTTCTCCACCTGCACCAACTCGGAAAGGACCTTGCTATGAAAACGTAGTAACTAACAAGAAGAAGAACGCAGGCTAAGAGGGAAAGTGAGATGATGAGGTAAGGTGAGAGTTGGAGTGATTTTGAGTGATGGGAAGCTGAGGGAGATGGAGGAGGAGGTAGTGGTGGGAAGTAGTAGTAATCTGGGAAAGGTTCGCAGTTATAAAGTTCACAATCTCCATTTTGGTCCGTTGAAGATAGTGCAGGGAAGAGTTTTCTTGGCTTCCTCGCCATTGAAGTGAAAAAAGAGCATCATAAAGGTGAAAAAGAGGCAACCATATATCAGAGAGATCGATCTAGAGTACCCTCTTTGCCTTTGAAGGGAGGTTTTAACTTTTGATTCCAATTGAAAAAATGAAGGAAAAATAACAAAACCGAAAAGAAAAAACAAAACTCGAATTGAAAGGGAGATGTTAACTCGTGCAAATAAAATTTTCCGAACGGCCCACCAAAAAGAAAAAATGAAAGAATTCATTTTTCCAAATGCAAAAGGCTGGTAAAGAAACATCACTTTCAAAGGTCTAGTAGGGGAGGGATCATGTTGATGATCTATGATCTATACGTTGCAACTTGCAACTGATGATCAAGAACCCAATTATTGCATTCCTTTGCCTAATAATTCTTAATTTGCATCATTTCTATTTCCTTTTTTCTTTTGGTTGAAAAGTCGTTTAATTCTAAGTTTACAAATCAAGTTTGGCAGTTGATTATAATTACCATCTTATTCTTTGGAGAAGGCATACTTAGAGCTAGCACTGGCATTGGCAAATGCCAATTTTTACTTAATTTTTATATGATTAGTTGAAATTGAAAATAATTAAAAGTTTTTCTTTTTTAAAATATAATTTGGAGTGTCCATGCATGCCTATCATGATCATTGATCATTATACCATATATATTGAACTACCGGTCAACCACCAAACATAACCAATTTTCAATATGAGATGAAATATGGGCCATATGAGATGAATAAATTTCAAGTAAAGAAACTTATATCACCTAAGAAATTAATAAATTAATCCAATAATTTATAAGGAGTAATTATATACCTACAATTCTTTTACATTTAGTCATTTTTAATTAACAACCAATGAAATCATATCAATCCATTAAAAATAAATTTTAATATTATAAAATTACCTTCCATTTCATATAGAGTTGTTAATTAAAATAATTGTAAAGTTATCATTATCTATTTATAAGTTCAAGTTTATTTAGAAAAATATATAGATGAAACTAAATGAATTCATAAATTAATTGTATGATCTAAATTTGAATTCGACTCATCTTTGAATAAAGGTACTTGTATTAATAGAACTCAAATATTTTTTAATACTCGAGTGCGTCTTGTTTGTTTTTCCAACTTATTTCATTTTATCTCTTCTAATCATTATAATTTTTTTAAATTTTCACACAAAATAAAATAAACAATTTAATTCTTTCAAATCTCAAAATAAAAATATTATTAAGAAAATATATTCTAATAATATTTTATTCAGCTTTTAACTTTCATCTTAACTCATCTTATCTCATCTCTGCAAAAACAAACAAGACAGCAGGTCGCGTGGCATTTCACCAAACAAGTGGGGTCTTATTTCTCAAAATTAAGACCCCACTTTTTATTATTTACAAGTATATGTGCGTGATTTTCTTAACCCAATCTCTTTCTTTTCTTCTTCTACTTATACTTTGATCTTTTACCTCTACTATATTTTATAATTTTCTTCACGCTTCTTCGGTACCTTTACCTTGCCCTTTCCCTTCAATTCTTCTGCTTTACATTACGCGTATATATATCCTATTGTTTTCGTTATTTTAATGACTACTTTGGTTGCAAGTCCTAATCATGATGACTGCATTTATCCTACAGTCGGTGCATGCGCTCCGTTTACGACTAAATTATAATTAGTTGTTCCATCAGCAAGCAATTTATATAATATAAGCTTGTCATTTGTGAAACTCCATCGCAACTAATCACATTTCATGAGAATATATAGCCATTCGTGATCATGTGTTTTGGATATGAGTAATATTTTAGCTATAAATAAATTATATAAAGGTACTAAACTCCCAAAATGAAGTAATTTGATGTAGTATATCATATTGTAGAGTTACTTTTATCATAAAATAATTAATAAATCGATCTAACGGATCGATCACATAAAGCTATATCAGTTTACGAATTTACTTTTATGTAACAATACTTTTCTTATATATGCGTGTTTTTCCGTGTCATTTGGTTGTTGAATAGTCTATTTAGTGTATGCGTATCCAACCAAACTAAACATATATAATACTAATTAAAGAAATTAATTTGATATGATTTAATTAGTAATTAATGTATAGCTCCAACTTTTTATTGTGCGTTGTGGGGGTAACTTAGAGATTAAGTTGTTATAATTTCATACTTCAATAATTTAAGACCATATGGCTGAGACTTAGGCTAACTATCACTATCAATTCGTCGAAAACATAAAAATCTTTCGACCCTCTTTCAACAAGAGATTAGATAAATGAACATTACAAGTAATTGGGACCATAAATATAGAATCGATCAATAATTTCTGGGTAATTGTTGACTCTTAATAAGTACACTTTTATATCAACATTATACGATTTTTCTTAAACACAACAGATTAAGCAAATCACTATAGAAAAAATAACTTAACTTTTTACGTCACCTAAATTAGATGCAAAAAATATAAAATGGTTGCAGAAAAAATTTTAGTAATCATTTTGTGTTTTTCACATCCAATTTAAGTGATGCAAAAAGTCATTTTTCTTGTATTGTCGATCCGAATTAGAACCACAAAGCCCTATAAATTGATCACAGTGTGTAATCAAGCAACATAATGTATTAACATATGTATTCTAATATGTGTTTTTAGAAGCAATATTAATACTTAGGGAGTTTTGCTTTTAGTCATCCATGCATCATGTCATCTTCTGATCCTATATATGCATGATGTTGGCCGGTTAACAGTCTATATATATACCTTCCCATACATCAATAAAATCTGTTTGTTTTTCTAACACACACACACACTCACACACATATATCGCTTTTGGTTTTAGTTTTTATAACCAACAAATTCATAAACATTATCAAAACTTTGAGCAAGTAAAAGTGCTTTTACCTCATTTTATGATCTTTTGGTCCTAGTCTCTCCAGTACTCAAGGGATCAGAAGATTAATTAATGGAGTTTGTGAGATTTATCTTCACTAACATATGAAAATAAAAAGTGCAATAAAAGAAAAGATCAAGATCATTTTCAATCAAATTTCAAACATTAATACATAATCATGATACCTTTTTAAAGGTTCTATTTATTATATAATTATTTAACAAAAAATACGATTTTTAGTTTAACAAAATCATTCCAAAACTTTACTTCTAGTTTTCAGAAAATGAAAGGCTATAGACACAGATTCTACAAAAATAAACTCTCAAACTGATGTGTTTATCTTCATTCATATAATACATTAGATCTATTTTACAATAAAAAAATTTTATAATTGGACTCGCTACGTCAAGTCATATTAGTTTATAAATTTACTTTTATAAAAACTATTTATATCTAAAATATCTCTCTTTCAAAAAACGCATGGTTTTTGCACGATTATATCTCTTGTTTTTTTGTTTTTCCCTTCTCCCATCAATTGCATGCGTTTAGGGTTCAATGCGTTTATTATCATGAATCAAGACCAAAGCCCAATAGAAGCAAAAGCAAAGGGGCAGAGATTCAGGCTGGTTTACATCAACTCGGGGCCCATATGTATAGAAGCATTATTGTCAGTTCCCCCATCCAGTACATATTTCTCTGATTCCTTGGTTGACAGTTTCAACCAATTAATTAGCACAGTTGTACACGTTTAAGCCATTGAATATGTGAATTGGATGAGCATGTCCCCGAGTGGCAGCCAAAAGTCATAAAGATATGGCATATTGGTCGGTCGGTTCATTTTTCTTCATATATCCCCATCATTTCAGAACGAAAGTTGCTTGTGATTGTGAAAAGCGTGCATTAAAAAACCTTGGCAAACTAAGCCTGAGACGCTTCAGCTGCAGCTAGACCTTAATTTGTGCAGGGTTCAGATCACAGTCCACAAGAGCATGATTGGTACTATTTATTAATTGCTTATCAAACAAAAAATATTAATTTTTTTTTTTTAAATACACTTAAAGTCTATTATCTATAGATGATCTGGTCATGATGTTCAACTTGTACAAGCATCATTCAATTAAAGTCTTCGAGGAAATGATCAAAGGTGTTCCATCGCCAATATTATCCATGACGTACATTGAAATCCAATGTATTTTTAAATGCGCGTCTTGTGGGATGTATAGATTTTAACGTAAATGCCATGTGTTGAGTTTTGGCTTGATTTCCTGCTGAAAATGTATTGTTTGGGGCTTGGCTTGACTGTTGCTTGACCCTGGCTTGACTGTGGCTCGACCGTGGTTCAAGCTAAGGTTCCGCTCGACCTCCGCTCGACAGTCCGCTCGAGCGAACTCATACAGAGAGTTCCGCTCGACCTCCGCTCGACAGTCCGCTCGAGCGAACTCATCCAGAGAGTTCCGCTCGACTTCCGCTCGACTGTCCGCTCGAGCGAATTCATCCAGAGAGTTCCGCTCGACCTCCGCTCGACTGTCCGCTCGAGCGAGAATGCAACCCTAACGTGCGCTCGACGTCCGCTCGAGCGAATGTTCTGATTAGCGCCTTGTCCTATAAATACATCATTTTCTCTTCATTTTAAAGAGCCCTCAGCAGCCAAGTTAGAGAGAGTTTTGAGAATCATTTTGTATACAATCCTAAGAGTCCATTGAGTGTATTGGGGCTTTAGGATTAAGGATTTTTTGTGATCAATACTCTTGTACTCCATCTTTGTTCATAGTGAAATTTGTTAAAACCGACCCCGACAGTGGACGTAAGCTCACATTGAGCTGAACCACTTAAATCTTGGTGTTCTTTGTGTGCTTGTGGTTTGTTTTTTGTTGCTTCTGCTATTATTTACTTCAACTTAGCCTTTGTTTGTTCGGTCCATTCCCAACAAACTGGTATCAGAGCGTTAAGCTCTTTGAAATCTTGAGGAATGGCTATGGCAAAGTTTGAAGTGGAGAAATTCGACGGTCAAAACAGCTTTAGCTTATGGCGCATCAAGATGAATGCTTTGTTACGACAACAAGGCTTGTCGAAAGCTTTGGAGGGGAAGGTATCCGAGGATTCTCCTGCATCGTCAAGAGAAGAAGATGAGAAGGCACATAGTGCCATTTTGTTGTCACTATCAGATGGAGTTTTGAGGGAGGTTGCTGATGAGGAGACCGCTTCCGGTCTTTGGTCCAGGCTTAAGAGCTTGTATATGAAAAAGTCGCTCACCAACCGTTTGTATTTGAAGCAGCGACTATACACTCTCAAGATGAGGGAAGGTACTCCTATTTCCGATCATCTAGATGAATTTAATAAAACTATTATGGATCTAAGGAATATTAATATTAAGCTTGATGATGAGAATCAAGCATTAATTTTGTTGTGTTCGTTGCCGGTATCATTTGAAAGTTTTGTGAGCTCAATGTTGTATGGTAGAGATACCATCTCCTTGGTAGATGTAAAATCTGCTTTGAACTCTAAGGAGTTGAGAACAAAATTGTGTGTACAAAGCACGAACAATCAAGCCAATGGTTTGTTTGTGAAATATTCCTCTGGTGGTAGATCTAATGGAAGAGGTTCAGATTATGGTGGGAGTAGTTCCAATAGTAGCTCTAAATTTAACAAGAAAAATGTTAAATGTCACTACTGTCATAGATTTGGTCATTACAAGAATGAGTGTCCCAGATTGAAGGAGGAAAGTAAAAGTTCCTCCAATGTTGTTAGCGTTGAACAGTCTAACAATTCTGATATTGTCCTAGCAGTCAGCGGCTCTAGTGGTCACTTTGGTAACAAGTGGGTCATGGATTCAGTTTGTACATTCCATATGTGTTCCAGGATAGATTGGTTCACTACCTATGAATCAATCAACGGTAACTCCGTTTTGGTTGGAAATGATATGGCTTGTGATATTGTTGGGATTGGTTCAGTTGAGATTAAGATGTATGATGGAATCGTTAGAACCTTGTCTAACGTTCGGCATATTCCATCTTTGAAGAAAAATCTTATATCTTTGGGCATTCTTGACTCCTTTGGTTACCAGTATTCAGCTGGAGGTGGAGTCATTCGAGTCTACAAGGGCTCTTCGGTGGTAATGACAGGGAAGAAGACAGATGGTCTTTATTTTCTTCAGGGCAGTACAGTGATTGGTGGAGCATCTTCAGATGTTCCAGATTCAGGTATTACTCATTTATGGCACATGTGATTGTGCCATATGGATGAATGAGTATGGTCATTTATGAGTAGGCAAATTTTTTTGCTTTGTGTAATCAGAAGACAGAAAAGCTTGATTTGTTTGTTTGCATTGTATTCTTGTAAAGCAGTGCTGAATCAGGTTTGCTGGAGTTTATGTCTTTATGATTTCTTGGGGTACATCTAGTGTGATGTGGTGCCCTGTTTGTACTCATATTTGTTGATGACCATTTGAAGAAGAGTCTGGATTTGTTTATCCTTGTTTTGGGATGTGTTTGATGTGTTCAAGCATTTGTGAAGGCTAGTGATCTACAGACAAGAAGGTAGAGCGTTGTTCATACCATACAGTTGGGTCCACTCCACAGAAATGGAGTAGTTGAATGGAATGGGACGGACTCTTGTGTGAGAGCCTGTAGTATGCTTTTGGATTTGCCAGGCTTGTCTACAGATTTGGGTGAAGCGGTCAACACAACTTGCTATTGGGTGAACCTTCTCTTCTTTACAATTTGTTTTTCAGTTGTTGTTTCCACAAGAAAGGAGAGCATGGTTATAGCAAGAAGGTGGAGTTGCTGGGAGAGCTTCACAACAGAGTGCAGGTGGTACTCTAGATCATGCTATCGAAATTAAGTATGATTTTGATTTTGGCATTGGCGTACAGTGAGAGCAAGTCTACAGTTTCATCTGGTAGATAGAGGAGACAGTTTAGTCACCTTTGGGATATGCTCGTGCAGACTTTGGGGTGTTCTTACTTTGGCAGAGAATTTTTGTTGTTAGCCTCCGTGTGTATTCAGAAGCCGTTGTTCAAGTAAGCAGTCTGTTCAGTGGTGCGTTGCCTTTTGTGTGAAGAGGTTGATTCTTCATTAAGACTAAGCTTGTGATTTGGTCAAGTTGTCTATGGTATTGAAGACTTTTGGGTGGAAATTGAGTTCTTCAAGGATAGACGTTGTGTTCGGGGTTTTGTGATTCCCCTTTGGTGATTTGTTGGTGGGAATCGATTTCTTGGTTAATGTTTTTTTGTTTAGGCTTGACGGAATTCAAGCCAAGGTGGAGATTTGTTGAGTTTTGGCTTGATTTCCTGCTGAAAATGTATTGTTTGGGGCTTGGCTTGACTGTTGCTTGACCCTAGCTTGACTGTGGCTCGATCCTGGCTCAAGCTAAGGTTCCGCTCGACCTCCGCTTGACAGTCCGCTCGAGCGAACTCATACAGAGAGTTCCGCTCAACCTCCGCTCGACAGTCCGCTCGAGCGAACTCATCCAGAGAGTTCCGCTCGACTTCCGCTCGACTGTCCGCTCGAGCGAATTCATCCAGAGAGTTCCGCTCGACCTCCGCTCGACTGTCCGCTCGAGCGAGAATGCAACCCTAACGTGCGCTCGACGTCCGCTCGAGCGAATGTTCTGATTAGCGCCTTGTCCTATAAATACATCATTTTCTCTTCATTTTAAAGAGCGCTCAGCAGCCAAGTTAGAGAGAGTTTTGAGAATCCTTTTGTATACAATCCTAAGAGTCCATTGAGTGTATTGGGGCTTTAGGATTAAGGATTTTTTGTGATCAATACTCTTGTACTCCATCTTTGTTCATAGTGAAATTTGTTAAAACCGACCCCGACAGTGGACGTAAGCTCACATTGAGCTGAACCACTTAAATCTTGGTGTTCTTTGTGTGCTTGTGGTTTGTTTTTTGTTGCTTCCGCTATTATTTACTTCAACTTAGCCTTTGTTTGTTCGGTCCATTCCCAACACCATGTCACGAGGAAAATGACATGCATGCATGTAACTTGAAAGGATCGTTTCTTTGCGCCCCCATACGGTTCTGAAACAAAGTACCTTTATCCGAGGAAGGAGGTGGTAAAATGGGCAAGCAAGCTAGTTGTGGATCCCAGTAAGCCATAAAAATTAGAAAAAGTTTACATTGCATATATATCACACATAATTTTTTTTTTCTCTTACTAAATATATGGTAGATATAAGATATTGATAAATAGAAGAACTCAATTAGTTTAAGAAGAATAAAATAAAAATAAATAAAAATAAGTATAGTACTGTATAATATGTAAGAATGATAAGTGGTAAAACTTAAATTATATTATATGCAAAGAATTAAAGAGAAAAAAAGGGTATATAGGGCCTTTTTTGGGTATCAGTGTGTTTATGAAGACATCCTCATTTTTTTCACAGAAGAGATAAGATGAAAGTTAAAAGTTAAAAATTGAATAAAATACTGTTAGAATATATTTTTTAATATTATTTTTGTTTTAGAATTTAAAAATGTTGAATTGTTTATTTTATTTTGTATTGAAATTTAAAAAAATTATAATGATTAAATGAGATAAGATGAATTAAAAATAATTGTGAAAATAAAGAGAGGCCGATAAGTATAATAATTGTGAAAATAGTTATAATAATTGTGAAAATAATTATAACTAGCTTTCCTTTTTAAGTTATTTTATTTTCTTAGTCGTTTTCTTAGGAAAATGATAGAGAGGCCGATAGGTAATAAGATTTAGAGGTTCTTTTGATAGCGAGACCAAATTAGATGATTTTAAATAAAAGTTAAAAGTTGAATAAAATATTATTAGAATATTAATATTTTTTAATATTATTATTATTATTATTTTGAGATTTGAAAAAGTTGAATTATTTATTATATTTTATGTATAAATTTAAAAATATTATAATGATGAGATAATATGAGATGAGATAGGCTGAGAGTATTTCTTACATTTAGTTTGTAAAAAGAGTTTAAAATGAAAATCTCTTGTATTCATATCTTAATCGTGTTAACAGTGTGACAAGTGTATCATATACAAAGACTTACAAGTATAATTTTTCATTTATGAATACTTTTGTATTGTCGCACAGAGCTTATAAATGCAGTTCTACGCATAGTTTTTGAATTCCATTTCATTACAATCAAAATGACTCAAATCTTTTGTTTCAATATAGTACCAAATACACTATATATCATTATTCTATTTCGTTCTAAATCTCGGCCCATTTCAGTCTGTCTCAACCAATTCTATATTACGTTATATTCCGAACTGTTTTAATGGAAATTTTATATTTCATATGTCTGGATGATATTTTTATAAATTTTAAATATAGATGGTGTTGTAATTTAAAATCTAAACGGTCTTTCTATAATTTAGAGTTTTTAATAATTTTAAATATAAACCTTCATTCTATTTTTTAAAATTTTATTATTTTTAATAATTTCTCAACTTTTTCTTTTATTTTTATCTCAATTCAAATTTATAATATATATATATATATATATATATATATATATATATATATAACTTGCATAATATTTTGTTCCAAAACTAAAATGGAATAATCATGGAAGGGAATCTGCCTGCGAAAGTGCAGGTGCAAGTTGGCCAAAAAGAAAAAAAAATTCAGAAAGGTAATGGACTTTCTAGGAAGGTCGGTGGATAAGAGCACGTTTAAGGTTTTACTAATTCTCTGCAACCCGGGGGGGACTGTTAGATCGTCTTATTATTTTACTGATTCTCTGCGAGGAAATTAAGAAACTTCCACCTAATGTCTGAATATGTTATGGACAAAAATCATCAAGTAACGTGAAGAAAACGGGGATTAACCAATTGACCTTGGGTGTTGTAGAAATTTCAAACACTTGACCCGACGACTAATCCGCAAACAAAGCGTGTCTTGAGAAACCATTATATATTTGTCTCCACTGTTCCTGCAAAATCATATTTTCCCCAACACTTTTCTCTGCCAATCACGCTCTTTATCTGCCTCAAATTCTAGCCCCTTGCAAAGTCTCCATCTTGCTCGAAAATTTTCTGTTATTTTCAGATAAACTTAGATCAGTTTGGCTCTTGCAGAAACTGTAAAGTCCCAGAAAGTAGGTTATGTCGGCTTTAAGATCAGGTTTTCTTTGTTCTGGTATTCCCGTTGGAACTTCTCGCAGATCCCCTGTTTCATTTCGTAATCCTAGTCGTGTTCTGATTACTTCAAAGCGCGATATCAGAAGCTGTTTTCTTGGAAACGGCCGGAGTTTTCAGTTTCTCAGCATCGGCCTGGGGGATCTAATTGCTAGCACTACAAAGCTGGGGTAATAATCTCGACTTTAACCCAAAATCTTCTGGATGATCATTATGTTGTACAAATGATTGTCAGCTTATGTTCTTTATGAATCTTATCATGTAGGGACATGGCTGTTGATAGCAGTTCACAACCAGGACCCATGGTTCCTTCTGATCCTTCTCCTGATTCATGGTAAGACTTCGGAGTGTCAATAAGTCATATCTTCTTCTCTGAACTGTTTGGTTTCCGGTTCTTTCTGACAAAACGTTTATGGCAATATCCACCAGGAAAATCTGGATCGTTGGGATGGCTGCGACTGTGATTCTTCCATTTCTGGGGATCAAATTTGGACCGTTCATGCAATTTAAAAGTAAGGAACTCAAAGCTGTTCTTGTCCATTTTACCAATAATAAAGCACAATAAATTTAGTTCTGCATCTCTATGAACCTGCCATTTTCATTGCCATTGCCAATTAATGGGAGTGGTGTTAATGCCATGCTTCGATTCATGAATGTCCAGAGCAAATTGACTCGGCGATGCAGATAGCAGAAGATGTGGCAGAAGCCGCAGAAAATGTGGCTGAGCAAGTGGAGAAAGTTGCAGAAGACATTGCCGATGACATCCCGGCCGGCGGCAAACTTAAAGATGCTGTAACTTTTATTGAAAACTTAGCCAAGGAAACAGCCGAGGACGCCCATCGTGTAGATGAACTAATCGACAAGGTTTTTACCTAACCCACTACTTTTCTTGAGCCAGTTGTAATTGCACATCTTATCCCATTACTCTCAGATGATAGAATCCAGCAAAAGTTTCGCCATTCATGTAAAAGGAAGTGAGAAAAAAAGGAAAAGAAAACAGCTTTGCTTCTGATTTCAGAGAAAAAAGACTGTTGCTTTTTCTGGGGGATTAGTCGCGACTCACATCACATGCATCCCCTAGAATTACACTTTACAGGGGATTCCATTAGAAAACGAATCTTAAAGGGTCCTTATCCCGATAGTCTCATGGTTTGCAGCATAGGGGAATATTAAATATTAGTCCCACTTGCTTGGTGATCCCTTCTTTCACGTTGCACCAATAAGAATTCCAACTTCGTTTTCTAATTAATGAGATTGCTTGTCTGCTTATTGGGACTACTGACATGATCGATGGCTTCCTTAATTTATGGCTGCTATGTGGTTTTGGAGTTTAGCAGATAGTCATGAATTAACATACAGTAGAGGGATGAGGATTTTAGACAATTGGAGATATAGATAGATAGCGAAATGTGTTTGTATAAAAAGATTATAGAGAAATCACTAATTGAGAAAATTATATTTGCAGTTATAGGATACGTACTCCTTTTGAAAAAATGAATAAATATGTAACGCACATAAAAAAAGAAATGGACCTTACTCTTTAAAAAAGGATAATGACGTTTACACAATTCATGATTGTATCTAGTATTGTTCATCTCGCTATAGATTTTAGAATCATATTTAAATTTTAAAAAAACTGATATTCTTAATCCAACAATCATAAAGATGAGGAAGCAACCAAAACATTTCTGGATAGTAACAGTTTGAGTGATGTACCATTTGCAGGTTCAGGAAGTGGAAGAGAAGGTGGACTCATTCATTGAACCAGACACTGATAAAGCGAAAGCGATGCCTAAAGAAGCAAATGGTCCAAAGCAAAACTAGAAAGTACCATTACAGAGCTGGTGGTGACCTTGACATATAATTTGTTGAACACAAAATATTATTGAAATGAGATGCTTCATCATCTTCATCATTATCTCTCTAATTTTAGCTGCAACTAAGTTAGAAATTCTTGTATTCAGTATTCAAGTCTTTATCATTGTTAAAGATGTTGAATTTCCAGTCATAATACATAAATAAAGTACAAAGATTTAACCATTACTTGATGGACTTTTCATCTTTTCTAGATAGGCATAGTGGGTAAGTTGAGAAGTGTTATAACTTAAAAAAGATTAGATAAAAATAAGCTCGTAAGCTAGTTTGATTTCATATAATATATTAGATCTACTTTAAAATAAAAAATAATAATATCTTAGCAGGTTTTACATATGATAAATCAATTCTCATCAACCTATGACTTCACAACTTTTTTTTTTTTTTTTATTTTACTAATGACTAGTTTTTAATTTAATCTTGCTTTTTCATTTTTTCAAATGAATAGAGAATGCAAGATTTGTAAGAGTAGTAAGGGGATGTTTGGAAACATATCTCGTCTCATCTATCACATCTCATCTCAATTCATCCAATCTTATTTAATTTTCAAACATCATTCAAATATAAATACTTTCAAATTAATCATTACAATTTTTTCAAATTAATCATTATTTTTCTAAATTTTCAAACAAAATATTAAAAATAATTCGAAATTTTCAAATATCAAAATAAAAATAAGATTACAAATTAGTATTATAAGAATATTTTAATTTTATAATATTTTTATTCAAAATTTTTTTTATTTTTTAAAATTCAAAAAATACTTAACTCAAACTAATTTATTACTATTCATAAATAATTTTATTACTATTTATAAAATTATCATCTCTTCTAATTCTCCAAGCGCCCCTAAATCTTTCCATCACCAAAACAAAATCTAATATGAAACTAAATAATTTTTTTTTTAAATATATAGAAGAGGTAAATTGCATCCATTAGCTCTAATGGGTGCGTACCACTCCTACAGCCATTAGGGTACTAAGACTGGGCTAATGGCTACACCCCATTAGCCCTGATGATTGCAGCCACCCCTATAGCCCACCCCATAGGGTGACCACGTTCAATTATTTTCATAATTATTATTACTTTTAAATTATTAATTATAAAAAATAATTATTTCTTATTCTTTCAAGAAATAATAGTATTAAAGTATCAACCATTTATTCATACAAATCGGAATTATTGAGTTAAATCACTCTTAGAGATATTCCAGAAATTACTCTTCGTAGCCATCAATACTAAACTTCAAAAACTTCGACTCTCACCAAACCTTCTTTATCCACCACCTACCTCCATGAGCCTTTAAAAGCCCCATCTCTAAACACCTATACCCAACCGTCCAAGAACCAACCTTTCCAAAACTAACGTCAAAATCCTCATATTAGGTTAAAGACACTTTCCAAAAGCAACCTCTTCCCAGAAACATGTCCTCACATCCATATATGGAAAGCCTCGTCTCAAAGGCAGAAGCACTAAACTGGAATGACATCAATCTAGAACCAGAAACAGAGGCCGCTGCTTATCTTTCTGCTCTTGCACTCATAGGAAGGATCATATCATCAAGGAAAAATCTAGTTATAAACACAACTGCCTATTAATATATGCACTAACTTAATATGATTAGTCAAAAAGTAGATTTTATTAAAAACAGTGCTAATTTAAATTTTAAATATGAAGGAATCAGTATTGATATGTAAATTAGTACGCGACTTTACTTGTGCATAGTAAAACTCCATCACCAAAGCCGATAAATAAGAATGGTCTACACACCACTATCAAAACATCATAGAGTTTTGTTATTGATCTCACCATAGAGGATCTGAACATAAATACATTCCTTTTCACCTTTCCTACTCAACAAGAAAAGAATAAGAGTCATGGCACAACGCTCATGGAACATCAAAGGTTTTCATGTGTTGGCTCGTGAATGGCCTCCAGGGTTGAGCCTTCAGGAAATTTATCTGAAAATGTCCATTGTCTTAGTGCAAATACATGGACTCCCGCTAGAACCGTTGACTATACCAAACGTTGAGAAAATCGCTAGAAAGTTGGGAAACTTCATCCAAGTAGATCAAGTGATGGTTCACAATAGTTGTTTTTTTAAATATTATTTTTCAGCTTAAATGAAGTCATATCTAGTCACGCATGTTATTTAGTATATTTTTTATTAGATATCATTTCTTTTAAATGGTTTATATGTGAAGTCATATCAATATGTATGAATAGAGATGATAGAATCTTAAATAAAAATTAATACTACTATTTTTCTAAAAGATGAGTGCCCTCTATAGGTACTTTTATCTTTTATCATAAAGTTAGAAAAGATATTTGTAATTTTAAATTATGCAATCATTACATAATCGTTTTTAAAAAAATAAATAAAATATGAGATTCACATGAAAAAATTAATAGTAATAATAATAATTAATTTTTTAATAATAGACTCTAGTCTTTTTCAAAACGATTACACAACGTTTACACACTTTATAATTTTACGTTAAATTACTCAAATTTGAAAGAGTGCCGCCATGTACTTAAGATGCGCACGAATCTAACATCAGCATTTTTCAATTTTTAGTTTTTTGAAAAAAGAAAAAATCTAGTTGCAAGTAATTGCACACTAATATGCGCACTAATTTAATGTGATTGGTCAAAAAATAAATTTTATTAAAAATAGTGTTAATTTAAATTTTAAATATAAATAATCAGTATTGGTACACAGATTAGTACGCGACTTTACTTGTACATAACAAAACTCTTGAAAAAAAATGAAAAACAATGAATAAGAAGAACAAAGACTCCGTCGTAAATGCCCTTTCTACATTTACAGAAAGAATAGTCTTCGTTCTTCTTCTTCGTTCCTCCGCCCTTTCCAGCATAACTTGGCGCACAAGATCTCTAATATGTCGGATTCAACATGTCACGGTCATTCAAACATAGTCTGGGTGGTGCTCTTTCATTCCTATGCCTCCGTTGTCCCGTTTCTCTATTTCTTAGTGTTTACTGTAGATTAATTTATGCTCTATTGGAGGAATTCAATTCAAAATCGTGGGCACCACTGCATCTTGGGAGGGAAAGAGGAAGACAATGGTTCTTCATGTATTGGATGAAGGTGTTCCAAACTTCCAATTGCGAGGCTTCTGATTTTCATAGAGGCTGCTAGGAGCAGAAACTGTTGAAGAAGAGCTTGCGGTAGTTAAGCTGTTATTAATGGTAATAGAATCAACGATGCTAGTGTTCTCGGAGTTGGAACTCTCCATTAATAATGGGAGTGAGTCCATGGATCTCTTTTGAGTTTTTGTTTGTTTTTTCTTGGATCTTGAGCAACAGTAGCTTTTTTCCTAGGAAATTATGATGATGTATTTCTTGGTTTCTGGCATCTTGTGCTCAACCTTCCTACTTCTAGTTCTAGGATTTTGCTTCTTCAATCTAGAATAATCTGTTAAGAAATAAATTGGTAGAATAATTTCTCATATTTCTTATTGATCTCATATCCAAATATATAAACATGTTTGATGAGTTATATTTCGAAAGAAAGATACAAATAACTATATAGAGAAATCGTGGGATTTTGTAGGATTTGGTAGTTGTAATTACTGAAATTTTGTAGCTGTAATTGATTTGGTAGCTGTAATACTCCCCTCAAGTTGGTGCATAAAGATCCGTAATGCCTAACTTGCAAGAAAAATGATGAAAGAGATCAGAACCCAGAGCTTTGGTGAAGATATTAGCAATCTGCTTGGACGCTGGAAGATGAGCGGTTGTGAAGAGACCAGAGCAGAGTTTGTCACGGACAATGTGGCAGTCGATCTCAATGTGCTTGGTGCGCTCATGAAAAATTAGATTGTGAGCAATATAGAGGGTGGATTGATTGTCACAATAGAGGGTCATTGGGAGCTATATGTGAGATGCCAAGGTCATGAAGGAGCTGTTGTAACCAGACTAGTTCACATGTAGTGACAGCCATGGCGCGATATTCAGCTTCTGTAGAGGAGTAGGTGACAGTAGTTTGTTTCTTAGTGCACCACAAAATAGGGCTAGAACCAAGTGTGATGAAAAAACCAGTGGTAGAGCGCCAAGTGGTGGGGCAGCTAGCCCAATTAGAATCGGTGTAAGCACTAATATGAAGATCATTGGAGGAAGAGAAAAAATGACTTGGCCTGGAGTGCCTTTATTGTAGTGAAGAACACAAGTGGCAGCCATCATGTGTGGAATCCGGGGAGCATGCATGAATTGACTGAGAATATTTACCGCAAAAACGATATCCAGTCTGGTGATGGTGAGATAAATGAGACACCCAACTAACCTTTGGTAAGGAGCGGGATCAGAGAGAAGTTCACCAATAGTGTTGTTTAGCTTCAAGTTCTGTTCCATAGGAAAGAGGGCAGGATGAGAGCCAAGTTGGCCACTATCAGTAAGAATGTCTAAGGCATATTTTCGCTAATTAAGAAAATGCCTGAAGAAGAGCGAGCAACTTCGAGTCCAAGAAATATTTGAAAGGGCCGAGATCCTTGGTTTTGAAGTGAGTAGAGATAACAGACTTGAACTAAGTTACCTAAGAAATATCATTGCTGACAACCAAGATGTCATCCACATAAATAAGAACAATGGTGAAATTTGGTAGCTGTAATTGCTGAAATTTGGTATGACGAAAACCAAGATGTCATCCACATAAATAAGAACAAGGGTGAGATTGGTAGCAGTGATCAAGGTAAAGAGAAAGTGATCGGCTTGGGATTGGACAAAACCTACAGTAAGAAGAACAAAGGTTAGCTTAAAACACCAGTTCTGGGAGGCTTGCTTGAGGCCATAGAGGGATTTCCTGAGGCGGCATACACGTGTCTCCCCCTTAAGACAATAACCGGGTGATGGGTTTATGTAAACTTTTTCATCAAGTTCACCATGCAAAAAAGCATTGTGAACAACCATTTGGTGAAAAATCCAATTTTTAGTGGCGGCAACGGCTAGAACACAGCGGACTGTGGTCATCTTGGCTACAGGAGTAAAAGTTTCATGATAGTCGAGGCCTTCCACTTAAGTGTAGCCTTTGGCCACTAGACAGGATTTGTAACTCTCAACAATACCATCGGCTCAGAGTTTGGTCTTAAAAACCTACTTGCAACCAATGGGTTTCTTACCAGTAGGAAGAGGTTCTAGTGTCCAAATGGAATTTTCTTCAAGGGCACGAAGTTCAGAGGCCATAGCTTCACGCTAGTGAGAGTGGTGAGTAGCTTCAAAGTAACAGGTAGGTTCAACAAATGCACTAAAGGCAGTTAAGAATGAATAATGAGCAAGAGAAAAATGAGAATATGACAAAAAGGTAGATAAGGGATGAGAAGTACTTGAGGACTATGCAGCGGTCAAAGAAGTAATGGACTCCGTGGGTATGGTAGGACAAACATAATCAAGGAGATATGCTGGACGAGTAATGTTGCGATGGGGACGTGAAGAAGTAAAGACGGCGGGTGCAGGGTTTGAAGAGATGACTGAGGAGGGGTTAGAAGGAGGAATGGGTTCTGGGATAGATAAAGGAAGAATGTTGGAGTTAGGTGTGTGAGAAGGCATAGAATTTTGAAAAGAAAATTGGTCTTCATGAAAAGTGACATAAAGCGAGTAGAAGATGGTGTCTATGTCAAGGTTATATAACTTATAAGCTTTACGATTGCTAGGATAACCAAGAAAGACACAACGGGATGCACTGGGTGAAAATTTATCGCGATGAGTCGTAAGAGTTTGAGCATAGCAAAGGCAACCAAACACACGAAGGTGGGCATAGGCTGGTGGAGTGTTGAGAAGAAGTTGAAAAGAGATTTGATTATGAAGAGAACGACTAGGAGTCCTATTGATGAGATATGCAACAGTAGGAACACAGTCTCTCCAAAATTTAAGGGGAAGAGATGCCTGAAAGTGAAGACTGCGAGCAACGTTCAGGAGGTACCGATGTTTACGCTCTGCAACACCATTTTGTTGAGGAGTTTCAACACAAGTATGCTCATGAATGATGCCGTGATCATGAAAATAAGTTTGGAGATTATGAGAAAGAAATTATTGGCCATTGTTGGTACGGATAATTTTAATCGTTGAGTTGGATTGAGTTTTAACAAGTGCGAAGAAATGCATCAAAAGACTAAATGTTTCGGGTTTAAAACGCATTAAATAAATCCATATAGTGCGTAAAAAATCATCAACAATAGTCAAAAAATAATGGGCACCACAAATAGAAGTAGTGGAATAACCACCCCAAATATCACAATAAAGGTGATTAAAAGGGATCGTACTTTTGTTAACATGATTTTGAAAAGGTAAGCGAGTGTGCTTAGACGAGCACGAATATCACAATGAGAAAGAGTACATGGACTATAAAAAATTTTAGGAATAGTAAAACTGAAAGGATGACCTAGACATTGGTGCCAGAGGGTCTTATTATCAAGGTTGTGAGCAGAGAAAGTAGCGAACTGTTGGGGCCAAAAGATATAGAGCCCATTGCAAGCTTTACCTGCTTCAATCAGCCTCTTCAACTGAAGGTCCTGAAAAAAAACATTTAGAAGATGAGAAAATAGCTACACAGGATAAAGTATTAGTGAGTTGAGGGACGAAATGGAGGTTATAACAAAAGGTGGGGACATAAAGGACATTTGGAAGGATGAGATATTTGGATAAAGAAATAGAGTCGATGCCTTCAACAGGAACAATTTCTCGCGTGGGTAATCGGACCATGCAAGCCGAGGGTGGCTGTCAAATGCTCGAGAAGAAGGATCAGCAGTGGCTCATATGGTCAATAGCGCCACTATTGATTATCCAGTCCGTCGTGGAGTCGAGAGAACAGGGGAGGGTTGAAGAATTACCCACAAAATTAGCCACTGAAGGAGGTTCATGAGTTGTTGGTAGTTTTCTGACGAAAGGCCTGGAACTGGGCTTGAAGTGGATCCAGGGAGATTGGCAGTAGCAACAGTAGGTGGTTTGCCAAGAAGTGAGGGTTGGCATTGATGACGAGGTTCATGTCCAAGAGGGTATCCAACAAGGAGCCAACAACGATTATGCATATGACCATCTTTCCCACATTCGGTGCACTTAAGGGGTGGACGACTAATGTGCGAAGTCTGAGCAGCAAGTGCAAGATTTTCGAAGGGTGTAGGGAAACTTGGAGAAGACGTTGTTATTCCTCTTGAAAGAGGATTGAGAAAATTTTGTTCAGAGATGGGAGAAGATCAGTGGCGAGAATTTGGGTTTGAAAAGCAGCGAATGAGTCGTTGAGTCCCAGTAGAAATTGGAACACACGTTCATCTTCAGCTCTCTTCTCCAAGGTGTTGGCATCGATTGGTGGTTGGAGATTGCCCAATTCACCCCAAAGTTGTTTGATTTTATTGTAGTAGTTAGGTATGGAGAGTTGGTTTTGATGGAGATTGGAAATTTCTCATTTGAGATGGAAGAGCCGGGCGTTGTTGCCATAGCAAAAACGAGATTCAAGATCGAGCCATACAGCTCGAGGGTCATTGTGGTAGTCCAGAGAATGGGCTAAGGAAGGGGTTATGGTGTTAAGAACCCAAGTGAGGACCATATCTTTGGTCCTACTCCATTGGGCATAGTTGGGTGAGGTATTAGCAGGTGCTTTGAGAGTGCCGTCAACAAAACAGAGTTTATTTTAGGCATTGAGGGCTCGACGAAGTGCACGTTGCCATTAGGAAAAATTATCTCCAATGAGATGACCGAAGACGAGGACGAGACTTAGAGAACCAGATGGATGGAGAAGATATGGGAAGGAAATTTGGGAAGCATCGTCGGAAGAAGTCATGGCAAAGGAAAGGTATGTCAGGAACGATTTTGCTCTAATCCATGTTAAGAAATAAATTGGTAGAATAATTCCTCATATTTCTTATTGATCTCATATCCAAATATATAGACATGTTTGATGAGTTATATTTGGAAAGAAAGATACAAATAACTATATAGAGAAATCATGGGATTTTGTAGGATTTGGTAGCTGAAATTGCTGAAATTTTGTAGCTGTAATTGATTTGGTAGCTGAGTAATTGATTTGGTAGCTGTAATATAATCTAAGGACAATGAACTGAGAGGGGGGGAGATTTTTATTTCAAGAAAGGAGGATGCATATATACTGTGGTTTCTTATGGTGGAGCAGTGGATGAGTCGTCTATTTATTCAAGGGCATGAAAAGAGAGAAAAAAAAAACAAAAAAAAAAGGGGAGATCGAAACAGAATTGCTACGAACAACCAAGATGCACAAACGGGGTGCAGCCGGCTATACATGGCAAAGCTTATGTGTAAGGGGAAAGAGAATGTTCCAAAAAACAAAAATCTAAGAACGTGTGTAAAGGAAAAAGAGGATGTTGCAGTACTACTGTGTTGAGATCAAAGAAATTGGTCAAGGACAACCTCACGGGTCTCCTGCTTCTCAGGCCATTTCCCCACCTTGAAAACGTCGAGGTTCTCAAGTTGCCGACTCGCCAGGGCACCGAGATTTTCACCATCTACATTCGGCACCCCATGACCACCTATACTATGCTTTACTCACGGCAACGTTGCTGATCTGGGCTATATGTACAAACTCTTCATTGAATTGAGCATCCAAGAAATAAAATGCCTCATATTACGCTCCAGTCTTCTTTTTTTTTTTTTTTTTTTTTTTGTTTAAAGTGCATAACAATTCAACACCATTCAAGCATTTAGTTCCAAAACAGCAGCAGGCAAAATGCAGAGAGTTACAAAGTTTGAAGGGGATACAAATTTGAGTATGTAAATCAATTCTTAATGTGAAGAAAATTTCCCGCAGTAAATATACCAGAGTTGGTATAGAATACCACACAGGACCTCTACCTGTCTATCTATAGTTTCTTTGAAATTATGCAACTTTGACATTCTTCAAGAAATTCTCCACTCCGAAAAATAAGTGTTGTGCACTAAACAGAGATTTGCTAACAATGCCAATAGCCTTATGTAGCCGATCCACACACCTAGATATGCAGCTACTCTCACTCCCATTAAGGCTTGACCCTGGTTTTGTAATACACTTATCAAAGCACTTCACCCTTATGGTCTCGAGGAACTCCTCAGCATAAGCTTGGGCAATCTGGGTCTTGAGCTAGTCCTTGAAATCTGAGGCCGAGAACTATTGAGATGGCAACCCACTTGACAGTGATAACGAAAATGCATCCATCGCCCTTCTCTCTGCAACTCTTCTTCCCCCAATCTTCTTCAATCAGCTCCCAAGTGCCCATTTCTCCAAACAATTTTTGGCAAAGAAAATCCTTGTAGACCTGTAAATGGTTGGTCTCTCTCTCTCTCTCTCTCTCTCTCTCTCTCTCTCTCTCTCTCTCTCTCATTTGCAAGAAAATGATGAATATGATGACGATTAACTTGATTTTTTTTTTTAAATCAAGATTTCTTTCTTTCTTTTTTTCTTTTGCTGTGATGTATAGATGCCAGTTGCCTACTCAAAAAGCATAAAAAAATCGTGGATTTTAGCTCTAAGTGGAGTAGATGAAGGGAGCTTCCGATGTTTTTTTATCGTGGATTTATGGAGTCTAGATCTGAGTTGAGAAACAAAGACAACGGGGCTGGCTTTGTGGGTCCGTGGAGAAGACGAAGGGAGCTTCGATGGTGGCTTCGAAGGGTTCGTGGAGATCGTATTTGAGTGGAGAAGAGAAGGTAGATCGTCTCTTTGCGCCCCCAAACAGTTCTGAAACAAAATACATTTATCCGAGAAAGGAGGTGGTAAAATGGACAGGCAAGCCAATTGTGGATCACAGGAAGCCATAAAAATTAGAAAATGTTTACTTATCATTCTATACACCGCATATCACAAATAATTTTTTATTTTTTTATTTTTTTCTCTTAAAAAATATGTAGTATATATGGATATTGATAAATAGAAGAATTTAATTAATTTAAAAAGAATAAAATAAAAATAAGTAATAGCATGTAATATGTAAAAATGATGAATAGCAAACCTCAATTATATAATATGCAAAGAATTAAAGAGAGAGAGAGAGAAAAAAAAAATAAAAAAGGCATATAGGCCTTTATTGGGTATCATTGTGTCTGGGAATACATCCTTGTTTGTTTTCATAGATGAGATGATATGAAAGTTAAAAGTTAAATAAAATATTATTAGAATATATTTTTAATATTATTTTTATTTTAGAATTTGAAAAAGTGAAATTGTTTATTTTATTTTGTGTTAAAATTTAAAAAATTATAATGATTAAATGAAATAAAATAAAATGAGTTAAAAATGGTTATAAAAACAATTGAGGTAAATAATAAAAAGTCAACACATGCAATTCAAGAGTTATTGTTTAATTAATTGACTTCTGCAGTTTTCCGTTATATGAACTTTCATTTTTTGGGCGGAAAAGTGTAAAAGTAGTTGGCCAAAACAGAAAAACGAAGATAACTTTCCTTTTAAGTTATATTATTTTCTTAGTAGCTTTCCTAGGAAAATGATAGAGAAGGCCGAAAGGTAATAAGATGAGTTTCTAATTTGGATAGTAAGATAAGATGAGATAGTTTTAGATAATAATTGAATAAAATATTATTTTTTAATATTATTATTATTTTAAAATTTAAAAAAATAAAATTATTTATTATATTTTATACGTAACTTTAAAAAAATTGTAATAACGAAATGAAATGAAATGAAATAAATAGACATGTTTCTTGCCTCTAGTTTGTAAAAGAAGTTTAAAATGAAATTCTCTTATATTCATATCTTAATCATGTTAACAGTGTGACAAGTGTATCATCTACCAAGACTAATTGCAAATATGGTTTTTCATTTATGAATACTTTTGTATTGTTGCACAGAGCTTATAAATGCAGTTCTATGCATAGTTTTGAATTCCATTTCATCACAATCGAAATGATCCAAATCTTTTCTTTCAGTCTAATATAAGGTACACTATATATCCTTATTCCGTTTCATTCTAAATCTCGGCTCATTTCAGTCCGTCTTAACCAATTCTATAATACTATGTTATATTCCGAACTGTTTTAATGGAAATTTTGTATTTCATGTGTCTAGATGGTATTTTTATAAATTTCAAGTCTAGATGGTATTATAATTTTAAACAAAAATTTTATGTATAGTCATTTTTATATACTCCTTGTGCACTCTATTAATGTGATTGGTTGTATCATTTTTTAAAATATAAAATAACTGTTTTGACCAATCATATCAATGTAATACATGAAGAATATGTAAAAGTGATTGTATATAATAGAACTCAATTTTAAGATTTAAAAGGTCTTTATATAATTTAGATTTTTTAATAATTTTAAATATATACCTTCATTCTATTTTTTTAAATCTCATTATTTTTAATAATTTCTCGACTTTTTTTTTTATCTCAACTCAAATTTATATATATATATATATATATATATATATATATATAACTTGCATAATATTTTGTTCCAATATTTAACCGGAATAATCATGGAAGGGAATCTGCCCGCGAAAGTGCAAGCTCCCAAAAAGAAAAGTAAAAGGTAATGGACTTTCCAGGAAGCTTGGTGGATAAGTTCACGTTTAAGGTTGTACTAATTCTCTGCAACCCGGGGGGGACTGTTAGATCGTCTTATTATATTACTGATTCTCTGCGAGGAAATTTAGAAACTTCCCCCTAATGTCTGAATATATTATGAACAAAAATCATCAAGTAACGTGAAGAAAACGAGGATGAACCCAATTGACCTTGGGTGTTATAGAAATTTCAAACACTTGACCCGACGACTAATCCGCTAACAAAGCGTGTCTTGAGAAACCATTATATATTTGTCTCCACTGTTCCTGCAAAATCATATTTTCCTAACACTTTTCTCTGCCAATCACGCTCTTTAACTGCCTCAAATTCTAGCCCCTTGCAAAATCTCCATCTTGCTCGAAAATTTTCTGTTATTTTCAGATAAACTTAGATCAGTTTGGCTCTTGCAGAAGCTGTAAAGTCCCAGAAAGTAGTTTATGTCGGCTGCAAGATCAGGTTTTCTTTGTTCTGGTATTCCCGTTGGAACTTCTCGCAGATCCCCTGTTTCATTTCGTAATCCTAGTCGTGTTCTGATTACTTCAAAGCGCGATATCAGAAGCTGTTTTCTTGGAAACGGCCGGAGTTTTCAGTTTCTCACCAACGGCCTGGGAGATCTAATTGCCAGCACTACAAAGCTGGGGTGATAATCTCGACTTTAACCCAAAATCTTCTGGATGATCATTATATTGTACAAATTATTGTCAGCTTATGTTCTTTATGAATCTGATCATGTAGGAACATGGCTGTTGATAGCAGTTCACAACCAGGACCTATGGTTCCTTCTGATCCTTCTCCTAATTCATGGTAAGACTTTGGAGTGTCAATAAGTCATATCTTCTTCTCTGATCTGTTTGTTTTCCGGTTCTTTCTGACAAAACGTTTATGGCAATATCCACCAGGAAAATCTGGATCGTTGGGATGGCTGCGTCTGTGATTCTTCCATTTCTGGGGATCAAATTTGGACCGTTCATGAAATTTAAAAGTAAGGAACTCAAAGCTGTTCTTGTCCATTTTACCAATAATAAAGCACAATAAAATTTAGTTCTGCATCTCTATGAACCTGTCATTTTCATTGCCATTGCCAATTAATGTGAGAGGTTTTAATGCCATGCTTCGATTCATGAATGTACAGAGCAAATTGACTCGGCGATGCAGATAGCAGAAGATGTGGCAGAGGCCGCAGAAAAGGTGGCTGAGCAAGTAGAGAAAGTTGCAGAAGACATTGCCGATGACCTCCCGGCCGGCGGCAAACTTAAAGATGCTGTAACTTTTATTGAAAACTTAGCCAAGGAAACAGCCGAGGACGCCCATCGTGCAGATGAACTAATCGACAAGGTTTTTACCTAACCCACTACTTTTCTTGAGCCAGTTGTAATTGCACATCTTATCCCATTACTCTCAGGAGATAGAATGCAGCAAAAGTTTCATCATTCATGTAAAAGGAAGTGAGAAAAAAAGAAAAAGAAAACAGCTTTGCTTCTGATTTCAGAGAAAAAAAGACTGTTGCTTTTTCTGGGGGATTAGTCACGACTCACATCACATGCATCCTCTAGAATTACACTTTACAGGGGATTCCATTAGAAAACGAATCTTAAAGGGTCCTTATCCCAATAGTCTCACGGTTTGCAGCAAAGAGGAATATTAAATATTAGTCCCACTTGCTTGGTGATTCCTTCTTGCACGTTGCACCAAAAAGAATTCCAACTTTGTTTTCTAATTAATGAGATTGCTTGTCTGGTTATTGGGACTACTGACATGATCGATGGCTTCCTTAATTTATGGCTGCTATTTGGTTTTGGAGTTTAGCAGATAGTCATGTATTAACATGCAATAGAGGGATGAGGATTTTAGACAATTTGGAGATATAGATAGATAGCGAAATGTGTTCGTATAAAAAGATTATAGAGAAATCTCAATTGAGAAAATGATATTTGCGGTCACAAAGCATATATTTTTTTTGAAAAAAATAAATAAATATATAATGCACAAAAAAAAAAAGTAGACCCCACTCTTTCTAAAAAAAAATAATGACGTTTACACAATTAATTGTATCTAATATTATTCATTTGGCTATAGATTTTGGAATCATATTTAATTTTTTTTTTTTTAAATCTTAATCCAGCGGTCATAAAGCTGAGGAAGCAACCAAAACATTTCTGGATAGTAACAGTTTGTGGGGTGTACCATTTGCAGGTTCAGGAAGTGGAAGAGAAGGTGGACTCATTCATCGAACCAAACACTGATAAAGCGAAAGCGAAGCCTAAAGAAGCAAATGGTTCAAAGCAAAACTAGAAAATACCATTAAAGAGCTGGTGGTGACCTTGACATATAATTTGTTGAACAGAAAATATCATTGAAATGAGATGCTTCATCATCTTCATCATTATCTCCCTATTTTTAGCTGCAATTCAATTAGAAATTCTTGTACTTAGTATTCAGTCTTTATCATTGTTAAAGATGTTGAATTTCCAGTCATAATACATAAATAAAGTACAAAGATTTAACCGTTACTTGATGGACTTTTCATCTTTTCTAAATATGGATAGTGGGTAAATTGAGAAATGTTATAACTTAAAAAAGATTCGACAAAAATAAGCTCGAAAGATAACTTGATTTCATATAATACGTTAGATCTACTTTACAATAAAAGAAAAATAATATCTGTTTTACATATGATAAATCAATTCTCACCGGCTTATGACTTCACAATTTTTTTTTATACTACTAACTAATTTTTAATTTAATGATGCTATTTTATCATAAATGAATAGAGAAAGCAAGATTTGCAAGGGTAGTAAGGGGATGTTTGAAAACATATCTCATCTCATCCATCTTATCTCATCTCAATTCATCTAATCTTATTTATTTTCCAAACATTATTTAAATAAAAATACTTTCACATTAATCATTACAACTTTTTCAAATTAATTATTACAACCTTTTTAAATTTTCAAACAAAGCATAAAAGCAATTCGATATTTTCAAATCTTTCAAATAAAAATAAGATTAAAAATTAATATTCTAATAATATTTTAACTTTATAATATTTTTATTTAATTTTTTTTTAAAATTCAATAAATACTTAACTCAAACTATCTTATTATTATTCACAAATCATTTTATTACTATTTATAAAATTATCATCTCTTCCCATTCTTCAAGCGCCCAATCTTTCCATCACCCCTAAATCTTTCCATCAGTTGATCAACAAAACAAAATCTAATATGGAACTAAATAGTTTTTTTTTTTTTAAATAATATATAGAAGAGGTAAATTGCATCCATTAGCTCTAGGACGCTTCTGAGCTACCGTTGGGGTTTCGCTAGGTTTAGAAAAAAAAAAAATTTACGTCATTTTTTAATATTTTTAAACATTTAAAAAAATTCATAATAATATTAAACAAATTTTTATTAATCATTAAGAAAAATAAAATAAAAAAAACAAACAAACAAACGCTCCCAGCAGCCATTAGGGTACTAAGACTAGGCTAATGGCTACACCCCGATTAGCCCTGAATCCCTGATGAGTTGCAGCTACCCATAGGGTGACCACATTCAATTATTTTTATAATTATTATTACTTTTAAATTATTATTTATAAAAGATAATTATTTCTTATTCTTTTAAGAAACAATAATATTAAAGTATCAACCATTTATTCATACAAATCGGAATTATTGTGTTAAATCACTCCATCTTGTTTGATTAATCAAAATCAAAAATTTTATTTCATCTCATCTTAATTTATTATTATAATTTTTTAAATTTCTATATAAAATATAATAAATAATTTAATTTTTTTAAATCTTAATATAAAATTAATATTTAAAAATTATATTATAATAATATTTTAATTATTATTATTTAAAATATCTCATTTCACCTATATAACCACACGGGAGATATTCCAAAAATTACTCTTCGTAGCCATCAATGCTAAACTTCATAAACTTGACTCTCAAGTCTCACCAAACCTTCTTAATCCACCACCTACCTCCATGGGCAGTTAAAAGGCCCATCTCTAAACACCTCTACCCAACCGTTCCAAAACTAACGCCCCATTTCATTTCATTTTATTTCATCTATATATAACCAAACGAAGTCTGAAGTTTTATACTCAAATGTGAGGAAACCCTTGTGATGCCGTTTAAGGGCTTGTTTAGGAACACAAACGATTTCATCTTATTTTATTTTATCTCAAATATAAATATTTTTTAATTTTAAATTTTTAACTTTATCATCTAATTATTACTGTATTAATTATTATAACATTTCCAAACTTTCAAATAAAAACAAAAACAAAAAACAATTTTTTCAAATTCTTAAAAAAAATATTAAAATTTATATACTAACAATATTGTTAGTTTATAATACTTTTATTCATTTTTTTCTTTTTTATTTTTTAAAATTTCAATAAAATTATTTAACACAATGATTTTATTATCATTCACCAATTAGTTTATTAATATTCATTAAATTTTCATTTCATTTGATTATCCTGACATTCCTAAATTTCTTGAAATCTAATTCTCCGTGAATAAGATTCGATCACGGGCATTTACAGTCAAAAAAATTTAATTGTAAACATAACTATATATTAATATATGTATTAATCTAATTTAATTGATTAAAAATAAATTTTATTAAAAATAATACTAACTTAAATTTTAAATTAAAAAAATTATTATTAATATATAAATTAGTACAAATTTTACTTTATTTATTTATATGTAATAAAACTTTTCACAGCCACGCCCAGGCAGAAGCCCAACTCCGGTTTCCTCTCGTACCAATTTTATTTAGCGCCAAAAAAATAAAAAATAAAAAATATGAAAAAAGAGGGTGAAAAGGGAAGGAAAGAAGAACTTAATTTTTGAATCCTGATTCCTAACGGCTAGCCCTCTTCTATTCGAAATCCGACTGAGAAAAGTTGCGAAAAAAGACTACTTTCATACAAGTAACCTCGACGATTCGATTCGGTTCCCAAAGATTAGGCCTTGCCACTTGCCAGTGTAACTCTCTCTAGGGCTTGCAATCTCCTATCCTCTGCAAGAATTTGGCCTTCATTTGCCCCCAAAGAAAAAGAAGACGCCCTCGTTTTTGTCCTCCAAACTCAAATCCTAAGTCCATTCACCGCATTTGAGAGGTTCAGTTTTCTGTTGTGAATTCGGGTTCTCGAGGTTTATAGGGTTTTGATCGGGGTCCAAGAATTCCTCGAGATGGACCGAGTCGACGACTACATCAAAGAATCCATTGATCACTCCCTAGGGCTCCCCGTATCCACGCGGACTCTGGATTTCAAGCTTCAATCCTCCGAAGAGGCACAGCACCGACTCCGCAACCGGTGCCTTTCCCTACAGACCCAATTGCAGGAGAAAGAAGACGTCATCGAGGGCGTTAGGGTTCGTTCGTTGCAACTTCCCGAACTAAATATGTATTTTTTTTTTATTAATTTAAAGATTGTGTTTTTCGTTCCTGGTTTAATTTGCTCGTTTGTTTTTCAGGCTGAAGCGAGTATGAATGCGTTAGCATTGAAGAAGTTCGTGGAGGAGAATCAGAACTTAGCTATGGAGTGTGCAAATCTTTTATGTCAGCGTAATAAGTGGGAGAGGGAGTGCTCGCTTTATGATCGTGACCGCGAAGCCTTGATGGAATTTGGGAACGAGGCCGATCAGCGTGCCAAGGAGGCCGAGATTCGAGTTCATGAGTTAGAGGAGGAGGTCAGAAGGATTTGCGACGAATTGCAGTTCTACAAGCATGAATACAATATGCGTGCGGTAATTTCTGTTCTCTCTCTTCCATCTTTTTCTAAATATATCTATATGTTTTTTCATCTTAATTTTGATAGTTGAAAGAGAAAGGTACCTGGGAACTTTGATGGGTGATATCTTTCAGTGGATTTCGTAGGATTTTTTTTTTGGGTTGGGGGTACACAATATACCATATTTATTTTTATTTTTTTTTATTTTATTCTTCATAAATTAATTGAATTATTTTACTCATCATTTATACACAAAAAATTTTAAAAATTACGTGTAATATGTGGTGTGAGGATAAAGAGTACAATTTTTCTTATCAAAATCATTTGACAACAAGGGCATATTTGGGTAACAAAATGATATGAGAAATTTTCAAAATTTTTCATAATTTTTTTCTTAAAAATCGCTAAAACACATAATATTTTTTAATTTTAAGTATCCAACATTTTCTTCTAATCATTATCTAAACACAAAAAACAATAAGAGAATGTTTGGAAATAGTTTTGGTCTCATCCCATCTCATCTCATCTCATCTCATCCTATCTCATTTCTTTCCCAAACATCACTCAAATAAAAACACTTTCAAATTAATCATTACTACTTTTCCAAACTTTCAAATCAAAATAAAAAACAATTCAAATCTTTTTGAATCCCAAAATAAAAATTATATTATAATAATATTTTTTATTCAATTTTTTATTCAATTTTTTCTCTCTCATTTTTCAAAATTTTATAGAACATTAACTCAAACTCTCTCAAGTAATGTTAGATACAGTCATGGGTTTTCAAGCACCATGTGCTTCAGAAAAAGTGCAATCACTTTTTTTTAAAAAAGTGCAAGATGCTTTCACACTCTATAACTATAAATATCATTTCTCAACTATCTCACTACTATTTACAAATCTTATTACTATTCACAAATTTTCATCTCATTTCATTCTCTAAGCATCTCCTTACTTCTCTAAATTTCCAAACAAAACACAAAAATCAATATAACTTTTTTAAATTTCAAAACAAAAATTATATTCATACAATTTTTTAACTTTGTAATATTTTTATTCTATTTTTTCTCTCTCATTTCTCAAAATCCAATAAAATATTATAACTCAAACTATTTCACTACCATTTACGGAATTACGAGAGAATCTTGCAATATCTTAAGAAATGGGCATAATACGCTTTAAGACATTTCAGTCTTGCAATATCTTTCAGAATGGCTAGTTGAATCTTTGGTACTATCTGTGCATATTGCTACAATATATATGCGCGTGCGTGTGTGTGATCACACGCGCGCTATTTACATTCAAATTAGGGATGCTTTAAATGTAAAGAGTTGTGAATGCGTAAGATATGCTTTTAATGCTTTTATTATATGCATTTCCTTGCATTCAAGTTTTTTAGTTTTGTATGTGATTTCAAAAAGAAAGGAAGAGAATTACATCTTATGGTAAATCTTTTCTCTTGTTTTATGTGTAAGAGTAGTGGTGAATCTGTGGGTCATTTATTACTTCATTGTAAGGTGGCTAGGGCCATTTGGGATGATATTTTCTGCAGGACTGGACTTGCATGGGTAATGCCTGAGAGGGTGGTTGATCTCCTTGCTAGCTGGAGAGGTATTCAGGTTAATCTCCAAATTGTAGCAGTTTGGAAGATTGTACCCTTATTTCTAACTTGGTGCCGTTGAATGGAGTAGAATGACTGAAGTTTTGACGATGCAGAACACTCTTCGGGGGACCTTAGAAGATTTTTTACAATACTCTTGTTATAGGCATCTGTTATTGATTTCAATGGAGCTAGTTTTCATGATTTTCTTATTTCTTTCTCTAGCACTTAACGCCTTATGTAGGTGTTTCCTTTTGAATAATTCATGTGTACTTGAGCCCTGTCTATTCTTTTGATTCAATAAAATTTTATTTTACCTATAACAAATAGTAAATATTTTCCTTTTTATTTTACGTACGTCCTCTATCTCTCTGATTTAATATTTCTCTTTGCTTATTTCACTTGGTCAGTTCTTTTTCAGATACTTTGAAGAAAAGCAAATAGATGCAAATGAATGTGGTGATGTCAAATATTGCTAATAAAAATATTAACTAAAAATAAATTTATATAAAATCGTAGAGAGTTTGATTTTATCCTGAATTAAATTGAGTCTTAACTTTTTTTTCACTTGAAGGTTGATTCATCTACCGAGGAAACAGTTATAGAGAACAATTTACTTGAGTCAGTGCTAACAACACTGATCATTAAAGATGATGTTGCATCAGTACATGGTTTCTTGGAGGCCAATAGCAATCACGAGTCATGTCAAACGATGTTAAAAATGTGGAATTGGTGAGTACTTTTCTTTCAATTAGGTATTGTTGCTTTTTCTTGGCTGAACTAGTTAGTTCTCACTTTGTATTTTGTGCCACTACAACAGAGATTTTACCATCATATATTGTTGCCCGTTTGAGTTGTCGTTGCTGTTGATTCTTAAAATTTCGTATGATATTGTTGCAGCTTGAGGCCATCAACCCAAAAAGTCCTTTCATTAGCTGCTAAAGTGAAGACACTTGAGAAAGATAAGGAATGTCTAAGGATTAACCTTACTAGAGCTGAAGAGGAGGTGAGAAGTGTTGCAAATCCATTCACCGTTGGAGGAGCTCCCCAAACCCTCCCCTCAGGCACCTTCTCTATGTGTGCGTGTGTTGGATTCTGTGTTCCCCGAATAAATGTTGATGATATATGTAGGTAAAAGTGCTGTTTGAAGAAAATAACATACTGAATGAGGAGAATACAAGGTTACTGAGGCAATACCAGAAAGAAAGAAGCCATGGTTCTGGTTCTGGTTCTGGTGGGAAACACACCGGCAGTGCTTCTGCCACGGCCAAGGTGAGAAAAAGTGGTGAAGTAAAGCTTGCACGACATCTTTACTTATTACAACCAAAAAGAAAAAAAATATATATATCATGCTTTGATCTTCGCATAATTTTTTTTCTCTGTGTGATCTAATATTGTAAATTACTTCTTTGCAGTCAAACAAGCGAAAATCAATCCCCAAAATGAGCAGCCCCATTGAGAAGAAGCTTGATTTTAATGATCTAGATTTGTCAAGACAGCCCCTGTCAATCTTGCAGCATAACTCTCCTGACCCTAAAATGCACCAGTTCTAACAAAATTTCGCAAATAAGTTTGATGTTGTAACAGAATTTCAGTGGCATCTACAATTAGAAGATCTTGAATTAAGATTTCTTTTTCTGTCACAATGACTTCGAGGAAAGGAAGGGCTTTCTTCCTTATAGATTTTGTCATTTGTTTGTGGAGGTATACTATAGAGAAAGGTTAACAGTTGAATTATGATTTTTGATGGGGATTCTCTGCATAATCTTATAAAGTTCTCAAATCTTGTCACAGTATCCGCTTTCATTTTGAACTTATCTTGCTTTCCGGGTCATCTTAGAACCCGAATAGCGTATTTTTCTGGGGAATTGTGACTTGCTGCTGCCCAAAATCACTTGGGAGTTACTCTTTTTATTAGCTCCAAATGGTAGTTTGGGGGACATGATGTAACATTCTTCTTCTTTCTTAGTTTATCTTTCAATTTTTTCTATGACCACTTTGGGGCTGGAAAATGACCTTAAAGTACTCCTTGTGTGCAATTCTTGAAATCTTTTTACCCAAGTCTACAGAAGGCTATTCATAGCCCATAAGTGTTTGAATGTCAGCAACCCTCACCAGTAAAGGGCATTTCGCTGATGAAATGATCATATTAAGGCCTTCATTATCTGCAATATACTGAGTGCTATGTTGATGCTATAATCCTTGGCATTCTGTCGAGAATGAATCAAACTCTCTTTGTCCCATATGGTATCTGAAAGTACGAATTCCTCTAGGTTCTTGTTCTCTTTCATTAGAAGAATATGATCCAAGCTGGTGCTGTGCTTGTATCTCCACATGACTAATAGACAAGACTCTTTTCATCTCCCTAGACAAATTGAGTAAAACTGAGAGGGTTTGGTTCAAGAGTGATATTGGAACTAATAGAAGTTTTATAATATAGGTATAAAAATTAGAGATGTTCTATTGGTAAGTTAATGTGTAAAACACACCATCCACGTAAGATAAATTTGATTCGTAATATTTAAATTTTAAAATTTTTAATTTTAAATTAAATTACGCCATATAAGAGATTTGCTAGATATGTTATCTAAACTGCCTTTTAAATAGGATTTTCTTAAAAAAGAAATGTGAATTATTAAGAAATAAAATTAAAAATAATTTCAATAAATATTCATCGGTTGTAATGTTTTTCTTATTCAAAACGACGACGTTCCAATTCGATGGCTTTTTCCACTTGCCAGTTCCAGCCAGTCGTCCAAGCTCTGCCCCGACGCACTTCTCTTATCCAAAGCCAACATTGTCCGTCTGTGAAAACACTACCACAGCAACACTGTCGCGAATCTTCTTCCTAGGAACACTGAGTGCAAACGTTAATGGCGGTTCTTCGTTTTCTACACTCTCCCTCGACGGATCACTTTCCCTCCGAACACCTCTCCCCCACGCCTTTATGCAATATTCCTAGTACCTACAATCTTTCTTTTTCTTGGTCTATACCCTCGCTCTCTCTCGCCTATACACATTCCCTTTCCGTCAAGAGTAAAAGAGTAAAGAACTTCGTCTTGCACTTCTCTTCCACCGCGCAAGAACAAGCTCTCGATTCTGTTTCAGCCCAAAGCAAAGAATCCAAGCCAGTGGCCGAAGAGTTCTCCCGAAACAGATTGATTGCCCAGAACATACCTTGGAATTGTACCGTTGAAGACATTCGCGCTCTTTTTGAGAAGCACGGGACCGTGCTAGATGTGGAGGTTTTCTTTTCTTTTTTTTTTTTGGCAATACTGTATCTGTTGTCTTAGATGGGTTATGGTTTTTGTTTGTTTTTCTGATCTGGGTTTGTGGTGTTTTTCTGTGGTGGTGAAGCTTTCTATGCATAACAAGATCAGAAATAGAGGTTTGGCGTTTGTCACTATGGGTTCACCTGAGGAGGCTCTTACGGCTCTCAATAATCTCGAATCGTATGTAAGCATGCTATTTTTTTAGTTTTAGTTCTTTTATCTTTTTTTTCATATACCTCTAGGTTTTCGATTAGTCGGGTTGCTGAGATAAGAGTAATTCGGGAAAGAAAGCAATTAGAATAGTTAGTTTCAAATTCTTGCATCATTTGGCACACCTGAGAAACCTTGGAAGACTAGTCTGTATCAAGTCTTTGTAACAATTTAACTCATTGATAATGGTGGCCGTCTGTTTTTGTTTGTGCTTTTTCTGGTGGCTCATTCATGCCGCTGTGTGTGTCTGTTTGTTTTATAAAGTTCGTTTCTGCTGGTTTTTCCTCGTTGGCCAGCATTTGGGGGTGTGGGGTTTCCTTGTTGCCAATGAAGTATCTTGGCCTCCTTTTGGGGGCATCTTTTAAAGCTAAGACAATTTGGACGGAGGTGCTAGAAAAATTAGAGCGCAGGTTGGCTGTGTGGAAAAGATTATATTTATCCAAAAGGAGGGAGGTTCACACTTATTAAAAGCACGTTATCTAACCTTCCTACTTATTTCTTGTCTCTATTTCCCCTTCCAGGTAGCATTGCCTCTAAGATTGAAAAATTACAACATGACTTTTTGTGGAGTGACATGGGAGATGAGTTTAAATTTCATTTAGTTGGATGGGAGATGAGTTTAAATTTCATTTAGTTGGATGGGACAAGGTGTGCACACCTTTGCATGGGTGGTTTGGGGGTTCACAATGTGAGGCTTTTAATCAGGCCTTACTAGGGAAATGGTTGTGGCGTTATAATTATGAGAAGGAAGCTCTATGAAAAAGGGTGATTGATGCAAAGTATGGGAGTGCAAGGGGAGGTTGGTTCTCTAATGAGGGAAGGGGGGCATATGGTGTGGGGTTATGGAAGCATATAAGAAAAGGTTGGGGGTTATTTTCTAGCAAGACCAGGCTATGTATGGGGAATGGCCAGAGAATCAGCTTTTGGAATGATGTGTGGGTGGGTGATACGGGTCTTAAGACGGCTTACCCTGCTATTTTCAGCATTGCAAGGGAAAAAGATGCGAAGGTGGCAGATTTGTGGGGTACTACACATGATGTCCAAGCGTGGAACATAAATCTCACTAGGGAGGCTCATGACTGGGAAGTGAGTTTGCTGGTGGAGTTTTTTAACATGCTCCATAACATCTCCCCTGATGCTTCAAATGAATATAAGTTGGTTTGGTGTCCATCTCGGAAAGGGAAATTCTCAGTAGGTTCTTATTATGAGACTATTACAGCCCCACCTTTGCCTAACTTTCTGTGGAAGAGCATATGGAGGAGTAAAGCACCTCCTAAGGCGGCATTCTTTGTTTGGACAGCAGCCCTCGGGAAGATCCTAACCATTGACAATTTAAGAAGGTGTGGTCTTATAATGATGGATTGGTGCTGTATGTGTAAAAAGAGTGGGGAAATAGTGGATCATTTACTCCTACATTGTGAATTTGCCAGGGACACTTGGAATCATTTTTTTAGCAGGATGGGGTTAGCATGGACAATGTCGGGAAGGGTAGCTGAGTTATTGGCAAGTTGGAGAGGGATCTTAGGGACAGCACAGATTGCAACACTGTGGAAAATGGCCCCCATCTATATCTTATGGTGCATCTGGAGTGAAAGAAACAGTAGGCATTTTGAGGATTAGGAAAAATCTGTAGAAGAATTTAGGGGTTTTTTATGGAAGACTTGTTTTTGTGGGGGGCTTTAGAGTTCAATGGTCTCAGCTTTCATGATTTCCTTGTAACAATTTCTAGTTCTTAAAGCGGTGCATTCACATGTATACTCCCAGTTTACCTGGCTTACGCCTTCTTTACATCAATAAATTTTAATATTACTTATCAAAAAAGAGGATCTTATTATTAGAAACACTGGATCAGATTCAAACTTTAGTTAACATTCAACCACTTTTTCTGCGACAATTTTGTTTCCTTTTCTTTGTCTTCTTGTTGAATTACTGGTTTTTCTTCTGTCTGCTAGGAGTTGGAGGGCCGAACTATAAAGGTCAATTATGCCAGGGCACGAAAGAAGAAATCTTACCCTTCCCCTCGTGTGCAACCAAAGCCAGTAACATTCAACTTGTTTGTGGCTAATTTGCCTTTTGAAGCAAGGTCTAAAGATCTTAGAGAGTTCTTTGGTTCAGAGAGTGGTAATGTTGTTTCTGCCGAAGTTATATTTCATGAAAATCCAAGAAAGTCCTCTGGGTATGGATTTGTGGCTTTCAAATCCAAGAAAGATGCTGATGAAGCTCTTCCTGCTTTCCAAGGGAAGGTAATTTGGCTGTGCTGAATTCTTTGCATTTATGAGTGGTGAATATGGTTGGGGGCATGTATATTATGCCCGGATTCCATTCTATCTGAATTTTCTAAGGCTATTCCTAGTTAAGAGCTTCCGAGAATTTTCCCTGCAGATGTTTATGGGAAGACCACTTCGGGTGGCACGGAGTAAACAATTTGTTAAACTACGAGCAGAGGAGAATGTAGAGTCTGGAGACACATCAATTGAGTCAACCTCTAGTGCGGAGCAAGCAGATGCTGCTGATGAGAATTGAAAGTGAATTTTCAGGACAGTGAATCTGTTTCATTTCTTCAATTTGTGATTTAGTTGGTAAAGCTTCTTAACTTCAATCCTGTGAATTGAAGCTATATAATGATTGATGTGGTATGCCTATTTCAATCATTTGATAGCTTTTTTATTTATTATTTTGGTTGTCGAATGTAAGGTCTTTGAGTGAGATAGAGCATTCCTATGTCACAGGTTAAAGTTTGTCACAAAATTTACAAGAGTAAGCACTGCTGTTTGAATTCCACTTTCCTAGTTCAAATGAAAGATATCTGTAGAATCCATATATTAGCAAAAGAGAGCACCTTCTGTCAGGATGGTTTTGCACATACACCGAATCATTCCCAAATAGATGTTTGTCCATATTCTTTAGTTACGAGACCCAGTTTTCAGTATACTTCTGCCTCTCTCTGCATCCCCACTCCAGTCTCCCCCCCCCCCCCTCCCCCCGGGGGCGGCGGGCGGGGGAAATTCATGAAAAACACAATGGCCACGAGAATGAAAAGTGTTTACATTTCCACTTCTGAAATCCATTGGTTTGGAGTTCTTAGAGAAGCAATGGAAAGTTCGTGCTATGGGCCACAACAATCATTTCTATTTTGCACCAATATGTTTCCAAACTGAGATCTGTATAAATGAGGCTCAACTCAGAACCTGTTTCCTTTCCATCCATTTCCACAACAATCAAAATTGTCATATACTACATATCGCATCCAAGATTCAGGGAATAAGAATGTTGCCTCAGAACCTGTTTCCTTTCCATCCATTTCCACAACAATCAAAATTGTCATATACTCCATATTGCACCCAAGATTCAGGGAATAAGAATGTAAAACCACAAAACACGTAGGGATGAAGGATGGGGCAGTAATAAGGATTGAATGAATTAGTTACTTTGGGCAAACCTAAAGAAAAGAAAACTGGGAAAATGGGGAAAATGTTTCTTTTGACTTTTCCCCCCTTTGGAAGGAGTGTTAGCCGCTGAACTTGCAAGAATGAACAATTTAATGCTATAACTTGTCTCCTGATTTCAGCACATTTCTCGAATAGATATAATGTGAACTTCATTTCCAATTTCCAAATCTTTTAGTTTATAAGTTTCTATTTGTTCTCATATTGCACTTTTTTGTGTGTTCCTGGTTATGTTGCTTTTATGTTGCTGACTAAAATTACTTATCAAAAAAATGTTGCTGACTAAAATTACTTGTCAAAAAAATGTTGCTGACTAAAATCAGTGACCACAAGAATGAAAATTCTTGAATCTTATCTGATCAGGAGAAAAAGAAAAGTGTCTTGATGCAGTTGATAGAAACTGCCCTCCGAGAACTGAGTTGCCGGAGAATCAATCTCAAACTTTAGGATATCTATTCTATTTACAGAAAACTTAAAATTTCCTGATCATTTATTTCTGTAGTCAAAGACTCAAATGCTCTTTCAGAAACCTTGGCATTTAGGAAATTCACTTTCCTATGATATTTTTTAAATCTCAAAGACTTGGATCAAAATGCATCGCGTGCCAACTCTTTTGGTAATTATAGTTCTAAGAAGAAAGGAACATTACACTTTATCCCCCTCAAATTGCCACTTATTTGTGCAAAATAACCACCAAACTATCAAAGTTAATGTTTAGTCCCCAAACTACCATTCGTTTTGCAGTTTATCTTCCCTTTTAAGATCCCACTATTAAGATCGGGTGTCTCCTATCCACCTTAATAGTCATCTCTTAACAAGGTGATAAATTACAACCTACGATAAAAATTAGGGTGTTAAATGATAATTTTGATGGTTTGGTGGTCAAGTAACAAAGGGGGTTATAGTTTGGAAGTGGTAAAATGTGTTTTTCCCTAGGAAGAAATAATGAAGTGTCCTACACGCTAAAACAAACTTCCTTCATTTAACGGTTCTCATTTCCAATTTCATGTTCTGATGCGTTTCTAGTGTCTCAAAACGCGTGTTGTTTTCCATAAGCTTCCTAGACATGGCTATGGACGAAATGGGATTTCTGTAGCTGTTGTGTTTTATTGATGTTTTAGTACCTCATCTTTTTCAAGAGGGGGAAGAAAAAAAAGAAAGGAAAGGGGGTGAAAATCCTGTTGATGTTGAAATTCTACCAAATCATTAGGTATAGGCTTATTGAAGATTTCCATGGTCAAAGTATTCATGATAGAGAGGATCATCCTAACTTCTTGTCTGTCATTCGTAACTGCAGAGACGACTACCTGATCAGTGAACTCGTGGACATGATGCAATCAATTGTATCTTTGGCTACAATACCAAAGAAGGGTAGGCATCTTCTTCTAGCCTTTAACAAGAGATTTTGAACAGTGAGTTTAAATGAGATGGATTAAGAGTAAAGTTAAAAATTGAATAAAATATTATTAAGATATTAATTTTTAATATTATTATTGTTTCGAGATTTAAGAAAATTGAATTGTTTATTATATTTTATCTGAAAATGTAAAAAAAATATAATGATTATATGAGATAATATGAATTGAAACTAACTTTGAGTCTAAATCCTGAATAGATAGATAATGTCAATAGTTGATAGATAATGCTACATATTCCTTGGGAATTCTTAGAGCACGGATGGTGTGGTATTCATATCACGACATGTCGTGTAATTAAAATTATTTATGCAATTATCAATTTTAATTAACATGACCTCTTGCTATAGGAATATAATAAGCGAAGAGAAGAGAAGACATTGGGACGCTCAAAATGGACGCAGTAGGTGAGTGTCTGACAGATAGACCCCAGGCCCTCCCTAACCAAACAGATAGACCCCAAGCCCTCCCCTAACCAAACCCTACACCACTTTTTCATGCAATCAAATATATGATTTTTGACTTAATCCATTTGGTTATATAGGTTAGATAAAATAAAAATTTTTAAATAATAATAAATAAAATATTGTTATAATATAATTTTTTAATATTAATTTTATATTAAGATTTAAAAATATTAAATTATTTATTATATTTTATATAAAATTTAAAAAAATTATAATAATAAATTAAAATAAGATAAAATAAAATTTTTAATTATGTGTAATCAATTCGAGAAATTATGCAACGCTTGATGCCTTCACGAATCTCACCACTTTTTGCCGCTGGTTAGGTGATGATTTGGACCGATACCAAAAAAAAAAGAAAAAGATAAAAAAGGTGCAGGGTGATTTCCACGAGTAAATCAAGTAATTATGTTGTTATCTTATCTCGATGGGACAATGTTTAATAGCTCTTAGGTTTTTATAATTTTAATTACCGATTGTTCTGAGAATTATTAAACCGAGTAATACTAGACATAATCATGTAATGTATAAGTATCGCATAATTTTTTTTAAAAATAATAAAATTTATTATTAAAATATTAATTTTTTAATATATAAATTCTGTATTTATTTACTTTTTTTTAAAAAAATTATACAATATTTATATATTTTACGATTACAAATATTATTTCTTTTATAAATACTATTACCAAAGAATGTGACGAGATAATGACATAGTTTGTAGTACTATTTTTTATTTTATTTCGATTGAAATTAACAAATTTTGTGATATTGTTTATTGGGTTTTCTTGTCTTTTTTTTTTAGAAAGGAGGGTTTTCTTGTCTGGTTTTTGTTTTTCTTTACTTGAAATACAAGCAATTTATGACATTCTTTGCTTCATACATACATAGAACTTATAAAGGGGTGTTGAAAAGGGAGTGATTTATGCCATGCATTTGTCCTTTTTCATATTCTTAATTTGATAATTGAGCATTGGAATATAATATTCTTAATTTCCTTTTGTTTTTTTCCCTTGGTGGGTACGTATTCAAGTGGGAATGAAAATTGTTTGATAGCCATGGAGCCGTCCTCTCTATTAGCTGTTGGTTATACCTAACCTCCACTACATCCCATTTAAGCTTTTATGTTTTAAAATAAATAAACATAATAGAACAGCAATTTTCTTCAATTGTTAGACTATATCAATGCAGCCTTAAGTAAGGAAAATAGTTATAGTTGTATCATTATTTTTATAAAATTGCGGTAAAAGTTATAAAAATGAGTAATTTTACGTACAATCGTAGAATGTGTAAATATTGTGCAGTTACTTACACACTCACGATCACAACTATTATTTCTCATTATAAAATAATTGTACGAATATCATTATAATGCAACTTTTGGTTAAGATTTACATGACCTCTTTCCCCTCAATGATCTGATGAGAGACGTGTTCAATTTTTTTGAGCTGTGTACTGTAAATGGATAATGGATGAAAAAACCTCAATAATTTGATTTGAAAACAATGATTAATATTTTTAAAATCCATAATACAAAATGCCTAAAAATGTTGGGAATATTGCCAGGAAAGTGCCTTTATTTCTGGTCCCAAAAGAATCATGTGCTTCCTTTTGCACCCATATGATGTAAAAGGATCCATTTTATCAAAGAATAATTTTATTTTTAATATATATATATATATATATATATTTGTATTTTTCCTTCCTTAAACAGCCCATATTTTCAATAACTTGTATACTAAAGTGCGTAGTGTTGAAGCAAATACTCTTTTATCTGTTTCCTCGGCATAATAATGTCAATCTATTATGATGTTTGTTCAAGAATTCCAATCAATATGGACACTTCTCTGATGAATTCGCAGACCTTATCACCATAACCACAACACTGAAAGCAACAGCTGAAAGCAACAATCCATCAATGGTCAAAAAGGAAAAAGATAACAGAAACTTTCTTGCCATCCTCCACTCATCACACATCATTACTTAGCAAAAAAAATTATATTTACGAGTCTCTACGCTTCGTAATTGATTTGTAAGAGAATATAATTTCATACTTTTGTAACGAATCAAATCATGTTACGTTAGCAGCGTAAAAGATATACGTGTCCTCAATACTAGCTTGCGAGTAAAAGAACTGGTTGTAGTCTAATTACGTAAAAAAAACATGATTAATATTTTAATTGATGAGGACAACACAACATGACAACTTAATCCAAGTAAGTTCTAGACTTAGTATTTCTTTACCAATTTAATTACAGGTTTCTCAAAACATAACATAACAAGAGTATCTTCATTCAACAACCACATTTCAAGTGAAGCTTCTAACAAGAAAAGAGGACCCACTTTCTGCAGCATTAGGTATAGAGTATAATTGAAGTCATCCCTTTGGAATGAGTTCGTACCATAGAATTCATGCTAGTGATGAGAAAAAGTGGACCAAACTTTACTAACTCCGACCCTTTATACCATTATATAAGCAACCCCAATCCTCGCCAACTTTTGCAGAAGCCTCATTTTCTTTGTAAGTTCCTCAAAATGGCCAGCTTCAATGCCGGAGTTGTGTGTGCATTGTTAGTGTTGTGCATGTTTGTGCCAAGCTTGGCCACTGTTTACACCGTTGGAGATACCTCTGGTTGGGCCATAGGTACTGATTATAGCACCTGGACTAGTGGCAAGACCTTTGCAGTTGGCGATAGCCTTGGTAAGTTTTCACTTTTCAGCCCCCCATGATGAGTATTTTAACATACCAAAACATGACCTTTACCTCCACAAATTTGATCATTTCTATGAATAATGAGATGTTTTTGAGTGAATAAAGCATAATATTCCACAAATCAATCTGCCTTGTATGAAACACTCTGCTCCATTCTCAAACTTGTACCTTTCCAAAATTTTATGTGATTGTTTGCAGTGTAAGGAAATACGTGACATGTATTTAACAAATGAAAATGTCTTCTACACTTCAAATGAAAAAACCCAGAATTTAACTTCTAGTTTTCTGAACTCTAGTGTAATGACAAATCAAAATGCCTTCTGCATTTCAGATATGACAGTGTGATCCATTATTGCTCTTTACAACTTTCAAATTTTGTTTATGGGACAGTCTTCAACTATGGAGGTGGACATACGGTGGATGAAGTGAGCGCTAGCGACTACAACACGTGCACTGTGGGCAATTCCATCTCCTCCGATAGTAGTGGCGCCACCACCATCCCTCTCAAGACTGCCGGGACTCACTACTTCATTTGTGGTGTTGTTGGCCATTGTGGGAGTGGCATGAAGCTTGCTGTGACTGTTGGTAAAGCATCAGACACTGCACCATCTGGAACAGGAACACCATCCACACCAGCGGTTAACACGCCTACCACCACTACCCCCACCACCACCACCTCAACACATTCGTCTTCAGGGACTACCCTCTCCCCTATTGTGGCTCTATTTGTTACTGCCTGGTCTACTTTTTCTGCGTTGGCTCTCACATAAATTTGGCTAGAATGCAGAATCTAGCCAGGTTGGAGGCAGTGCTCTTTCTAATTCTTTCTTTCGTGATCTTTCCATGGTGATTTTCTTAGTTTATGAATAGGCCATTTACAATTCAAAAAGACAGAATAGTATTGGGTATGTAAAATTATGATGCATCGATGAGTTCATCTCACTAAACCTGTGTGGGTTTCTTGGAATCAAAGCATTGGCATGAACATGAGAGATATAGATCGATATATGATGTGATCATTTAGTGTTGAAATAATTTAAAGTATACTTTGAACTTTGGAGTTTTACACCTTACTATTAAAAAGTTGCAGTAGCATTTAATTTGACTAAAATCAACAGATCAAATACATCTTTCAGTTGTTATGTTTTGTAAATTTGGAAAGATCTCAATTTTGTTGGGTGGTTAAATTATTTTTTCTATCTATTCACATTCATAGCAACAAATAAACAATGTTGGCTTACAGTAAATGCACTAGTCCTTGGAAGGAAGGAGGGTCGGTATGGGTCTTTACCTGCAGGTTCACGAATCTGAATTGAACTGGAGTCACATCTAGGAGAAAATGCCATTTTAGACTCTGAAAACTCTCCTTTCAAAATACTCTGGTGGGGTTGGTGCCTTTCACCTCATTTGAAAGACTGAATCGACGTTACAGATCCACAACTTTGCAGCCCTTGAACAAGAGCTGGACCATTCTTCAAAAGATGGGGGGTCCACTGGTTGATTAACAGAGGGGAACTCTGTCAACTTCTGCAACCAGGATTAGACTGGGCTCAACCCCGAAGAATTTAACAGAAGGCCCACTGACCCAAACGGCAGAAATACTTCTGTCATTCATATTTTCCTTTTTTCAGACTGGGCTGAAACAGGAGGTGTTTCTCAAGCAAAGATTTCTTTACAGATCATTCTCCTGTTAAGAAATTATTTTGATTCTCTCTTTCGACATTTGACAGTTAAAAAGTTGTCATTTCCAAACAAAAAACATTTACGGTTTAAAAGCTTCTTATAGTATTAAAACCAAAACACAAAAAACCTCATCCTCCAAACAACACAGCAGCCACCACGGGGTAGCCAGATAGATGCCTCAAACAGAGGAATCTCCACAATTATAAAAACCCCAAAATAAGGTTTGATCTCTTACCTCAATAGACAAAGAAAGCTTTCATATCTTCGCCACTCAACTTAGGCATCGGAGCTAGTCCCAACAAGCCCCATAGCGATATTGCCTCTACATTTGACTCAGAAATCGAGAGATCAACTACTTGGTGGGATTCGAAAACTGTAGCTACACAAAGAAGTAATGCCTAAAGAAATAATGGTTGGAGTATAGGTCCATTGCTACAACATATTCAAAAGGGAAAAGAGATTAATAGATGGGACCAAGAAGACCAAGACTAAACTTAATGCATCATACTTAGGAAGAACGTGCTTGTTTCCTAGACAAAACTACCTCAACATATACTGAGTGGACCATTATAGAATCAAAAATTCTATATCAGTCACTTTTACGTATTCATTGCACACTCTATTAATGTGATTAGCTACATCACTTTTTTTTAATATAAAATAACTGTTTTGACTAATTATATGTCTGTAACTACCATTCTAGACTTTGGTTTGTAGGAAGTCATATGATGCTTAGACTTGTCTCATGACACAAGTTGGAAGTGCCATGCATCCCCAAATCACCATCTCTTATTTATTGGAGAGTATCAAAATTGATTTGGGAATGGATATTAACAAGTCCTAAGATTTGAAAACATCTTATACTTTTAAGATCTTCCACCATTGCCAAATTCTAGGGGTGTAACCGCATCGGTTTGGTCCGGTTTTAGACATTTTTTAGAACCAAATTGGTATATACCAGTTTTGAAAATTTAAGAACCGATACCGTACTGATTTACCATTGGAACTAGAACTTCTAATTTTATCGATTTTGGTCCAGTCCATTTTTTCGGTTTTACTGATTATCTATATTAGTAATAATATGATGTTTACATATATTAAACTATTAGTCTATTTATATTATAGTATAAATATATTATTTTATAATATGAACACATACTAATTAATTTAGTATTGAATTTTATTATAGTTTATATAAGTTCTAGACTTTATATATGAGTATATATGATCAAATCTGTAAAAATGTATTTATAAAAAGAATATATATATATATATATATATATATATATATATATTATAATTTATAAAAGAATATATATATTATAATTTATTATGCCAAAAATGTATTTATCCTTTATATATATATATATATATATATATATTAAAAGTAAGTTTATATTAATAACTTAATATTAATGTTCATATTTAAGATTGAAATTTCATGTATATTAATTTAATATTGTAAGATTAAAATTTATATGCTATATCAAATGTTATATTAAAAATTATAAGATTAATTTAATGTTATATCAAATGTTATATTAATTTTATGTTACAAGATTAATAGACATGAATAATAAGATTAAAATTTTATTTTATATTAATTATCAATTTAGTATACAAAATATCTATAATATAATATAAATATATAATACAAAAAATTATATAAAAAATAATATATATGTATATATATAAAGTGGTTCGGTTGGATTCAAATCGATTTTTAAAACTAGTACTAGACTGATTTTTAACCAATTTTTATATTTAAAAATAAGATTATTTGTATTTAAACATTAAGATGAGATGGTAAGAAAGATTTCTTAGACGAGAGACGAGAGGAAAGGTTTGAAAGAATCTAAAGCATCATTCGTTTAATCAATAGTTACATCCTCCTATTTCTTTTATGTTTTAATTCGAGAATTGAAATGGGGTTTTTAGTACCCATCTAGATTCCACACCCACATATATCTATTACATTATAATAAGTGGCTATCTAACTATTATAATAACTTTTTTTTTTTATGTTTTTCTTTTAATTTTTCTTATTTTTCTATTAACTTTTGTTTTGCTGTTAATTTTCTGTTAACTTTTATTTGTTTGTTGCATTGAGAGAACAGAAAGATGGATGCATGCACATAGTTAAAGTTGAGAAAAAAATCTCTTTAATCGAAGCCTTTTATGTCATCAATGTTAGAACTGACTAGTTTTGTCATTTAATAAAAATTAATATGTTATTTATGTACGTGCATGACACCCGTTCATGATGTGTATGTGATCAACATATATAAATCGCAAATGTTGTTAATACATTGATGTAACTTTTTATTCCATCATATTTCTTGTCTTCCACATGGAGAAAAAAATAGAGAGAAACTGAATTATTTGTCGAAAACATTCAACTAGAAATACATGCTCTATCCTAAAACTTGAAAATAAGTTTTCACAAAAATAATTATATTCAACTACTCTATCAAAATGTTCAAATTTCACAAAATTTTAAAAATAAAGCATCAATCATTAGAAAATTTAGCTAGCAGCATCCTGATACAAGTATTTTTGTATGGTTGGTATTACTATTTAATATTACTAGCTTGAGATTATGATAAAGAGCATATATGGATGGAGGAGGGTCCACCTTAGATAATGCGATGTATTGAAAAAGAATATTATGTAACTGATGATTGATGTTAATGCAATCAATTCAAAATTACATTTTCATTTATAATTTACTATTATTTTAATCAAACTTATATCCATAACTAATTCCATAATTAGTACAACTTTGATTACAGTTTATTTATACTAACATATCTATGTCTCTCACAATACTTTTTATTTGTAGAGGTTGGCTTTTTGGGTCTTAATTTATAGATATAATGATTAAGAGAAGTTGATGTTTTTTTCATTTTAAAGTCAATAGGTATCTCTATTTTATATATTTTGTTTAGAAATAACAGAAAATAGGAGAGGATAATTTGATCTCAGTGTCCATAATTTATATTGATTTACCATATTTTGAATTTTTTGAATTTATATTTTTTACTTTTCTATTAATTATATACAAGCATTAAATTCATATAATGTGAGAGTATTTGCTATATTTAGAGAACATTGCAACACAAACTTCACAAAGAGATGGTTCAACGTAATGCATTAATTAATTTTTTTTTTTTTTATAAAAAATCATGTTATTTTTATTAAAAACCTTATCTCACCCAACTAGACAAACGTTACTCTGACATAGTAGAATATATATAGGGTGGTACTAGCAGTTTGCCTACAATAAATTTGTACTTTTTTTAATTAATTTTTTGTAAGTATTTTTTTAATATTTTTAATCATTAAAAAATTATATAAGTTTATTAATAGTTATTTCTTTAATTATTAAATAAAAAATAAAATTAAAAAATTAAAAAAAAAATCGAACATAACTCTAGATAATTTTAAACAATAATATTTAGAGAGAAAAGTAGCATTTTAGGATTCCATATAAAGAAGAAAGGAGCCGAATGCAAAGCTGTGGTCAACATCAGTTTGGACATCTGGTGTCTCTCGTGGCTGTCGCAAGGCACATGGGTCAGGGTCACACTAACATGTAAAGGCAGTTTTGACGACAGCTGTGACCACGTGACGCAGGTAAAGTCCTCCCTCCTCCATTTCTTTTTAATTTTTTTTAACTACTTTTGCTTTCTACCTTTTTCTTATCTCAAAACATAATTTATTTATAGGGAAGATAAGTACTAATATTTTATAAATATATATATTCTTAAAAATGAATATAAGTAATTTGTTTTTCCTCAAATTGTAAGACATTTCATTCATGTTTATCAAGACAAAAATATATTTATTGATCCAACATCAAATCCATCCAAACATACAACCATTTCCTTGATTTCATAAAGAAACAGAACAATTTACGTTGGTTTCAGAAAAGAACAGCACCGAAATGGCGTAACACGATGTCTTTTTTTTTTTCCAGCTGTCCTAAAATATCTGACACAAAAAGACAAAACACAAAAACACCTGTTCACCGCTCTTCCTGTAATTTCTATCACCTTCTCTTACAGTCAATTTAATTCTCCGACAACAACCAAGACTGTACTGAGTCAACCATCAAATATAAGGAAATTGGTACTTGGCGTTGCGAGTTTAGGGTTTGAAAGTTATTGCTAGAATATTTTTGGTTTTTTATTTTTAAAAAATATTTTAAAAAAAATACAATTTACACTAATGATAAGTTTTAAGGGACAAACTCATAGGACTAATTAGCACACTCGAGCTCTCAAAAACACAACAAAGAAAAGATATCTCATCTAATTTTATCTTAAATCTCTATATAAAATAAAATAGACAATTTTATTTTTTAAATCTCAATATAAAAATAAAATTAAAATAATATATTTTAATAATATTTTATTTAATTTTTAATTTAATCTCAAATTATCTCGTCTCAATTCTAAAAATAAATGAAGCCACATTGACTTGATTATATAAAACTATTTCATCTCATCCCCTCTCATATAATCATTATAATTTTTTTAAATTTTTACATAAAATATAACAAATAATTTAATTTTTTTAAATTCTAAAATAAAATTAATATTAAAAAATTATATTATATCAATATTTTATTTAACTTTTAATAAAATATCATCTCATTTCATCTGAAGTATATAACTAAACAAAACCTAATTAAATTTTTTTTTTATCCTTTTATAAGTAATTTAAATTTATTTAATAAGCCATGTATACTACATTGTGATGTCACGACAAAAAGCATAAGAGTTTCTATAAAGTAAGGAACATGGTAAAATTTTCCCCATAGCTAAAACAAAAGTTGAAAGTTGGGTTAGAAATATAATATAAATATAAATATATAGAGTAAAGTCCTTGTATAGTCTGGATGGTACCGTCTAAGTATACCGTTTAGAAATTTTTTTTATTTATTTAATAATTAAAAAAATAATTTTAAATATATTGATGTATTTTTTATTTTTTAAAAATATTTAAATTTATTAAAAATGTAAAAATAAATTGCCTGAATAGCACACCCAGTAGTAAACTCTGGATAGCACAGTAACCCAGTCCATATATATAATATCATTGAAATTACGAAATGAGCATTTTACATTATTTAATTAAATATTTTAATTATAAAATAAATTTCTATTAAATATTTCAAGGAGAAATCTGGCGCATGAAAAAAATGTTGAAATATAATCTAAATACATAAATCTTCAAGAACAGTAATTAAGGACCGAATCCAGTGATTTGACATTCAATATTTTCAAAGAAATATAGAATAAAATGGAAACTCAAAGTAAATTACTGATAATAAAGTCAATAAAAATAAAATAGACAAGAGACTCAAATAATTAATAATGATAACAACAATAATCAAGCATCACTATCTCCTGATAAATTTAAAGTACAATATAATACGAAGGAACTCCATCAAATTTAAAGGAAAAAAAAAAAAAACTAGTACTGAGATCAAACCCTAGCAAATCTGGGACTACGGTGGCGTGGCGGAGGAGAGAGACATGGCTCCGATCGGATCTACAGCAACAAAGTTGCAGCTAAGATGACCGAAGCTACAGATCCTGTGACGGAGACTGTGTTAAAGGCTGCGCCATTGCCAGGAGTACTGGCTGGAGACTCAGACGACGCCGGTGCGCTTATCGAGGGGCCCGAAACCGGAGCTTTAGCAGGAGTTGATGTGGGAGGAGCCGGAGGCGAGCTGGACGGAGCACCGGTGGGCGGCGTGGTAATGGAGGTCGGAGCGAGAGAGGGAGCGGGAGCGGATCGGGCTGGTGGAGACATAGTGGGAGAAGGAGTAGGGGTCGAGGTGTGAGACGTAGGAGGAGCAGCTTTAGGAGAAGAAGCCGGCGGGTACATGGTCGGCGCCGCTCCCGGACCTTGAGCAAAAGCCGAACCAGCCACTAAAGCGAAAAGCAGCATCATCCACACAAAACCAGAGTAAGCCATTGATGTTCTCTTTCAGCGCTCGGTCTCAGAGCTGGAGAAGGAAAAGTTCTGGACAGAACTAGAATGGTAGAGAGAGCAAGCGGCGTAATGAAAGACAGTAGGAGTACCTCTGCGTAGAAATTTATATATATATATATATGTTTATATATATAAAGTTATTAGAATTTTATGGTTTAACAGTATTTGTTATTTTATTAAAACTAATACCGTCAGTTATATAAATAAATTAAAATGTTCTTTCTTCTTAAAAGTTTTTATTTTTTTAATCTCTTTTTTTAATAACTTATAAATAAATTTATAATTATCAAAATTCATGTAAGATGTATCGATTTTAAAATTTATGTATTGATGATCATTTATTTAGAGTGTATATTAAATATATATATATATATATATATTCTATCTATATAAATTATATAAATATATATTCTATATTCTATTATATATATATATATGATATTTTATATAAGTTATAATTTATATATAAATTTATATATATGATTTAAAATTTCTATTCATTCTTTATATAAATAAAGAGAAATGTAAAATAATTAAGTTTAAATCTATACTCTTTAAAAATAAACGCTTTATTAAACTACGAAAACGTACTATGCACGTTGCTTTACTATTAACAGTTTGTCTCTTGCATTGCACAATTTTGGTTTAAAGTTCGTTTTTTTTTTTTTAAGGTATTTGTTATTTCCAGTTGTACTCAAGAGCACATGTAATAGTAAATAATAAGATTTTAATTTTAAATACTTTAAAATTAATTTAAGTCTATCTTATTATTTGACGTTAAAAATTATATTTTTTTTTCTAAAAATATTACATTATTAATCAAAAAATTTTCCTTAATAAAAATAATATTTCTATACACTTGTGAACTTTGGACGTTTCCCAACTATTAGTATATATATTATATATTATTTATAGGCCGTTTTCTCATGATATTAAAATAATTACATATTTTAAAATTTAAATGTTATAAAATAAATTTTATTATTTAAATGATATTTTATTATTTAAATGATATTTATGGTTAAAGAAGTGTTTAAAATGATTTTTATGGGTACGCTATTGACTATTGTGCCCCCGACTTCAAATAAAAATAAAAAACAGCAATTTTGAGAGAAAATGCATGAAAATAAATAGGACGCATGATGGTTTATTGATGCCTTAATTTGCCCAATAGACTGGACAGAAGGAAAAAATCATCTCTGACTCGTGACAATAAATAAATAAGTGAATAAAAGTAAATAAAGAGAGTCAAAATTTACATATTTCGACATAATGCATTCGTTTACGTGTTGTTTGGATATGAAATCTATTATGATAGATTATTTTACAATATCTCATGACTCACATAACACTCAATATAATGGAGGAATTTAGTCTAAGCGTATAGAAGTTGTGATGAATCTAGACATAGGGAGCTTCTATTTAGAGAACTTGTGTACGTATAGAATTTGTAGAGAGGCTTTGCTTTATATAGAGATCTATTTTCTTGAAGTGATTGGATTCAACTTGCCTTGTGAAACTTTTTCTTTTTAGAAGTCTGTGTTTATTTTCTTTTAGGAGTCTGAGTCAACTTATCATATCTCTTCTTAACTTTATCTTTTAGCTTTATTTTCGGTCTTATCCTGAGGCTAAATTATAGATTTATTTATAGGTTTCAAATAACCTCAAAAGTAGACTTTTTTGTAACACAACTCTTGTGTGTTTGCAAATTCTATAATCACTCGTGTCTCACAAGATTTGTTAACTTCCTAAGAGTAAGAGATCACTTAAATATAAATTAAATAATTAAATTTATTTCTTCTTATCAACTTAAAGTTTTTAGACAAATGTTAATTTTACATTGTATTAAAGCAGAGGTTCTGAAATCGAACCCTAGCTTTAGATTCTATCATATTTAATTAATTATTCAATTTGTTGGATCCACTTATTAAGGACTAGTCTGAGTCATATGTGAGGGAGAATATTAATATATAAATTAAAATACAATAAACAATTTAATTTTTTCAAATTCTAAAACAAAACTAATATTAAAAACTAATATTTTATTTAATTTTTGACTTTCATCTCAACTTATATTATTTCAACTTGCTATCCAAACCTCCCTAAGAGCGTTCACCAAGTTCCTATTTGAAAAGGGATTCCCAAATAGTTGAATGGTGAGGCCTTGAGTAATTAGAGATGAGGAAGCTTGTTTGAAATATTTTTGCTGTAAAAATTGAACCCAATCAGAAGTTGAATCAATCAACCTCCAGGTCAGTTTGCATTGGAGTGCAACATCATGAAGATTTTTGGGTGCCATGTCCACCTTCATCCAGAGACCTACAAATCTGGTTTCACGAAATCCACTTCCTTTGTGTGCGTTCCTTATTTCCTCCCAAAAAGAGAGCAAAAGATTATTGTAGGAACTCGAACACCTTTTTTAGATTCATTGTGGATTGTATTGATGGAAAAATACATCATTAAATGAACATTTGAATATTTTTTTTTATACATTGGGGAAGTGGAACCCATGATCTCCAATTTCGAGATGTAAGCCTTGTGCTATCAGGTCATATGCCGTCCACAATATTTGAATAATTAATTACGTAAAAGATGTTTAATATTGTTCGAGCAATTTTCGCAATACATATAGAACTTACTTTATATATTTATCACTTTATTTTATATATTATTGACAACATATTATATGAATAATCACTTTTTTTAAACTGATAAGAAAAATACTCTTCATACTTTAGGATATCTCAACCCTATTCCATCATTGCCTAGCCATTATTGAAAAAATGATTATAGATTCAGGCTTGGATTGTAATGATGCCCATGGGCCATAGTTATATGCATTTGTTTTCTGATATTGTATACAAAATTATGTAACCTGATCACTCTACTATATATATTTATCCGACTAATCCTTGAACATGAGCCACAAAATAGAGATGATGGCATGAAACAGAGACGACGGCACAAGGATTAAGATGACGCTTTGATTGGTAGAAGAAGCTAGGTTTCGACGAGAAAGAAAGAGAGAGAGAAAGAGAGAGTTGAAACGATGAAAGTGCGACAAAAATCTAAAAAACATTAAACTTAAAAACCTTAAAAGTTGAAACAAGGTAGTTTTTAAATAAACCTATTAATCGGGTTTTAAAACCAGTATCCAACCCGGATTCAATTTAGGCCTGAACTCGAAATCGAAACCCTGTTATCCGGATTTTGATCTAGGTCGGGAAAAAACCAGTTGAACAGTCCTAAAGACATTTAATATCAATGTCTCATTTCTACTGGACAATTATCGGATCCCTGATGTTGGTTCCATGAAAATAGTTTCAAACTCTGACCTATATTATAATTTATAAAGATATTTCTAAATGAATAAAAAAAGAATTCTCTTTTAATATTAACCAGTTAGACTTAAGATTTCATATTATTGACAGCATTAATTGGATGTGAGAAGGTTTGAGGGGTCCAAAACTGTCAATACACCTGTCAATGCTTTAAAAAAAAATGACTTCTCCTACGGTATTAATACACCACTTATTGTAAAACCAACTTTAATAAAATAAAGAGTAACGTTATATACAGTTCTTGAGTATCTATTAGAGTATACAGCTCCCGTATACTCCCTTTGAAAATAATTGAAACCTCTATTTAAAAAATAATTTTTTCGTATAAATCTCTTATTATCCACTTTTCAAGATGATTAATCAGAAACGACACACTTCAATATTACAAATATAATTCCTCTAAATTAAAACACCAATCATTTCTTAAAAAACACTCACATGTGAAACGCTTCCATATCAACAGAATGTTTGGTATATAAAAAATTATAGCTTATAAATATAATTTTTCAAAAAGTATTCCATCAAAAAGACTTTTTTCTTTTGTCATGTTTCGCCCCAACGCACGAAAAAGACTTGACCTTCCTGCAAGAACCTTCCACGCACATTCACACCGAAAGGGTCTGAGAACTTGCATAAGAAAGACTAAAGTCCTTACTTTTGCTCGTGGTCCTGTTAAGCTGTGAATTATGATCGTTTGTGTGGGGGCAGGAAAGAAAAAATCAGAATCACTTTACCCTTTGCCAATGATTTCTGTCTCTTTCGGCCATTGTCAGAGGCCACAACACCTCAGAAACCTCAAAAATATTATAGAAGATGATCATTCTCAGTAACCCAATTATTTTTACCCGTTTGATTTTCCTTGGACATAAACCCTAGAAGTTTGTCCTAAAGTTCGATTATAAAACCTCATTTAGTTGTGATCAGTTAGATCAATGGACACACAATGATGAATGGGATATGAATAATAATACATTGCTTCTAAATCTTGATGATCTATGTACCAACATAAACAGATAGCTCATATCTCTATGGTGTTTCTTTATTTTTATACAAGAGCAAATACTTAATATTCCTCCATCCTAGACTATAAATGGCTGCTCTCTTATTCACTTGAAATTCAAGTGTGGGTTTTATTCATATCTGCATTCCGTATGTGGCGTTTTTCTATCGAAAATTTTCAGTTCTGATCAAGTCCTTGATGCATGGGCCCTGATTCTACTCTCACCTCATAATCCAGTTTTGAGAATTTGATCAGCAAGAACTTACTGAAATAATCTCATAACTTGGCTTCAAGAAGAATTGAGGAGTAAGGAGCAACATTATAGGTGCTTCCAATGTCCGGAACACCATCAGGGACAAAATCGTTGGGAGACTCAAGATTAGTATCAGCCTACAAATTTAATGAGCATGAGTTTAAGTCAGTCAAACCATCAATTTGAGCAGTCCAAGGTCATAAAAGAATCTCCCAACAGAATAAAAAAAAGAAGAGGAAGAAATTGTGTGATTACTCATTTACTCCAGTTCTTTTTTCTAATCCCTTGTACAGAGATAGCTGTGTCATTTGTGGATATGTCTCTTTTATAAGTATAGTATTCATTGAGTTAAAACCAATGAGATTCTAATAATCAGACAATTGAACCCAATAGGTCTTCTACGAGCGCACGAACACATTCACAAACCGAAAAAGAAAAAAGCCAAGGTGGATTAAAGTAAAGGAAAACTTCAACAAATACTGTGAGGCACCCTATTGGTCCACAGAATAATTCTTTCCAAAAATGAATGGGACAACGTGAAGATCTAAACTATTGAAAATCACTGATCCATCTTTAAATTAATGTGCGTTGAATTCAAAGGAGGAATAGGAAGAGAATGAACGGACTAATTAAGCAAGTTGATGAGACATGTATGATAATTAGAAACAGAAAAATCGGTGGTTTGAAGTTTCCAGGGCACAATTAATAGCAAACAATCAACTGAAGCAGTAAAAGGCTTGGCTTATGTACCAAAAAGGGGAGAAAACTAACCACACGAAACCAGCTCCTCTTTATTGGTGGTCGAGGTAATGAAACTCGGACAAAATAGTCATGAGCATTGAATGCCAAATAGATGTCCCCTCCACCCTTGTCATGGAGCCTGCAAAATTAGTAGTTAAATCAAAGTTCCCAACACACACTGTTCAGCTTCTCCATTTTCATGTCCATAACCTAATATATAATTTTTCTGCAATGAAATGATATACCATGCATGTTTTCAACTCAAAATCTTGGAAACATATATGGTAAACCAAAACTAGATGTTAATATAAAATTTAGTACAAATTTTGCCAAAAGAAGAAAAAGGAAAAAAAAAAAAAAGAATGCATGCCAGAGTACATGAGAGTATATCAAAGGTCCCCTGAAAATTAAAAAGGGAGAAGACTACAGAGCTGTATCTAAAGAACCTAAGGTACCTTAAAAGGAGAAAGAATGAAAGCAGACCAAAGCAGATACCCAGTCGAAGAGGAACTATGGGAACATATGCTTTAAGCTTATTACAGGAGATCTTAACAGTGTCAAAGGTTCTACCATGCTTATCCTATTAAACTCAGAAGATATGGTTTCTTATTCTACTCGAGAAGATATTTATAAATGCTTACGTAAATGCAAGAAATTTGCTGTCATAATTCTCCCAGTTGTCTTCATGCCATGTCACATCATCCTGCATAAAACACGTGTTTCATAAGTCCTTCAGGGAATACTTAAATATACAAGTACAGTAATAATATGATTGATTTAAGAGAGAACTGAAAGGAGATTACTTTGCTAAGAAAACTTTCCCGCTGAAATAGGCGATGAGTTCGCCGAAATTTAATGACCTCTGAGAAAAACCTGAAATGATTACTCTTCTGTGCATCCAGCTGTTTTACAAAATAATAGAAAAAAATTGTAATTAATATTGATTCAGGTAATGAGAAAGAAAGAAGTTAAAGAACATAAATAGAAAATGACCTGTCCCCATTGGAAATGGTTAATGCTAGTATCATGTCCATAACTGTTGTTATTTCCGTAGCGGGTATGCCCATATTCATCCCCCATTAGCATCATTGGGGTTCCCTGATTATATGCACTCATAAAATTAAATTGTTGCTGCATGCTAACTAGTAGCATGAAACAGACAATTGACATCTTGCAATGACAATTAACAGTGCCAAATTTCAAAAGCGATATCTTAGTGAGAAAAAATGATTGATGTTGCGGGTTTGATAACCTTGAATCTGAATTGTGTAAACCAATTGTTCAGTCTAATCTTATTTTGAAGGTTGTTTTGTATAGCAATAAGAAGTGAAATAGAGAATGAGGCCGTAAAGTAGAAGAGACATGAAGTTGAGTTTCAAACACATTTACCTGAGATATCATTAATACCAAGTGGAAATTTTTCATTTGCCGGGAGCGTAAAGATATGATTTTGGGATCATCAGTTTCTCCTATCAAATTAATAATCATCAATTAAAGCAATAAATCTAGACAGCAAAGGAAAATAATACCGTACCAATTTCTCGAGTTCTACTGCATACAAGTCATTGTGTAAAAACGTCACTTACTATGGGCCCCATTAGTCATTAAAAAGAAATATTCTATTCGCAAGCCAGTATAAAGGACATACCCTCCACATCACTGACAAATCAGATTGTAAAAGTTCAAAATTCAAATTTTTAAACTTCTCATGCAAGTCAGCTCCTGCCATGTACACAGTGTTGAAGGTGTGTCTTCCACTTTAGCTTGCAAGTAAGACTACATAAAAAAAAAGGCAAAAACACAGACACTTCCTTATGCTAGCTGATATGTTAGGCTTCCACATCAATAGTGTGTTTGGTGTGTCAACAACGAGCTTGCAAATAAATTTTCAAGTTTCTCTATCAAACAATTGAGTAAACCTAGCTGAAGTGACACTGGTTCCATGTATTACAGCCTCCCCACCCACCAGCTCATTCTCTCTCTCCCACTCCCCAAAAATTTTCCCAAGAAAATCAGACAATAAGTGCTAGCGCATTTACCATCGCCTGTGTAGCCACAAAACTTACCAAAATTTAGTAATTGTTACTCTCATTTAATCATCTAATATTAGCAATAAGAAATTATGAAACTGTATAAATTGTTGTGCTTGGCCAATACAATGACCATAATAATAACTGTGCACTATCAACAAATGTAGGGAAAAGAAAGAAAGAAAGAAGCAGCAATATGAACAGGTCGAGAAGACAGCAAAGCATCACCAGTAAGTGATAAATGTAACATGATTGCAGTTAAAATCCATCATTGCACAATTGAAAAAGACAAATGGTGCTCATTGATTTAAGTTTTCAAGATTTTATTGAATACAGAAATAATGTACTTGTGTGGCAGTGTAAAGGCAAAAATGCAAGAGCATGGAATTTTCATCATATCAGTATATTCAAAAACTAAAATCAACAACTAATAATATGACGAAGTATGCATCACCTTCAAAGCCACAATTCCAGCTAAAATTATCATTGCTTCCATCATTTCCACCTTCTCCATTGGCATCATTGTGCTACAAAACCAAAACTTTCAAGGAAATACCCCCATGCTATAGGATAAGACGGAAAATAAACTGGTGGCAAGTAAATTCAAAAACACCTTTAAGTTGTATGAAACGAGATCATGTAGTGTGAAACCATCATGTGCAATCACAAAATTAACACCATGATAAGGCTTGCGCTTATTTACCTGTTGAATCAAGCAAAAAATAAGAGAACAGTAGCCACATATATTTGAGATCCATAATGCACAATGACAACACTGACAAGAACAATATACTGATGCAGAGGTTTAGGGCTTTCTATTTTCCTTCCATTAATCAAATGGGAATGGCATCTAATTCAAACTACTAAGAACATAATCTAATTCTAATTAGTATTTACAGCAAGCAACTAACAATAAAAAGCACGTCCCTTCTCAACACAAGCTACATCTTTCATCTATTGTGGGAAGAAGGGCACATTATATTTAGATTATAATTTGAAAATAACGAGTTGCAATGTGGAAAACAGGTCATTTGGTTTTAAACAAAAAATCACGTTGAGTGTGAGTAGAATGATGTTCTGACCATGTGATCGTTAGTTTTAGCCATTGACTTCAGCAGCCTATATACACAAGGTGCTGTCAACGGACAGCTTTGCTGTCCACACTTCTTTCCTTATTTTAGCCAACAATTGTTTCCTTATTTCTCTATTTAATATTCTGTACAGTTAGCATACATTATTTGACAGATTATAGTTTACATGTATAGGCTAGAATCATGCGGGAACTTATATGCTTTCCATGTATAGCATCTTTGTAAAGTCTATATCTAATATACAGAACTGAAGGCCAATTATTCGGCTATTCACACAATATTTTGACAGGTGCCACAGTCAATCAAGTGGTTTGCAAAAAAAATCCCATCTAAGAAAATAAAGGTAAGCTGGATCTTTGGGATTTGAGAATATGAAGGTTGGTATTTAACTCCAATTTTGTCACAGAACACCAAAACTGGACATAACAGTCTCAATATCAGTAATGAGCCCATAATCTCTACATCAAATATTATCTCTTGAACAGATTAAGAAATTTTGGTGGTAGAAAATTTAGTACTAAGTACTAATACTTGTGAATACCATTCATTAATTTCAAAGTTTGCAATGAGATGAATGATATAAAGTTATTAATCAATCAAGAAATTGAATGTAAAATATAAATAGCTGAAGATAACCATAATGATACCACAAACAAAATGATGCTTACTTTGTACAGGTCAGAAGAGCCAGCAACACGAGTTGCAAAACTCCCCTTCATGCCACGTTCACCCTATACGACGTGCAAATAAGAAGAAAGATTAAAAATAAATTTAAATCTAAAACTTTTAACAAAACCAACCCAATCATTGAAACATGTGAGGCTCCGAGATCCCTTTCAATCAGGATCGATGGTTCAATTTTTAGACTTTTTTTTTTTTTTTGGTTGCCTTCATACATGTATATTTTGTTATTGCTTTAACCGTTTTAAAAAAAGTAAAATAAAAAAGAACCTATAAAACCATCTGCAGAGGACAATTGCTTCCATGTATACCTTGATAAATCTTCTTATGTCATCACGGTACTTCCCGTTCCACTCAGCCCACCTGCATAAGAAACTCACAGGACATAGAGGTAAAATGCCACACATGAAAAAGAAATATTCACATAATCTCAGTACAGGGTAAAACTTAGATGATCAGAACCCAATGTTAATTGTGAGAATTTGTTGTTACTCAAGGTGAGGATGCGCATTAAGTTGACGAAAAATAAGTTCTCCAACTCAATCAATCCAGAGACTACAAGAAACCACTAGAATCCCATAAAGCAACATTAAGGGCATATGGAAAAATTCCAGGAGTAAATATTTCAAAGATTGACGGGCTGCCCTAGTTCTCAAGATAAGTGCTACAGTCACAAAGCGATTTCACAAAAATAAACTCAAAAACTAACATAGCTTCATGCGATACATTAGATCTACTATATAAGTAGCTGTACAATTTGATGTACCACGTCAAGCCATATAAGTTTGTAGGTTTACTTTTGTGGAATCTCTTTGTAGCTAAAACATTTCTCTATTATTTTACTACATTTTTTTTTTCAATGATGTAGTGACAGGACTACAAACTTTTTCAAAAATGACAAATCCAAATATATGAAGATATTATATATGGTCAACAACCACATAGCACAATCTCAGACAGTTTTCATTTTCCGTTTTTCAATTAAAAAAAATCACTTTCGTTTTACCCCAAAATTTGAAGTAAAACTACTTCATCAATACACAAATAGAATGTGTATCCCCGGGAAAAATATGTAATTAGGTGCACTAAAGCAACGTCTGAGATATGACAAGCTGGCCCAAGAAAGGCACAATGATACACCATTCACAAAGGAGTAACAAGATACTAAATACCTTTTTAAAAAAGGGAAAAAAATGCAAAGAGCAAAAGAATGAAGAAGGTGTAATATGAGGAATGTAGTGGCAACATCAATACTAATAAAAGAAAAATACACCCTTTTTTGAGCCTGAATAAGAAAACTTCACCAGCCAAAAGTTTTACCAGTTACAATGACAGCAATCATCCTTCCTAGTAGAACTAATTAAATGCCAAGGAAGATAAGCACATTATGTTCCGTTCCCATGATATGTTGCATAGGAGCAGGAATAATGGCAACAAGAAGAAGGAAGGATACTCCTTTAACTCACAATAACTAGTAATTTGATCTCACTAAAACAACAGATAGATGCCCTAATTGTCGTAGGAAGATTCTAAAATTATATATATATATATATATTTTGATAAGTAAGAAACTTTATTTATCGAATGAAACTAGGCGAAGCCCATGTACACAAGAAGTATACAAAAGAGAGACCTAATTACATTCTAGAAAGCTGAAAAGAAAACAAAAACTATTGACCATTCCCTCGAGTACAATAGCAGAAAACCACTGAACCAAAGAAGATACAAAAAAATTCCAGATTTCCTCCGCAGGACACTGCTTGTTGTCAAAGCACCTCTCATTCCTTTCCATTTATAAACACCACATTAAGCACAAAGGAATCATCCGCCACACCACTTCCAATTGAGAACTATTATGATGCCTATTCCAACATGCTACAAGATCCACCACACTCTCTGGCATAACCCAACTCAACCCAGCTCTACTTAGAATGCCAACCCATAACTCCCTAGCCACCTCACTAAGTAAAAGTACATGATCGATCAATCAATCAACATTTTTCTTACACATGAAACACCACTCCATTACAATCATAACACATTTCCTTAAATTATCAGCCGTCAAAATCTTCCTAAGAGCAGCTGTCCAGGTAAAAAAGCAACTTTAGACAGCACAGAAACCCTCCAAATGCTCTTCCACGGAAATGAGATATGTTGTTGAACTGTCAACGCCTTATAATATGATTTAACAGAAAACTTGTTGCTCCCCATATGTTTCCACAGCATTCGATCTCTCCCATTTCCTCCTATTTTCAGAGAATACAAAAAGCTGAAAAAACCTGCAATCTCATCAATTTCCCAATCCTGAGCATTTCTAGTGAAAATCACATTCCAATGCACAGTCCCATTAGCACGACACAACACCTCTGAGACAGCAGCCTGCTGATTTCCAACCAATCTGAAGACAACTGGAAAAACAGTATAAAGAGCTCTCTCACCACACCATTCATCAAGCCAAAAATGGATTCTTGCTCTGTCCCCAGCCTCAAACTTGAGATGTTTTTAAAAAATGTTCCACCCCTTTCTAATAAACTTCCATAGCCAGACACCATAAGACCCCCTACCCTCCACAACCACTTTCCTAATAATGCTTTATTAAAAATATTCAAATTGCTCACCCCCAAACCTCCATACACAATCGGATAGCTCACCCATTGCCAACTCACAAGATGAAATTTATTGTCCTCCCCCATACCACCCCACAAAAATGCACTACACAAATTTTCAATCTAGTTAGCCACATCCACTGGTAATGCAAATAATGAAAGATAATCTGTAGGAAGATTGGAAAGGGTACTTTTGATAAGGGTTAATCTCCCCCCTTTTGATAGATATAGCCGCTTCCAACCCGACAATCTTTTCTCAACCATCTCTACAACACCATCCCAAATATTCTTTGCTTTGAAAGACGCATTTATATATTATTGTTAGAGGATATGGTTGTCATAAGTGTAAATTGTGAGGGTGTAATTGTCAATTGTATGTAGTATATATATTGTTGTACATCAATGAATGAAGTATGAACTCCCTCCATGAATGTCTACAATTATATATACCCTACCCAATTGAGAAAAAAGAAAATAAAAATTGATACAAAATTAAAGTTACCTATCCCAATTTGGAAATCTTCCAACAAGATAGAGACCCGCACAGTCCCAAGGTTCTGCAATAATCTTACACCTCGATAGAACAGCATCTTTGGCTATTGCCTGGTCAAATAAACAATGATAAGATTAGTGCTAAACCAAGATACCAAGTGTCTTTATGCAGAGTTATTAGAGTGAGTAGAAGGAAAATCTGTATAAACATTGCATATGATGCATTCTTCAAATAAAAAAAAAAAAAAAAAGATATAACTCCACAACAAGTTAATAACAGTGCATTACATTGGGATTCAAATTCATCAAGATGTGAAAAAAACCAGAAAACTTTTTACATTAACATAACTGCACATGCTACACAAAGTGTTATTGTCAGCAATCAAAAAGTCCACAGCAGTCTTTATTTGAAAATTAAGTTATGAACTGTAATGGGCCAAGCCACATTTGGGCTCATACTCCAAAAGGACTAGTCAATATTACAATTGGAGTCCATTAGGATCATTATAAAGGGTGAGGGAAATTATAGCTACAGCTAAAGGTACTTTTTCGGTGCGCTCTTTTTATAAGTCTCTTTCTCAAGAGACACCTATTCAGTTCCCATGGCGAAAGATATGGAGACATAAGGCGCCACCCAAAGTAGCTTTTTTTGTGTGGACTGCAGCATTGGGTAAGATTCTCACAACTGATAATTTGAGGAAGCGCAGGGTGATCATCATAGATTGGTGCTGCATGTGTAGAAAGGGAGGTGAATAGGTGAACCATCTCTTAATACACTGTGAGGTAGCGAGTAGGCTATGGAATGAGGTACTTGGTAGAATGGATTTGGCTTGGGCTATGCCGGAGACGGTGGTCGGGGTATTGGCCAGTTGGAAAAATTTGAGAGGAAATCAACAGATAAAAGCAGTATGGAAGATGATCCCTATATGCATCATGTGGTGTCTATGGAGAGAGCGCAATGACAGGACGTTTGAGGACAAAGAGAGATCGTTGGAGGAATTGAAAGTTTTTTTCTTTAGAACTCTTTGTACATGGACCTTAGCGGTTGATTTCAATGGTTTGGGGCTACATGAGTTCCTTATATCCATTGTTCATACCTAGATGTGGTCTCTAATCTTGTATCAGGCTATTGCCTTCTTTTGATAATATAATTTATTGTACTTATCAAAAAATAAATAAATAAAGGGTGAGGACTTCTTCTTATTGAGCAATGTGGGATCTTATTCATCACCTTCCTATATAGAATCGGGGCATTACATGAACAAATCAAATCCACATCTCAAAACATATTTTTTTTACAAGGTAAGTATTATTAACAACCAACAAAAAGAAAGTAAATGAGAAGTATACAACTAGAATAAATGCATCTCAAAACATATCACAGTAACTCTCTTATTTCAACGGAGTAGCTTAAATGCAAAACAATGCACATACACAATCAATGAAAGTATTGTAATCATTGTCCACAAGAATTTACATGTCTATATGTGAGATATCCAAAGAACAGTTCTAGACTGTAAATGATGAGGAATATAAAGCCGCATCCTATTGCTGTAGTCAGAGATTCTTTGTGTGCATGAATGCAAGTAGAACTAAATATACACAGCACGCAATCTTAAAAAAGAAGCTCAAAGTTGCTTCAATATAACCTTTGTAAAAATATGCAGATATATATGAAGTATCACAGAGGTTTTTATTTCTTTTGCTGAAAAATCTCCGCCATTCCACTTATTACTTCAAATCTCCACAAGTTTCACTACATTGCTATACTTCATTATTTCTTGTAACAATATAGATAACTTCTTACCCTAATAAGTGGAGGAGCATTAAGTGGGGAACCATCTGTTCCTCGACAAAGAACACTGGTAAGGTCAAACCTGAATCCATCCACATGATACTCAACCACCCTGCAAATAGTTGACAGAAAAGAATTAATAACTTTGGGGCATAAAAGTAGCAATTCAGTTATAAATAAATCAACAATGAAATCCAACATATGGAACAATGAAAAATAATATTTCCATCAAAAGGAATCACAGAGTCATTTTTATCATTATTATCTATTTCCTGGATCAATAAATTAGTCTTGATTATCTCTATTAGAATACATAGTTGTAATTAGTGTATGTTATGACGGTGTAATAGTCATTGTATGTATATGTATAGTCTGAAAGCAATCAATGAATATACAACAGAAGTATTTTTCTCTCTATGTTTTTCGTCTTCATGGTACCAAGTATTTTGGTGGTGGTTGTGCGACGGAGTTTGTGGTGGTGGTTGGTGGTTAGTGGCTGTGTGTGCGTCCTTTTTCTTTTCGGCCGGAAGTTTTCTTTTCCAAAGTGTTTCCGGTGACAAGTGGGTGTTATCTCCGGTAATGGACACCATAATCGAGCTCGCCAGCGTGGTCTGTCCACTCCGGTGAGTTCGCCATCTCCATTAGCTGCCGGAAGGGCTGTTTATCGCCGGCGAAACTCGAAGTCTTGGGGAGTTTGGTTGTAGGCCTCCACTATCCTATCCTCAACTGTGCATGCCCCCAACTTGGAGTAAGAGCCTATTCCTATCTGGAATAGCACCTGCTTGGTAACAGGAATACAGTAACCTTGCTTCCCTTATCCCTGGTTAGGATAGCTTATTCTCGGTTTTCAGTTTTCTTTGAACCCGATACAGGTCGGTTCATACCCGATACTAGCCGGTTCAGACTCGAACCAGGCCAATTCAGACCCGAAACATGCCGGTTCAGACCCGAAAAGTGCTTGTTTCAACCGGTACAATCTGTTTTCAACCAGTACAGATCCGAGATTTGGTTTTTAAGCTTATTTTTCCAGCTTGTATTTTTTTAGTTTTCATCCATTTTTTCATACTTTTCTCCATGGCAACTAAGTTTGAGTCACTATCTATTGCACCAAACGTTAATATGCCTATGACTACAGTAAAGTTGAATGGAAAAAACTATATATTGTAGTCAAAATCTGATGAAATGTTTTTGAAAGGAAAGGATCTTCGTCGTACCTACTTGGTTGATCCAATATGTGACTCAACTAGTTCTACATTTGCTCAATGGGAGCAAGAAGATGCTCAAATTTGCTCCTTGATGTTGGCTAGTATCGAGCCTAATATTTGTGCTAGTTTAGTACACTTTGACACCACTAAAAAGATATGGAAGCATCTCAAACAAATGTACTCGCGTGCTGGAAACACAACCTGTATTTATGAGTTGTGTCAACAATTTTTTGTGTTGAAACATGGTACTTTGGGTCTGGAAGAGTATTATTCTCAAGTGATGAGCATATGTGAAGAATTCAAAATTTATCAACTTATTACTTCTGATGTTTCAACTATGCTAAAACAACGTGAAGAGTTCAATGTTGTTCGGTTTCTTGTTGGCTAAAACCTGAGTATGAGTCGGTGCGCTCTCAAATTTTGAGAAGCCCACAGCTTCTCTCATTTCCTGATGTGTTCTCCCGACTTCAGTGAGCCACATTATCTGGACAAGGACCTCAGTTGTCTTCTAATCAGAGTAATGAGAAATCTGCTTTAGTTGCGTCTTATGTTGCTCCTGGTGGCCGTGGAGATCGGAGTTGTAGAGATGCACGTGCGGGACGTGATGCCAGAGGTTACCGCACTCGAGGTCATGAATCTCGTAAGTGCACCCATTGTGGTCGCACTAATCACTCGATGGATTATTGTTGGGATCTACATGGTAGACCATCTGGGTCTGCTAATTAGGCCATTTGCCAAGATGCTACATCACGGGCAATGAGTTCCAACTTGACTCCAGAGAGATTAGCATATCGAAGAATGAGTATGATTAGTTTTTAGTCACACGGGGGGCTTTATCTTCCAGAGCTACTCTTGCCCAATCAGATACACCATCTACATGTCTTGTCTCATCTACTCAAAAGCCATGGATCATTGACTCAGGAGCTAATGAACATCTGACCCATTTGTCTCATTCCTTATCTAAGTTAGGTACTATGTCATTTCCCAAGAGTTACTCTTGCTAAAGTTACAAGCATTGGATCCACCAAGCTCACCGATTCTATATCCTTTTCATCTGTTCTTTACGCTCCTAGTTTTCCCTTTAGTTTGTTGTCCATTAGTAAAATTGCTCTAAATCTTCAATATTCCGTAACCTTTTATCCTTTGGTATGTATCTTTCAAGATCTCAAGACGGGGAAGGAGATTGGTATGGGGCAAGAAGCTGGTGGTCTGTATTACCTTGATGTCGAGCAGTCACCTACTCGAACCCTCATTTCCTCATCATCATCCGCTTTTGAATGGCATTGCCGCCTTGGACACCCATCTCTTCAACCTTTCTCTTTTGAAACGTCAAGTTAGGAATCTTGAAAATGTGTCTCCCTTTCCTTGTGAAGCATGTCAGCTTAGTAAACACCATCGTGTGTCTTTTGTACCTCGTAAAACTTATGGCATTGACTACAACGAGACTTTATCCCCCGTTGCCAAAATTTCATCTGTTCGGGTATTAATCTCTCTTGCTGATAATTTGGATTGGCCCTTATTTCAATTGGACGTTAAAAATGCATTCCTACATGGTGACTTAAATGAGGAAGTGTATATGGAGCAACCACTTGAGTTTGCTGCTCAGGGAGAGTGTCAAGGTACTATGTGCAAGTTAAAAAAGACATTATATGATTTGAAACAATCTCCTCGAGCATGGTTTAGGAGGTTCTCTAATACTGTATTGGCATTTGATCTTAATAGATGTCAAACAGACCACTCAGTATTTCATCTACATAGTGATGTAGGTCATATCTTATTAGTTGTACATGTAGATGACATTGTAATTACTGGGAGTGACTCAGTTGGAATCGCTAGGCTGAAACAATTTTTACATGATCAGTTTCAAACAAAAGACTGGGCAAACTTGGATAGTTTCTTGGAATCGAAGTCCATAAATCTTAAAAAGTTATTAACCTATCTTAAAGAAAATATGTATTTGATCTTTTGGAAGAAACTGACATGTTGGGTGCACGGCCTATTGACACTCTTATAGATCCAAATCGTAAACTCTTGAAAAAGGAATGGGACTTGTTTGAAGATCCAGGTCGGTATCAAAGACTTGTTGGAAAATTAAATTATCTAACTATCACTAGACCTGATATTTCTTATGCAGTGAGTGTATTGAGCCTATTTCTACAAATGCCTAGGGTCTCACATTGGGATGGTGTAATCCATATTCTTCGGTATCTTAAGTGAGCTCCTAGCCTTGGATTATTGTATAGACCAAATGGACACTTAGAATTGAAGCTTTTTCAAATGCTGATTGGACAGGATCTCCTTCAGATAGACGATCGACTACTGGATATTATACCTTTGTGGGAGGTAACTTGGTTACATAGAAGAGTAAGAAGCAAACCGTAATAGCTCGATCTAGTGCAGAGGCTGAATACAGAGCAATGGCTCACACTACTAGTGAGCTGACATGGTTGTAACACTTTCTTCAAGAGATTGGATTTCCAGCTCCTGTCCCTCTTCAGTTATTTTGTGATAATCAAGTTGCAGTGCATATTGCATCTAATCCTATGTTCCATGAGAGGATTAAATACATTGAGATTGCTTGTCACTTCATTCGAGATAAGATATTCAATGGTGACATTTCTACACCCTTTGTGAAGTCTGCTGATCAACTTGCATATGTGCTTACCAAACCATTGTGTTATAGTCGGCTAAAATTTATTTGTTCCAAATTAGGTTTATATGATATATATGCCCCAGCTTGAGGGGGAGTGTTAAAATACAAGTTAGGTTTATTTATTCTTGTCATGGATGTGCTAAGTAGAATGTTGAGAAGGGCGGTGGAAGGGGGTTTTCTCTCGGGTTTCACGGTGGGCGGTTCCACACATGGCAGCTTCACCGTCTCCCACCTTCTCTTTGCCGACGATACATTGATTTTCTGTGACCCAGACTAGGAACAATTCCGCTCCTTATGAGCACTTCTTCTTTGTTTTGAAGCTGTATCAGGCCTTAAGGTGAATTTATCCAAATCAGAAGTAGTCCCTGTGGGCTCAGTCGACAACCTAAGTACGATGGCAGTCATCCTGGGTTGCAAGGTTTCATCCTTGCCTATGAAGTATCTTGGACTCCCCTTGGGGGCCCCTCATAAATCTATGTGTGAAGGGATCATTGAGAGGTTTGGAGGAAAACTGGTAGGGTGGAAGAGAATCTACTTGTCTAAGGGGGGAGAATCACTCTTATTAAAAGTACGTTTTCTAACCTTCCAACGTACTTTCTCTCTTTATTCCCAGTGCCAGCAGGAGTGACGAATAGACTGGAGAAGATTTGTCGGGATTTCTTATGGGGAGGATTAGAGGATACATGGAAATTCTATTTGATCAAATGGAATACAATATGCACCCCTCTATCTTGCGGTGGTTTGAGCATAAGGAATTTGAGAACTTTTAACAAGGCTCTCCTTGGTAAATGGTTATGGCGGTATCATCTTGAGGGAGACGCTTTATGGAAAAATATCTTAGAATGCAAATATGGAAGTGTGTGGGGTGGCTGGTGCACAAAGGAAGTAAGATGAGCTTATGGTGTGGGAGTTTGGAAATTTATCCGGAGTGGATGGGATGGTTTTCGGGGTCATTGTAGGTTTGTGGTGACAGCATGATACATCTCCACTTGCCTTATTTTCTGTTATGAGTTGTATATATCTACTTCCTTATTTAGATAGCAGACGTTCCATACTTAGACAGATTTTGTACATAGTCATAGTTTCCTTTCTTGTAAATAGATTTAATTCCTGTAATTTAGCCTTGATTTCAGCCTTGTATCTTGCACACTTGTGCCTATATAATGAAAGGAAATCCTCACTAAGGAGGTATTGAATCATCTTGACATGGTATCAAGAGCTAGACCTTAAGAAATATTTCTAGTTCATTCTCGTGGGATTTGTTTTCTGGTTGGAGGCTAGTGTTGACTCTGTCGGCACTTTCTGTGAGTTGTTTGCTTGTGGCTGGGCTGCGATTATTTTTTTCTCGGTGGTGGGTGTCAGTTTTCATCCCGTCGGCACTGTCTGTGCTGGAAGAGAATCTACTTGGTAAATGGTTATGGCGGTATCATCTTGAGGGAGACGCTTTATGGAAAAATATCTTAGAATGCAAATATGGAAGTGTGTGGGGTGGCTGGTGCACAAAGGAAGTAAGAGGAGCTTATGGTGTGGGAGTTTGGAAATTTATCCGGAGTGGATGGGATGGTTTTCGGGGTCATTGTAGGTTTGCGGTGACAGCATGATACGTCTCCACTTGCCTTATTTTCTGTTATGAGTTGTATATATCTACTTCCTTATTTAGATAGCAGACGTTCCATACTTAGACAAATTGTGTACATAGTCATAGTTTCCTTTCTTGTAAATAGATTTAATTCCTGTAATTTAGCCTTGATTTCAGCCTTGTATCTTGCACACTTGTGCCTATATAATGAAAGGAAATCCTCACTAAGGAGGTATTGAATCATCTTGACGTGGTGGGAATGGGCACACAAATTAGATTTTGGCATGATATTTGGTGTGGTGATGTCGTTCTAAAAAATGCTTTCCCTTCCATTTATAGGATAGCTTTTGATCAGAATTCCTCAGTGGCTGAAAATATGTCTTACCACTGGTTCCATACTTTGGTCTGTGAGATTCACTAGAGCAGCACAAGATTGGGAGGTGGGCGCTATCACTGACTTGTACAGTGCGCTACATGACTTGAAGATTAGGGCTGGAGGGGCAGACAGATTATTATAGACATGCATAGGGAATAAGAAATTTTCAGTCCATTCGTACTACAAGACCTTGACGAATCACTCCCCCAACGCCTTCCCTTGGAAGCGCATTTGGAGAAGCAAGGTTCCCCTCAAGGTCGCTTTCTTTGGGTGGGTGGCGTCTCATGGTAAAATACTAACTATAGACCAGCTAAGGAAGTGTGGACTCATCATAATGGATTGGTGTTTCATGTGCAAACACAATGATGAATCAGTGGACCACCTTCTCCTTCATTGCGACACAGTAAATGTATTATGGCATGAGATTTTCTCGAGGCTTGGCATTGCTTGGGCCATGCCACGGAGGGTGATCAATTTACTGTCTTGCTGGCAAGGGCTAAGAGGGAATCACCATATTGCAGCTGTATGGAAGATGGTACCTTTATGCTTAATGTGGTGCACGTGGACCAAAAGAAATAGCCACTGTTTTGAGAATAAGGAACGCTCTCCAGATGCTTTTCGAGCTTTTTTCTTTCACACTCTACTCCTTTGGGCATCTACTATAGTTTTGAATGGAATGAGTCTTAGTGACTTTTCCGCTACTATCCGTAGCACTTAGATTGTAAATAGGCTTTTTTTTTGTATACTCCCTGTGTACTCAGGCTTGGCCTATTTACGTGGATCAATAAAATTTATTTACCTATCAAAAAATAATGATAAGAAGCGCACTATGGAGGAAATTTGGAAATTCTTTGTGTTCTCTTTATTTCAATGGTTTTCTACTATGGTGCTTAATGGAGCTTCAGCTCATGATTTTTTGTTTCATTTTCTTCTTTATATAACGTAATTATATGTTTTCTTTTGTATACTACCTGTGTACATGAGCTTCGCCTATTAGATGAATAAAATTCTTTTACTTATAAAAAACAAAGTCCAAATAACAATGCCTTTTTATCCATAATAGTTGGTATAAAGTAGAATATGATATATCCAATGTACAAAATACTAGAAGATGTGATTCAACCAGAGGTTAAAAATGTAGTATATATGTGCCAAATACTGATGTGCCAAAAAAAAAAACTACAAGAATTGTGTCACCAGGAAATTCCGATGTGAATTGTCATACCAGTGTCTTAAGCTGTCAAGGATCAGTTCCATGACCACAGGATGGTTACAGTTAAATGTGTTTCCTGGAGACCAAAATACTGCATCTGAGATTACTCTAAAAATATTACAAGATTAAATTAAAAAATTTCTTTTTTGAATAAACAAGCTCCAAAGGTAAGCATGTTATACTTTCAGCACAACATTACTGCGAAATGAAATTCAGCATAGAAATTGTCCTTCAAAGCAGAACAGAGCTCTTGAAATAATGGAGTTTTAAACTCTGTATTACAGCAGAAATGAGCACTTGGTAGATTAAGCAAACAATTTAAACATAAACTTCAAATAGTTACTTCTAGGTCGTTCTGCTTTCTCAGATGTGAGGAGTTGTTGCCTCCTCGTGATACTTTAGGATGCTTCGTCCATAAGGGCAGGCCAATTTTATTGGTTTTGCCTTCCTACGACCATATTATCAAAAGTATAAATGTTTTTAGCGACTTCTAGACCCTTCTGCTTTCTCAGGTATGAGGAGTCGTTGCCTCCTTGCGATACTTTAGGATGCTTCATCCATAAGGGCAGGGCGATTTTATTGGTGTTTCCTTCATACAGACCATATTATCAAAATGTAAATGTAAACATTTTAGACACTTCACAAAAATCCTGGGATTTTACTGTCGGGTGTGAAATTGAAAAAATAGTGTTTTAGTAAACAGTTAGTTTTGATAATTTGGGGTGCAATTTGGGAAAAAGGTAGTAATTTGGGGTACAAAATGAATTTTTCCCAAATAAGTAAAAACTCAAGTTAAGCCATTTTCAATTTTCACTATTAATCCAGCTATATATCTGTACACATTCTATACTAATGTATCCTTTCTGTAAAGTATATAAATGTTTCTGTACATATGTCCCATGTTTTTATGAGTGGCCATATCCACACACCACCTTTACATAATTTCAATTCTTGCTTTTTTCGTGCATATATGCATACTAGTAATGGACTATTGTTTGCATATTTAATGATCAGCTTTATAACTTCTATATAAGAGCCAAGATATAATTTCAGAAGTAACATGTCCAGAACGGTCTGTGAAAGTAGTCTAAAAAAAATTAAAAGCTTGTAATCTTGATTTTTTTTACTTATTATATAGCAGCAGAAGTTTATATCCTTGGGAAGAGTAAGAAAGACGCTGAGAAACACGTGGATTACCGCAACCAGAGAAGTTCAGCAGTTGGCAATTATTGTTTACATCCAGCATGTAATAAACCTGTACATGGATTGGGGGCATATATCATTGAAAATAAATGAAAAATATATGGAAGAATGACTATAATTAGATAGGAAGAATATATGTTTTCTTTCTGGCCACTTATGATCTTCACTTATTACAGAAATTACTTTTGAGTCATAGAATTACTACCTCAATTGTTCTATAGAAACCTCAATAAGAGTGACTATATATGCCCAAGTAGATGATAATAGCAATGTAATAAATCTATATCATAAATTAATATCTCGAATTATCTCTAAACTAATATAATCGATATGAGAGTATTCCAGCTTCATAGGAAAGTATAACAGTGTCTGTGCCCACAAAAACAAGAATAATTGAATGTGATTGTGCAAGGTTATTAAAATCTCACAACAGAAGTGAAAAATCACCTTGTTATCTATCCCACGGAATGAAGTAGTATAGGGCTTGGCATCATCAGCCTCATTAGTATGATTATAAACAACATCCAAAATGACCTGTTGAGAAAAAAGTATCTCAGTACAGTGGCATAACAAGTATTTGCTTCTGATCAGGAATACGACGAAAGGAAATCACTTGTAATTAATAAGAATATACATCTTACTTCCGAGGAAAGAAAACACACAACATACCTCTATCCCAGCACCATGCAAGGCTTTGACCATTTCTTTGAACTCCAGTGAAGCATTAATGGGACCTCCTCCATCACTAGCATAGCGACTCATAGGAGCAAAGAAATTTATCGTCGAATAGCCCCATGTATTAATCTTGAGAAAAAAAGCCCCAAAGAACATATTACCACTTTTAAGTCAGGTTATGAGACAATAATATGCATGTGCACTTAAGCATCACAACCAACCACACCTCCCCCAAAACAAAGCCCCAAGAGAAAGAACTGTCAGGTTCAATTTGTTTCAACAAATTAAGTGAAGGTACCTTTCATAGCATCCCACATGTGTCACCCACTAATGAGTCCATGGGACATTGACTTGAACTTGGTAGTCACACAAAAACCAGAAGCACTTTCTTTCGTCTTTTTATAAGTAATTAAAATTTTATTAAAGATTTTTTTTTTTTATTGGCACCGGGTGTCCAGGAACAGCGTCTTGACTAATCTCAGGGGTGCACATGCCCTCGGCAAGGAGTTTCTCGCAAGTGCACCTCGGGAAATTTAAGAGAAAAATTCCAGTCTGATGGCCCCTAAAGGTTGTTTGTTGTACCCAAGGGGATTTGAACCTTAGAACTGGGGGGAGCATACCCCCAAACCCAAGGCCTTTACAACTTTAGCCAACCCCTTGGGGGTTTTCATTAAAGAAATAAAAGGGTGCCACACCAGTAAAATTAAAAGCATTTTCCTGGAATTAATTTGAAACTCAAAATATGCTCGTTGGTGCTTTATTGATTGATTGTTCATGACTTTACCTTCTTCTTTTTTCATTTTAACAAGATTGTCCGAGTCCTTACTAAGATAATCGATTTCAGTCTCCATTTATTTTATCTCCTAATCCTGACGAGAATTCCATAAATTTAACAACTAAATTAATTCAGAGAAAATTGTTGCATTTGGAGATAAATGGATCCTCCCAAGAGAACCGAGTAATAATTTGTATCAGGTCCCGCACAATCTGACTCACGGTTTCCATCTATACAATCTCTATGATTTAAAATTTACAGGTGTTGATTCCAAAGTTGAATCCTCTAAACACCACACATAATCTCATGTATCGCACTTGTGAAAAAACGTGTGTTCAACTTACAAAGCAGTATATATTTCATACACAAATAAGGACAGTGATCTGTGTTTTCAAAGTCAGCAACATAAATACGTGTAAAGAGATCAAAACATGAACAGGGCTAAAAAAACTTGCATGCATCCCAAATTATGGGGTGTGTTTATGCAAACAAGTACATTATGTTGGCGTTGCAATCATTCAGAAAAATTTTATAAATGAGTATGTAAAATTCCACAACTTCACCGACCCAAGTAGTGATGGATCTACAATCCTAAATCAAAATATACTAAATTACTTGAAACAACAAGAAGAATATTTTTGGAAAGGTTTACGCAATAACATGAGTATAGTAAATAGATATACATTATATTTCTTTCTTTGCATCTGCAATAACAATAACATGAATATATCGATATGAAGTGAAAAGGTTTTACCAAGTGATCTCTAGGATTTGGGCGCCTCTGAAACTCCAATTCATCAAATTCAAAGACAGGCAGCAACTCCACTGCATTGATCCCAAGCTCTTGAAGATGTGGGATCTTTAGATTAAAATGAGAAAGTAATCCGTCATAAAAATATGATGTATCTGATGGTCAAACAAGCACTAATTTCCACAGACTACAGAAAGATTATTTACTCCAGGCTGGTTAGAGAATCATAATTGGAAGTCCTTCTGTTAATGTTATTTATGCAGGCATTGTTTGCTCCCACAAATTATGAATTTGACCATTGAAACTAGTTAGCAAGACGGGAAAAGACCTATGAAGCCTATAGCCTTTTTTTTTTTTTTTTTTTTTTGGATAAATAACCAAAGATTTTGTTAAAATATGCAACAGCCATAGCCAAGACATAGCTAGTACACAAGAGGAAAATGTTATTAGAAATAGGAAAGATTACAAAAAAAGCATGGAAACTCAGCCCATTACAATCTATAAACACCATCCAAAGGAACAAAGAACCAAAAAAGAAAGTCTTAAGCCCCTCCAACATCAACTCGCAATCCTCAAAATGTCTACCACTCTGTTCCTCTTTCCAAAAACACCACACTAGACAAATAACTACCATCTTTCACATTGCTGCAATTTGTAAACTACCATATAACTATCTCCAATTGGCAAAAATCTAATATCCTTCTGGGCATAACCCAAGCCAACCCAACTCGGCTAAAACATTATTCCACAATGTATTGGCAATCTCATAAAACAAGGTGGTCTATAGATTCCCCAATCCTTTTGCACATGCACATGCAGCACCATTCTGTAACAATAATATGAAGTTTCTTTAGGTTTTCCAAAGTGAGTATTTTCCCTACAGAGGTTGTCCAAGGAAAAAAAACCTACTCTAAGAGGTGATAGTCTACCAAATATTCCTTCAAATGATTTAGTTACTATCTTGAGATATAACAATCTTATCTTTTTTGATAATTAATAAGAATTTTATTACCAAGAATAGGCAAAGCCCAAGTACACAAGAAGTATACAAAGGAAATACCTATTTCACACTAGAAAGCAGGAAACTACAACAGAAACAGATTCAGTACATTATCGTCATTCCTTACAAATATCCTATCCCACAACTCAAAAGTAGAAAAGAAAAAATAACGAAGATCTTCAAAAGAACGCTCTGTCTTCAAAACAATCTTATCAAAAGATGGAGAAATGAACTTTCCTTGTTGGTGGCCCAAAACATTTTATCTACACATCCAAGATGTAATCTAGTAATGTACAAGAGGTTAAAGAAATCTGTGAAGACATCAACACCCAGTTATGGTCTAGTTTGAAAAATTAAGTTTTAACTGAGAGGAGCCACTGGAGAACTTGAACTGATTAGCCACTGAAACCTGCAGTGCGCGTGTAATACCATACATCTATGGAAAAACTTCCTTTAAGGCCCTAAACAACACGAAATGTCATGACAAAGTATATTCCTAGAGTTGTAGCCCATCTCAAGTGCTACATCAAATAAATGCAGCTTACACGGTTACACCTTAGGTGGATAAGACCTTCAATGAAGAAAAGAGGTCTTGAGGTCCCCCCGGGTTGGTTTGAAGAGCTCTACTTTGGTGACGATCCACATCATCAAAAAGAAAATTAAAACCACAAAGTTACACGTTGCAAAATACATTACCACCATTCACATCCTTTCTGTTTCTCACTGCTGAGAACTGACAGGTAGTGTTGATCCTCGCAATTGAGTTTCTATCTCCCTCACCTCTCTGCCTCTCTCCAACTTTCACTCTCTGCCTCTCTCCAACTTTCATCTCTTGCCATCATGGCACTCAACCACCTGATCTACACCCTGCAGGTCCCAACAACTAGATTGGCAATTCTCACTGCCCCCAACAACCAGATTGGGAGAAAGGTAAACAAAAACTCATCATGGTCAATAGGTTCAATAGCCATGCCCTGATCAGTCAGTCTAGGGGGACAGATTGTGATGGCCAACACCAGTTGATTTGACAATTGGAAATGGCTGAAAATGATCCAAGGGTTGCTTAATGCTATTATTGAAGCTACAAAGTCTACTCACTAAAATATCATTCAGTTTAAGATGATATATCATTACCTTCTCAATCACCCCAAGATAGCTTCCACGTATCTTTGGATCCAACCCACTAGATTCATCTACTGTATATGCACGGACATTCATTTCATACAGAACAAGATCTTTCTGCAAAGACACCAGAAATATAATAAAGGTTGACATGTAAAAGAATATACTATCTAACTAGGACACAGCAGAAAGAGAGTATAATTGACAACTTAAAAAGCCAGTGAGAATCTTTGATAGCAGCCACGGGTACAAGTAAAGAAAAAAAATAAAGGTATGCATTTAGTTATCGGGTTACTCGTCAAACCAAAAGGAGGAAGAAAGATTTCAATCAGGTAGAAAAATCTTTCATGATAAAAATTTATGAGTTGCCTGGACTACCGCATATAAGTAGTTTATCACCTCAGATATATTTGGAAGCTTGTAGTTCTCTCCCCAGTCAAAGGGAATGATATCAAAATCATAAGTTCCAAGAAATCTAGAAAATTTGTTGTTAACATCTCCAAAATATCGTCTGCCCTCAACTAGCTTTGCATATGGATCTATAAGCACAAGGCTGCTGTCAAATCGATGCCCTTGATGCCAACCTCGAGGCCCATCTATGCGATAACCATAGAGAACATTGCTCCGAGGCAAATCCTGCAGAAGTAATTCTTATCAATGTGATAACTATTTAAGTTACAAAAGTAAATGATCTTAATGTATCTCTGCATAAGTGGAAAATCCATTATGTCCCCATCCAATGGGCGTAGATGCAAGCAGTGCTCCAGCAATCATTAAACAAATTTATAACTTGAAGAAAAGTACATCAGTTCCATAATCACATCATATGATCATGCATTTTGGTTTGTCCACCGGAAAAAAAAAAAAAAAAAAAAAAAAAAAAAAAAAAAAAAGAAAAAACTATACCAGAAATAGCACACTTTCACAGTAGCAATATGTTTTTTCACAGTTTAGGCATCATAAATTTCACATCATTTTTCAAATGAATGTCTTAAGTATGTAATTCATACACTGACAACTTGAGCAGCTACTTTTCTAGTAGATTTTGTCAGACATATGAGATCTATTGAGTAATTTTTTCAAATCAATGCATCTTTTTTTAGTCATGGCTAGGTCCACAGGTGGGCTGGTTATAAAAACCAGACCAGCATTGTCCCCTCTCCAAACGACAAAAATAGGAAAGATAAAACATATAGCAAAATGCACACACAATATGGTGTAAAAATTGAATAATGATACTGTAAATGCATTAACTTGCAGTGGAGTTTGTATCATACTTCATCTCTGTGCACCCATGTAAAAAACAATATTATAGGCAAAACATAACTGAAACATTGTATGCATCAAAATAAAGTTGCCTAGGCATGAAATCAACTTCCAACACAGATAGAAATGTTTTCATGCATACGTGAAGACTACAACCCATAGGCAGGAGCGCTCTCTGCCATGCATAGGTAGACAAAAAGACAAACAACTTGTCACTGCCATGAAAAAGAACAGTCTGAGAGACTACCAGTAAGGTCTTGAAGCAAGTTGACATAGAAAAGACAAGAGAAGCTATCGATGTCAAAAAAAGATGATTAGAGGATTGTAGTGTTTGGAGAAACCTAATAGCCAGACTACCTCAATACATATGTGCCAAATATCTCCCGTCTTGTTCACATGAGGATTCAAAGTCAGTTCCATCATTTCATCATCTAGTCTTTCAGACCCCCTGATAATACCAATCACGAGCAGTTCTTTTAAAATCTGGGATTCCATACTAAGTGTACAAAAAACCAAAGCTGTCATTTACAAAAAAAAAAAAAAAAAAAAGTAATATATAGTTAACTATAGGAATAATATATAGTTAACTATAGGCAATAGCAATATATTTGTCATTCAAAGCATTTCTCTTTGAATGTAATCATGTCCCCAAAGCTCCCAAACTTCAATTTCATCTTGAACAAACTTATGTTATGCACACAAGTTATATCAATTCCATCACAACAATTATTATTATAACACCGCAGCATATAGGATGCCTAAATATATATAAAGGTACATTATATGTGACCAAATGACACCAACTCTAGGGAACACATATGAGTCTTGGACAAAACAAAATCTTTTACACGGTAAAACTGACAGGTTGAGGTATGACCAAGTCTTTATCTTTCTATCTTCATATCACTCATCTTCCCAGAAGCACCAGTACTTCCTTTTGGACCACATCAAGATTTTTCTGCTTTCAAATCCCTCAAAAGTAGTTTAAAGCTCATGATCACTGGTTCTACGTTCATAGATGTGCTTTCATGTTTCAATAAAAAATCTCCATATCACTTCCTTGGCGATGCCATAACAAAGTAGAGCAGTATTTAAGTGCAGATCACTAACCCACAGAATGAAAAAGGAAATATCACTTTTTTTAATCAAGTAATAATTCTTCATCATTAAGAACAAAACAAGTGCAGAGGAAGTATAGTACGCCTATCTAGAAGAAGATAAAGATACAGGAAAGTCATGTAGGTTTAGCCCATTAAAGTCAATGGAAACAATCCGAGATAACAGAGTATTGGTAAAAAAAAATTATTATGAGCTCCTCCAATACTGAACAATATCTATGTTTTTATGTAGTTAAGTACCTATGGATGTACATCGCACATATAAAAAGACCTTATCCAGTCCAGATCTTTTATAAAAGAAGTATTAGGCCTTAGCCTTCAAACTCTCATTCTTTCCTTAGATTAATATATTAACAAACAAAAGGAAAGAAAAGTCATTGGCAGAATTACAGTGTGTAAAATTCCAGGTCTTAACAACTTATAATTACAACAAGTTTAGAATGCATTAGAATTAGGACTTGTTTGGACACTTGGAGTATCTTAGGATTCTGTGAATGGTAGTGAAATGGTTTGAGATAAGATTTTGTAACGCCCCAATTGAAGGCCCAAACCACATGGCCTATACTCTAAAAAGACTAGTCAATGATACATTTGGAGCCCCATTGGAACCCTATAAAGAGCAAGAATTTCTCATTTCCAAGCAATGTGAGATCCGATTCACCAACTACCATTATCCTTATCATATGGGATATCATATATATTTTATTGGATTTTGAGAAATGAGAGAGAAAATGCTGAATAAAAATATTATAAAATTAAAAAATTGTTTGAATATTATTTTTGTTTTGAAGTTTGTAAAAGTTGTATTGATTTGTTGTTTTGCTTTGAAGTTTATAAAAGTTGTATTGGTTTTTGTGTTTGAATAGTGATTAGATAATGATCAAATGAAAAAGTGGAAGTCAAAGATTTGAAATTGAAAAGTATTTTGTGTTTGAGTGATGCTTGGGAATGAAATTATAAGAAGTTTTGATAATTTTGAGAATTCTATATCTCATTATTGTGTCCAAACGAGCCATAAGCAGAGTAAAATAGTGAAACCTTGAACCCTAAAAGGAATTCAGCTTATTTTGTGAGCATAAAAAATGTTTGTTGATATACCAGAACTGAATTTTAACATATTAGTTGAAAGTAAATGCATTGTCACCTGTCAGGAAGTAATAAGCAAAGTTTGACAGCAGTTGCATGCTGTGAAAAAATAGCAAAGTTAATCCCATTATCAACTTCTGACACACCCAGTGGAAATGCCTGACCTGGGAAATTTTTCAACGATGGGGCTATCTGAGACACTTGAGGGGCTTCTTCCTACAATGGCATACATGAGGATGCAGATTATATTCCCACTCGGCCTAATAAATTAAAATGACAATCTGATACCCAAAAAAACATGTGGCGCATCTTAGTTCAAATAGCAGCATAAAACCAAAAGATTTAAGCATAAGAAAAGACAATGAAAATCTTTTTTTCAAAAAAAAAGATTACACTTTATCCTTTAGCGAGCAAATGACTAAGCAGTATGCAAACCCAAGGAAATTTATACTTTTAACATTAAAAAGAAATATGAAGATTCTTTTCTGCACCGTAACAAAATAAAGCAGAAGAGATTTTGAAAAGGGGGGAAAAGCTTCGTTTGACTATACTATTCCTAGTTGTAAGAATTACACAGAGCCCACCACAACAAGAGGCATCAAACGTCACAGAATCCATTAAAAAAAGGAATTTAAGCACGATACCGCTAAAATGTAACTTATGATCTATTCATTTTCATAACAGAAACCCAGTGAAAGTCGATGTAATCAGAATCATTAGTTTATTAATAAAAGCTCTCAAAACCGCAACAGTTCTTTGAGATATCATGACATCTATCATCGGTTTTTAAAGTTTTTAGGTTCTGCCTTCTCAGCTGCTTTCAAATTATAATTTAGGAGCGCAAGGTGATCGAAAGCACTAGTCAACAGAGATAGCATGAAATGAAGAGTACCTCAAGTACACGTTCCTGAGCACGCTGACCATAAGCATTGGTTGCCCTATGCTTTAGACGATCCCAAGTCTAATTCCACGCAAAGAAAATTTTCACTCAAGCATTCAATTAATATGAGAATTATAAACGAAAAAGAAAAAAGAAAATTCGATATCCATAAGATCATCGAAACGTGAACTTGCCTGTCTAGGCCCATTGCCACCCGATGCGCGCTTACTTAATTTTAATCTGATAAGACAACCACATGTCAATGAACACCATCTACAAGCTTTATTCTATTTATTCATTTTTTTTTTTTTATCATGAGGAAAAGAAAAGAATAAATTAAAGCTCACGCCGTAAATGAATTACTCTCGTTTTTCATGGGCTTGAAAAGAAACAGTAGAGAATGAAAGACGTAAAAATGTAAGATTCAAAGGATCAATAGAATTCTAATCAAGAAATTGTTGAATGCAAGAAAAGGATACGGAAAGCAGAGCAGATACACTGGATTGGATTACCCCATGTCGGAGATAGAACAAGGTCCAATACAAGAACGAGCAGTGTTAGTCGAGCAAATAACAGAAGCAATGAGGGAAACTTTAGTAGCAGTGTTGGAATCGCATAGAAGTGGATGAGGCATCTTGAAGCTCAAAGTTGAACTCAAAGAAGAAAGGAATCCGAATTTTCTTTTTCTTTTCTCTGTGAGAGAGAGAGAGAGTTGGAGTGTGAGTTACAGCTACTGCGCCTTGGCAGTGACATGGCTGAATCTTCTGGATGGCTTCTGATTCCGAGAGCGCCATCGAAGCTGGGAATGCCGTCACGTTCGCCACGTGAACGGATACGAAATGGGCGGGGTTGAATGCTTTCCCATGCCTCGACAACTGTCCCTCAACCCTTTCTGATAAAATATCCCACATTAGTCTGCTGCTAATATCATATGATGACATTTGTTGGAATTTGATCGAGTAAAAATTTAATAGTAAGTATAATTGTGTATTAATATCTATATTAATTTAATGTGATTAGTTAAAATATAATTTTTTTTAAAAATAATACTAATTTAAATTTAAATATGAATGAATCAATTTTAATAAATAGATTAGTATATAATTTTATTTATACATAACAAAACTCATTAATTGATGTGTTATGTAATGTAAATTGTGTAACGGTCAGGTCCTTCTCTTAATCTTATAATTCTTTTTTTTTTGTGAATTTTATATTTATTTATTTTTATAAAATAATTATATATTTTATTACTATAAATATCATTTTTCATTATATTATAAGATCAAGAGATCTGATTATATTATAATTAACTAATATACAAGTTAAACTTGATTGGATAATTCGTCATTTTGACATAAAACTAATACGAGATTAACATGTAATGGTTAAGGGATTAAACCCGTTTTGATTAACATGAAATGTATGCATTTTCTTCGTTTTTTTTAAATTAAGTAAAATGAAGTCTACATTTGTTGATGGTCGGAAGGTTATTGATGATGGTTTAAGGATGAGATCGGGATTTACAAATATTGAGAGATGTAATTCTTTGATTTTAGCATCCCGAGTTTTCAATAAATGAAAATATGATGAATGAAGGTTCTCCAAAGATGGTACCACATATTCCGGAAGTGAAGTTCTTGGCGTTTTATAAATGAGGATGCTGAACTTTCTAGTGATATTTTTCTATACCATCAATCAAAAGAAACAAAAAGATGCAAGGCTGGCGTCCGAAGCAGACATTTACCTGGTACCTTGAACAAACATAAATCTGAAGGGTAGGAGTCCGGCTGCACCGTGTTGCACCGGGATCCGAACACGGTGCCCAGTGCCTTCTTCTATTCAGGTTCATTGAGTAGTATCTTGACTAACCAAGAACGATCTAACATGTCCTATCTTGGGCATGAATTCATGGCGTGCAGCCTTTGAACTTGATGTTATGCTAAACGGTTCTTGAAGTTATGTTCACAACTTCATAAACTGTATCCAATACATTATTCTGGCGGATGAGGGTTGTGTATTCGAAAGGGTGGATTCAAGAGCCTGGTCCCAACAAGACTTCATGTAAAATAGGGCTTTGCTAGATACAGTCGGCAAATGCAATCGGCATGCAAACGGCTGTACAGAATTAATAAAAAAAAATTATAAAAATATTTTTTTTTTATGGTTGTACGAAATGAATAAAAAAAATTATAAAAATATTTTTTTTTGTTTATATAGATCCCATATTAATTCATTTTTTCAAAGCGACTGCACGCCGACTGCATTTGCCGACTGCAAAAATCATTTCTCTGTAAAAAAATGTGTATCTTTTGCAAGTTAACTTGTCTGTGCGGGTGTGCATGTGCGCGAGCATTTACTTTTTTTTTTTTTAATAAGCAGTTCCCCCAACCAAAAACGAAAGCAAAAACAAAAACCACAAAAGTATTACCACGCTTTCTCCAAAAAATCCCCAAGCTGAAATCAAAGAGACCTAACCTACATTGATAACAGTTTCCCTCGACCAAAAATGAAAGCAAAAACAAACACCACGATTTAAGAACCATATATGCTTTCTTTCCCCAAGATCACATTTCAAGCTGTTGATAGCTTTCACCACATCATGAAGAAAGTTTTCCTTTACAACTATGAATCACGGAATCAGCACCAAAACATCAAACAATAAGCTATATATGCAACTTGAGGCAGAAAGTTTTCATTATTGAACATTGGGCTAAAAATGAATGCGTCGCATTCCCGTCCATTACCATAAGCCAATGATGTTAAGATAATTTTGTGGAGAGCTCCATGTCATCAGAAATACAACGGTACAATGTCTGATGTCGGAAATATTTATTGACAAACCAAACATATCCTCTAGTTACCATAAGTCACAACTTGGTAAGCCGCAATTTGACGAAGTGTTGTATAGAAACACCACCTGCATTAATGCATAACTAAACTGTTAAAAATATAATAAATAAGTCAATACACAAAGACGGAAGAAAATCTAACTCAGAAGTTTGAAGAAAATGGAATGGTAGAATCAATATAACGGGTAAAATCCTGGAGAATGCAGTTGTAGGTCACGGGAGGGGGAAAAAACGTTCCATTCAGCATTCTTTAGAACACAAAAGTAAAACAAAGTCCAGTGGGCACCATAAAAAAAGTTGAACGAATTGACATATAAACTCCTAGTATTTTCCAAAATGTATAAAGATCATTCTGATGTGCAACACAAGTTTCCATCACATGAGAAGGGGTAATTACACTTTCCAAGTATAAAATATCACCCAGTTTTCACTTCGTACTCTAAACAACAGAAGTTTCAATATGAATTGTTATTAAACTACCAATGGATTTGACTTTGCACCTTCCATTAAAATTGTTTCCATGACCAAATTTCGTTCATCTAAATGGTTAGATCTAAACCGAGTGTAGATGAAAAATATAGGTTGCTGGGGATAAAATCAACAGCTAAGAATCTGGCCCAAAGATAAGGCAAGTTGACTTGGACTCCTAAAAAGAAAGAGCTTCATAAGTCAAGTAAAACTCAATCACTCCAAAGAAGGAAATAGACCTCTATAAAAAGAGGAGATCTCTACAAATCTAGACAAGCTCTCTACGACTTCTCTACGCATGGCCTCCACCACGCACAGTGACTCCAAATGATCTTCTCCCATGGGAGGCATCATCTTCAACCTCCCCCCTAAATTTTTCCATTGTATTGAGAGATACGTGAGGCCATGAGAGATTAACAAATTGCCTATTATAGTGGATTTCGCCCCCGAACGACCCAGTGAACATAAACATTTATGTTGAACCACATAAATCTCTATGTGTCTTTGTATTTATAATCTATACGCTTTGTCTATTATTTATTTCATGGATGAATGACAAGAGCACCGTATCGACGCCCGATTCATCCTCGTGGGCCGGGGATGACTCTTTCTTCTGTTTGAGCCTGCATTAACATAGGTAGTTAGAATGCAAATTGAAACTGTGTTGAAGGATGTAAAAAATGAAAATGGGGCGGTAGTTTGTAGGTGAAAATAGGATTTTCCCCATAGAACTAGCAAATGTCCTGAGAACTTTAATATTGAGGAGCAAAAGCCAATTTCTGTGAAGGAATGTTGGTATAATAAATTGTTTGATTAGATGAGATGAAATGAGATAAGAAGAGTTGAGTGTTTTTGAATTCAAACAAGGCCTAAATTTTTCCAAGTCTTCTGGTTATTAAATCCTACCTTCTGAACACAAACGTCTTCCTCTTCAAATAACCCCACAATTTTCCCATCCTAAAGCCCACTACAAGCACATGTTGACAGGTTGGTTGTTATCTGTCCTATGTCACAATCAATTGAAAGATTAGCACATTTGTGGCCGTTGAAGTGGTAACTTGTGTGGCAGGCTGGCGGCTATGTCACAGTTTATGGAGGATCGGCACTTAAAAGAACTAATGATACATATTAGCAAAGGAGTGATATTGAACTGTAGATAACATAGCTAAAGTAGTCTTGATCTTTACCTTGACCTTCGCGGAAGCTTGCACATTATGACATGTAGGACAAGCTAATTGGAAATTGCTTAGCATTGGAACAAATTCTTCCAAGCAACCAGAGCAAGATTTGGCTTAAATCCCTATTTAATTGCAGCAGATGCAGAGGCCACTGAAGCCTCTGCTATTAGGGCGACTGGTTGACGAGCCTGCAGACAGGCACCTATATCAAAAGGGTGCAACTCAGAACCGTCAAAAAGAAGATTAACACCGGGAAGGATTACGTCTCTGCTATCAGCTTCATCTGTTTCAACCTTTACTGAACTCACAGGGGGACCTTCTTCTATGGGTCTTGTAGCAGCCTCATAGACAGGATTTAGTGCATATGATCTGCAAAGTAATTTTCCAATAAATCCAGGTGATTCACAACCAAATCAGAACAGCAGCAAAGAGAACCAACAAATCACTCCCTTTTCTATTAAAACATTTAAAAAAAAAAAGATGCTTCATGACCCTGTCTAGAAAGTGTGTTCATACAAATGATTTTGTTCTTCCTCACCACATTTAGACTCATAATGCTTCATCAGAAAGTTGTTTTGCAGCTTGAGACCACCTTATGCGACATTATGTACAGTTCACAGGTTATTTTCAGATCCAATTATTGACCTCCATTTATCATTCCAAACCAATACTGTGTCAAGCCGGAAAACCATGCAAAATAAACAACAAATCCACAGTAGTAACCACCAAGCTTGATCAGGCTCCTAACCGCATACTAGTTGATACTCTAGATCTGACACATATTTTCCCTAAAGAACTCTCTCTCAGGTTTTAACCGCAGAAGATTATATTTAAACTAAAATATATTAAACAAAAATGGAAACTTTATCCCAATCAAATCACATTTTCACATAAATAAATACCCAACTCTCTAAATATTGATCTTCATTTGCTTTTACATTGTGAGGTGGCTGGGGAGTTATGGGCTGGTATCCTTAGTAGAGCCGGGTTGAGTTGGGTTATGCCTAAGAGTGTGGTGAATCTACTAGCATGCTGGAATAGGCCTCACAATAGCGCTCAACTGGCAGCAGTGTGGCGGATGATACCTTTGTGCTTAATGTGGTGTCTATGGTTGGAAAGGAATGATAGGTGCTTTAACAACAACGAGCGTGTAGTGGAGGAAATCTGGAATTTTTTTGTATTCTCTCTTCTCCAATGGTTTTATGCTATTGTATTGAAGGGTGGGAATGTTCATAAGTTTTTATCTCCTTTCCAGTTTACTAGAATGTAATTAGGTGTCTCACTTTGTATACTTCTTGTGTACTTGGGCATTCCCTAGTTTCATTCTATTCAATAAACATTATTACTTACCAAAAAAAAATATTGATCTTCAATCAAATAGATCAAGCATTACATGTCTATTAAGTCGAATGCAGGCATATCCCCGAGTTATATTTTAAGTTCATGCACAACTTATTTATTATTCGAGCAAGTTTACGAGCTCCTTCATTTTGACAAAACAGATCATTAATATTGGATCTTATAACTTTATCTACAAATTTTGACAAACAAACTTTAACCTTTCGTTAATATCTTTAAATAATTTATATATACTCCTATCAATTATTATATTCATAAAAATTCAAGCAACATGAATAGTATTAGGGACATGATTTCTTCTCCCTTTATATAATTAAGATATTCCCATTATAAAAATAAAGATAATACTATAAAAAATAGTAAATACGAAGTAATTCTAATTTATATGAGCTTATACGAGTCAAGCTGAGTTTTATACAAGTTGCATTGTTTTTAATCAATCATAATTTTATGTTTGCAAACAGCTCATTTAATAAACGAATCAAGCTGAACTCAAGTTTGGCCTAGTTGATCTCTAGCAGCTTGTTTAATTGTCTTGTTTATTTACACCCCTAAATGCCCTAACTGCCATAACTGCACTCAGTATCACCAGCTCCAGGCACCACAAGATACACCTTAAGTATCCTGATTCCTAGTTAATCTTTCAAAATCATTAGCAAATACAAGAAAGAAGAAACTTTCCCATACAAATGTTTTCCAAAAAACAATCTCCCTCAGCTTAAAGAAGTATCATTGGTAAAAAATTAAGAGAAAATCCAGCATGGAGACCAATGAAATACAACATATCATAAGAGGCAAATAAGCTGCATGTAAAAATTGCGAGGAACTGATTTATACATACCTAAGAATGCTGCCATCAAAGCTCAAAACTTCAGTTCGGCAACGCTGCCGATTAGCAAGTTTTAGTCTATGATGCTCACTCAAGGCTCCCGAAATGGGAGAAGAAGGGTCAACAAGGGGATTCCATCTTCCACTAGCATAGTTCATGAGTTGCCGAGATGAGTCCTTTGTTTGTTCTTTCTGGTAAAGAAGTTTTGCAGCAGGACCTGTTGCTTGGTACTCCACACAAACATCACGTAACTTTTTTCGCAAACTTTGCATTGCATCATGATGCTCACTAAGTGAGTCTGATTGAAGTAATTGTGATGATACCACCCTTTTACATATACTGTTACACAATTTTGGACTAAAAAGTGGCATCCCAAATTCCACACTCAAAGGAACCCATTCATACTTTCCACAATCAGGAGAAAAGTGGTTTGAATTTCCTTCATTAAAAATTTTTAAAAGGCGAATGTAACCAACTGTCCATAAATCTATCTTGTTTGCCAGATCAGTTAACAGAGAGTTAAGTTTCAAACTTTCATCTTCGCACAGTCCCAATTCCTTCCCTATATGAGCAATTGAACCATCAGCATTCTTTAGGGGCAACGGAACGTCCATAGTTATGATTCTTCCAGATTTATCAAGATCATACCTACTGAGGGGCTGCACTAGCACAGCTGAGTATTTAAGAAGTGAATTTAAACAATGTAAAAGTATACTTCCCTTGACTAAATTTCCTTCAAATTTCCCTCCCAGCCCTCCAATTGTAGAACCATCCCAAGACCATATAAGGGCTTTCTCACAACCAGCCAATGGCGCAGGAAGTAAGCGTAGACATTGTCCTTTCATGAGGACAACTGATAGAGGCCCACTTGCCACAGTTAAATATAGTACTAGTTTCATCCACGGTGTCATAGATGAATACGAGGGAGCACCAAAATGTACGGGACCCGTTGGGCCAGGAAGATTTGATGAAGGAGGAAGAGGAACCATGGACACAACAATGTCATAGTCGCGATGAAACAACCGGTCTAAAGTTGCTGGAGCAAGAGAAGCCAAGCTTTCACAGCGAAGAATATCCACACGATATTTCTTTCTCCTTCTCAATGGATCTCTTCCAGCATCTGGCCCTTCAACCAGAATCATTTTCTCATCATTCTGGAAAGTTGGATCTGATTTAGGTACCTCGCTTGAGCACTTGGTGTCTTCTGATAAAGTAGCAGAAAACATTTCATCACCAGTACTTCCCGTAGCAGGTTCACTCAAAACAGAACCCTCATGGGGCACCCCCACCCTAGCCAAATCATCTTCATCCTGCTCAGGTTCATTTGTACCAGAGTTTCCTGCTATGTCCGTCAAAGTGATATTAGCTATCAAAGTGGCCTCATCATTGGCTGAAGCCACCATATCCATCTTATCACAAACTTCTTCTGCTTTGACATCAGTAGCAACTCCACCAGATTGCAGACATTCCAAAACACAACGGAGGCTAAATGCATGATTGGCAAATTCCTGCAATTCTCCCTCAAATTTGGTTCCCTCTAGTGTACCCAGATCTTTGCAAAGATCAGCGATGCTAGCATGACCCAACTTCCCAGCTTCATATAGTGTTACAGCATGAGACTTTAACCCTGAACAAAGCAAATAATAAGTAGGAGATCTTATTAAGGTTATAGAATTTGTTTAAATTCTACATGTCAAATAAAATTTCCATGAGTTACGTCAACTTGTTTCTCTCTGTTAACTCTGCTACTCTTTATAGTGATGTCTTCCAACGGAATTTGAATAACTGAGAGTGCTAAGCCTATAAACTAATCGGGCAGGGTAAGTAACTCAACCTGTATAGTTTTTCACTCTACCAGGCGAGTAAGCCAAAATCTTGTTGTCATGAGATTTAGACTGGGTGGAATAGATACTCATTTCTATTATAGAAAAATTTTAATTTAATAATCCATTATATCTTGTTTTTAACTTCTTGTGACTGAACTGGTATCACACTAGAGTTTCACCTCCACTCTTGCTGCAATTTTCACCTCTTAACAACTGGTAAGGGTCTTTTTGTTGCACTATCAAGTAGTTGAGTCTCGGAAAGTTCTCTCTAGCGTTTAGCAGGATCATAGTTGAGTTCTATAGAAGGATGGTTCCCTCTTCACACAAGTACAATCCAACATCAAAAGGCATACGAAACAAAAAAGAGTCAGAGAATGGCTATGCTTCAACCTCCTGACATGCGAGTTTGCCCTTGCCTCCCATAAAGATGAATAAGGACAGGTATAGAGTAGGTCCATTTGGGATGGATTCATTGATGAAAGACATTAAAGTTGCACTATGTAACGTATCAGAAGTGAAAGACATTTATCTCTAACGTGCCTACCTAGTTAGGGCGTTAGTATTGTAATTCTGGCTTTGCCATTGATCAATATATTTGTTTATTTATCAAAAAAAAAAAAAAAAAAAGAAGTGAAAGACATTTAAGTTGCACTATGGAACAGATCAGAAGTATTAAAGCTTGCTTCAGCCTGACCTTCTGCACCTACTGAAGATGCTAAAATACCCATGCCATATCCAGTCCCTCCTAGATCATTGCTACTGGGGGTTCTCATTCTGACAACAGGGTTAGTGTGTCAACCTTATTTTTGTTTTAACACAGATAGCACGTAACATTCATGGTACAAACACCATAAAGGGCACACTCAGGATTATAAGACAAATGGGCTCGAAATTGATATGAAGAAACATGTTATGACCAGAAGAAGAGTGAACAAACCTGGTGAAACAGACCCCATCATAAGGTAGGATGTTATATTAGCATCAACAACAAAAGCAACACGAACATGGGCAGAACTCGTCCCATTGTTTTCTGTCCCCAAAACATCTCCTTGTTGAGCAGCATCACCATCAATGAATATGCTTGCTGAGCCTAGACTAGCATGAGAAGCATCATCATCACTAAGACTGGTTCTAGGAGAACCCGGTATGCCTGTATCTTGAAGAATAGATCCTGGATCAATTAATTTTACTGCCCATCCCAATCGACATGCAAAAGATGCAGCAGCCTGCAGCTGCAAAAGGTCTGCCTGCAATGTTGCTGCCAATTCAGCTACAGTTGCATTCTCACTTGAAACAACAAAAACTGCATACAGTAACCTGAACAATATACTAGAAGTGTTAGTATCTTAATTCAACTGATTGCAGAAAACTGCCAAACGACAATGAAGATATCTACAGATTAAAATAAAGGCCTTACTCCTCAATAGGATCTTCATATGACTGCTCCCTGTTGGAAACAAACCCTTCAAGCCTGGAAACTGAAAAGCCTGAACATTAACAATGTGAACTCAAACCAACCCCCCCACCCCACAAAAAAAAAAAAAAAAAAACACGCACACACCTTTTTCTGCTTTCGAGTTCAAATAAAGATGATGAACCCTTCAAAAACATCCCTTATAACTTCACCACTCCATTTAACACAGATTTTACATAATTTTATGACGAAGAAACTTCTGCTCCCTTTCCACACTGTCTCAGCTTACAGCCAAAGTACAAAAGAGTATTGCTATCTAGATATATTTTACAGTATTTGACAGTGGTAGCAATAGCAGTAAAAGAAGAAAAATTTCCATGAGTCAAAGCAAATGCATCCTCTATAGCAGTTCCAGGTGTAGATTTTGATTGGCTAAAAAAGATGAATGTCAAATTACACAATTTTTCCCAAAAGACTTACAGCCAGCTTCAATATAAGACCACACAACCATGCTCCTCATGGAAATTAAGCATTACTTCAATGAAAAAGAACTTCAGCGACAAAAGACAACACATAATTTCATAATATATGAATACCGTTTACCTATAAAAAAAAAACTATTATTTTTTTAACTTGATCTTCCCAAGGGAAAGGATAGCATGTCCATAGATGACAACATGCATCATTTTATTACAACATAGACAAAAGGATGAAAGGATAAAAGAAAAAAAAGAATGAGAGAATGAGAAGAAAAAATAAAAAACTATATGCCAATGATTTTTAACGTTGGTGTATGTTTCAGGTAATTGCTTATCATATGGAGCTTCCATAAAAACTGTTAAAGAAATTAATGCCTTCAACAATTAGATAAACAATAAAAGGATGGAACTTACCCTTAAAACGATCATCAGAATAAACAGGGACATCAAAGTAGACCAAACCCCGTCTGTAGAGACCCTTTACAACGTCAGGATCAAACAAAATATATGAATTTCCCTCCTCCTTACAGACTTTATCAATTGTTGCCATTTCTTCTTCTGAGAGTTTCTATAAAAAGCGGGAAATTGATATTTTACCAAGGGCTTGACATAAAGCACATAAGTAGAGATTTGTGTGACTCACTCCCCATGAAATCCAAGGTTTTGATTTAGATAGAAATCCTCAGAAGTCAAAGCAGTGAAAAAGAAGAAAGGATTATTAAGAAACTCACCTTAAATTCTTCTAGAGTAAAGTTCACAAGACAAACTCCCCACCATGGTTCAATTGCAAAATCTACAGGTTGTGTAGGTAGCAGTTCTTTTGCAATTGACTTATTCAGCTTCCACATAATTTTCTGGATAGCTCCAAAAAAGGAAACAATTAGTTAAGTAATATGTACCCTTCATCTGCAAGCAAAGGAATTATTACAGCAGTATCAGCTTACACAGCAAAATCCATGACACTGAAAATAGTTAGACAATAAGAAGCTCGCTAAAGTTAACCACATAATATAAAGCTTTCATTACTAGAAGTAACTCATAACAGATAGCACTGATCATGCACAAATAAATAAATGATTTGCATTACATGATAAGAGTTCGATCAATTTAAAGATGGGAGAATCATGAAGAATGAAATTGGAAGGAGATGCCAAGAGATTCCTACGTTAGAGGAAGCAAATATGAAAAATATAGTCAAAGCTAAGTATTGCCTATTGTTGCTATTCCCCTCAAAAAGAAATGAAGTTCACAATAGCTATAAGGAGGTTCCTTCTAGTATTTAAGTACCTTTAATTTCTCTGTTAAAACACTACAGTGCAAGTCAAGTCCTAAGAACATCTATACAACGTTAGTAGAAAATTTTCAAGTTAGTGCAGCCTTAATATACAAATTAATGATGCCTGCATGCGTAATATCTGTAAACATACAAAGGAAACCAGTCCACCACCTTAGATCTGCACTTGTTCATGATATCAATGAACTCATTTCTTCCTATGCCCGTAAGCCGCAACGCATCTGCAGCACTGAAGTTGGGGATGCTGTCATAAGGTTGTTCTGCAAAGGGTATGAAATGCTTGAGAATGACCATCAACCTTTTTTAAAACTGCTAAGCAAGAAATGGGGAAACAAGCATGAGCACATGTGAGGCAAATGATGCATAAATCCACACAAACCTACATTGCACACTTAACCATGATAAGTATGCAACCTAGAATAGCCAAACAAATAATGAAGAGATGAAGTTAGTTTTACAAAGAAAAGCTTGGAATGACATTCTTTCAAGTTTACCAACGAAATACTTGAAACTTCCTTTGGGAGTGGCATTTAAGGCCAAAACAATTTGGGATGATATCGTTGAGAAGAAGAAATATTGATTGGCTGGGTGGAAGTGACTCTACAGGTCAAAAGGAGGTAGGCTAACTTTGATTAAAAGCACCTTATCTAATTTGTCCACTTATAATTTGTCACCATTCCTTAAACCCGCAGATGAGGCGAATAGCATTGAGAAGCTTCCGAGGGATTTCTTGCATAGCGGAATTGCAGATAAGTTCAAGCTTCATCAAGTCAGCTAACCCAAGATTTGTACTTTAGTATACTCGTGAGGGATTGGAGTTAAAAAAATTTATGGTGTTCAACCACACTCTGATGGGGCAATGGCTATGGAGCTTTGCCATGGAAAGGGAAGCTTTAAGGCATTCTGTAGCGAATGTGAAGTATGGCAATATGTTGGGAGGGTAGTGCTCTAATGAAGTAAGTGAATCTTATGGAGTTGGAGTGTGGAAAAACATAACGGGCCAGGGATCTTCACTAGCTTTACCAGATTGTAGGTAGGTAATAGGGCTAAGATAATCTTTTGGCATGACATGCGGTGTAGCAATCAATCCTAGAACAGTTCATAATTTCTCACAGTTAGGAAGCCTCAACAGTGGATTCTTGGCAGCTATCAAACAGCACTAGACAATGAAATAGCACTTTTATTCAATTAGCACAAAACTAAGAAGCGGAGTTGTTGTCTTCATTCTTTGACCTTTTATACTATTTTAGGATGGGGATGAAGATAAGATCCCGTGGGTTCCATCCAAAAAAAGGAAGTTTAAGGTCAGAATCTTTATCTAGGCATTGCAACCAGCTATCCTTCTTTTACTTGGACGGGCATTTAGCAAAACAAAGCTCCATCTTCATAGAATTGTTGTGTGGGCACCTGCCTTAAATAAGATTCTAACTATGAATGAGTGGAGAGGAATCTTAGCTATGGATTGGAGTTATGTGTGCAAGAAGAGCAGAGAAACAATGGATCACCTTTTCCTGCATTGCAAAGTGGCTAGAATAGTATAGGCCTCAGTTTTGGTGTTGAGCGAATGATACCCGCAAGGATAGTTGGCTTGTTAGAGAAGTTAGAATGTTGGTCAATGAACCATGGAAGTTTGGTGGATGGTTGTCTTATCTAATAATATGGCGCTTGGCAAGAACACAATGCTTGAAAGTCAGAACTGGGATTTCCTAGATTATTTGCTGAGGAGATATGGTTTTGTTAACACTCTGGGGTTGGCTCAAGTAGCAGAGGCCTTGGGCTTGGGGGTATGCTCCCCCTAGGTGTAAGGTTCAAATCCTCTTAGGTGCAAACAATCTCTAGGGGCCATCAGACTGGGGGATTTTCTACTTGAATAACCCGATGTGCACTTGCAGGAAACTCCTTGCCGAGAGCCTATGCACCCCCAAGATTAGTCAGGCGGTTATTCCTAGACACCCAGTGCCAATAAAAAAACAAAAACAAAAAGGATATGGTTTTGGTAATATATGGTGTTTGTGGATGAAGCTTTGTGTGTCGACTTCAAAATTTTCTATTTTGGTGAAAGGAGAACCGGTTGGTTTCTTTAGTAGCTCATGTGGTTTGAGGCAAGGTGATCCCATCTCCCCCTTTCTTGTTGTTATGATTATGGATCCCTTGAGTAGAATGATTGAGAAGGCCGTGCATGCTAATTTTCTGTCCAGCTTTGTGGTGGGTAATGAGGTTCGTAGTAGTTTAAAGGTCTCACACTTATTGTTTGCTGATGATACTTTGATTTTTAGTGAGCCCAGTTTTGACAATCTACGTGCTTTAAGAGCATTTTTGCAGTGTTTTGAAGCTGTTTTGGGTTTAAGAGTTAATTTATCGAAATCTGAAGTTGTTCCTATGGGTTCTGTTAAGAATATTTCAGACTTGGCAAATATTCTGGGGTGCAGAATTTCTTCACTCCCTATGAGGTACCTTGGGCTTCCTTTGGAGGCTTCTTTTAAATCTGTTAATACTTGGGATGGGATGATTGAGAAAATGGAAAGGAGATAGCTGGTTGAAAAATGATCTACTTGTCTAAGGGGGAAAATTAACTCTAATAAAAAGTACTTTGTCTAACCTTCCCACTTATTTCTTATCTCTTTTTCCGTTGCCGGCAAGGGTTGAAAGAAGATTTGAGAGTTTATTTCAGAATTTTTTATGGGGTGATAAAGGAGTTGAAAAAAAGTTCCATTTGGTTAGTTGGAAGAAGGTTTGTCAACCTATTGATTGTGGTGCGTTGGGGATAAAAAAATTTGATAGAGCATTACTTGGGAAATGGCTTTGGAGATACCACTTGGAAAGTAATGCCCTTTGGAAAAATGTTATTGATGTAAAATATGGTAGTTTGTGAGGAGGTTGGTGTTCTAAAGATACTAGTGGTGCGTATGGGGAGAGTTCACGGAAGTTCATTAAAAAAAGAATGGGGGGTATTTTCAAATCATATTAGATTGAAGGTGGGAGATGGGACGAGGATACTTTTCTGGCTTGGCGTGGTGTGGGGATTCTTCACTTAAGCTAGACTTTCCCTCTCTTTTCAGAATTGCAGGGGATCAAAATGCAGCTGTAGGAAAGTCTTTATGTTGTATTGACAATAATATTCAGTGGAATGTTATCTTTATCAGGGATGTTAATGACTGGGAAGTGTATGATGTTAAGGCTTTTCAGGAAAGACTTCACAGTTCAAAGTTGATGCTAGGTATGGAGGACAGTATGCAGTGGATTCCTGCAGAAAATTCTAAGTTCTCAGTCTCCTCTTTTTACTGAATATTAACCAGTCACAGGAGTTGTGAATTTCCCTGGAAACACATATGGAAAGTGAAAGTTCCTTCCAAGGTTGCTTGTTTCTGTTGGGTGGCATCCTTGGCAAAATGTTGACAACTGAAAATCTTAGAATGAGAGGTATGTACATTGCTGATTGGTGTTTCATGTGCAAGAAGGATGAGGAATCAGGTAATCACCTCTTTCTTCATTGTGAAGTGGCCAGATTCTCGTGGAATGAGGTTTTGAATTGGACTGGTTTACTTTGGGTAATGCCCAAGGAAGTGGTGGATTTATTGGTAGGATGGAAGGGATTGAAGGGTAGCAAGAATGTTGTTCATGTTTGGAAGATGATTCCTTCTTGTCTCATGTGGTGCCTATGGCTTGAAAGGAATGAGAGATACTTCGAAAACAAAGAACATTCATTGGGAGAACTTAGGGATTTTTTCTTCAGAACTTTGACTTTGTGGGCTAAAACTTTTGTAATGGAAGATAATTTCCAGAATCTGTTTTAGTTTTCCTTTCATTTTTTTAAAGTAGTAGGTATTTCCTTTGTATACATCCTGTGTACTTGGGCTTATGCCTATTTCTTGGGAATAAAATCTTTTATTACTTATTAAAAAAAAAAAAAAAACAGCCAATGAGCTAAAAATGCAAGTCCATAGTGCTAAAAATTTTTCTGGCTTGGATGGTGGCTCATAGATCTGGCCCTTTTATGTATCTAGATTTTATGTCTTTAGTTTTCCTTCCCTCTAATTGGGTCCTTTCACTTGCACACATCCCATGGGCCTGAGTTGCACATTGCATTGCACATTTATTTTTCCAAAAAAAAAAAGGAAAATTTTGGTTCCAGTCATGAAATGTCAAGATTAATGGTATAGGGACAGATCAAGGGTGAAGTAAAAAGGCAATAAAAACCAGCTGGACTCAATCAAACATAAAGTCATCCTAAGAAGGCACATAACTTTTTTTTTTTTGGTAAGTAATCAAAATGTATTAATGAAAGAATAGGCAAAAGCCTTATGAAGTACAAAAGTATGCCCTAGCTACATAGGGATTATAGATAAAAGGCTGTCATGAAAATCTTGTCCATTAAAAATAACAGCTGTGGCCCAAGTACAAAGAGTTCTAAAAAAGAAAGCTATTAGTTCCTCCCTCGATCTCTCTTTGTCCTCGAAAGGTTCGATCATTGCGCTCCTGCCACACGCACCACATGATGCATATAGGAATCATCTTCCATACAGCCTTGATCCATTGATTGTCTCGTAAATCTGTCCAGCTAGCCAAAACTGCCACTACTATCTCGGGCATAACCCATCCCAAATCCAGTCTACTAAATATCTCGTTCCATAACCATCTAGCCACGTCACAATGCAGTAGAAGATAGTCCACCGATTCACCCCCATTCCTACACATACAACACCAATCTACGATAATCACCCTCCATTTCCTCAAATTGTCCGTTGTGAGGATCTTACCAAGGGAAACGGTCCACACAAAAAAAGCTGCTTTGAGGGGCGCCTCGTGTCTCCAAATCCTTTTCCAAGAGAACTGAACAAGGAGCTCATGTGAAAGGGATTTATAGTACAAGCGAACCGAGAATACTCCTTTACCTGTAGGTATCCACCACAATAAGTCGGTATGCTGGTTATTCGATTTGAAAGAGTACAACATACTAAAAAAGGTTGCATAGCTGTCCATTTCCCAATCATTTGCCGCCCGACTAAAAGTGATGTTCCATTGAATGTGTCCCCCTGTTATCACCATGACATCTGCCACTGAAGCATTCTTAGCAACTGCAACCCTGAAGAGTTCAGGAAATAGTTCCTTTAGTGCATCAGGACCACTCCAAGAATCTTGCCAGAATTTGATTCTAGTCCCGTCTCCAAGACAGAATCTCAAGTGCCAAGAGAAAACACCCCACCCTCTTCTAATATGTTTCCACAACCCCACTCCATAGTAGTCCCATCTCTTGTAAACACACAATGTCTGCCTTCCATTCTTGCAGCAAGTTTCTTATTTGAAGACGCTTATTGGCCTCATTTAATCCATGGACATTCCACGAGACAATTTTTGGATTCATTTGGGATAGGTCACGCCCTTCCCCTTTAATCTATCCCTGCTAGTACTACTTTCAGAGTTCATGGACTAGGTTAACCTTTTGAGTTCCCGCTGTTTCTTTGAGTCTGATTTCCTGTGTTGTTGGTGACCCGCTTCAATGGCAATGAGTAAGGCCATGAATTGTTCCTCATATCCTTCACATTTCAAGCCCACAATTTCCTGTATATCCTTCACTGTGTTGAACACCCAATCTGAGGCATTTGACTGATCTAGAAACAAACGGTTCAAAGGTATCGGGTTCTGCATTCTGAATTCCATTTGTTCCTCTAAGTTCTCATCTCCGAGTATGAAGCCCACTTCCCCTATCTGGTTCTCCTCATCTGAGAGAAAGAGATCATCACTGACAGCTTCATCTACACCCAAAACAAGGTTCTCCTCGCTGATACTCACCAACTCACCCACTTTGTGCATCTCAAAGAACTGTTAGCGTGATATGCTCTATATTCCCTTATTTAGATTTAGACACTTGTATATATTTATTTACGTAGAATCTGTACAGAAGGCTAGTTTCCATACATAGACAGATTTCATTTACTGTAATCTAGGCTTAATTCTAGCCGTGTATATTGCACTTTGGTGCCTTTATAATGAGAAGAAATCCTCACAATGAGGTATTCAAGCCATTTTGACATGGTATCAAGAGCAGGTTACTAGTCTTACATTTTTTTTCCTTCGGGCAATTGTTTTTGGTGTTCTCGGCAGCATCTGTGCTGTCTTTCGGTCCTCTCTGGGTGGTTTTTTGGCTGTGGGTTTCGTGTGTTCTGGTGTTTCGGTCCTCTCTGTGTGATTTTCGGTGCAGTCTGGTTGTGGGTTACGGGTTTTCCATTTCGGCTTCGTGGCTTTCAGCACTCTTTTGCGTGACTCTCGTTCCAGACTTCTATTTCGGCTTGTGTTTTTCTGGTTTGTGTTTGCGTGACTCTGGTTTGCGTTTGCGTGACTCTGGTTTGTGATTTTCTGCCGCCTCTTTCCATTTCGGCTTCGTGGGTTGGGTATCGGCAGCAGCACTGTAATTTTTTTTGGTCTCGGCAGCAGCTTTCGGCAGCCTCTTTATTCCCTTTGGATTGTCGGCAGTTTTTGGTTTGTCAGGTATTATTTTTTTAATTCGGTGTTGCTTATTTTTACGGGCCTCATGTCTTCCGAGTCTTTTACCGTAAAATTCACGGGTAAAAATTATTCTGCATGGGAATTTCAATTCCGTTTATTTGTTATGGGAAAGGAGTTATGGGATCATATTGATGGGAGTAATCCGGCTCCTACTGAGCTTCCTAAATTAGCTCAGTGGCAGATCAAAGATGCTAGGGTGATGACATGGATTTTAGCATCGGTTGATCCTCTCATTGTTCTCAATTTGAGGCCTTATAAAACTGCTAAATCTATGTGGGAATATTTGAAAAAGGTGTATAATCAGGACCATACGGCTCGACGGTCTCAGTTAGAGTATGAAATTGCCAGTTACACTCAGGGCAATCTCTCCATTCAGGATTATTTTTCTGGATTTAATAATCTTTGGGGAGAATTTACTGACATAATTTATGCCACGGTACCAGAAGAGTCTCTCTCTGTTGTGCAGGAAATTCATGAGCAAAGCAAGCGCGATCAATTTTTAATGAAGTTACGTCCTGAATTTGAGGTCACTCGCTCTAATTTGATGAATCGTGCTCCTGTGCCGTCTTTGGATATTTGTTTTGGGGAATTACTTCGTGAGGAGCAGCGCCTTGCCACCCAGGCTACTTATCAGCACGACACAATGATACCCACTGCTGTTGCTTATGCTGCTCACGGAAAAGGCAAGGGACGAGACATGCGGACTGTTCAATGTTTCAGTTGCAAAGAATACGGACATATTGCTAATAATTGTGCACGAAAATCTTGCAACTACTGTAAGAAGCCTGGACATATTATCAAAGATTGTCCTACACGTCCCCAAAATCGCCAGGCTCATGCTTATCAGGCTACGATGGGTTCCGCTTCTTCTACTCCTATTAATGACTCATCTACTCTTACCACTGAGAAAGTTCAGCAAATGATTCTTTCAGCTTTTTCAGCCTTAGGGCTGCAAGGTAACGGTTCCCTTTCTTCCTCATGGCTTGTTGATTCGGGTGCATCTAATCACATGACTAGTTCTTCTGATACACTTAGCAATATTCGGCCTTATACTGGATCGACACACATTCAGATTGCTAACGGTAGTCAGTTACCTATTCATGCTATTGGGGATATGGATTCCACTGTTCGAGATGTTTTTGTATCTCCTCAGCTTTCTACTAGTCTTATTTCAGTGGGTCAACTAGTTGATAACAACTGTGATGTTCGTTTTTCTCGTGATGGTTGTCTTGTGCAGGATCAGGTGTCGGGCAAGATACTCGCGAGGGGGCCTAAAGTTGGACGTTTATTTCCTTTACATTTTTCCATTCCTGATGTCCTTTCATTTGCTTGTAACACTGTGAACAATAAGTGTGAAGTATGGCACAAACGGTTAGGTCATCCTAATTCCGTTATTTTATCTCATATCATAAACTCTGGTTTGTTGGGCAATAAAGATCAATTTTCTTCTCTCTCTTTTGATTGTTCCACTTGTAAATTAGGCAAAAGTAAGTCTCTTGCTTTTCCTTCTCATAGTACTCCTGCTGAACGTTGTTTTGATTTGATTCATAGTGATGTGTGGGGCATTTCTCCCGTTATCTCTCATGCAAATTATAAATACTTTGTTACGTTCATTGATGATTATACAAAGTATACTTGGATTTATTTTCTTCGCTCAAAATCTGAGGTCTTCTCTGTCTTTCAACAATTTACTGCTTATGTTGAAACTCAGTTTTCTTCTGGCATTAAAATTTTGCGGTCTGATTCGGGTGGTGAGTACATGTCTCGTGAGTTTCATGATTTTCTTAATCACAAAGGCATTGTTTCTCAACGTTCTTGTCCGTATACACCTCAACAAAATGGTGTTGCTAAACGGAAAAATAGACATTTGTTGGATGTCGTTCGTACGTTACTACTTCAATCCTCTGTTCCCCCTCAATTCTGGGTCGAAGCCTTATCTACGGCAGTTTATTTAATTAATAGATTACCATCCAGTGTTTTGAATTTTGAAAGTCCCTATTTTCGTTTGTATCATCGACATCCTACCTATCTTGATATGCATACTTTTGGTTGTGTCTGCTTTGTTCATTTGCCTTCTCATGAACGACATAAGTTATCTGCTCAATCTGTTCGATGCGCTTTTATGGGTTATAGTGCTTCTCACAAAGGCTATGTTTGCTTTGATTCATGCTCTAACAGATTTCGTATTTCTCGTCATGTTGTGTTCTTTGAGAATCAGTCCTTCTTTCCTTCTTCTGTTGAGTCTTTACCTGAGATACATGCTTTGCCTAATTTTGATGATCCGGTTTCTGTTCCTGATCGTTTCAAATCTGGACTTGTATATGAAAGACGACGTCCTCCTTTGCCCCTTCCTGAGCCTGGTCCGCCATCTGAGCCTGTTCAGCATGCATCCTCTACGGGTGATCTGCCTCCTACCATAGTTCCTCGCCGTTCGACCAGAGTATCTCGCCCACCCGACCGGTATGGTTTCTCTCATACCTCTCTTCATGCTACCTTGTCCTCCATTCCCATCCCGTCAGGTTACTCTGAGGCAGCGAAACATGATTGTTGGCGGACGGCGATGGCTGAGGAACTCCAGGCTCTTCAGGCTAATCATACATGGGATGTTGTTCCTTGTCCTGCTCAGGTGAAAGCCATTGGTTGTAAATGGGTTTATTCCATCAAGCTGCGTTCTGATGGGACTCTGGATCGGTATAAGGCCCGGTTGGTTGCACTTGGTAATCGGCAAGAATATGGGGTGGACTATGAGGAGACTTTTGCTCCGGTTGCTAAGATGACTACAGTTCGGACCATTCTCTCGGTTGCTGCCTCTCAAGGCTGGCCTCTTCATCAGATGGATGTCAAAAATGCTTTTCTTCACGGTGATCTCAAAGAAGACATCTACATGACCCTTCCTGCTGGTTTGTCCTCCTCTTCCTCCTCGGATGTCTGTAAATTGAAAAGATCATTGTATGGGCTGAAGCAGGCTCCCCGAGCGTGGTTTGACAAATTTCGCTCCACTTTGCTTCAGTTTTCTTTTAAGCAGAGTGCCTATGATTCTTCTTTATTTTTCTGCAAGACATCTCTTGGCATTGTTCTTCTTCTGGTTTATGTTGATGATATTGTTATTACTGGGACAGACTCTGCTCTGATCACCCGATTGCAGCATCATCTCCAAGCATCCTTTCATATGAAGGATCTTGGTCCTCTTACTTACTTCTTGGGATTGGAAGTCCATACTGATCCTTCTGGCATTTTTTTGAATCAGCATAAATACACTCAAGATCTGATTACTTTGGCTGGTCTTCAAGATACTTCTTCTGTGGATACTCCTCTGGAAGTAAACACGAAGTATCGTCGGGAAGAGGGTGATCTACTCTCTGACCCCACCCTATATCGACAGTTAGTGGGGAGTCTGAATTATTTGACTATTACTCGCCCTGATATTTCCTTTGCTGTTCAGCAAGTGAGTCAGTTCATGCAGGCTCCACGCCATCTCCACTTGGCTGCTGTTCGTCGTATTATTCGATATCTTCGAGGTTCCCCTAGTCGTGGCCTGTTCTTTCCTACTGGCACTCCTCTTCGTCTTGTGGCTTACAGTGATGCTGATTGGGCAGGTTGTCCTGATACGCGCCGATCTGTTACAGGTTGGTGCATGTTTCTTGGTGACTCCTTACTCTCTTGGAAGAGTAAGAAACAGGATCGTGTCTCCAAATCTTCTACCGAGTCTGAATACCGTGCAATGTCTGCTGCTTGTTCTGAGATTCTCTGGCTTCGGGGTCTTCTTGCTGAAATTGGTTGTGTTCAGTCCTCTCCTACCCCTCTCCATGCTGACAATACCAGTGCCATTCAGATTGCTGCCAATCCTGTGTTTCATGAACGTACCAAACATATTGAGGTGGATTGTCATTTCATTCGGGAAATCTTGGACTCTCGTATAATTACACTTCCTCATGTTTCTACTAATCTCCAGATCGCCGATGTGTTTACAAAGGCTATGACACGACAGCGTCATCAGTTTCTTGTCAGCAAATTGATGCTTCTTGACCGCCCAGCATCAATTTGAGGGGGGATGTTAGCGTGATATGCTCTATATTCCCTTATTTAGATTTAGACACTTGTATATATTTATTTACGTAGAATCTGTACAGAAGGCTAGTTTCCATACATAGACAGATTTCATTTACTGTAATCTAGGCTTAATTCTAGCCGTGTATATTGCACTTTGGTGCCTTTATAATGAGAAGAAATCCTCACAATGAGGTATTCAAGCCATTTTGACAAGAACGTCACCGTGTCATCCCCGCTACTTCCCACCAACGTAACCTCACTGTGCATCTCAGAGAGCGTCGCCGGTCCATTATCACCCCCCTACACACCGTCGGCGATTTCTGTCCATTCCCTGGAGGAGGATTGACGCACGGTGGTAGCGGAAGGATCTCTACCAACTCTGTCGGCCTCTCCTGCGCCACCAAACCAAACTCCGACGCAACCACCACCTTTATCAACTTCTTCTAATGCCGGCCCGATGAAGATTCCGGCGTGTCCACCACCCTTAGGTGGCGTCGCGGTAGTGCCTGCATTTGCGAGGGCCTCGGTTCAGTGCCTGACCAAGCCCTCCATTCTTTCCGGGTCACCTGATGACTGGGCTTACTAGGGCCCAGCCCGTATTGTAATTTATTAAAGCCGTTTGAGGCCCCACGGGCCTAATGGCCCAGCCCGCTGTTTGAAGCCTTTGAAGGCCCCTTAAACTTACCGTATCCTCCCCTAGAACGTACCGTTTGGTCACTTTCCTTATAAGCCCCAACACATCTCGCAACCTTCACCATCTCCCTCTGCAAATTCACCAACTGCTCCTGCACCTCCCTCAACATGCAATACACGTCTCTGCCATATTCTCTCTCCTACGAGATGTCGTGAGGGGCTCAATGCGCTTCATTGTCAGTGTACCCTCTACCAGCCCCTTCTCCACCTCCTGCCGGAGTTAGCGCTTCCTTGTACGTTTTCCAACCCCCCTCTGTTACTTTCCGTGGCTTCCTCTGCTCAATGCCAGCGCTCCCCACTTGGTTATCATCCGACTGGATAACCTCCATCAGCACCTCTTTCATTCTTCTCCACCCCCTTCCCCCTTCCTCTTCAGGTATGAGAATACATTTTCGACCACCCCCATCACCATACACTACCACTTCCAAGAATATGCCACGATTATTTGAGCATCGCTGGACTGTAACACACCGGTAGCCCTCTCTTTTTGACGAAAACAAATCCTTCCTTTCCCCTTTCGCCCACTCCTCCAGAATTCTTCCAAACCATTGTGCGGTGCCCAGACCAAGTACAAGCTCCTATTTAAACCTCCTGCCACTCTCTATGATACGTATCAAATCCCTTTCTCTCACGACTGCAAGAGTTTTGATTCGATAACAAGTGCTCTTTCAACTACAGATTAAAAGAATGTCAAGCAGGAAATATTCCTTTCCTCATCACACCCACCCCCAAATAAGCCCAACATTAAAGCATTTGTCAGTATACAAGATGTTGTAACAAGTGAGGCTGAAAAGATTATGCACGTGACATGATATCTACTTGTAAGCAACTAACAGTATAAACAAAACGATAGCTGCGAATTTAAGAAAACTCATATCAGATTTGTTAAAAGTTACCATTTTTCATAACCTCAAATAACATGTCACAGTAATATCTGAAGGGTGATATCCTCATTACACGGCAAACATACTCCGCAAGGTGATAGGGATATAGCTGCAAGTAAGAAAATCAAATGTTTTTTATAATACCATCAACATGTATGCTGCATAAATCCTGAAGATGACAATAAGACCATCTGAGATACCCATTTTTTCAAGAGATAAACGAGACAAAGATACCATACCCTACAGATGCGCAATACAGAAACTTTTGTAAAATTAAGGTATGACACGATTGGAACATGTTCAGTCAACAAATGGTAGATAATTAACAAGCCAATATTCAAGGAATAGTAAATAGCCACAAAGGAAAAAAAAAAAAAAAAAAAGACATTTTTTTTTATAGGTAAAAGAGATTTTATTGATCCAAGTAAAAAGGCAAAACCCGAATATACAGGAAGTATACAAGAAAGAGCCTAATTACAAGCTACGTGCTACGGAAAGTAGCATAAAAGTCATTAAAGCTCATTCCATTCAATACAATAGAGGAGGCCCATAGTAAAAAAGTATGAAAGAAAAATTCCCTAAATCCACCCAGAGAGCATTCCCTATCCTCAAAGCAGCGCCCGTTTCTTTCGTTCCATGTGCAACACATTAGACATAGCGGAAAAAAGGACATATTGAAGTACAAAATAACTGTCATCCATGTTTTACCGTTCATAAATATCCACAAAACACACTATCCACAAATATCTTTAAGCTAACAGCAATAAATTTTTTGATAGGAAAAAGATTTATTGGTGTTAGCTAACACCAATAAATTTATCATCAAGTCTATCCTTTTGTATAGGATATAATTCCGCCTTTCAAATGTTTAATATCCTATTTCTAACATTTTATTCAAAGATTTTTTTTTAAGTCATTTTATTCAAATATTTTAAGATAGCATTTAGAACCCCCCCCCCCCCTTTTTCTTTATTAGGGAATAAATATTTCAACCCCTGCCATGTCCTAGCCATATCTGAGTTGTGTCCCAGTCATATAGCAAAAGTATCTTGCTGTGTTCCAAAGTATTTGACTTTAAGATTTAATTTTTTAATTAATCTACACTCATTGGACATGGATTTGGTTATGTCCATGTCCGATGAGTGTCCCAGTCATATAGCAAAAGTATCTTGCTGTGTTCCAAAGTATTTGACTTTAAGATTTAATTTTTTAATTAATCTACACTCATCGGACATGGATTTGGTTATGTCCAAACCATATCTATGTTTGATTTTTATAAGACACAGATGCTTCAGCCTTTCAAAATATGTGTGCTTCCTATCTTCCAACACTATATATTATTTTTTTTTTGATAGGTAAAAGTAAATTTTATTCATAAAAAGGCATAGCCTGAGTACACTAGAGGTATACAAAGATCATGCCAGGTTACAACTAAGAACTAGTGAGGGTTACAAGCAAAGTATGGAAATCATCTGTAATACAAATAATGGCCGAAGCCCAGGAAAGCAAAGTACAGTAAAAGAAACGTTTCAGTTCAGCCATAGAGAGCTCCATATCTTCAACACTATATATTATATATATGTTTTCATTGAAAAACAATAGCATTCACTAAAGTAAAAGTTCAATAAAAGAACTTTCAAACAAATTTTCATATTGGACACACCGCTAGATTCTTTCGCAGGTAACGCATCATATCCTCGTAATATTCACTTTCTTTACACACTTTGCGAGCAAAACAAGTGTTCCATTGGAGTCTTTTCTTTATGCTGTGTTCAATTATCCTGCACTCATGGGATGAAAAGGATAAAATTAAAAGAAAATGAAAGAACTCATTCAACATCTACCCCCCAACACAAAAATAAAAGATAAAAACAAAAATAAAAATAAATCAGTCAGGCAGGTCAAAAAGATGGGCATAAATGGCTCAGAGATGATCAAAGTAACAGAAGTATAAAGTTCATTCCACAAGTAGAGCTCATAAAAACTAAACAGTCCAAGATATGCATGAATAAGTTATTAAAGTGAGAGGAAAACACCTGAAACATTGAATAAAATTAAGACCATATTATTTTCAGTGGCCTTTACAGCCAGTGTATTGATATCTCCACCTGAGAATAGATTTAAATTTTCTAGGGGGGAAAAGTAGAAGTAACCATTCACCTTCAAAGCCTTACTCACTCATGCACTGATTCACTCGGGTTCATAAGGGATACCCAGCAAGCATCAGTTCCAAATTGAACAGATGAGTCTCTTGTATATAATTTATTTTTGATAGGTATGAGTCCCCTGTTTCTTTTTTTTTTTTTTTGATCGGTAAACAGATTTTTATTGATCAAAAGAGAGACAAAATGCCCAAGTAGACATATACAAGAGCAACGCCTAGGCGTGCTAGTTTAGAGATACAAGGAAATCATGAAAAGACATGCTATGGAAATCAATTACAATTGACTAATGGAGTAAAGTATTGAAAAACAAAATTCGAAGATCTTCCATCGATCTCTCTTGATCTTCAAAGCTTCTTGTGTTCCGCTCCCTCCAAATGCACCACCATAGACATATAGGTATCATCTTCCATATGGATGCAATTTGAGAGTTGCTCGGATACCTCTCCAAGAAGCTAAAAAGTCACATACCCTTTCCGGCATCACCCAACCTAACCCCAATCGAGTAAAGACTTCATTCCATAAGGTCATGGCAATCTCACAATATAGTAATAGATGGTCAGTGGACTCTCCACTCTTCTTGCACATATAGCACCAGTCCATAAATATAATGCCACGTTTCCTCAAATTATCGGTAGTAAGAATCTTCCCCAAAGAGGTTGTCCATACAAAAAAAGCTGCCTTTAGAAGTGCCTTTGTCTTCCAGATGCTCTTCCATGGGAACGAATCTGAGTTGTGCATGGTCAAGGATTGGTAGAAAGAGCGGGCCGTAAAAACTCCCTTCTTAGAAGGGCGCTAATAAATCTTGTGTTCACCTTCCCCCGACACATGAGTAGAGTACACAAGGTCAAAGAATGCTGAATAGTCATCCATCTCCCAATCTTGTGCATCTCTAAGGAAAGTAACATTCCATTGGGGAAGGCCATTTGAGGTGATAACGAAATCCGCTATTGATGCTTCTTTCCTTCTTGCTAAGCCATAGGCTTATGGAAAAACTTCCATGAGTGCCTGATCATTGCACCATAAATCATGCCAAAATTTTACCTTCACCCCGTTTCTAACTTTGAAGCAAGTATGATACCGATTCCGACTTTTACCTTCACTTCTGTAAATGATACCATACCAAACAACCAACCATTCATTCCACTCTGGCTTTGCAAACAGATTATGAAGATCCTCTTCTATGAATAATCAAATTGCAAAGAGAACTACCTATTAGAGGAGGGTAGTGTGGCGGTGGGCCCCATTTGCCGGATGCAGGTGACAAGGCAATCCGCCTACATCCAGCCACCCCTGCAGGTGCAAGGGATGGACCGGGCGTGGTCTGCATATCCCCCAACCCGCATGATATATATAACTTATACATTAAACAAAACAACGCTGTTTTGGGGATTGTTTTGTTTAATGTGTAAATTCATCCCCCCCCACCCCCTTCTCTTTTTTTTATAAGTCATCCCCCCTTCTCGACTCCCCTCTCTCAAAACTCCTTCAACTCTCTCTCTCTCTCTTTCTCAGTCTCTCACTCGCCACTGTCGCTGATGCCCTCACCAAGTTCATGTCTCTCTCCTACATCTTCAGCTTCTAAGTATCCCGATGACCCATTAATTTTTAGTCTCAAATTGGACAATGGAGGATGGGATTTGTGGGCTGTGGAGATATTTGTGTGATTGTGATGATGTTATTGTTTGGTGAATTTTTGTAGAATTATTGTAAATCTAGTGTTGCAATTTGAAACCCTAAATTAGTTTAGAGGTTCACATAGAACCCTTAGATGATTTTAGGGTGTCGATTCGATTAATTGAAACCCTAAATTAAATTAGGGGTTTCAAAATTGAAACCCTCAAAACAGATTGAAACCCCGAAATTAAATTTGGGGGTTTCAACATTGAAACCCTAAAATCCAATTTAGGGGTTACAATATTGAACCCCAAATTATCCATAACAATAAGGCCACGCTTCCTCAAATTATCCATCGTCAAGATGTTCCCAAGCAATGTTGTCTATAAAAATTAAAAAAAAATTAAAAAAAAATAAAAAAATAAAAAAGCTTTGAAAGGCACATGAGACCTCCAAATACGCTTCCCATATTATTAAAAATAAAAAACTTTAGAATGCACATGAGACCTCCAAATACGCTTCCATGGAAAAGGAGGACTTTGCTGACCAGTCAACACCTTATAATACAACCAAACTGTAAACTTTTTACTTCCCTTAGGCTTCCATAGCATTCAATGCCTCTCATTACCTCCAATAATTCAACATACACATTTTCATTTAAGGATGAGAAATTTCAATATCCTGCAAGAGCATGAATACGTCCAGTCTTGCCAATTGCAAACTTCAGTATTTACCTACAGCATGTCCCTTTAATTTCAACAAAAGCTCTCAGTAACTAAACCTCACAAGAATTCTTTATTTTCTTTTCATTTCTTTATTTGTTTTTATAAATTGAAACTAACGCATGCGCCTATTTGTGATTGAAACTTTTTTATGAGATGAAATGCAATTTGATCCAAAGACCATTGATCCTGTTATGCCATTTTTAAGTATTTTCTCCTCTATAGAGCTGAAGGTATTTATAAACATGTTTAGCATAAAGGCCTTGGCGGCTATTATTGTAACGAGTCAAGAAAAGCTCAAGTCACATCTGGGCTTATACTCCAAAATGACTGATCAATATACAATTGGAACTCTTTGGGATCATTATAAACCCAATTCCACCTACTAAGGGCCCAGCATGGGAGTTGACAAGGCTCTACTCCCATTTTTAATGGTCCACAGAAAAGGTCAAGCCATTTATAGGCTTATACTTCAAAAGAAACAAGGCTACAATTGGAACTCCTAATAGAGCCATTATCAAGCCTACTTTCCCCTAGTAAGGAACCAATGTGTGACTCGACACTTGATGCATCTCCATTCAGTTCTATGATACTTCTTCCACCCCAAGTGGAACTTTGTAATGCATCACAAATTCCTCGTAAGCCTATGTCGCACTAAGAGCCTAATGGCATGTGCTGTTACTAACACAACTCTAATACCATTTATACTGACCCAAGGAAAACTCAAGTTACATTCAGATTTATACTCGAAAAAGATTAGTCAACTTACAATTAAAACTCCTTTAGGCCGTTATAAAGCCAAATTCCACCTCATAAAGAATCAATATAAACTTCATCCTCTACGGATCAAGAAAATATGAACTTGACACTCAACTCAAACTTATCATGCTATTCACCTCTATCGTACTTCTCCCACTCAACATAAAAGTTAATAAGTGAGGCATTACAATTATTAAACAAACAAGATGATAACCAAAAATAAAATAAAAAAACACTCACCTTCTGTGCCATTCTTCTTTAGAAGAGAGCGTCGCTTGAAGCCGTTTAGGGAGACTCTCCCACGGGCATTCTTCCTTGATCGCTTTCAATATCAACTGTTCCTCTATTGTAGCCGGAGCGTGCTGCATTTTATGAAACCGAGTAATCTACTCCCTGCAAAGAAAACCACTCACGGTAAACGACCACCAAATAGGAACGTTTGAAAACAACCGCACGAGCTCAATCAAATCTTTAACTAAATTCCGCACAATTAACACTTAATGACTGTCACGAGCCTCAAACTCAGAAATACCAATTGAACTGCTGTCTTATAGCACAGGACCATAAGAACAAAGATGATGTACATCAACAACTGAAATTAGATCGCAAACATGAATGCATCAAAAACTGCATATGCCATTGTAAACATGCAGATCAAAGAATCATACTTAGCAATGCGAGTGAAGAGTTCCACTTTCTATCTGAAAGAACGGAGAAGTAGAAGTACTGCACCTGTTCGTGATGGCAATGGTGGATCAAACTAGGGTTTAAACTGGGCAAAACTGCTCCGTCCTCTATGCGTCTTTTTGGCTATGGAATTTTGTACGAGATCTGAGTTTGTGTGTGTGTGTGTGTGAGAGAGAGAGAGAGAGAGAGAGAGAGAGATGAAACTGCCAAACTGGAAGCGCTGAATTTCAACTGCTGCTGCTTCTTCTTATCTATCACGACGAAGCGTGGCTCGTCGTCATAATTGCGGTCTTATGACCCGTTAGATGTTCTCCGGCCCGTAGATTCGACCCGTATTGTGTCCGTCTGCGGTAAACGGAATGGCCCGAATGGGGTAGAATTTCCAATTTTCCAGTGCGAAAATAGCAAAGCGAAAGCCGAACGGGCCCAGTTCGTGTCTGGTTGGGCTCAGCCCATTCTCTACCAATTTGGAGTTTTTTTTTTTTTTTTTTTTGTCTTTTTTTCAAGTTTTAAAGAAGCAATCATCCCAATTATAGTCTATTACTAAAAGAAAATTTCTACTCACCATTCTCGCGTCACACACTATACTTAATTTTTTTTATTTTTTTATTTTTTCCCTTATCAAATGTGCGATATATAAATGATAAGTATAAAAACTCAATTAGTTTAAGAGAATCAAACCAAGAAAAACTTTAAAAATAATAAAAAATAAATATGATATGTGATGTGTGGAATGATAATTAGTAAAATAAAAATTTATATTATTTTTAATTTTCTTCTATTTGTGAGATTATTTAAGACAAATAAATTGTGGGTGTTAGAATTCTTTCTCAAAACCAAGATCCCCTCCACTTTGAAAGTAAGAAGTAAGATGGCCAAAAATTCCATCTAATGACTACTCTGATACTTAGGTTAAAATAATAAGACCAAACATTTTTACCTAAGAGTCGGAGATATTTATAACATAGATTTTGCATTATGTGAGAGACATCCTCTATCATATTTGCAATTTGATATTTGCTTTTAATGTAGGTCAAATTACTTCATCCTTTTGGTCAACAATGGTTAATAGATGCACTAAATGCAAGTATGGTCATCACCCTCCATAGGTTGATTATCGCAATGATTGGGGACAAGTCTGGTGAGTAAAATGAAATAAGAATTTTGTAAATTATAGTGAGATAATTTATTGAAAAATGAGAAAGAAAAATTAAATAAAAAATATTATAAAATTAAAATATTGTTAAAATATAGTTTTATAATATTATTTTTGTTTGGAGATTTGAAAAAGTTAAATTGTTTTTATTTTTTGTTTAAAAATTTGAAAAAGTTGTAATAATTAATCTGAAAAAATTATAATGATTAGTTTAAAAATATTTATATTTAAGTGATGTGTAAAAAGAAGATAATATGAGATAAAAAACTTTAAGATGAAAAGAATTTCCAAACAAAACCTCAATATTGGGCTTTGATCTGATCGTATTAATTAGGCACCAGCTATCCATTCACAATTAATGCATGTCTCTTCTTGTATCTTGTAGCCTTAAATATGATGTTTGCCTCTTCTTGTGTCTTATAATATGTTATCCCATGTTGGGTTGTCCTTTGTCTTTCTTTTTCTTTTTTTCTAATCAAGCATGATATATATAATAGAAATACAACTAGTTCAAGATGGATCTTTTTCACTATTTAAGAACAGGAAACAAATCGATATATAATCTAAGGGTATACTACCAAAAATAAGATTGGTAGCTGCCCACTGCGTAATTGAGTGCATACATCGATTTGCAAATCAATGAATCTTGGTTAGTTTCCAATGCCGATGAAGATGAAAGAGATGTAGGATGTCACCAATGATGGAGATGATGAGCCACTGAGGAGAAGACTTAGGGTCTTTGATGGCTGAGATGACTAGTTGAGAGTCTCATTCAAAGATAACTCGAGATTGTCGACTAGAGTTGGCCATTTTAGTTGCAAGTAGAGTTGTCGATGCTTCCGCCACCAAAGGGTTTGGAGAGAGAAATTTTTCAGTCTGAATTTCTAAGATGTCTCCAAATTGATTTCTACGTATGACCGAAATAGCTAAAAAGGTATCTCTAGTTGCAGCATCAAAGGTGTAACTAAAATAGTCTGATGGAGGAGGGCGCCATTCTTCATTCTTTTTTTCTTGCTTTCCTTTCCAATCTTCTTTGTAGTTTTGGTAGATACGACCCAATTGAAGTTTTGCCTCTTCAATATAAAGAGAAGAATGGTTGTGGACTATTCCGTTTCTTTGCTTCCAGATGTAATCGATAATAATAACTGCAAAGAGTTGAAAGAAATGTTTTTCAAAATCTTGCAAACCCAACTCCTTCTCTAGAGAGATAATCATTCTAACCTAGTTTGATATTAATTGAATCAGCAGATTTCCTAAGTTCAAGGGCCATGGACTTTGATTCAACAATATTTGTACTATTGGGCATGTTACGAAAAGGTGGAGCGATGATTCTTTAGCTTAATTGCAGAGTGAGCATTTTTCTGGTATTGCATTATTGATGACTTCATTCACTCTGGATTTGGTGGGTAAAATATTCCAAAGTAGCTTCCATAAAAACATTTTATGTTTCTCGTGAATTTTCAACTTCCACAGTAGTTTGAAGGGATTCTAAGTGGCATTCTGAGTTGCTTGTTCTTAGATGTTGACTACTATTTGATAGGCTAATTTGACCATGAATTTGCAATTGTGGGACAAGGTCCATATCATTTTATCTTGGCTTTATGAGAGAGTCAAAAGTGGTATTTTCTAAATTTCATTTACACTCTCCTGATCTAGCAAAGTGTACATTCTCGTTATATCCCATGATCTTGGGTTGCCTGTGATGATATCCGAGACTTTTAATGTTGGATGAAAATGATCCATTCCTTGAATAGGCCTTGGTATAAAATTATCAATCATGGAAATCCATGGTTTAGACCAAATATTTGCAGAAAGTCCATTGTTTATTTAAAGTCACATTCCTTTTTTGAATGTTTCTCTAGTTTGTAGAATACCTTTCCAAAGATAGGAGTTAGGCCGTCTTGGTGCTACTTGCCAAAAGTCTAAATTTCTAAGGTATTTTACTGATAATATGTTGTGCCAGAGACAATTCTATCATTTGCTCATTTTCCAGCCCAATTTTGCAAGTAGTGCTTGATTTATGTTTTCCATTAGTCATATTCTTAAACCCCCTGAGATTTTTGGTATGAATTTCCATGATTTGAGAGTCATATTATGGGTTTTATCTTTCGGAAAGTCCCACAAAAAATTTTGAAGTCTTTTTCTAAAATCTTGCAAACTGATTTTCGGAGATAGAAAGATGATATGATTAACATTGTTATTCCTACTAATTTTTTTTCCACTTTGCTTAGCAGATCTTGGAAGTTTTCTCTTTTGTTTCTGCTAAAAAAAGTTGAGAGGCCTAGATACTTCATCTTTGCTGAGGAAACTTTATACGGTAGCCACTAGCGAATTGCTGTTATAGTAGCTAGACTAGTGTTCTTTGTGACAAAAATGGAAGATTTATGCATATTAATTTTTTTTCCTGTCCATTGTTGATATTTTGTTAAGCTCTCATAAATGATTTTGGTATTGTCAGCTGTTGTTTTTGTAAAAATAATTATGTCATCTGCAAAGAGTAGATGAGAGACAGGTGGGCTATTTCTACTGATTTTTACTCCCTCTAACTTTCTTTGTGCTTCCTCTTTTAATAAAATTCTTGACGGTGCCTCTGCCACTAGAATGAAAAGGAAATGTGAGATTGGATCTCTTTATCTTAGTCATTTCTATGCTTTGAAGAAACCCCACGGTGAGCCATTGATCAAAATGGAGAATGTTGCAATAGTGATACATTCTTTGATCAGATTGATCTAATCTAGTTATTCCAATAATTTCATTATCATAAATATAAACTCCCATTTCACTAGGTCAATGGCTTTTTCTATAGAAAAATTCTCTACACCATACTATCATTTCACTTGCATTCCACTAAGTAAGATGTGGCACATTTATTATCATTAAATGATTATTTATTGAATACTTTTTTATCACTAAATGATGATAAATATGATACTCATATATAGTAGGATGCAAGTAGAATGGTGGTGTGGTGTATAACTTTTCCATATCCAGCTTTTATAGCCATTTGGCTTTTTTTCCCAGTTTTCCTTTTGAGGTGATGAAAGAGTTCATGCAAAATAATGGTGTTTTCTTTAATATTATGACCTGTGACAAAGGCGGTTTGCAATGAATATATGATGGTGCCTAGTGTAGCTTTAAAGCGGTTGGCTATTATCCTAGTAATGATTTTATAAATGACATTTGTGAGGCTAATTGGACGGTATTGCCTCAGGGTGTTTGGATTTTGAATTTTTGGGAGAAGTGTTATGTTGGTGTGGTTTATTTGTTTTCGTAACTTACCACTCCGAAAGAAATTTTGCACTGCTTCAATAACTTCTTCTTTTATGATTGTCCAATAATGCATGTAGAAAATAGTTGTCATACCATATGGGCCTGATGCTTTATGATTTGGGATTTGTTTCAAGGTGCCTAGAATTTCTTCCTCATTAGGCACTACTAGGAGTTTTACATTTTTCTAGTCTGTGATTTACTTCTCAAATAGATTCTCTAGATTTTTTGGGAAGTATGGATTTGATGAAGCATATATGGATCTAAAATGATTTATGAAAGTAGATTCGATAATAATAGGATCCATAGATCAATTACCTGGGTCTAGCTTGATAAAGTCAATTGCATTTCTCCTTCTTCTTATTATTATCGACCTGTGGAAGAATTTTGTGCTGAGATCCATTAATGTGAGCCATATGATTCTTGATTTTTGACGCCATAGAAACTCTTCGTGTTCTCTTTGCTTGTGGAGACCATGTTGCAATTGTTTTTCTTTTTCCTGATTGAATGTGCCCATTGGATTACTTTGAATCTCTAGCAACTCTTTTTTCAGGTTTTGGATATTATTTTGAATTCTCTAAAACTGGTTTTTGTTTCAGAGTTTAAAGGCATCTTTTGTAGCTTTAATTTTTCGACAGAGGATGTAGGAAGGGTTACCCAAAAAGCTTTTGCTCCACACTTCTTTAATAATATTTTGGTTGAGTGGTTCATGGATCCAGAATTTTTCAAATTTGAATGATGATACCGGTCTTTGACTGTTGGTTGTATGGAGCAATACAGGATGATAATATGAAACAGACGATGCCGAATGTTGTAGAGAAGCATCTGGAAAGATGAGTCTCCATTCCTGGTTAGCTATCACTCTATCTAGTCTCTCCTTGATTAGGGCTAGCCTATGTCTATTATTTGACCATGTGACTAGACCTGAGTAACTAATGTCTATGAGGTCATGTCTATCCATTAGAGCTTTGAGACCTTTTTTGTGATTGTTAGGTAGTAGTCACCCTACATACTTCTTATTTTGATTTAGAATGTCATTAAAATCCCCCGTACAAATCCGAGGGCCTTTGAAGGTTTGAAGTATTGAGTTCAGGTGACTCCAAAATGTTGTTTTAAGACTTTGTTGAGCTGGGGCATAAATATATGTGATTAACCATGGATGGTTGGGAAGATCTGAGCACACCAAAACAGAAATTACATTCATATTAATATAGACTGATTATATTTCTACACCCGGTCGCCACATTAGTAGTAGGACTCATTTTTTATAACTAGCTTGGAAATAAACAAAATGATGGAAACATATGCTATTTACAATAGATCATGTGCATACTTCCAACACCAAGGTTTTCAACAAAAGTACTATATCTAAATTATACTTCCTGATATTAGCCCTTATATTTCTAATTGCCTTGGGGTGGACTAAACTCCTGCAATTCCAGGCCATTGTCTTCATTTGGATGGGGGAGGCATTTTGAAGCTTGTCTCTTCTGCTTTTTTGAACTTCCTAGAGGGGGTGGAGATCAATGTTTTAAATTTCATACCGTATTGGCCGGTAAGGCCGAAATATTTCGTTTCCATGGTTTAGCCGGTACAAAAAAATGGGTTGTTTCATACCGCCCCAAATACCGGCTGTACTGGCCTATATTTTGGTCTTTACTTTTTTTTTTTTTTCATTTCTTGAAACTTCAATCTCATTTTTTGACCTCCAATTCAAACTAAGCTATTTATAATTTTTATATATATGTATTTATATATAGTTTATTCATATATAAACTATTATTTTAGAATATAATTTAAATATATATATATATATTTATATATCGACTATTTCAAAATAGTACACGAAACGGTACCAGTACCGAAATATTTCATTCTAACGCCTTGACCAGTACGACCTCCGATACGTTATTCAAAACTTTGGTGGAGATAGACTATTGTATGGAGTCATACGAGCTTTACCTTTATTTCTAATCTTTCCCAAATTGCTTGACTAACTTTTCGGAAGTGTCTGTGCCAGTACAGATTTATCTTGGGAAGTTTCAATGAGTTTTCTATCCTTTTTTTTCATCATCTCAATTTTCATTGTGACTGCTTGGTGCTTTTTCTTGGGTGATTGTTAATATTCCTCAATGGTTAGATCATATTGCCTCTTTTTTGAACCTATTTCTTTCGGTATCTCATTCCCCAAATGACTAGGGCCCTGGTTTTGTATTTTACTTGCAAAGAGATTTTTTGGTGGTGGGGACAGGTTCGGATTCAAATTGGAAGATTGGGTTATGGCATGTTGGGCAAGAATGAGATTGGATGGGCAGGATTGCGATTGGATAGGCAGGATTGAGATTGGATGGGAGTAACATCTTGCATGGTGACAGTTAGAATAAATGGAGGATTTTGCATGGTGCAGTTGATTTCATGTGAGAGAGAGATGAGTGCCTGAGAGTTACGTGCTTGAGGGTTGCATGTGTGAGAAGGTTTCAGGGATGATATATGAGTCTCGACTTGTGAAGGATGGGTTTCTGTTTGAGGGCTTTTAGTGACTGGATTGATGAAGAGGTATTGGGCTTCATGAAGAAAAAGCCTTGTTGTTGTCACCCTGTACAGATCATGATTGTGTGTAGAAGAATAAGGAGTAAATGCATGAGAGGATGAGGCCGTTTGACTTGGATTTTGGATTTGAAAGTGGGTGGGTCAATGGGGGTAAATAGGATAGGCTTATAAATTGTGGCCCAGTTGTAGTGAATCCAGGATAAAATAGTTTATGTTGTAAAAGGATGAAGTGTTCGAAATGGGCTCACCTAATTGGGCCAATGAGATTTGACTGCAGCCGATTGGGGGTGAGGGCCCATGAGTGGTCCCATGTGCCTTGAAATCTAGCATTGCAAAGTATATATTTCTCCATTGAGCTTTCCACGAATTGTACTGGCAAGGAGCATGCAATCTAGGTGATGTGAAGCTTGATTCTGGGTGCTTTATAGTTGCCAACTTTTCAGGTATTTGATTCTCAAATCTAGATGTTAAGAGTTTGAAGTTATTGCTGCCGGCTTGTTGAGACTGATCTATTTTTGGAGTAGGTTGCACGATGAAGGTATTTAAACTGGTAGGTGTTGAGATTAATGGCTCCTTGTTCCTGTAGTTGAACAGTGATGATGAGCATTCGAAAGTCCACTATTTGTTGCCGATAATTTTGTTTGTGATGCTTTTTGTGATGGAAAAAATTGATGAAGTTTGGGCATTTCGACTTTTATCTCTTCACTGCTATTACAAGTAAAATCACATGGGTTAGAGAACTTTATTTTGAAGCTTTTCGACTCGAAGTCATCAAAGTTCATCAACTCTTTTCCTTTTAGGTCTTGTGCAATGATTTTTGGTTCTGGGTAAGAATCTGGTGTATGGTTCCTTACATTTTCATGATGGCCTAATGTTTGACAAAATTCTTGAGAGATATGTATTTCGTCCTCAACCATGGTCCAAAAGTTAGCTTGGTGGGAGGATGAGATTGATAATGACAGAAAATCTAAGAATAACCTAGCCTACCACATGCATAACAAAAGTCGGATAATCACTCATATTTCAGAGTGATCCATGTTTCATAGTTTCCCCTTCTTGGCATCATGAATCCTTGCTTTAGTTGGTGTATAACATTTACTTCCACCTTGATTCTACTAAATTTATGCAATACTACCCTGAAAATAGAATCCTCTTCCACCATTAGTAAGTTACCGAGTGCATTTCCTACGTTGGTAGCATTTTTTATAGTCATATAGTCTAACAAAAATCCATGAATTTGAACATCGAAAGTGAAATTTGTTAGACACACTTCTTGTAATGTAGACCCAGGGGACCATGGTTTTAGAATTAGTAGATGACCTTTAAAGTTCCAAGGGGCTTGATTAAATACTCTAAGTTTATCTTGTAGATATTGGAAGGAGAAGAGGAAAGTGTTGGCATCAATGTCTTCAATGAGGAATTTCTGGATAAAGTTCCAAGCCGCCTTAATGCTAGTACATAAAGCTAATTTGTTTAATGGCCAGTCTTCCCACTAGTATTGTTTCTGATACTTTTCTTACCATTTCTGATGTAGGCTCCAAATCTAAATCTTGCCAAGATAATTCTTCTATTTGCGAGATTAAGGATCCCATTTCCATCTCTTGTTGATGAATCAATGAGCTTTGATCTTTGAAGGTTGAGCGAAGAAGACGATGAAGTTGATAAGAAAGAAAAATGGAAAGAGACTAATCAGCGTAGAGAGACTCTGGTGAGAGAGTGGCCTTTGTCTTTCTTTTGCTTGCTACCTTCACTTTGCTTGCTTTTATCTTGTTCTTGCCCTCTAGCCTACAATCTTGATGGGCTTACTTAGCCCAATTCTCATTAATAGGATAACGTGACCCATAACCATATAATTTTCAATAAATAATATGACTAGTTTATTGCATGAAAATCTTATTTCAAGAAAAAAAAAAAAAAAGAGAGATTGTTTCAAGATTTAGAAAATTTTTAGATTGTAGTTGAAAATTTTTAGAAGTTTCTTTTAAAGAAAATGAGGCTAAACATGCACATCAGCAATAAGAAAAAAATAAAATTTTATATACCACACTATTATCTCACTTATCTCACTATATAAGATGTGTGTATCATATTTTAAATAGTGAAATGAAAATAGGATGGCAGTGTAGTTTATAGCATAAAAAATATGAGAGTGGAGTTTATTTATTTTTCTTTCTTATTTCTTCTTAGATTTTTTTTTTTCCTAAGCAAGTTTCATTGAAAGTAAATCAAACTACATTGTCTGGTTAAATAATATAGAACTAATGGGAGGGTCCTTCTCACTGTGAAAATCTAATATGCATTGAGGGATGCTAATAAGAGGTATGCTTCCATAGAGGTTGTTTAAGGCAGCTCATTGTGCAATGTTATGTGCACATCGATTATGAGATTGATGAATATTTTTTGCTTGCTAATCTTCAAAGCTACATAACAAGTGGTTAATGTCACTGATGATGGAATTCATTGTTTAGCCTGTAAGCTCCTTTGCTTTTGTTATTGCCTGTACTACCTGCTTTGAATCCCCTCGGATGAGGATTTTTTTTTTTAAGTTTCTTGCTTTGACTTCTTAGATGGTTGTTAGCGCTATTGTGGCTTCTCCAATATTTGAGTTTGTGCTATGAAAAAATGTTGTGTGGACAAGGACTGGAGTTCCATTTTCAGTTTTGCAAACTGTTGTTGCTTTGCTACCATGTCTTCGGACTGCTTTATTAAAATTCAGTGTACAGAAACCTTCTGGTGGCTGCTCCTAATGGTGTTAATTGTCCATGTATTTGTGTGTTATTTTATTATTGAGACTTTTGTTATGAACATGTCAATAGAAGGTTTGGTTGAGTTGTGAATTACTTATTTTCTCAGGAACCAAAGATTATCCATTGCTAATATTGCAAATAGTTGAAAAGCTTGGGTATCTTCTTCATGGATAACTAGTTCAATTTTGGGATTGAGGATACTTTTTATCTAATTTGAAATGGGTTGATGGGCAAAAAGGGCTGTGTTAATGAACCATTTTGATCGTCTCCATAGGATTTTTGGAAAGGGGCAGTTTAGGAACAAATGGGAGAGATTCTCATCTTCAGTGTTGCATAAAGGGCAGAGGATTTGGTCTTCTTCAAGGGCTAGAAATTTGTTTAAGCTCGATCTGGTGGGCAATATGTTTTTTGGTGATTTTTCAGATAAAAAACTTTAGTCTATCTTGCAGTTTTAGTCTATAGAGTTTCTTCCATATATCAGCAGTATTTTGTACAAGGTTGTTTTCTTGAGAGTTCACCAAGGTTGTATATGCTGATTTTATCGAAAAATTTCTAGTTGTATGGTATATCCATTTAATCTTATCCTCTGTGACTATGTAGTTGTAGTTGAAAGGTGAAATTTTTTGAATTTCATTGACTGTCTGTGTGAAGAAAAGTGCCTAGAGGAGATGGGTATTCCATCTTCTTGGTTCTTTTAGGGTCAGTTCAGTAACTTTCAGACCGGTCCATAGTTGGGTTGCTTGAGTTTGGTTGGGGCTTAAAATTTTGTAAAGTGGGAATCCAAGAGTCAAGCCATGCCTTGACTATGGTGCTATTGTTTATCTGATAGCTGACACTACATTTGATGAGATCTTTTTGTTTTAAGAGTCCTTTCCAAAACCAAGAATCGTTTGGTTTGGTATTGACTTCAAAGAAAGTTTTGTTTTTCAGATTTTTTTTTAGTAAGAAAATTCTTCCAGAGGCTATTAGTATTGCTTATGAGGTGCTAAGCAAATTTGAATATGAGAACTTTGTTGAAAAGAATATTGTTTTTTAGACCAAACCCTCCTAAGGATTTCGACTTACAAATGGAGTTCTAAGATTTTGGTGTGCAAGCTTTGGTGTTTTGATCTTTTGTTCCCCACCAAAATCTACGAAAAGTGGCATCCATTTTGTTTGAGACAGATTTTGGCAACCACATTGTGGTCATTGAGTAAGATGGGTTAGTGCTGGCAACAGTTCTGATCAGTGTTGTTTTCTCTGCCTGGGAAATGAGTTTTTTTTTCAACCTTGTATTCTGTTTTGGATCTTTTCAAGGATGTCCTTAAAAATGTTTTGTTTTGAAGGTCCAATATACAGAGGGAGGCCAATGTATTTGAGCTTTGGGGGAGATTCTTTAAAGTTGAGATTTTTATTTTTATTTTTTTATTTCCCTTTCTTTTCTTATAGGGGTGTTGTTGCTTAAATGAATTTCTTTTTAGATTTTCCATCACATCTTAATACTTAAACATTAATACTTCATCGCCTCCCGTGCTATCTCAACCTTTTTAATTGTCTATGTTGTTATCTACCATCAATTAAATCGCTTGTTGCCTTCTCTCAATCTCATACTTCACTTAAAACTTTGGCTTTTATTTATTTATTTGTGTGAATATAATAATTGATAAAACAAAATCATCAAATCTTGGTCGTGCTAGTTCAACGAATCGGTTGTGAGAAATTTTAGCTTTACACTTAACTTTTAATCTTAATAATAATAAACTAATTATTACCCCCACAATTAATATCAGTTAACCCCTTATTAGTTGACCAGTTAACAAAGTCAAATGTTTTTTATTTTTGTTTGATAATGTGAAAAAATCTATTCACAATAAAATGTATACATACAATTAACACATTACATCTCAACATCTAACAAGATTCAAGAAATGAGGAAACCTAGACATTTATGCCATTGTACAATGTCGTCAATGAGGTGAGCATATCGAGCCAACGAATGAGTTGCCTCATTTTCTTTTCATCCAACATGAGTCAGTTCATAAGCTATGAACCTATGAAGGAGAAGCTAAATTTGCACAGTCAAAGAATTTTGACTTAATAGAGTAGCATCTTTTACTTTAATTGCATCAATAACCACCAATGAATCTCATTCTAATATCAAATCAGAAAAACTCATATTCAAAACCATCCACAAACCTTAGAAAGCAGCCGTAGCTTCTATAGATAATGAATGCTCAACCTAATTTTAGAAATATGTGCATTTAAGAGATCTCAAAACCCATAAATCATAATCTCATACTTGGATACAAACTAAGGGTGCTACGATTATACCAATCAAATCTTGCCTAGCCCCATTCCCAATGAGGGCAGGTGTCCCCACCCTGATCGAAGTTAGGTTCACCTCTATTTGCCCTACAGTTGAACAATTTGATAAAAAATTTCACCTTAATATAGATCATGAAGAATAAATCAACTTTAATTCATAAATAGAAGACACAAAAACAAGAGAAAGAAATCCTAATCAAAATCAAAACTTAAACTAAAATCAAACATAATAGATGTGGATTGCAATATTCCTTTTCTTTCATTGTACTTTGTTAATTAAGAGAGAAAAATTGGACACCATGAGATTGATGGCCTGATAGCATATGACTCGGTTAAATTAAAAACCTAGGTTCAAACCTCCACCCCTTATATCCAAAAGAAAAAGAAGAAGAGAAAAATGGGACGATTAGGGCTAAATGGAGATGGGTGTCCTATATAAATATGTTAATATATAAGATTGCTAGCAGTCTATACCAAGCTGATTTCGCCTAGCCTTGCCCTTGCCCCTAGCCCCAACTATGATCACCCATACCCACCTATTTGTAGACGAGTAGACTAAAGTTTTCTCCTAGAACAAATTGTAAATGAGAGATAAGAACTAGAGGTAAAAAAAAAACAAAGAAAACAAAAAGGGTAAACCAGACCAAATCGGTGCAATTTTGGTTTGCGATCAGTTTCATTTTTCTTAAAACTGGTTAAAATCGATCTGGTTCTGATTTTCCTTTTTCTAACACTGGACTGAACTAGACCGAATTGGTTCATATATATATTTTAATTTTTTATATTGTATTAAATATTTTTTATATGATTTTTTATATTATATATAATTATATATAAAATAATTTTGTATCATATGATAAATTACTACTTAATATAATATTAAATTTTAAAATCCTATATCATTATAGTTTATTGTATTAATAGTTATAATAATAAAAATAGTTATAATAATACTATATCACTATATAATATTATATACTATGATATATCTTTATAGTTCATAATATAATTATAATATATTATAATTTATTATAATATATTATCACTATATTATTATATACTATAATATACTATATTATATATACTATATAATATACCAAAAAAATTAGACCAAATTGATAAAACCGGAAGTACCAGTTTAGAGTTGTAACCAATGCGGCATCGGTTATTCAAATCTCAAAGTTGATATATATCGATTTGGTTATAAAATATGTCCAAAATTAGATTGAACCGGACACGTTACACCCCAAATAAGCACTAATTCAAAAATCGATCAACACAAAAAAATCAAAACACAACCAAGATAATAATAATAAAACTTCTTGTCTAATAAATAAATCAACCGTGACATTGAGAGACATCTTATTAGTTTTAATTTACATGACACATCATTGACCCTTACAGGACTTCTCATTTCAAAGCTCATGGAGCAAGACTTTGGAGATAATAGAAGGGAACAAATAGCATTAAATAAAATTTGGGTTGGACAAACTCCATTCGCCCTTTAATTTTATTTGATTTAACCTAGTGGTGTAAACTTAGATGTGGATTCGAGAACTTGGCTATACCTGAATATGAATTCGAGTTTATAATGTGGTTTGAGTACTTACTGTGACGCCCCCAAAATCCCCACGCCCGAACACGGGGAATTCGAGACGTCCGGATGGTGACAACCCGGATCACCATCCTATCGACGGGTGCCAAGTGTGTGCAAAGGCAACAAATGTGCACAAGAAAAACGCAGCGGATAACGAAAGTCATATAACTAAGTACCAGAATTTTTCTTAACATAATACAAGCTATTTAAAACGTACATAGATAAAATATTACAAAACACAAATACAGTTTTAAACAAATAAAAAGATAACATCTGCAACCCGGCGGAGCCGCATCCTCGGGCTCAGCCTCCTCCTCTTCATCCTCTAACTCTGCACCAAAAGCTACGGAACCACGAATGGTACCGCAGGTAAGTAAAACCCAAACACTACCAGATAAAAACACATATAACTCAAACAAGATGCATGAAACATGCCCAATGCACAAACCCATAAAACACAAGTTTTCCACACACGCCAACAACCCATTTGGCCCAAAAACACATCCTTTCTGAAAAACACGCCAAAAGTCACATTTGGCCCAATATCTCGCCGGAAGTCCATCCGGCCCAATATCTCGCCAGAAGTCCATCTGGCCCACGCCAAAAGTCCCATTTGGCCTCACAAACCATTATCCAATTTTTAACCGTATGCACCATGACCTCCCCTAGGGGTCATCCGCACACCCTGGCTCCAGTGTCACACCGTAGAGTACCACCACGCATGTGACACCTAACGAGCGATGCCCAGTTCCGCGCCCCGCGCGTGCGTAGCCAAGCATCCTCTAGCCCTCGCCAGCGAAGGGCCACGGAGTCGGTGAGTAGGGCGATGCCCGGTTCCATGCCCGGCACGTTCGTAGCCAAGCATCCCCTAGTCCCGCTCCCGTCATCTCTCTCGATAACTCAGGGGACATCACTCAGTTTATTCCGCTCCCGAGTGACCAGAGGAGCTCCACCGAGATAATAACCCATCCCGGCTTGGGCTCGTGATACACACGCACCCGTAAAACCACTCACGCCAATACACAGGCTTTTCACACAAATCCCACAAACACACGTGCATGCTCCATGAAATGCCATATCAATGCATAATAAAATAATCCAACAATATAAATCAATAAAACAAGTAACTCCGTCCTCCATCCATCCGACCCCCGAAACTCCTCGGACTCAGTCCGGAATCAACAACCAACAACAGTAAATAAATTGAATGAGCAATATATATTAAAATCTGAAAATAGGGTTTGGAAAATACTTACAGCGCTATACGGTATTTTTAGAAAGCTCGCGGCGTTGCAAACGGCGGAGGAAAAGCAACGTAACAGTGTAATTTACACTGTGTCCGTGGGTAATAAATTACCCATTTTTGAACGGGGACAAACCAGGGCTTAGGATTGATAGGGAATGGTTTAGGGATGATTGTGAAGCTATTGGAAGTGGTGGTTGGCCGTGGGTGGCGGCGAAAACGCCGGAAATAGGCCGGAAAACTCAAATCGGAAAGCAAGCTCGTAGGAGCTGTTCCGGTGGTCGTTGGAGGCCGGAAATAGGTGGGTTAGGACGGCAAGGAGTCGGTGATGAAGTGGTGAAGAAATGGTGGCCGGAGGTGGAGAGACGGCGGCGGATCGGAGTAAAATCCGTGGGGAAAGAAATGGCTCTTCCGGCCAAACGGCCGGCCGGATGGGGGAGATATTTGGTGGGAAGGTGCGCCGGAGGGAGGGGGTTCGAACGAGACCGGCGGCGAGCCAAACGGTGGCCGGACGGCGGCGGTCTGGGCAGAAAACAGTTCCGGCGACAGGGGCAAAAACAGAGCAGGTGCAGCCACTTCCGGCGGCTCTCGAAAGCAAACGGCTGGTCCGATGGCTCTGAAAATTGGTGGGGATGATCTATGGTGGAAGGGGAAGAGAATGGTGGTGACGGTGCATCAAACGGTGGCCGGACGGCGGAGAACCGGCCGGTCAAAGGGGCAGCGACGGGATGGAGAGAAAAAGGGGCTGCTGCGTACGCGGGAGAGGAGGAAGAAGAAAGAAGAAGAAAAAAAAGAAAAAGAAAGAAAAAGAAGGAAAAGGAAAAAGAAAAAGGAAAAAGAGAAAAGAAAAGAAAAGATGAGGGAAAAGAAATGAGGTCCAGTCCTCACTCCGGAAACCAAAACTGATCCGCCGAAAACGATTTTAAAAACCGTAAAACGACTAAATAAAATAAACACATTAAATAAATTAAAAACCAATTTAAAACACATTAATTCAAAATAAATAAACTAATATATTAATTAAATTAAAAACAACCCTTCAGTGAAAATACACGTAAAAGCGGGTCATCACATCCTCCCCCCCTTAAAACAAATTTCGTCCTCGAAATTTGTGAGATCAAACCTCAGCACCAAGCAGGATACCATAAACAACTCCGATTATACTTGAGAAAATCATACCATCATCCATTTCCACACAAGTATGAAGAACGCGCTTCCCAAAAATACTCCTATAAGCAACTCCATCATATTCGCACTAATCTCCCAGAAATGCATCACGTCTAGAACTCTTAAAGCGGCCACGTAAACCGAAATCACCATATCCACAAGAACTTCAAAACCGCACCCAAGCAAATTTCAACAATTAGTACTTCTTATTAGAATGAATTGTATTAATCTCAATCAACTCTTATGCTATATTATCGAAACTTTCATTGTATACCATATCTTGGTAATCTAATAGTCACTTCCAAAATAAACCATCAATAATCATCATATGCACAACTAAAATATTACTCTCCAATTACAAGTACCTGCTTGAAATTTCGAGTCGTCACTAATTACCCAAATTCAGCACAAAATTTAAATACCTAATTATCTCCAAAATATCACGCTTCCGTGCGCACTCTGATAACTCGCCAAAATGTAAAAAGACTATATCCTCATAAAATAACACCCTTGAGTACAAGCTAACTCTAACACCTGGAAGCAAGAAAATCCTTTACCACACTTTGATAGAAAATAAAATCTCCCAAAATCGTGAATCATCACTCCTATCCCTCAATTATCTCTAGCTACCTTAATCAAATCAAAATCATCCCCTAAATTCTGAATATCGTCTAAATTTAGAGATGACTAAACACACTACGAACCACGATTGAATTCACCATAACCTTAATAAACCCTTCTTATAAACTCACTTACCTACTTCTATTCTCATAACCCTAATATTAGCACGACTATTTCCTTCAATTGCATACAAAATTAAATCTCAAGATAGGCCATGCTATTCAAACCTCCAATCCATCAAAACTATGGCACTACTCTCCTGACTTCTACTGCTTATTACCTTACGTACCTGTTTAGGTTAATCACCGCTGATTCCCAAACTTCCACTTTCAAGATTTTATTATCCACTACACCTGGCGACTCAACAATCTCTCTTCTAGTTAAATAAAATGTATATAATTCTCCCAATTGGACACTCAAAACTCCAAAAGAAAGTATAGTCTCAAAATTTAAATTCCTGTGTGACCTCAAGTCACAATTAATTCTCTAAGATAGTCTCCACAATAAATGCCAACTATCACTCCAATTGGTAACCCACTTCAACTGTACACTCCGATCAACTCACTAAGAACTCGAAGTTAAAATCTATTGAATTTAATACTATCACATCTAATCCATTTTCAGTACTCACCAAAGCCATTTCTCTCAAGCCCAAAAAGAGACTAGGATTTGTACTCTCCGAAATCCATACACCCTCACCACCACTATAAATGGATCTCATGTATCCTTAGCTAAGATCAATAATCATTCTAACGTATAAGTGATCCATCACTTCCATTTCCAACATCCGTACCTTATCCTCAAAATAAACAAAATTTCATTTCCCAAAACTGCATCATCTATTATCCTCAACTCGGTATGAATCAATCCTAAAACTTGTCACTATAACCTCGAGCTATAACAATTATTGCCAACCCACATTCCATTGAGTAACACGCTTCGACTGAACGCCCCAATCGATTTACCACTATCACGTGTCAATCTTATACGTCCTTAGCCGAAACCAATAGTCATTCCAACACACAAATAGTCTATTACCACTATTTCCACCATCTCGACTTATATCCGCAAATCAACATGACTCATTCCTATATCTGCTTAACTTATACCCTTAATATCAGTAAATAGTTATCGCTTAAAGCTTTGTACTGAAAATGACCTTAAACCTGCTAATAATCCGTTCCCAAAAGTTTCTAGAACATAAGGTCTCAACTTCAATCGAATTCAATACCAACAATTAAACTATTGCTTCCAAAACCTCAATGGATCTATTTCTTCCGAACCGACAAAAATCATTTCCTAAAATCGATTACTACAACCTCGAGTTAACAATAGTCATTTTCTGAACTAAGTCAATATCTACAATCCTCAAAGAAGTATATGAGCTAAATCATTACCTTCCATTCTCAAAGAAATGTACCCCAAAAAAATTTCATATTATTAACTAAACTCTGATCAACCCCATTTTAATGGTTGCAAACTAATCACTCTCCAGAGTGGATCAAGCTAGCACCCCAAGTCTGTAAAATTAAGAACTCAACTCTTATTATAAATTGGTCCTTCAACTCTGCAATTCTAAAACCTTAAATCAAATAAGAATAATTTCTAAAATTTCTAAGATCAATGAGCTTACACCCCATAATAGAACAATCGGCTCCCAAAACCTTTAAAATCTAATACATTAACGGATAATAAGTCATTTTCTGAAATCCTCGAGATTGATAGCTTTAATCCAAAACATTCACCTTAAAACTTGTAAATTTTTAAAACCCCAATTGCCACCAAATTGTTCATCCGAATAAGCGAAATTTAAAACTTGAAATTTAATTATTTCCCCCAAAGCTTGTCGAACCTAAAACCTTAATTACCAAAATCTTATTTCCTAAAATCTATAAGGCCTCAAACCTTAGATAAAATTTTCTTAAACCAATCCTTAAAGTTCGTTGAACCTACACTCTCCTATTCTATAGCTTCATTATATAATTTCTACAAAACCTAAGACCTCAACCGTCTTAAGCGACTTAAAGCTAACTCCCCTCCTTAGTTGCAACTTACATTCCTACTCCCAAGAAATTGCCTAATCCATGTCGTTCCCTTCTAGCCACAATATTATGAAAGTAACCCACCTTTATAAAAATTCAACCCTACTTCACTAAGTTTTTTTTTTTTTTTTTTTTTCAACAACATTCTCAATAGTACCGTCCTCCTGTCATAGCACAATCCTCAATCCCACTTTAACACCGGACAAAACAAAACAAAACAACTTAAAACAAAATAAACAAAACAAATAAACAACATACTTGCAATTCAAATAAAATCAAATCAAGTTAAAGAAAAACAAATAAAACCATCGTAAAACCAAAAACCAAAACCAACATCACACAGCAAGAAACAAAAGAAACCAGCATGCAAAAACATAACCAAATAAATAAAAACAAGCAAACAAGTTCAAACAAATAAAACAAATCAAATAACAACTTTACTTAACATAATTTTTGAAACACAACCTTTAAAAACATTCTGGTACTACCTACGGGACATGTGGTTTTACCCAGAGCCAAACCGCTCTGATACCACCTGTGACGCCCCCAAAATCCCCACGCCCGAACACGGGGAATTCGAGACGTCCGGATGGTGACAACCCGGATCACCATCCTATCGACGGGTGCCAAGTGTGTGCAAAGGCAACAAATGTGCACAAGAAAAACGCAGCGGATAACGAAAGTCATATAACTAAGTACCAGAATTTTTCTTAACATAATACAAGCTATTTAAAACGTACATAGATAAAATATTACAAAACACAAATACAGTTTTAAACAAATAAAAAGATAACATCTGCAACCCGGCGGAGCCGCATCCTCGGGCTCAGCCTCCTCCTCTTCATCCTCTAACTCTGCACCAAAAGCTACGGAACCACGAATGGTACCGCAGGTAAGTAAAACCCAAACACTACCAGATAAAAACACATATAACTCAAACAAGATGCATGAAACATGCCCAATGCACAAACCCATAAAACACAAGTTTTCCACACACGCCAACAACCCATTTGGCCCAAAAACACATCCTTTCTGAAAAACACGCCAAAAGTCACATTTGGCCCAATATCTCGCCGGAAGTCCATCCGGCCCAATATCTCGCCAGAAGTCCATCTGGCCCACGCCAAAAGTCCCATTTGGCCTCACAAACCATTATCCAATTTTTAACCGTATGCACCATGACCTCCCCTAGGGGTCATCCGCACACCCTGGCTCCAGTGTCACACCGTAGAGTACCACCACGCATGTGACACCTAACGAGCGATGCCCAGTTCCGCGCCCCGCGCGTGCGTAGCCAAGCATCCTCTAGCCCTCGCCAGCGAAGGGCCACGGAGTCGGTGAGTAGGGCGATGCCCGGTTCCATGCCCGGCACGTTCGTAGCCAAGCATCCCCTAGTCCCGCTCCCGTCATCTCTCTCGATAACTCAGGGGACATCACTCAGTTTATTCCGCTCCCGAGTGACCAGAGGAGCTCCACCGAGATAATAACCCATCCCGGCTTGGGCTCGTGATACACACGCACCCGTAAAACCACTCACGCCAATACACAGGCTTTTCACACAAATCCCACAAACACACGTGCATGCTCCATGAAATGCCATATCAATGCATAATAAAATAATCCAACAATATAAATCAATAAAACAAGTAACTCCGTCCTCCATCCATCCGACCCCCGAAACTCCTCGGACTCAGTCCGGAATCAACAACCAACAACAGTAAATAAATTGAATGAGCAATATATATTAAAATCTGAAAATAGGGTTTGGAAAATACTTACAGCGCTATACGGTATTTTTAGAAAGCTCGCGGCGTTGCAAACGGCGGAGGAAAAGCAACGTAACAGTGTAATTTACACTGTGTCCGTGGGTAATAAATTACCCATTTTTGAACGGGGACAAACCAGGGCTTAGGATTGATAGGGAATGGTTTAGGGATGATTGTGAAGCTATTGGAAGTGGTGGTTGGCCGTGGGTGGCGGCGAAAACGCCGGAAATAGGCCGGAAAACTCAAATCGGAAAGCAAGCTCGTAGGAGCTGTTCCGGTGGTCGTTGGAGGCCGGAAATAGGTGGGTTAGGACGGCAAGGAGTCGGTGATGAAGTGGTGAAGAAATGGTGGCCGGAGGTGGAGAGACGGCGGCGGATCGGAGTAAAATCCGTGGGGAAAGAAATGGCTCTTCCGGCCAAACGGCCGGCCGGATGGGGGAGATATTTGGTGGGAAGGTGCGCCGGAGGGAGGGGGTTCGAACGAGACCGGCGGCGAGCCAAACGGTGGCCGGACGGCGGCGGTCTGGGCAGAAAACAGTTCCGGCGACAGGGGCAAAAACAGAGCAGGTGCAGCCACTTCCGGCGGCTCTCGAAAGCAAACGGCTGGTCCGATGGCTCTGAAAATTGGTGGGGATGATCTATGGTGGAAGGGGAAGAGAATGGTGGTGACGGTGCATCAAACGGTGGCCGGACGGCGGAGAACCGGCCGGTCAAAGGGGCAGCAACGGGATGGAGAGAAAAAGGGGCTGCTGCGTACGCGGGAGAGGAGGAAGAAGAAAGAAGAAGAAAAAAAAGAAAAAGAAAGAAAAAGAAGGAAAAGGAAAAAGAAAAAGGAAAAAGAGAAAAGAAAAGAAAAGATGAGAGAAAAGAAATGAGGTCCAGTCCTCACTCCGGAAACCAAAACTGATCCGCCGAAAACGATTTTAAAAACCGTAAAACGACTAAATAAAATAAACACATTAAATAAATTAAAAACCAATTTAAAACACATTAATTCAAAATAAATAAACTAATATATTAATTAAATTAAAAACAACCCTTCAGTGAAAATACACGTAAAAGCAGGTCATCACACTTACTCAAATTAACCCGATTATAATTTGGTGAGTACTCATTTATAAAAATTTGGGTATCCGGTTACTCAAGTTTTAATCAAATATTCGAATTTGTCAAAAATTTGTTTTAAAGAAGAATGCTACGTTCACAAAATAATACCATTTTATCTGTAAGGTAACTTTTTTAAATGTAAAATCCAATTACAGATATCGGGTATTAATTTAGAACTGGCATTATATAACTGTACCTGCCTCTGAATAAGGGTAGTACAAAATCTGAGTACCCGCCCAAGTAAAATTCGGGTGGGTCCTGCTCGGATGAACTCGATTTTCTAGGTTCAAGATTGGACTGCACAAAACCAACCCGGATGCACATGCTTAATTTAACCCGACTGGATTAACATATGGATTTTTCGCCCATTTTCGTGTGAGCCAGAATTTGGGCCACCATGTGCAGAAGCAGAGTCAATTTTCAAAGTCAGACCCGGCCCACAAGACTAGTCTTAATGCGCGGTCTCCGACAAAGGAATAGGGATCAAAGTTGGGAAAAAACCTGGCAACTCTCCATGTCGCGTGGAAAGCAATATGACACAGGAGAACGCATTGCCGGCACAGTACATATGCCCAGCCGCCTAGGTAGACTCCCTTGGGCCCTGCTTTTGGCGTACTTTCTTGCGCGCCTTCTCTTCCCTCTCCCAAACAGCACGACCTATCGCCATCTTGTTTCGCGCAATTGCTACGTTCCCTGCCTATTTCTCTGTAATCTCTTTTTACGGAATGACATCGTAGCATATCAAAATCACGACTTTGCGTGGTGGAAGAGGCGAGACTGACTGTAAAAGTTGGCATTTTTCGCTTTCGTTTTCTTATCTGTTATTTTCATCTTTGTCTGGGTTTCTTTCGTTATTTTTTATATTAAATTTGTTTTGATGACGGGAAATTATCAGTTATCGGCGACTTCCTAGTGGAACAGAGGAAGAAATTTGTTCAATGGCGCTTCGTTTCGAGGTAATGTCTTTATTTGCGGGTGTCACAGTACGTATGTTTGTTAGTTTTACGTTCAATTCGGTTTACTCCGTTCACATTTTGAGTTCCAAATACATATTAAGATCCACATTTTTTATAAAACAGAGAAGAATGCTTCATTTAAGCAGACAAGAGAGAGGAGATAAGGTTGCTGATAGCCATTTTAGCATCGCATAATTAAAATTTACTTGGAGTTTTTAGTTTTCCATTGTAGAAGTACCGGCCATATTTTTTATTCATGAGAAAATTGAGAGAAAGGAAAAGAGCAAGTCTGCAAATGGCCAAGGAAGGATTTTATGTAGGCAAGATTTGACGTTAATGGGAAGTTACTGTGGATTGCAATCAACTAATGCCTTTTCTGTTTACATCTCGCTTCTCCGGATGTTTGAAGCAGCGGCTGTTTGATTATTATTGTCAGTAGACGGGTAAAAAGGAGGAACCTAGACAATGAATGGCAAAATCGTTATGGAAAAGAGCAACTTTGTAATCTGCATTTTGTTATCTAAAGGTTGTTTCTTTTTGTTGTGTGGTGTCATTAGCTTTTTACTGGGACAGTGGTTTCTGTTGACATTGTACGCAATATGAATTGTCACGAAACTGACTCTTGCCCATTGTAATTTGTAAACTTTGTTTATGGTTGTTTCTATTTGTGTTGTAGATTGTTATATGCTAATTTGTCTGGTCAGCTCTTTCTGTTCTATGCCTTCAGATTCTTGGGAGATTCAATCGTGCTCGTGCGGCCCAACTAACACTCCCGCACTTTGTGTGCCAGACACCCCTGTTTATGCCTGTTGGTACGCAAGGTTAGAGTTATACAATCTTATGCCTGTGGGTAGGCATTTCAATTGATTGTTTTTTGGTACATCAGTCAAAAGCAAATACTCATACGTGCATATGTTGACATATCCATGAATGTGAGCAGAGATGGTTGTTAACTTCTGTTCTATATAAGATTCTATAACATTACTAGGGTTTTTCTATTTACAGGGACGATCAAAGGGTTGGCTACCAGCCAGCTTGAGGAGATTGGTTGCCAAATAATACTGGGAAATACGTATCATTTGGCGCTTCGTCCTACTTCTGAGCTTATTGATGAATTGGGGGGTCTTCACAAATTTATGAACTGGCCCAGAGCATTGCTTACAGATTCTGGTGGCTTTCAAATGGTTGTCCTTAAAGATACAGTATCTTATTATGAATCTAAATTGATTCTATTTTTCTCTGTCATCCCAATGAAAAAACCAATAAAAAGTTTTCCTCTGTTGTTGATAGTGATTGTATACTACAAATGGTCATCTGTGTATGTAGTTTCAATTGTCGCTCTTAATATTTGTGAAAGCTGTTTGTGGCACATAGTTTCAGTAGTCTACCTGTCATGTCTTCTCACCCTTTTATGTTGTTAAATACTGTTACACATCAATTATCATTAAGAAGACTGGCAAATGCTGCATTGCCATATGAATTGATTAAAGTTGACATATGAAAAAGGATTACAATAAGAAAATGTTGCCTAAGGCAGTGAGACAGGCATGGTGATTTGTAGAAAAGGACATGATCCTATTAAACACTGAAAATGTCTTCTAATGGATTGTTCCTTTGGGCAGGGGCAATAAATTTTATTGGGTTAAATGCCCATGAATTTCTTATTTTAGTTGTAAACCCTAGTTAGGTATGACTCATTTATACATCCTGTGTACTTGGCTATGCCTGTTATTTTATGAACAAAACTTCTTGATTACCTATGAAAAAACAAAAAGAATGTCTTCTAATGGCAGCCCCAAGTAGTTATTTTCAGAAAGCAAGGAATCTTTGATCTTACCATTAGCCTTAACTACAACATGGGAATTGTGTCTGAAATTAAGTCAAAACAGCATTTTAGAGTGCAAATGTTAGATAATGTATCGGTGACATATGATTAAGCCCTGATAATTTCTTCTGAGGGGCTTCTGCTGTTTTATCTATTGTAAATGCACCTGGGAAAAAATTGGATTCTGAATACACATTCCGAGGTGAACAAAGGCTATTGTTGCCTCACCTGTTCATAATTCATTTGTAATTGAGTCTTTAACCATAATTGCCCTTTTTCTCGACTTTACTAAAACATACCTGAATTAGAGAAACTGTTTCATATCTGTCATTAAGCCAATACCTTGACAGCACTGTAGCAGCAACTAAAAGCACAACCTGAATCCTTTGTATTATGAATTTCATTGACTTCATGAATGTATAAGATGGGTTAAATATCCGATGCGAAGTGATGCATCCATTTTTTTCTAATTTTAGTTTTAGTTCCAAAAGCTTTAATCCTTTGGCATGTACTTTGTTCTTTTTACTGGATTGCTAGTAAAATTACTGGCTAGAATACCAGATGATGCTAATGAAAACTGGTTGTCATCGTTAAGGTTATTTATTCATTGTGACTATAATTTAGGCATTTGAGGTACATTTATTCTCTCTGTCTTGGCTAGGGTGTGTAATTTGCTTGTCTATTTAGAGAATTTGAGGTCCTTTCAGTTAATGAATACAATGGATTTACTTTTCTTATTTATTTCCTTTTTAGTTTTATCATTAATGGAATTTTGATTTTTTTAATCTTTTCTCAGTTTTGGAGTGTCATTTTGATATTGTTACTCGAATGTAAATGTGATAAATTTATGTAATTTAGTTTGTTACTCCTTGTTGGTCACATTCTTTATCAGCAACTCCAGCCTAATAATGTCTGCAGTTAAAGTTCATAATTTATTTTGCTGATGTTTTTCAGGTGTCGTTGTTGCATTTAGCTGATATCACTGAAAAGGGAGTTACATTTCAGGTATCTTTTTTTTAAAAACTTTTTTTTTTTTTTCGTTTTAATTTATGATGTTGGCGAAGTTTGCTATGTGTTATTTTTTTTTGAAGGCAATGGTTTACTAGATGAGAGTTTATTTTGAAGTGAAAATTCATTCTAAGGACCTGAAGAACCATCATGTCTTTCTCTTGAATTTATGTGTGAAATCTGTTATGATTAACATCAAGAAGTAACATAATACATGGGTGTAACCACATAATTAAGATGAATTGTTTCAGGATTTAAGAAAGCTGTTGAATATATCCACTTTTTTTTTTCTTTCTTTTACATGTCTTATGTTTTATTATTAAATGCACAAGTCTAATATTGTGTCATCAGTATATGTTCTTTCTTTTTTTCAAATATGCACGATTTTACTTTTTCTTATACCTGTCTTGTGTTTTATTACTAATGCACGTCTAATCTTGTGTCAGCAGTATATGTTCTTTCTTTCAAATTTGCCACCCCTTATTGTGTTGAATGCTCTGTAGAATATTTATTTCCCCTTGGTTTTAGTGACTAGTTCTCTGTTAAACTTTGTTAATTCGCTGTAAAATTCTTATTTAGGTTTCTTGCTTTTACCTATTTATGCTCTTTTGTAATGAAGAAGTGGATTGTACTACTGTTTTGATGTTGCTTGTAACTGAGGCTTCATTTTCTTACTTCAGTCACCAGTTGATGGAAAGCCCATGCTCCTAACACCTGAGGAATCAATCCAAATTCAAGTAGGTACATTCTGATTGTTTGTTGTTAACCTGTGGGCATTGATTTTATTTTGTAGAAGTCCAGAGTTTCTTGTTGAGTCTTTGATCATATGGAATCTGTGACCATGCTTTTTTTTAATGTCATCAAGAACGAAACAGAATTTATGGGCTTTCGATGCTATAGCTCACATAGTTGATTGCCTTTTTTCTTTTGCTGCTGCAACCCTGAGATTTGATTCTCTAGCTATTGGGGATGCTCCTTCTCTGGAGGTCCCCTCCATGGCAACTCTGGTACTTTGTTTATTGGCTTTGTCGATAACATTTTCCAGTAATGGTTTTTTCAATCTTTAATCTCTTTGCAAGGATATTGAATCTTACCTATAAAAGGTATTGAATCTCTCTCTCTCTCTCTCTCTCTCTCTCTCACACACACACACACACACACACACACAAGATTTTCTTCTCTGATACTTATAAAAAACAAATGAAGTTTTTCTTCTCTGAAGAGAAGTTAGCAGAGAAATTTCGACCGGAGTGGATTATTTGTATGGAAATTTAATGAATTACCACAATTGCTAACCTAATCAATATATGAAGAACTGCTACTTTATGTTTTTAATGTACTAATAATGGCCATAAGAATTACTTATTAAAAAAATAATGACCATAATAATTGATGAATATCTAACTGTAACCGAATATGGTGAAGGAGTTCGGCGGGGGGTTCTAGTCATTCCGGAAGGGTATGAAGGCTTGGGTTAAATTTGTTGTCGAGTTGCGTAGATTCACTGCTCTATTTCCTCGCAATCATGGAGATGGGTCATTGGGGAAAAGCTAAAATAATTTATCTGCTCACGAGAACAACAATATGGAGCTGAAGCAAAAAGACCCAAGTGCAACCATGGTGGTGAGGCAATCATATGCAGAAGCTCTGAATATGGGTCATGCTTCAGTGGCTTTGTTTGATAATAGGGGTAAGAAGGGAAGTAGCAAAAGGGTCTGCAGCCTCTACAAATTGCGCATGGACATATTCCAAGTCAGAAAGGCTGACTCCTCTGAAAGCTTAAGAACCGTTTCTTACAAAATAAGGGATGAATTTGGTCTTCCCAATGGCATGCACTGTACATTGAAAGAGATGCAAAACCAGCTTACCGAGTTGAAGGCAGCAGTTGCTATGTTATTAACAAAATTGGATGGGTTAGGCGTGTTAAGAGGTGGTAAGGGGGCTGCAAGGCCCAATCAGGGGAAGTCAAATCACAAGTCATTTACACAAAAGAGTGGGCTTGGCATGTTAAGAGATGGGCCGAATCTTATAAAAAAGAAAGTTGGGTTTGGCCCAATTTTGATATCCAGACCCAGGAGAGTGCGGTGGGGCAAAAAAAGAAAGTTGGTAAGGGGGCTGCTAGGCCCAATTTTGTTAAGAGGTGGTAAGGGGGCTGCAAGGCCCAATCAGGGGGAGTCAAATCACAAGTCATTTACACAAAAGAGTGGGCTTGGCATGTTAAGAGATGGGCCGAATCTTATAAAAAAGATCGTTGGGTTTGGCTCAATTTTGATATCCAAACCCAGGAGAGTGCGGTGGGGCAAAAGGAGAAGTGGGTCATCTATATTCAAAGTGGGTTCTACATCAGGTATTGTCTTCGAGACGGCCTAAAGCGCCTCCCCCCTCCCCCACCAAGGGTGTCACAGAAATGTTCACCAACAAGTGGAGCACCCTTTTGTCAATGTTCTCTTCACCAAAACGACGGCACCCATGATGGAACTTGGGGTATTGACGAGTCTTGCAGGAGTTTATGGGTTTTCCACTAACCCAAAACTTCAAATGGCGCACGTGGCTCCACTACCTGTGACGGAGGGAACCAATTCCTCGATACCTCTTCAGGCACCTTGTGGGTTGACATCATCAATGGCGCTGTGGAGGAGATGTGAGATTGAGGGACTGGTGTGGAGGAAAAGATGGGGTTGTCATTGGTACCTTGCGAGGAGGAATATTTAGGGCCTAACCTACAGTTTGGAGTTGAGTCTGTGGAAGATGTCCCCCTGATCTCTCTTCCGCTGATTAACAATATAGCCAATTCATCATCGGATTGGGTTTTGTAAAAGGTAAATGAGACACAATAGTTTGTGAGGATTACATGTGGAGGATTTGAGGATTTATTCACAACACTACTCACAGCAATAGAGGCAAGTCACATACTAGGAACAAAATCAAGATCTAAGAATAGCAGAGTTGAAGAGTCTTACTTGGGCAATCAACTATGACACTAAGGGAGGTAGTATAAGTCGAGGGAGGATCAGAGGGAAGACAGAACCAATTGTATAGTTCTAGTCTCCTTCGGAGTTTACAAGTATTGAGGAGAATGTTGGGGAATTTACAGCGGCTTGGTGTATGGGCAAAAGTTGGTTAGGTGGGATAGGCATTGGTGCACTGGTGATGGTTTGGTGAGAGCTCGCAGTAGGCACATCTTTGGGCTTGGGCTTTGTTAGGTTCTTTTTTTCTAGATGGGCTTTATGCTCCTTTTTTCCTTGTATCTTTTTCTGCACCCCAACTAGGTGTTTCTCTTGTATACATCCAATGTACTTTGCTACACCTATTGTATTAATAAATTTTTACTTATGAAAGAAAAATATATACTTTTCTTCGTTCTTTTCATTTTTGGCCCTAGGGGGAGGGGATTGAAGCCTGTACCTATTGGAATATTTTAATTATTTGCAGAAAAAGGAATCTTTTGATGATTTGAATATACTATTCTTTTCTTAAGATTTTTCGTAGTGGATGTAATCTCCCCCAAAACTCACCTGTGAACTATGTACGATGTCAAAATTTAAAATGTAAACAGAAGTACAAAATCCAACAGTCAATATTTTTGGTTTGTGCTTGCATGTCTTTATACGCAGGACATTTTTGACAAGAAAATTTGTTTAATAACCACTGCATAAACACAATATATGTTTTTTCCTCTTTATTATTTTTTTTTGATAAGTAATAGAAAGCTTTATTAATAGAAAGATGGGCATAGCCCAGGTACACTGGAGGTATACATGAGCATACACCTATTTAAGATCTAGAGATAGAAACAAGAAAATCATGGAAGCTTAGGCCATTAAAATCTAAAGCCATGGCCCACATAAATAAAGTCTTCCATAAGAAACTCCGAAACTCTTCCGATGAACGTTCATTGTCGTCATCTCCTTTTAGTAGGCTACTCTTAGCTTTTATTAATTTGCTAAAATAAAAGGCTGTGTATCTTCTTTTTGTAGGCCATTGTTAGCTTTTATTATTCCCAGTGTCTATGTCATTGATTATGTTAACAGTCAAAAATACAAGATTCATCTCAAAGCATGACCTCAAACTCCAAAGGCTTGAGTGCTAAAGCATTGGTTTTGTTCTTTGAGTAGTTCATTCTTGAATGCTTCATGTATCCTTATTTCTCCCCATCAAATTATGCAGAACAGAATTGGAGCAGATATTATTATGGCTCTTGATGATGTTGTGAAAACAACCATTACTGGCCCACGTATAGAGGAAGCCATGTATCGCACTCTTAGATGGATTGACAGGTGCATAGCAGGTAAGCCCATTACTCCCCAGTGGCATCGTGCTTTACTGCACAAATGAATGAAAGCAACAACCAAAAGGGTTGTAAATCTATACCTCATCAACCTTAGTTTTTTAATGTAGCAGTGTTCTCGGTCCTTCTAGAACTGGCTAGCCTTGTAAACCTAGAAGATCTTACCTAAGGTTCATTGCAACGTGCTATGCTTGCTTTGCTATTTAATTGATTGGAAGCTTTACCCTTTAGGTAGGATACAATAGCTAGGTTAGTGAGCTTTGTAATAGTCATACTAGATTGATAGAACATGTAGCACTTATGCATCAGTAATAAAGATAGTGTGATATGCTGGCATTTTCCTCTTTTCCCGGATCCCCTGGCCTTTCACGGATTTTCCAAGAATGTTTTTTGCTTGCATCTAGCATTTATATAGAAGCACTGGTTTTCGTTGAATATATTTCTGGTTAAATTAGGAAAAATCTAAAATCAGAATGTAGCGCAAAAGTGGCTTTTACACCCTCCAATTACACACCACCACACCATGATTCTACCAGTTCTACAATAAACTAAAACCACAGCGAATTAAATCTTTTTGAAAGGAAAATTCTAAAACCCTAAAATATGAACCCTAAACTTTTTAAAAACTCTAATGCTAATTATTTTTAAGAGCTTTTTTATTCACTATTTTGACTGTCACTCGGGTGGCAGCCACCACCCCGAGAGGTCCCCAGGAGTTCGCCAGAATCTGGTGACAGGAGTTTGCCAGATTCTTGTTGGCCAGCAACCACCATTAGTTTTTTTAAAACAAAAAATTGTGAGTTTTGATTGTGTGTGGGTGAGTATATTTTGTCAATTACGTTTTCATTGACCCAACGTTTGATTTTTCTGATTCAATATTATTCTTGCTGCATCGGTTCCTGTAAGCAGCTCACAGTAGACCACATGAGCAGAATTTGTTTGGTATCGTACAAGGTGGATTGGACCCCGTGCTAAGGTGAATCCCAAATCAATGTCCAATCTTTTTTCATCATCTTTTTTTTTTTCCTTGGCTGTGCCATGTATCCTTAATCTCTCTCTGTTCTGTTTCTTTACCATTTTTTTAATGTCATAATTTTCTAATCAGGGATATATGTGTTAGAGGCTTGGTTGATCGGAATTTACCTGGGTAAGTGTATGTTATTTATAGTTAGTGGCTGATTCTTCTATGTTTAAGCTCAGCAGTACTTTTAGCTCATCATTGTTTTCATGGTAACTCATTAAGTATTCAAGGGTGGTTTGGAACCATGGCTATTTCTTTCAACATTATTTTTTTGATAAGTAAATCGAAGTGTATTAATAAAGGAATAGGCAAAGCCATGTGTTACAAAGAAAGCCCTAAACTACGTAGGGACAATAGATACAAGGAAGTCATGAAAGGCTTGACCATTAAAATTAACGGCAATGGTCCAAGTACAAAGAGTTCTAAAAAAGAAAGCTTTTAGTTCCTTCGTCAATCTCTCTTTGTCCTCAAAAGTTCGTTCATTACGCTTTTGCCATACGCACCACATGATACAAATAGGAATCATCTACCAAACAACCTTGATCTGTTGATTGCCTCTTAAATTTGTCCAGCTAGCTAGTGCCGCCACAACTGTCTCAAGCATAACCCAACCCAAATCTAGTCTATTAAATACCTCGTTCCATAACCCACGAGCTACATCACAGTGTAGTAAAAGATGGTCTACCGATTCCCCCCTATTCTTGCACATATAACACCAATTTGCGATGATCACCCTTCATCTTCTCAAATTATCTGTTGTGAGGATCTTACCCAAAGAGGCGGTCCACACAAAAAATGCAGCTTTGAGAGGCGCCTTATGTTTTTTCCACGGGAACTGAATAGGAGGTTCTTGTGATAGAGACTTATAGAACGAGCGAACCGAGAACATACCTTTACTTGTAGGTAACCACCACAATAAGTCAGCCTGCTGATTGTTATTTTGGAGGGAATACAAAAGGCTGAAAAGAGCTTCAATACTATCCATTTCCCAATCATTTGCCGCCTGGCTAAAATTGATGTTCCACTGAATTTGTCCCCTGCTATTTTCCTAGCATCCACCACTGAAATATCTTTTGCATTAGCAATCCTGAAGAGAGAAGGAAATAGATCCCTTAAAGCACCATTACCACATCAAGTGTCATGCCAGAATTAAAATCTGGCTCCATGACCTAGGCATAGTCTTGAATGGCGAGAGAAAACCCCCCATCCTTTTCTTATGTGTTTCCACAAACACTCCATAAGCCCCTTTCACTTCATTGGAACACCATCCTCCCCATAAACCACCGTATTTACTCTCAATCACCATCTTCCATAGGGCTTCTGGTTCTTTATGTTATCTCCACAACCATTTTCCAAGTAACGCCCGATTAAAAAATCTCAGGTTTCTAATGCCCAAACCTCCATTAGATATGGGACCACATACCTTCTCCCACCTGACTAGGTGGAATTTAAATTCTTCGCCTATTCCACCCCACAAAAAATCTCGTCGTAATTTCTCAATGCGAAGCGCTACATTTGCTGGAATAGGAAACAAGGACAATCAACATTATTTTAAAATATTTGGACTGTATTTTAAAGTTTTGAAGAAAGCATTTTAGAGCTCTCTTTTGCTAATTTTTCTAAACTTTAAAATAAAGTATTTGAATCTCTCTTGATATATCTTATGCTACCTCTACATAAATAATTTCACAGTTTGCACCTTTAACAATATTAGTTCAATGCTTGCGGTTGTCTTTAAAGCTTGACAAAGTTTAGTTTGAAGCAAAATTGGATTTGTGACAAAGCTTTCCCTGTTTTTTTGGCTCTTTTCTAGTTTTTCCTCTCCTTCTCTGATTTTTTATTCTTTGTACAGTTGCAACTTATCAGTGTTCACTATCTTTCTGCTTGTCATCAGCTTTCTTTCAACCATTTTAGATATTCTCTTTACATGCTAATATAAGCACATACGCTTCATTCACAAGTGATCACTGTTCTTTAACTTATTGTTGTCGTGGTTCACTGATCAAGGAATTATATTAACTGAGTTTACTCTTGTGACAGCTATGCTATTGGTGGCCTTGCAGGAGGTGAAAGTAAAGATTCATTTTGGCGTGTTGTTGCTCAGTGCACTGCTGCATTACCTGAGGATAAACCACGATACGTTATGGTGCAAATTTCTTTCTTGAAATCAGCCTACGTTCTCCAGACATCTCGATTTCTTGTGAACTGAGTGGTTCTTTTCATATTTTTAATGTCATAATATCTGTCATATCTTTCAGGGTGTTGGTTATCCACTGGATATTGTAGTTTGCAGTGCTTTAGGGGCTGACATGTATGACTGTGTTTATCCTACTCGTACTGCTCGCTTTGGCACAGCTCTTGTACCTGAGGTGATAGCTTCGTCAACTACATAAATTGTACTTTTGCAACATTCCAGATATTTAAATTTTTTAATCCTCTATTGATCTCCAAGATTCTCTCTGTACTATTAATTTATATATGAATGGTATATATATAGCTGGTACCAAACCCATATGTGCAGGGTATTCACAACTGTACCATGATCCTTCTTTAACATTAATATATCTCCTTTCTAACCCCATAGCCGGCACTTCCTTTCTAAACCTTTATTTGGTCTAATACCTATAAAATGAAATTAATATATCTCTGTACATAGTTGCCAATCAACTCCAGCTATCTATGAACTATTAGTGCTTATAATCTTGTAATTTAATATCGTTTATGTCCTGTGTTTCTGAAAATAATGCAGGGAGTGCTGAAGCTAAAACACAAGGCAATGGCTGATGATACTCGCCCCATTGATCCTACTTGTGCTTGTATGGTGTGCTCATAACTGAAACTTGTTGGTTTTAATTAGGAATGCATATATTATAGTTATGATACATGTCTGCTTTATTCTATTTCTTTCACCATAGGTCTGCAAGAACTATTCTAGGGCCTACATTCATTGTCTTGTTACAAAAGATGCCATGGGATCTCAGCTTTTGTCATATCACAATCTGTACTACATGATGAAGGTAAAAATATAAAGTTTTCGTATAATTTTTATTTCTTTTTTTTTATTATTTTTTTTTATTTTTTATAATTGCAATTGACTTTCTTAAAAAAATGCAGCTTAGCCGAGATCTACACACATCCATAGTTGAGGAAAGGTTTCCAGAGTACGTTTTTTCTCTTGCTTCTCACTTTCCCTTTTCCTTCTACATTCTTTCTGAATTAACCCTTGTTTAGTGGATAAATTTATGCTGATTTGTACGTTTTGCAGTTAAAATTCCTCTCATGTATCTCTTTGGTATTGACTAATTTGATGTTCTTAATCTTATTGTAGGTTTGTATGCACGTTTTTGCTGAAAATGGTATATTTCTTGGCTTCCTGCATTCAGATTGGACCTTTGTCTAATCTCTAGTAAATATCGAAAAATAAATCCTTTAATAATTCGCCATTCGCAAAACACACACACACACACTCATTGTTGGGGTTACTCCCATCCTTTTTACTTGATACTCTGTTGAGTTGATTGTCAGACTTCTATTGTCTTTAGCTGTAATCACAAGTGTAGGTCTTATTTCCTTTTTCTCTTTCAAATTTTGCCTTTTCTTTGGTAATAGGAATTGGAATCTTATTTAAGTTTCTCTAGTTTGCCTAATGTTTGGAAGTCCTATTCTGAACCATCAAGACTTCAGTGCCAGTGCCATAGACAATTCTGTGGCACAAGCGCATATGCCTTTTCTTCCCTTTTCTTTTAAGAAGCTGATGGTACAGTACAGTTTCACTCTGGATGTATGGCTTCTCTCTAATTCTGATTTCTTGGTGCTCAACAAAAGTTGAAATCACTCTCTCTTCTTATTTATACTTTATGGATATGTACCTTTCTTTAATCATCTAGAAAATTACATAAAATTGCTATTGTTGTTTGTCAGACTGTATTTTTTCTTGAAGCCTTTTACTATTACTTGGTATTGATTTACCTGCTTATTGTCATATCATTGTATAACTATTTATCTAATTGTTGAATTGGCCATCTGATGAAACATTTAGGACATTACTCTTGAACCTTCTCATCTCTTTATTGCCTTGTAGTTTCCTGAAGGTAACGTCCCTGAATGGGTATGCAATGCCATGGAGGTTGCTGGAATTGATATCTCTTCCTGCTGTGCTCCCTTTTCATCATCTCAAGATTTAGAGTCATAAAAGATACCCAAAAGGAGGCAGGCTTATATTGAGTTCGACTTGAAAGAAGTTCAAGTGAAATCTAACTTATAGATTATAACACAGGTGCAGCATAAATTTTGTCGCCCATTTTGTGCTGCTTCACACGGATTTATGCCCCAAAGATAACATTTTTGTAGTGCATTGTTGAATTTATTTGGTACTCACACCTTGAGATTAATTTTTGTCACTTTCATTTCAACTTTGAGGCCTTAAAGGGGTAAAAAATTTTGTTTAATGGAGGCTAATTTTGTTGCTTGCTTCTTTCCTCATCGGGGCAGCCATGAAATACTCGAGTAATCAGGTACGTTGTTAGATGTATATGGTGTGGCATTAAATGATTATAATGTTTAAAAATCTGGTGTGATTGAGAATTGTAAGAATAAAATTTCAAACGAGTTTGTGGGAAGTTAGAGATAGCAAGGAATTGGTTACATTCCTGCAGATGAGATAATGTCACTGAAAAAGCACCATGGTATTATCTGTAGGCATGCTGCATTGAGATCTGATTCAAAGGCCTGTAGGTATAGGTTGAAATCCACAGTGGCACTGGACATTTCAACAGAATAGATGCCTTTGCTAGCCTTAGGGAGGGAGAAAAAATTAGCATCAATGCCTTTGTTGTCTTTTGAAAAAAATAGTATCAATACCATTTATGCATACACATTGGTATGCCATAAGATATGTTCTGGAAACCCACGTGTCCAACAAAAGCGAGAAGGACAAAGTCTGTGTCCATGTCTTGTGGCTTTTTAAGAGTATGAATTCCACAATAACAAAGCCACTTTGCACTTTGAAAAGTCTATAAGAGATAAGACTTTTGGGCAGTGTTGATCAGTGTTTTTCACAATATCTAGACTAGAGCACTTTTCCACCCAATCTTCCCATCTCTTCCTTTGGACTGTTTAAGCCACTTAGGGGTTGGATGAGTTTGTCCCCACCCACAGGTCAATGCAACGTAGCTCTGCCCCCATTCCATCTACCTGTCATTTCCCCAATATTTTCTTATTTATTGTTTTAATAATTTGTTGTATCAACATATTGGCAAATGTGACGCAATTCTTATCTGAAATCTTGTTATCGCCAATCATATTTATCGATATTACATATGATTTACCAGAGAACAAGTTCATATATCACTATCTAGTTAAGATTTTATCACGAGGGTGCGGTGCACGGGACTGGAGTTTACTCTGCAAGAGTGGGTCCAAAGGGCCTTGGAGAGGTTTCCTGACATAAAAATAAAAAAAAGAAATAATGAAAGTTAAGCCCTGGCTTAGCCACCACTCGAGATTAGAGAGCAACTTGATCTATATCAATCCCCTCTGCTTGAAGAGAACTCAAGATTGGGTTAAAGACTGGAAAAAGCTACCTCATGGAGAGAATGATACTTCAACCCTCTATGTGTTTCATTAATTAGGAAAACTTAATGATTAACTCTTCAGAAGTTAACTTTACAGAAGTTTATCACTTAATTAAAAAAATTATTCAATGAAATTGTAAAAATAAAAAAATGCACTTGAGATCAATTGCAACTTCTCATAAACTTAGAGCATATATTTTAAGGGAAAATGATGTACATACAACCATTTTCACAATTTTTTACGCAACAAAATGTTATAAATGAGGTACATTTCTTGTAAAATGCCTTATAAAAATAATATCGTTTTATAAAAATACTCTCAATTTAAAACCATTTCCAAGAGTGTCTTAAGCATGTCCCACAATTTTTGTAGTTCTCACACTGATTATTATATAATGATTTTTAATAGAGCTTCGTGATTTAACTTTTCTCTTTTCCTTTCATTTTATTTAGAGTGGCTCTACAGTCACACATGATGGATCCAGACTAAGATACCGCCTATATTTTTTTACTTTTTTTCATGTATTTTTTAAATTATTTTAAATATATATTTTTTTAAAAATTCATATTATTAAAAAATAATTTCTTAATTATTAAGTAAAATAAAAATAAAAAATAAATTTTTTTTACACTATCGAAATCCCTAATCGAGATATCAGGTGTGGCTTTAGCAGAATTCTATTCTGTATTTTCCAAAAAAACATTTTCCTCAAATGTGATTTTACCTTTTCACAACCATGTTTCAATCATACTTTTAGCTTTTCACAACCATGTATGGGTATTATGACCATTGACCATGTTTTCCGCATTCTCCATGTTTTAAACTGATGACGGTGTTACATATTAAAATACTTTTTAAGACTCTTATTACAATTTTAAACAGATGCTAAGTCTTAAGTTTGAATTCAAATATGCATTTACTTTAAATTATTAATATTAGGCACCCAAGGATTCACTGAATGATAAGAAAGCCATCTCAATTACTCCCTTCCATCATTATTGTAAATAATAAAAAAAAAAAAGGTAAAATTGATCCAAAACTTATAGGCCTGATTTGGATAAAGATATGTTTCTATTCTATCTCCTTTCATCTCATCTAAATATTCAAATACTTTAAATATAAATATTTTTTTATTTCAAATATTCAACTTTTTCATTTAATTATTATATAATTATTACAACTTTTCTAAACTTTTAAACAAAACGTAAAAAGCAATTTAATTTTTTTTAAATCTTCAAAAATAAGTATTAAGAAATTATATTCTAACAGTCTTTTAATTTTATAATATTTTTATTCAAATTTTTTATCTCTTATTTCTCAAAATCTTATAAAATATTTTAATTTTAATTATGTTATTTCTATTCATAAATTATCTCACTTTCTATTTAACGAAGATCTCATCTTATCTATCTCAACTCACAAATCAGTCGAATGCTTCAATTTTTTGTCTCCCTTGAGAAAATTGGGTAAAAATCTATGGCATCTCCAAAGCTCGAGGTTTGTACAATTCCCAGTCAGTTCCTCTTTTAATAATAGTAGTGGTCTTGCTGACACCGCTTTTTCAAACCAAGAACTTGCTCACAACTCTCCCGTTCCTTCCTTCAGCTCTGTAAAACAGTGAGGGACTTCAAAAGATACGGCTCTAAGCATTTCAGTAATGCAGCAGCTCGATAGCTCAGATTCCTTGGGTGCTTTGATCTCATTCTGTCCACCTAAAGGTAAACAAAATTCATGAAGAAATTCTTGTGATTGGTAGCTTAGTTGTAGATGCAGACATAGCTTTCATTATTTCAGACCTGTGACAAGATTCTGCCTATGATTGCTGTCAAAGCCAAGGGGAAAAAGTCCTACGTTGTTTCAATTTCCAAAGAAATGAAAACCTGAATTCAACAATTCTTGTTACCCAAAAATTTAAGTTTTTTGGGTGTTTTCGCCTTTGATTTGACACAAAACTTCCACCATTGTTTATGCAGAAAAGAATGAACAACAGAACACACATGGTTACGACGCAGAATTCCAGGCAATGCTGGATAGGATAAACCAAGAAGATTTGGGGTACGAAACCGGCCTGATCTTGGAGAAGAGACAGCGGCTGAGCTTGAAACAGGTGAAGGAACTGGAGAGAAACTTTGAGGTGGAAAACAGGCTAGAGCCAGAGCGAAAGGTGAAATTAGCAGAAGAGTTAGGGCTGCAACCACGGCAAGTAGCAATATGGTTCCAAAACCGCAGAACCCGTTGGAAGACTAAGCAATTGCAGAGAGACTATGGCGTCCTTAAAGCCAGTTATGATGCTCTAAAGCTTGACTGCGACAATCTTCAACAAGAAAAAGAAGCTCTAAGCTCAACGGTATATGAATGAAGTCTATTTTGATTGCATACCAACGTGGAAAATTCCCTTAAAACTTAACTTGAATTTTGGAACTTTTTCTGGGTTTTTGGATTGCAGCTGAGAGAGTTGAAAGAGAAGCTCTACAGAAAAAGTGCAGAGAGCAATCACTCTGTAGAAGAGGAGTCCCTAATCTCAGAGTTCAACAACAACGTTTCAGAACAATATAAAGCCAGTGATTCACATGAGAATAAGAAGAACAAGGCAAGCTTGGGAGCGCATGAGAATTCCAAAGATGGGTCATCGGGTAGAGTTTTTAATGAAGTCATGAAGGAAGAAAACGAAAGCAACACGATGTTTTCTATCTGTTTCAATGGCTCGTCTTCTTCCTCAAACTCAATGGTGGATCCGTTTTGGTTCTCTGAATCCAGAGCAGTTGCAGATAAAACATACCAACCTCAACCTGTGAGGATGGAAGAGCAGAGCTTATTCCCTATAGAGGAGTCTTGTAATTTCTTTTCAGTTGATCAAGCTCCTACTCTCCATTGGTACTTCCCCGAGCAGTGAAACTTAACTTCGAAGTTGTTAATTCTACATTTGCATGCAGGATGCGTCTGTTTAGTTAATATATTTCTACAGATATAACACAAATCCCTGTTTCATATAGTATCGTAATAAAGTTTTGAGTTTTGAATCCTAACTCTACACTTTATCCGTGTACTTGTCAAGTAAGAGTTTGATCCACATCCAAAGTGATTAGCGGTCAAGATGTCTATCAATGAGAACAGGCTTTATTATAAAAAAAAAATACTTTAGTCACACAAAAACCGTACAAAGATAAGTTTACAAACTCATGTGAATTGAGACGTAGCACTTCAAATTGTAAAATTATTTTTCTTATTACAAAATACAGTAGCATGTAACGTATGGAGTCTAGGAATCTCTCTCTCTCTCTTGGGAATTCAAAAAACAACCGCAGATTGTTTGCACTGCGAAAGGTGTGATGGTTTAAAACTAAGCAAATTTCCAGGCAGGAGGTCTGCATTGATAGAAGAGCCAAAGCCTAAAGCCTCGCCGGATGATGGCACATGATGTTTTCGATTCTTGAGGGTTTTTGAAGGGCGTCGGCCATCATCCAACGCATGTGGTTGGTGAAAAGTAGATATTGACGCATAGCTAACACTTGCATGACAATGACTGTTATTACTGTTGCATTTTTCACCCCCAGCAATTTGGAGTTTTGGGACCAACTTTTCAGCCATACTTTTCAATCCCTAAAAGCAATTTTTAGAAGAGTAATGTTACGTACACTCATTTTTATATATTTTTTATGCACTCTATTGATATAATTGATTAGATTAATTTTTTTTAATACACAATCAATCATATAACTGGAGTGCACAAAAGAATCCGCAAAAATGACTGCATATAGAATTTTCCTTTTTAGAAATAGAAAGTATTTGATTAGGTTTTGTTTGGTAACTAAAAATTTTGAGTTTTAAGATTAAATATTAAAATATTTTAATATTATTATTATTTTAAAATTTGAAAAAGTTAAAAAAAAGTTGAATTACTTATTATATTCTGTATGGAAATTTAAAAAATTTGTAATGATAATATGAGAATTTTGTGTTTGAGATGAAAAATTTAAATGGCCAAACAGTACCTAAAAGTACAGCTTGAAATCTAATATTTAGGCAAGAAATCATGCTTTTCTATTTGTTTGATAACTTTATGTATACGATATGTATTTTTCAGTTGAACTATAGAACCCTATGTTTTTGGTGTTTGAATAGCAAAAAGTTGTTCCAAGACATGACTAATTTCATTTGCACGTAATTCTAAGGAATGTTAATCACGCCAATATCCTTTGAAATTCATATATTTATTCAATCAATAGTCTATGCATTCAAATGTATAAGAAGTCATGTGTGTTAAGCCATGAGAGAGACCTACCATGCCAAAGAAAAAAAATTGGGTAGGCGATGTTGGATAAAATTAGAATTATTCTTACGGTAGGGATTGAGATTGACATGTGCGTGATTTTGATATAGCTCGTAGTTAAAGTTATGGTCACAATACTGACATGCATCCAAATTATTCAAATATGAAGAATCTTCACTATTTCGTGTCATATTTGCATCGATTTGTCTTTTTGAGACAATCCAATGCGTGCCATCAACGTGGAGTCTATCAAATTGGAATCATCAGACCCGAGTTCTCCTACATCAATAGGATACTTACGATGGTAGTGAATGATAAGATTTTAATTTATTGTTCAAACTATATATTATCATTTTTGGGATCTTGGACATCATGCATATTTTGTTTAGGTAATAATCTGAAGAATCTTTTTTCTCAACATTTTTTCAAAAATATTTTTTCTTGGCATTTGATTCATACTTAAAACCATTTTTTGTTGGGGTGTCTTTATAAGAGGCATGGGGCTATACCTCATAGCTCAAACTGTAGAGACCACCATTTTAGCAGCCCTTTTAGACTTGACTAGCCCTTTTAGACTTGACTTTGGTGGGGGCTTGGGACGACGAGAGTTCGTTTATACAAATATCTTTCATTGCCTACAGCACATTAATCTCGGAGTCATGATCTCAGCCTAAAAGCAACCTTTTTTTTTTCTGATCAAATTGCTTTCACTTTTTTCTTAGGAAGATATATAAAAATTATAGTAATCACACCAAAAGGGGTTACATCTTGGATCTTTATAAAGGATTTAGACCCACTACCATGCTTTTTAGTCATACCAATCATGCATATTTGGTAGAGTTTGATTGAACAAGTCCAACCAATCAACTTGTTTATGACTTGTGAACAAATTGCTATTTAAAGATCCTCTATATATCCTAGCTAGTGTATAAATTGCTAATAGATCATCACTACTATTGTGTATATTAATTTTATTATTTATTTTATATCTTAATATTACTTCTCACGTATGTGTCAGACTCTCTCATTACAAATAAGTGGATCAAGCACGAATATTTCACTAAATAATAGAAAATATGAAGTTTAAATTAATAAAAATATATAGACTTTGTTATTAATTTTAATGTCAATTAACATGAAAGAATACAATGCGTGTGTGGATAATCATATGTACTTGTAAATTCATTTTTGCTTGCCACTTCGTAAAGCTTCAAGAGTAGATCTAGAACTAATGAAGATGGAGAGTACAAGAGTCCCTTTCCAATACACAGAACTTCATGTGAGAAAGGGACATAGGGATCAAAAAGCTGCTGCGACTACCTCCCATGTCTAGTTATTGTCAGAGGTGGAGGGGGCCACGTCTCTGATCAGCCATGCATATTTTACTGTTAACTCCCCCATGGTATCTATAAAGCATTTTGCTATACAACCTTCCAACATCTCAATATCTCATTTTTTTTTTTTAATTTTTATTATTTTTTTTTTTATCAAATGTTTAATATATAAATAATGAATAAAATAATTAAATTAATTTAAAAAGAATAAATTCAAAAAAAAATATTAAAAAATTAAAAAAATATAGGATGTTGAAGTGTTGGAAGGTTATGTAGATTTTTTCATCTATCAATCTAGCTAGCTAGCTAGCTTCCATGACAGCGTCCTTCCTGGGAAGTGAAAGCCAGCCACCAAATGCCCTTTTGCTCCAAGATAATCAAGCAGCGGATGCCTCAAACTCATGCCCATTATCTAACATATCACCATGGTCAACTTGTTCACGAGAATGAACAGCATTTTCTCTAATCAGTTTAATGTGTTTGAATTCGTGTCAAGTCGTGTGGACATCAATCTAGCATTGTTAGATCGATGGCAAAGAGTAGCATTGTGAACACAACCCAATACTTGGATTATCAATCTAGCAGCAGCACATACTGTTGATCATCATTCAGGGGAGACTATCTTTATCCAAACATGTTCCGTAGATGAACCTTAAAAAGGGGCCTTCGCTTGGGCGCCAGGAGAGATAAACTTGTACTGTCCTTATGTCAGTCACTCCGCTGCTGGGGGAGGGGGACGTGACATTAGTAGGGGAAAACAAAACAAAAAAAGAAAAAAAAAGGAGATTGATGATGGACGAGAGCAGTGTACGTTTGGTGTCAAGATCACATTGATTTCAGTTGTTGGCCACTACCTCACTCATTCACTCGTAAAATCTAGCAATGTATGTAGCCATGACATTGGGATTCCTTCTTACCCAAAAACCCAAAGGGCATGGAGATTCTTTTGACAACAAATTAGAACATGACCCAAGATTAGGAAAAGACGGAAATTAACATCTGGCATTATCTTTTTCTTAAAAGAAGGAACACTACAAAAGCCTGTTGTTATCATCTCATCTACGACTGAAGAAATTCCATCGGTCTGCGACCCAAAAAGAAAGGGAGGATGGAAAAGGAAAGCCACCTCAACGAGTACGGGTTTTTGTCTTCTTCCCGTTGTATTATTTTGATGCTTAGAGTCGAAGGGATAATTTTCTTACACTTAAATATCTTGAAAGGAAAATATACTATGTTGTTTGTCTTATCAATTTGATCGTTAATATATTTTATTTTATTTTAATTTTTTTTTTACTTAAGGATTTGGAAAGTCACTATTAATATATTTATGTTTTCTTTTAAAAAACTATTTAAAGATGTTTAAAAAATATTTAAAACAAAATATATATATAAAAATAATTTACATTAGGAACCCACCAAGTGGGCGAAACTTTTTTTTTTTATAAAGAAAATAGGCATATCTTCAATAATAAAACAGTACAAGACTTATCTTTCAAAAAAAAGAGATGAGATCTCCATATATAGGCCCCTCCTCTAACCATATAGCCTCCACATCTGCCTTAATAGCCACTCTAGCAAGGGTATGAGCCACACCATTGCCTCTCGGTAAGTAAATGCAGTGGTCCATGAGCTGTGAGCAGATAAGAAGAACCTAGCGTCTTCAATCATTTAGCCCATCAGGAAGTGTCTTCACTCTAGCATTAATAGCATCCAATATTTTGGAAGTTTTGATTAATTTGAAATCCGGAAACTCAGGTGGGGGAGGCATTATTCGGAACTATCAAGTTGGAGTTGTGGCGGGATTTGCTCACTCTTATGGTCATGCGACGAATACTATTGTAGAGTGTAGAGCGCTCCTTGATGGGCTTCGACTGTGTCAACAACTGGGATTGAGAGATGTTTTGGTAGAGTCAGACTCAATGGTCATAGTTGGGTGGCCGGGTGGCGTCCGGAGTGTGTAAATATTGGTTCATTTGAGATTTTTGAGAGGAAATTACAACTATTGTGGAGGAGCTTAATGTTCACTTTCAACGCATTTTAAGAGAGGCAAATATGACTACGGACTTGCTGGCTAAATAAGGCACGCAAGGAATTAATTCAGATTTTTGTGATGCCTCCTTTTTTTTTTTTTTTGTTCATCCGCTATAAGTGAGTGTTTTTTAATAAAAGTGAAAATGGGTCACTATTGGACATGTGTGTGACCTCAGCTTTTTTTAAAAAAAAAAAACCCTTAAAAAAACAACCTGTCATAACCCTAGCTCCTCACACAAAGCATAGCATTCAACAAGAAAAACTAAGCTTACCTTGTCTTTGGGTGCACTTAAAGCAGCCACAACATTTCCATTACAGTCCCTTATAACAATGTCAATTCTCAATCTCTCACTAATCTTGTCGAAAGCATCATCAAAATTGGCTCTGAAAAAAGGACTAGCTAGCTTCTTCCAAAACTGCCTGACCTCTATTGCAACTTCCCTCACAACACTGCTTTGTCTCTGCCGTTGGGCTATTTTAAACTCTTCAAATTCGTCCACTGCCATTTTAATAAATATAGTTGGACTTTTAAACTTATCATCAAATAAAAATGCATTTCTTCTAGACCAAACCTTATGGAAGACAGTAGCAACCAACTCGAGCTTATCTGTTGGCAATGGAGAATACAAATCAGACCACAGCTGTGTAAAATACATAGCACCACTAAGCCACTTTTTAACAAGACTCACCTCTTCAGCCCAAACATCTGAAACGGCAGGGCAATTCCAGAGGGCATGAACAACAGTCTCCTCCTCAATGTAGCAAATTGACACATTCTATTTTCAACAATTCTCTTCTGGTGCAAATTAGCTCGAGTAGGTAGAATATTGTTGAGTGCTTTCCAAATTAAATACTGCTTCATTTTCCCCGGGACATCCATTTGCCATATTCTTTTCCATTGCTCATCATCCCTGTCTACACAAGAGGATTCCCCACTTTTTTGCCTTTTTTTCATTAGATCCACAAAATAAGCACTTTTCACTGTATATAGCCTTTAGCAGATTTATACCAAATCAGTTTGTCTTAAGCACCTCTAATGCTAATGGGAATACTGCAGATTCTATGGGCTTCCTCCTTGTTAAAAACTGCTTCTACCACTTCTCTATTCCATACCTTTCTATCTTCATCAATTAAAGTAGACACTCTTGCTTCAACATCAAAGAAATTAATTGTAGATTGAACTTTATAGGTGAGATGACTAAGAATCCATTTATCTTTCCACTTTTGTATGCTCTTCCCATTCCCCACTCTCCACACAAGCCCCTCCTTCAACAAGTCCAGAACTGACCACAAGTAGTTTCTCCATATAAGAGATGGACAGTTCCCCAACTTTGCTTCTAGAAATTGAGTCTTCTGGAAGTACTTTTTCATGTAGATTCGAGCCACCAAAAAAACACTATCTTGAATAAATCTCTATCATTGTTTGGTAAGCAGGGCTCTATTAAAGCTCTCAAGATCCCTAAACCCCAAGTGGGCAAATTTGAGTGGCATAGTAGCACTATCCTTCTTAATATAATTTTTATTTTGAAATTTAAAAAATTTATATATATATAATTTAATTTGATAAAGTTGTATTGGATTTTGTGTTTAGATAATGATTAGATTAAAAAATTAAAAATTTGAAACTGAAAAGCATTTTGTATTTAAGTGATTATGTTTGAAAAGGAAATATTGAAGAATACCTCAATTTTCAAACTAGCCCGTAGTTAGAAGATTTAATTTGGTGCAACACCCAACTACTACTTATATATAAATATCCCTATTCAAATTCTTATACGTTCATAAATACTTGAGATTGGTCAATGGTCCAAATTCTAAAGCACAATAAGATATATAAAAGATGTCGCCTGTGTTATAGTTTTGTTGGGTTAGTGATGTTTGTATTGGTTTTGGGAGTTTTGTAATTAGGGGTGTCAAATCGTGTCAATGTGTCATGTTCGTGTCGTGTCAAGACATGCACATTACAATTAATGGGTCAACACAAACACAACCCATTAATAATTTTGTGTCAAAATCTCCAACACGAACATGACACGTTAAGATAACGGGTCAACACGACACGACACGATATGACCTGTTAGCGAATATAAATTAAATTAATATGATACGACATGACCCAACCCATTAACAAAAATAAATTAAATAAACACAACACGACACTATACGATCCATTTCAACCCGTTTACATTAATGGGTTGAACAGACCCGTTAGTGACCTCTTTGACCTGATTGATAAACTAACAATAAGTTTAAAATTACAATCCAAATAATAAAAGTACCAACAATATACTACTAATAATTATCCAGTACCAAATTACCAATTACCAAATAGAATACACAAATATGATCCACATTCCACACACATTGTAATAATATTAAAATTACATCCCAAATATAATAAACAAAACACACATTATAAACATCTTAATGATACAATCTCAAACATGATGAAAACACGGATCTAAACAAATCAACAATTTGAAGCATCCTCTTTACCCTTGTTGATCTCCAACTCTATTACATCTTCAGTTAACTTGTCCAATTTAACTACTTGTGATTCTATTAAAAAAAGGCATCAGTAAAGTTTTATATCAATTAATATTATTGTATTGAAAAATTACTATCATTTATTCAATAAAATAAAAATAATATTACCTTGCTCATTGCCATATAACCAATCTCTTGTGCAGACTAATGCTTCAACAATATCTAATTTTAGTGCACTCCTAAACTGATCAATGATACGTCCACCAATACTAAAAGTAGATTCAGAAGCAACTGTAGAAACTGGAACACTCAAAATGTCGCGAGCCATACAAGCAAGATTAGGATAACGAAATTCATTTCCTTTTCAAAAGGAAATAATGTCAATCTTTGCATTTCTATCTGCCCTAGATTCATCCAAGTAAAGATCCAATTGACTTTTGTGCAAATGGGCACTAAGATCATCATGTCTAAATGAATCAAATTCCTGTACACAAAAAATAAATAAAAATATTTCTTAATGATATGTGATATAAAACAACAATATAATATAAATTATTAAACAAAAAATATTATTTGATATTACCTGAAATAATTGTTTATTAACTGAAGACTCACTTTCCACTCCACTAACATTGCTTTTAGAAGTCATGGTAGAATATGTGGGAACACTAGAAGAAGTAGATTCCATGAAAAGAGATGTCATTTTGGTCCGAACATTCATAAACTCAATAGAACAATCTCCATAAAGCTTTGTATAAGAAAAATCAACAAAATGAAGCTTATATCGAGGATCCAATATAACTGCTATAGCCAACAACACATTAAACTCAGACAAATATTTCTCAAACTTAGTAAGCATTTGGCAAGACATTCTCTTCATATAGTCATCTTCACCCTCAGAGTACCGCTTTAACGTAAAATAAATCAAAAACATAGCTGAAAAGTAGAGATTGGCTGTAAGATATTTCGTCCCAGAAAAGTCACAAGTGGCTTCATAAAAAACACTCAATAAACCTTTAATCTTCTCTACTTTTTCCTACTCAGAATTTGATGGACAATACTTAAAATTGGAATCAGTCAACTCCAAATGGCTAAAGGCACGACGATAGAAAATAACACTCTCAAGCATAAGATAAGTAGAATTCCATCTAATGAGGGCATCCTGTCTCAACCCCTTTTTGCTATCCAAAGACATTTGATTTGTTGAATCCAAAAATTCTACTTTCCTTATTTGTGATCTTTTAACATACTTGATATTTTCACGAACTTTTTGAATAGAATGATCAATCTCTTTCAACCCATCTTGTACTACCAAATTAAGAATATGTACACAACAACGAAGATTAAAAAACTCACCATCACAAACAAGAGATTTCTTAATGTTCAACTGAGTTCTTAACAATTCTACTAAAACATCATTAGAAGATACATTGTCTAAAGTCAATGCAAAAATCTTGTGTTTAATTCTCCACTCACATAGTAAGTTATAAATTTTTTCAGACAAAGAGATGTCATTATGTGGTGGTGGCATAAAAGAAAAGTTCAAAACCCTTTTCTGTAAAACTCATTTCTTATCCAAAAAATGTGTTGTAATACACATATAACCATAAGTGGTTATAGAAGTTCACAAATCAGATGTCAAACTAATTCTACTAGGAGAATCATTTAAGAAACATCTAATTCTTTTTTTTTCTCGATGATACATCTTAACCAAATCAGCATTGGCAGTATTCCTAGAAATAATTGGAACATCTGGACGCAAATATTGTAATAAAGATCTCACCCCCGAATATTCAACAAATTGAAAAGGCAGTTCATACTTCACAATAGATGCTACCAACAATTCTCTATATTCATTGGTATCAAATTTAAGATTACTTACTGAAACAGATCCGGATCCACTATTTTGTGATAACAAACACTGACCAATATCTCGTGACCTTCTCTTGGGGCATGTGTCAATGTGACGCTTCATATTTCCGGTTTCATATTTGCTCGCAGCCATGTAAGTGACTCCAGACAACTTGCACCTAGCTCGTGGCTTGTCATCCTTTTTCTCATAATCAGGAACCATTTCAAAAAAAACTCCACACGTTTGACTGTCTCCTTCGTTTTGCTTTAGCCTCCTCATTTTGAAAACTTTCTGAGTCCAACGGGTCTAAATCAACAAAATCTTCATTTTATTCTTCTACCTCACTCATCTGACAATAACAAACAACAAGCCCAATTAAGAACAGAGATGCTCACAAATAAAGCCCAAACTCATCAGACAAACTCTTTCAAAGATGGCATAAATTAATGATGATGATAATTTATATTATAATAATAATAATAAAAATTATTATCCCAGCAAAAATATCCCTAATTCTTGTCTAATGACCCCTCTTTATCACACATGATGTACTTATACGTACTTTTTATTCAGAAAAAAAATATGGTCTGCCCATTTTAGCAAAGATGAAACAAAGCATTAGGCAAGTGAAATAAATTTGTAAAAATAATAATGAAATAGATAATGAAGAGAAATAAAGAATAAAAAATGTTTAGATTGATTAATATATAGTTGAAGCTAAATATAGAGCTAGGGCTGGTGCAACAAAACATTAATGAACCAGAATATGCTCTTTCTTGGAGAGAGAAACATGATGTAGAAGAACTTCATTGTCTGATGATAAACGAAAAGAAGATACATAAAGATAAACATATGACGCATCGATCCTAGCTCGTTTGATTCATTGAATTGTATTCACTTGTGCAAGATGTAAGCGAATGAACCCATTATTTGAAATGAAACATGGATTAATGGAACAAAAGAAATGAACAGTGGGTGTGGAATTTGCCAGAAGGCTTTAATAAATATGTATAACTTGGACTTGGTACTTCAATTTCCGTGTGGCACTACGCATTAGGATTGAGTCATCCAAAAGGCAAAAGGTCATATATATAACAAGACATTTTAGCAATAAATATTGGCGACCAACTCAAACCAAACCACAATCTTCTTCTTCCAGCAACATGCATTGCGGCATTATAACAAACACATGATGTCCAGACCGAGACATTCATGTAATATTCTATTCCAATGCAACACAAAAACCACTACACTCTCAATTCAACCTAGGCACTTTTGGTTTTCACTGGTCAAGCCTATTTAAAACTTTAATAATATGAAAAACCCACATATAATATTTTAATAGATTCATTTATCAATAAGAAACTCATACATTCATGCTGCTTGGAATATTCAGTCTGTTAGACAACTTATACTACTCTCACGTGGTGGAATAAGCAATATACTGCATTTAGGACAGACAAATATTCACTTACAGTGGGCGACGGCTGATGGGTGTCGGGCCGTGTGCGATGAGGCGTTGGTCTGGGTGACGTCACGACAGACACGATTTCAGAATCTCAGACTAAGGCCGGCGCGGTTGCTGGGTTGAAGGCTTGGAGTGATGGGTTTTTCCGGTTTGGAGATGAGAGGGTTAGTCGTTAGCAGTAGCAAGGGACTCAGGAATGCACCGTTTGACGACTAGAGGAAGCTCTGATGGCATGTGACGGCACCGTGGAGCTAGCTGGAGCAGTGGCCTGGAGGGGGGCCGTCGATGACTCGGGGTAAGAGAATCAAAACTCAAACTTGAAAGTTGAAACTGGAAAAGGGGGGGGCGGTGGATAGGTCATTAGAGTTAGGGTTTTTACTTTTTTATTTTCAGTTTTAGCCTTTAGGTATTGAGGGTATAAAAGTAAATTTCATTTCCTTAACGGGTCAAAACGGGTTGACCCGTTAGTGACCTGTTAAGCAATCGTGTCTTAACAGGTCAACCCGTTTTAACCCGAACCCATTAAAGTTAAACCCTAATCCGCTTTTATCATGTCGTGTTCGTGTTGGGTTAACGGGTCGTGTCATATATTGCCACCCCTATTTGTAATCCCAAATTCTTGCAGAAGGTATTGTTCTGAATTGAGATATACTTAAAAGTTCAAGAGGAATGACACCCCCACGCAACAAAAATCAAAGGAAAAACAAATAGAATAATACTAGATATAGTTTTTGGATATGCAAGCCTTACACACTTTTCTTGAAAAAAATAGGGCCCACCATTAAAAAATGAGTTCACAAAATTTGTTCAAAATTTACTCTCTTTTTTTTCATCTGAATCCTATATTTACCTTCTTTTTTCAAAATGATTGCATGAAATTTACACGTTTTAGAACTATATAATTCATTTCCCAAATTAATAAACAGGTGCCATCTTTGTTCACTACCATTTTGTACACAAATGCCCACATCCAATACATGATCACATGCATCCAAATTATAAATCTACATGTAAAACAAATTAACGAAATAAGCACAATTTTTTTTTCTAAGCAAGCATATTACGGATGTATTTAACTGTTAGAGAATACAATAGTCAATAGGGTGAGAGGCCCGAACATTCATCCCAAACCTGCAAATATAACACAAGAAAAAAAAAAAAAAAAAAAAAAAAAAAAGGATGTGGGATCAATGCCTTGAACCCTACCCATTTCTCATAAAGGAAGTTAATTGAAGCGGTTTTGATACAATCTAAAAATAGATTGTAAAGTTGCGACTAGAAATCATAGTGACAGTGACGTGATGTGTACTGCATTTTGTTAGTCTAGACTGGTTGCCGGAAACCTCCATTTACCTCTTTCCCACTGTTGTTGGATTTTTGGAAAACAATTTCGACCCCAAAGCCTCTCTATTGTTTTGGGTCAAATGAAAAGCCCTAATTCAAAATCATGATTGATTTTTAGCCCACAGGAGCCCTGAGTCGATTGGCAACCACTACTTCCTCTCGGGTTCTTGCCAAACAAAAGGCATCAGACAAGCTAGTGGGTTCGAACATCTTTACAGAAAGCCGAATATCTTCTCTAAGCCCACTTATAAAACAACTGATAATGAAGGATAGAGGCAATATTCCCTTGATTCTGCAAGCAAGCACCTCGAACTGTTGCAGATACTCTTCCACTGAAGAAACTTGTCTAAGTTTGGTGAGAGATGCAAAAGGATCGTCTAATATTGCCCCAAACCTGGCTTCAAATTCTCGAACAAAGTCCTCCCAACTCATGTCCATTATCTCCCACGAGCTGGTCTCCATGCATCTGTACCAAGCCTGAGCCTGGCCTTCCAAATGAAATGACACGATCAAAATCCAGTCTTGGGGTGGAATTTCGTGATAAACGAAGTAGTTCTTGACCCTGTATATCCATCCTGGAAGATCCTTCTCGTTGAACTTAGGAAAATCAAACCAAGGATGATCAGTTTTCCTCTGAATGCATGATCCTAATTTGCCTTCAAAAACCGAACCTTCGGAAGAGTAGATCATATCTTGAGTCTTGGACTGCATTCGGGTGAAAGAGTCGAAGCTGGAAGTCAGGTTACTCATCTGTTGCACAAGCTCATCAAGAAGTTTCTGCTGAGACTCCTGAGTTTCCTTTACCAGGGTTACCCGTTCGACAAGCTGCTGAGAGAACAGATCTATCCCTTTAGCCATGGTAGGAGCTAGCGCAACCCTGATACCAACTTTACAATGTAAAGACAGAGGAAAAGATATTGAAACGATTGGGAAATGAAGAGAAAAGAGAGAACGTTTTACCGTATAAAACAACCTTCTTGTCACTTTTGAAAACACGAGAAACATCGATACGGATTAACACAGAATAACAGACCCGATCCCAACATCAACATCACGATTCACAACACGTTCTCCATCTGCATTAACACTGTTAACAGATTCCTAATGACACAGATCTTCTACGTAAACACGTCTCACGTAAGAACCCCAACATCACGACACCTTCTCCATCTGCAATATTGTTTACAGATTCCTAATCACACAGATCGTCTACGTAAACACGTCTCACGTAAGCACCCCTACTTCACAACCACGTTAAACATATTTGCATTTTGCATTATTATTTAACGAACCTAGCTAGCTACAAGCTCGGAATTAAGCACGTGCTTATACAATTTTTGGAAGAGTGACAAAGATATTGCAATCCTGCAAAAATAAATCCATAATTTATTTGATTTGATGTGATAATTTAAATTTAATATATCATATAAAATTATGTCAATTTTTAAGTTTACTTCTATTGAGACAATTCACCAAACTTATTCTACGGCGGTATAAATCATTTCCATTAAATCGAGTCATCCAGTTTAAAAGACCATAATTAACCACGTAGGCTAATTTCAAAACGCATCTGTCGAATATATTTAAAGGATAATGTTAGGATACCTACCAAATCCCACCAAATATATACAGTATTATTACCATTTGCAAATGAGTTTTTTTTTTTATTTTTTTCTTTAAGAATGTACTTTTAAACATCCTTAATTATTAAGAAAAAATAAAAAAATATATAAATTTATTAATATTAGTCACGTCCTTAACGATTAAAAAATAATAATAAAATAAAAATAAAAATATAGAAATAGACATATTTAATAGTAATATTATTATTTTTATATTAAAATCATGAAGAAAAATAATGGGGGCCTTTTTTTTTTATTTTTCAACATTCGTAGCTCTTAAGATACGGTGCGTTTTTAATTTAGAGTTGACTCCGTCGCGCCGAGACCTTTTCCTTCATTTGAAACGCACAAGGTTTTCCACGCCGCCCCCACTGAAAACTCATCACAGCCGCCAATTTAATCTCGGAGTGGAGCCTACGCCAACTCTCAAGCCATCTCAGACGTCCATTTGGTCCTTCAATGGTCAGCCCCCGACTTGTCAACTTATCTCTTAACCCGTCAAGAAAGCAGTTTTTACGAAACAACAGAAGAAACTCACATGAAACATCATGGAAACACACCTCCCTACAGCTCTATAAACGCGAGATCATGTCCGAGCCAGACACCGACAGAAAACGAGATACGATGATCGAATGGCGAACGTGAGAAAATCATCAAAGGAGACCGCGATCATGGCCGGGAAATCCAAGCCTGATCATGTCAAGTGCAAGAAGCACCCAAAACACCGCCAATCACCGGGAGTTTGCTCGCTTTGTCTGAGTGAAAGACTCTCCCAAATATCCAGTTCTTCTTCTTATAGTTCACGAAGATCAACCTCTGCTGCCGCCATGGCTGCTTCTTCTTCTCCTTCTTCTTTGTCATCTTATTATTCTTCCTCCTCGGCTTCTTCTTGTTCCTCTCCAGTGCATCGGTACGAGCATTTTACCAAGGAGGGAAAGATCAGTTCAATATCGTTTCTGCTGAATGGCAAGGACGTTCTCCTTAAGAGCAGATCCGTTGCTTTCTTTCCAGGAATGAAAAGTGGACAAGATCATAATGATACGAAGAAGAAAGGTGTAGGGTTTTGGTCGAAGTTGATTCGTCCGAGAACTAAGAAGATGGAAGCCGAGACTTTGATGCACTCAAGGACCGTGAGAGAGGCAATGACTACTTAATTAACAGGGTTAATGGTTCTTCGCCATGGAAGCACGTTCCTTGGTCAATTTGTTTTCTTCTTCTTTTGTTCCTAGGTAGAAGAATGTATCTACATATTAGCTAGGTTTTTACAGAAACAAAAAGGAAAAAGAATGATCAAACAATAAAGCAGAAAGAACGTGATCCAAGAATTGATTCAATTTCATGTACGTGTATATTTGTGTAGTATTCGATCTGGTTCATGGGATTACGAAGAAAAAGCATGAAATCCACTCCTACAGTTACTTTTCCTGTCTGTTCTTATCATTAATTCCTTAGAGTTCTTGCATTTCTGTATACTGAGAAAACATATATAAATCGTTCCAATATGTAAAATGCCAAGAAACAGCATAATGGCACGACTTGACTCCAAAAAAACAAAAACAAGACTCCAATTACTGTTTGTTATGTGATGCCCCGAGCTGAATTATAAATTTTATTCAATGGTCAGTCCACGAGTTTTTAGGTTAGATTTTGGAGTCATCAGAATGTAGAGGAAAACATGCACACGTGACAGCAAGCTAGCTGGTAAATATAATTAATTAATTTGGGGTTTCAAGTTCCTGGCAATTTCCTTTTCCTTCTTAAATGGGTTGTAAAGTTCGACTTGGTAAGCTAGCATTGGAATATTGAAAATTCTTTTGACAGATAGAAAAGTATTCCTGGATTAAAATTCTTGGCAACTTCCTGATCAGGATCGATTTCCAAGTCATGCTGCTCATGAGGGCCGCTTGGTTTCCGATAATACAAAATTAAGAGAGACGACGTCGTACTAATTTAAAGTTTCCTATTAATTTATACCTTTTCAAACTACTCATGATCATCAGATCAGTTGGTTGTATATAGTTGTACCAACTGCAGTCTGCTTTATGAATTTATAATTATAAAAAATTATATATATAGTCACTTTTACGTATTTCTTACACACTTTACTGATGTAATTGTATGTAATAGAACACTTCTACATTCTTATGTCATGCATGCATGTGTTTTTTTCCTACCCTAAATTAATTGATGCTACTTACTATACTGTAGTATCTCGTAAAATTATTGAAAGAATTCCTACTCAAGTCTCACATTTCTAGTTGGAATGTGTTCTAATATCATATGTAATGCTCTAAGGAAGGCCGAAGTCCATCTGGATCTATACTCTTAAAAAACTAATCAAGGATATAATTTGAGATTCATTGGAACATTAAGGATTTGTTTAGGATTGCGGCATGAGTCTTAAAAAGTGCTTAAATAACCTTAAAAGCTTTTTAATAAAAAAAATTAAGTTATTTAGGTGTTACATATTAAAACACTGGCTATTTGGGTCTTTTTAAAAATTACGTTTGAGGAAAATTATTATTTTTATTCATTTCCTCCAACGTGTTTTTTCAAATAATGTGAAACGTAATTCAAATTTTAAAAAGATTGTTAATGGACGAAAATATCCATACAACTTTGGGATAATTACAACGTACTTTCAAACTTTTAAGAATATGGATATAATCTTTAAAAATTTAAATAATCATTATTTCTACCTCAGAAAGTACTTTTTTAATTTGTTTCCAAACAAATGTAATATGTTTGAAAGTGTTATAAATATTTAGTTACCAAATAGTAAATAATTTTTTAATAGTAGAACTTGTAATTTAAATTCTACGTTATAAGTCTTAAAACTATAAATTATATTTCTCACAGTAGTTCCAAACATATACTAATATAAAGAGTAAGAACTTATCGTTTTAAAACAATGGGTTCCCCTCTGCCGCCTTATCAGGAATATCACAAAAAATAATGCATATATCGATAGATCTTGTCTGTTGTTGTATCTAACATTCACAGCTGCTATTCTTTAAGCACTGGCTGTGACTAACCAACCAACACAACATTGAGGGCCCGAGCCCCAATTTCTCTTCTTTTCTTTTTCGTCATGGGCCCGACAATGTTGTCCAGCCTTTTCTTTTCTTTTTGTCATTTAATCCATTAGATTTATCCTTTTTAAAATGGGCCTTCTTGGGTCGGCCCATTTCTCGTTGCTACCCTTATCATTAAAATTGACTTAAAAGGATTAATGGTAGATACACCATCCCAACATTGGCCTTCGGCCTATATAGAGTGAGATATTATGCAGCCCAATAAAAAAAGAAAAAGATTACAAAAAATAACACTATACTTATCATCTCCTAACACTATACACTAATATCAATATACATATTTGTTATTTTTATCATTTTATTTAAACACACAACATAAATTTTCTTGAAACAAATTTGTATAAGTGTATACATTATTCAAGATAATTAGATCCACGACTTCTCCATCCCTTTTATTATTAGATCCACGACATGTTCGTATAGATTCTGTTAAAATTTTATCAGATATTAAAAATTTGAGTTTCGTTACATACAAATAAATTCGCGTATCAATCTACATATCAATACTGCTACCTTCATATTCAAAATTCAAATTAACATAATTTTCATTAAAATCTGACTTTCTAATTAATCACGATAGATGGGTACGTATATTAGTACATAGAATCGCTTATAATTAAATTTTTTCTTAAAATTTTAACAAGATGTAAGGCATACTTTAATAATAATAATAATAATAGTGTGAGCTACAATAATTATTAAGACTAGTCTATTTTGCAGCATCATTCCAATTCATAAGTTGCTAATTTGGTCCCCTCCAATTATATCTGTGCTGTATGTTAACATTTCTTATCGATCGACATCGTTACGTTACAAAATACAATCTAGACAGTAGACACCAACACGGACAACGTTATCAGAACTTGACTCAGTCGTACTAATTTTGACCTAAACGAAATTTCCAACCTTACTTCTGATGTGGAACCACAAGCCTCCAAACAAGCCAAATCATGTTTTGTGCGATGTGTACATGATCTCTTTCGAATTCTTGTCCCACCTTTAACTCTAGAATAAATAAAAGATGAATATATTTTAGAGTTGTGTTAATCATAAATTCATAGTAATATATAATGTCCAATAAACTGACCCACGTGAAAAAATAATCTTTTTAATGACAAAACTCATCTTTTCTCAAGAATAATTATATTTGAAGATCTTTATACCACATACCATTTACGTGATATAATTTAATTTAAAATTTAAATATTACAAATCAAATTATATCACGTACATAATAACCAATGTAAATGTTTTTAAATAGCACTACTTTTTTTTAAAAAGAAAATTGCGTAAAATTTACTCATTCTAAAATTATACGTCACAGTTAAGTTTAGTAACTCAAAATTTTCATTTCAAACATAAAATTATCATCTTATCATTATAATTTTTTAAAATTTTTATACAAAATATAATAAATAATTTAATTTTTTCAAATTTTAAAATAATAATAATATTAAAATATAATATTTTAAATTTTTATTTAAAATAAAAAATTCTCAATCGACTCCCCAAACCAAAAATATGAAAACAAATTAAATGCCCCGCTCCTACCAAGAAAAGATCGAAGTACCTCTTGTTTGCTTAGAGTTGACTAGGTATGGTTTATTTGTCGTAATCACACATCCGACGCCGACTTTCACGGTGGGAAAATTAATGTAAATTGATCCACGACTTTCAAAGTTTTCCTTTACCGCTTAGCGTAGCTTAGAAGGGAGTCACGTACACATGTATGTTCCACTTATGTTGCTAATTGGATCATGACTTGCTTTTGGTATCTTTAGTTACTATTTATGTTACATGTAAGATTTGTAATTTTTTTCAATTTAATATCTATTTATATGTAAGATTTATAATTTTTTTTAATTTTTTATAAATATATTTAAACTCATTTTAATATTTAAACATATTTAAACTCATCTTAAGTGATACTAATAAAATTTACTCCAACATCTTAACTTATTATTATTTATAAATAACTCAACTTATTTCAATTTAACTCAACATCTAAAGAGAACTTAACGTGTCATTAAATGGACTTAGAAATAGTCGTTTTCCTTCTAAAATAAACGACTTCCACTTCCATGATTCACTTTGAACGTATTGTGCACTCTACGTGAGTGACTGCTTCAATTTCCCATGTAGACTTTGATATTTTCCAAATCTTTGTTGATTTTATTTACTTTAATGGTTGATTTGGACCCCAAAAATAAATCTTGGTCTTAATTTAATTTCTTCAATCATTTTCACTTGTCAATAACATCAATCGAACCTATCTTTCAATTTATGCAGAGGTAATGAGAGAGGTTTAAATAGTAAATTAAGATGAGATAAAAATTAAAAATTTAAAAAAATATTATTAGAATATTATTTTTTAATATTATTATTATTTAAAAATTTTAAAATTTTTAACTTCTATTAGTTGGTATAATTGTGATAACTTGAGACTTAAGCTAAATGAGAACAATATTTCTAAAAATCTTGCATGGAGTTCTAACCTTTTCAGACACTAATCTATGTTGGAGGCCTTTGGGCATGTGATGGTCGTTGATCATGATTTGTTTAAATATTTCCATAACTCCGTATGTTTTCATCAAGCAAAGGCATGTGATATGCCTTCTGCAGGTTTCTTCTTTTGTTGATTGGAACAACTGTTACACAAGATAGGAAGTTGAGACAAAGTGAATAAAGGGAAGGGCCCCACTAATTGGTCTCAATCATCTTGATTATTTATACCATGCTAGATCAGCAGCCACGTGTGAAACATCAGACAGCAGTCGCAGTACCAGTGCCACATTTTTTTTTTTTTTTCCTAATCAAGCTTATATAATAAAAGAGAAGATGAGTTCATTACAAAGATAGAGGTGGATCCTTTCCACTATCCAAATATAGAAAACATTGAGGGATAGAAACAAGGGGTAGGTTACCAAACACAAGGTTTGTTGCTGCCCACTGCGCCACGGAGTGCGCACATTGATTCTGAGATCGATGGATTTTGGTAAATATCCAATCTTGATGATCTTTGACATGCGCTCGAATATCTTCTATGATCGGGGAGATCGACCAGAAGGGGGTAGAGTCTTTACACTCTATCGCTGAAAAAACAGACTGGGCATCACCTTCTATTGACATGTTTCATGAATTTCCTGTCATACATACTGCCAGCAGGGCTACCTTTACTTCTGCTACCAGAGAAACTGAAGAAGGGATCTTTTCTGTGCATATTTCCAGAATCTTACCCGAGTGATCTCTTCTTACAGCTGATGCTACTGAAAAACAATCTCTTACCGCTGTATCGAAAGAGATACTTTGAAAACCAACAAGAGGAGGAGTCTACATCTGAGAGGGAGATTTGGTCGAGTTTTTTCCAGCCCAAGCGTTTTTGTAGCTTTCATAAGATGTGTACAGTTGTTTCCTTGCATCTTCCATCGAGAAAGTTGAATGGTTGTGAACTATGTCATTCCTCTTTTTCCACAAAAGATCTAATAAAATGACTGCATAGAGTTGGAAATGATGACAATCTTGTTCCTGTAATCCCAAAAATTTACCTGGATGGATAATCATTTCTATCCAATCTGAAATTGAATGAATGGGCAATCTCTCAATATTTAAAGGCCAGCAACCTTGTTTCCACAGTATTCTGACTATTGGGCATTCTACAAATAGATGAAGAACTGTCTCCTCTCTTTGGTTGCAAAATGAACATTCGGAGTTGATTTGCTGGGCAATTCTTTCGTTAATTTTCTCTTTTGTTGACAAGATATTCCAGAGAAGCTTCCATAACAACAGCTTGTGGCGATCGTGGATTTTGAGGCTCCACAGAGATTTAAAGAGAGAATTTTGATGCAGAAGAGCCTGTTCTTGATAGTCTATTTTGATGCAGTATCAGTGCCACATGATAGTTCCTTCGCTCTTCTAAACTGAGGTTACCTTGTGTCCATGGACAAGACCCATGATCATTGTGTCCATGGAAAAATCAATGTCATTTGGACTAGTACATGGCACATGCAAGCCACGTGGCTTTGTATGAGCTGTGAATCATGTGATGCCTTACGCGTAAAACACGTAAAAAAAGTGGAAAATAAAAAAAATACAAATATACATTTAAAGAAAAATATTACGAAAAAGAAAAAAAAAAAAAGAGAGAGAGAGAGAGAGAAAGGAAGAGTACAAACTCAGGTTCTTCAAACTTCCATGAGTATGGTCCATGGAAATTCCAATCTCCTCTTTGTCTTTTATCTCTATCTTTAGAAAAAGCTTAACTAGAGGTTTTTTTTTTTTTTTTAAATAATAATAAAAGTGACCAATTTTTATCTTAGAGCACTCTCATTAAACTAAAATTTATTTTTACCTATTAGACATAAAAACTAATTGCAATGGATTATCTATAATCAAATTTCTTAGCTTTTAACTACAGTACATGTAAAGATAAAATCAAATTTGATAGTTACTGTTCTACAAGTAAATCTTTATTTTATTATTTTCTAAGTCTCTCTTCTTTGATAGTTACTATTTTTTAAATCTTTATTATTTTTTAACTATAATTTAATTAGAATATGATTACTAATTAACATATAATAGTTAAAATAGTAAAATATGATAAAATAAAATAATAATTAAAAAAATAAATATTTATTAATTTATTAATTATTTATTATTATATAATAAATAAATAGATAATTTAATATAAAAATTTGATATAAATAGTTAAAGTCATATTCTTCTTATATTATTTTATTGTTATATAATAACAAAATGGTTATTTTAATATGAAGATTTATGTAAATAGAATAGCCAATATTTAAATTCATCTTATATTTATAAAAAATATCCTTTACATATGAATAATCTAATAAGAGTGCTCTTAGGTTTTACCCGAGCAAGAAAGGAAAATGATGCATTTTCAAATGGTTATATATCAATTTTAAGGTAGCCAAATTTTACACTTAAAAAAAAAAAAGAAGATAAATTTAGGATTTATATAAAAAAAAATAGATAATATTATTTTTTAATATTATTATTATTTTAATATTTTAAAAAAATTAAATTAGAATTTAAAATTTTTAAATTATTTATTATATTTTGTATAGAAATTTCAAATCGAAATAAGCCTAAAATCTAATTTTTTTTATAAAAGGAATACATGATAGTCGATACTAATACAATTTAAAAATTGTATCTAATATTATTCTTAATAAACTAAACACACGTATGAGAAAAAAAAAAGGAAGAAAACCTAAATAAAAAATGAAAAGAAAAGGCATCACTTCTCTGTCTCATGTAAGGATGAAGATTGCATAATGCATGCAGTCCATCTTACTTAAAAATGCACAAGAGAATCCTATTCCCATTTCCACAGCTTTTTGTTGAGACTTTTTTTTTATATAATTTTGGTTTGTTTTTATTTGTAGCTACTTCTTGTGATTTTATTATATATTTAATTTATAATTCATATAATATTTTTAAAAAATGAGTTTCCGAATAAATCAAAACATAAACAGCCTGGCCTTTCAAGGAACCATACGGATTGACATGGAGGTGGGGACTCTTCCAAGTTCACAGTACCTTTGCATTTTTGTGAATGTGACGGGTAAAGAAGCCATATCTGGATCTGGACCATCTACCAGCTTTCAGTCTTCACGGATCCTTGCTGTAGCACTTCGTCTTCAACCTTCACGACCCTACAAAATGAAAGGTCCACATAAAATAAAAATAAAAGGTCAAACCATCACTTAATTCAAGAAATATAGGAAATACAAAAAAGATATTTTAACTACAAACAAATTTCATAATCTAAACTCATAAAATGGTGTAGATCGATTGAAGTGGTACATAATACATTACTGGTTAGATAAGTTAATTTTATTATAAAATATATCTAACAGATCATATAAAATTATATCTATTTGTTGATTTATTTTTATAAAATTTAATTATAAGTGTAGCACTTCTCTAATAAAAAAAGACTGGACATTTGCACTAAGCTGGTTTTACAATTTTTTTTTTTTTTTTGGGTTTATAGATTTTTTCATATTTTGAGATTTAAATATATATATGTATATATAAAGAGAAATTATTTATACAAGTCGCAGATGACATGAGATCCAGACTTCATAAATGAAGTCTTGGATTCGATCCCCCTCTCAAAATCTCTAAAGATCAAATAAATAAATAAATAAATTCTATCGAACCCTTGTAAAACAATAGACCCAATTTTTTAAAAATGTAAAAAGAATTATTATTTATTAATAGAACCTATTTTTTACGAAAATTAGTTATAAGGATTTGTCTATTTAAGATTTATATTTTAACTAAATTTAATTCGGAAAATCCCATCAATATTCTGCATGATTGATTCTTTTGTCTTCCTATATGTTTTATCTAAGAATATGACATGACAGTAATTGATGTGAAAAATATGATAAAACCTTTTTTTTAAATTCAGGACAAAAAATAATTAACGGAGGAAGCAGCTTGAAAGGTCCAAACGACCTTTTCCTTGAGTTTTGTTCTTTTCTGGTCTACACACTTGCAGCTACGTGATAAAAGAAAAAGGCAGGATGATGGTCTCGGGATCGAAATTCGAAAGGGCCAATTGAAACCGAGGGAGGACTAACATCCTCTCTCTCTCTCTCTCTCTCTCTCTCTCTCTCGCTGTGTGACCTGGTCAGACGAGTTCTCCTATTTCTAAATCGAATTTTATTAGTACTAATAACCACGTACTAATATATATATTAATACTGATTTATTTATACTTAAAATTTAAATTAATATTATTTTTAATCAAATTTACTTTTTAATCAATCACATCATATTGATGTACAAATTAGTATATAATTATGCTTGCAACTATATTTTTCTTTGTAAGTCTATATAAGGACCATCCTACAGCTACCGCTCTCGCTGGGTTTAGAAAATTTCTTTTTTCTTATTGGTTTTTTTTCAACATCATTTTTTAATATTTTTTAAAAAATAAAAAAATTCATAATAATATTAAACAAAATTTTCTTAATTACTAAGAAAAAAACAAAAAAAAACAAACACTGAGAACGGTAGCTCTCAGCGGGAGAATATAACATTTCTCATCTATATAAACATACAATTTATTGTAGGGTCCATTAGTCAAAACACATCTTTATATGCTAGCGAAGGTGGGTGTTAAGCTTTCACATCATTAGTGTATTTAGAATGTAGAGAAGTGTTGTAATTCTAAAAATATCTCTAAATTTTATAAACTGATATAATTTTATATGATACGTTAGATTTATTTTATGATAAAAATAGTTTTACAATCTAACGTATCATATCAAATCATGTCAGTTTATAAATTTATTTTTATAAAATCTCTTATAAATAATTTTTTGTGTTTGGTATTTTGATCATCTCATTCCACATTATATTTTCCACATGATATTTCCTTTTTCTTTTTTAAAAGTTCTACTTTTTGTACTCACATTCTCAAAGCAATGTTGCATTGGCATCTAATCATGTGAGACTTTATTAAAAGTATGTCACTTGGTGAGTGAGAAGTATCATCTTTCATCAACCAAAGAGTACTCGTAGAAGTAGGTTTTCCTATTAAGCACCAATGGTGTTAATTTGGTATGATAACACTTTTTATTCATCTCAAAGTATGAAACTTGTGAGGTATATAGAATATTCTAGTCCTCCTTTATATTGGTATCTTCTTAAATTTCATCGTAATCGAACAGAGAAATACTTTAGTCATAAAAATATTATATAAAAATAAGTTTACAAACTAACGTGATTTAATACAGTATGTCAGATTATAAAATTATTTTTAATATAAAGTAGATTTAACATATCATATGAAATCACGTCAATTTACGTATTTATTTTTATATAATCTTTTTGTGTCTGTAATAGTTCTCTATTGACAATAAAACTAAAAACCAATTAAAGCTTTTATAAATGTTTTGATTAAGAAAATCACTCGATTAGCTAAATATTTTTACGCATGAATCCATAATATTACATATCCTTCTTGGATTTCAAACTTTTTAGATTTCTTATCTTAAATTTACGATCTACTTTGTATGACTATCTCTTTTGTTTTTTAAATGATTCAAAAGTATAGCAATTAAATACAAAATGTTCTCTCTTTTCTCCATTAAAATTTCAATAAATACTTCCATAAATAAATTCAATAAATACAAATCAAATTAATCTTTCATGTTCATAAAATTTGGAGTTATGGAAGGAATTGAAGGTGAAAGTAGTTATTTAAGAAGAATAATATTATTTATCATCTCAATTCTCATCATCTTAATTTTAAAGAATTACTCAGTTGGTCAGATATTGAGTTTGCTCTCTAATAATCAGCAATTCAAATCCCCTCAAGACTGCTAATAGTTTACTTGACCGTTAACTTCAGAATTTGTTGGATTAGTCAAGGTGCGCGTGGTCCGAACTCTCACAAAAAAAAAAAAAATCATCTTTTTATTATCTTATAATATAATATTAAATAATTAAAAATTATTTATTATATTTTACTTATAAACTTCTCTTCTATGTGAAAAATCCGATTGAAGAATTTAAGGTGGTCTCGGTGGCAGCACTTGTGCACATGCTTGCCATCCCATAATCAATGAAACTCGTCATTACTATTCTTGAGATCCACACCATTCATTTCCCAACCATGGAATTGGAGACTTTACTTTGCTTGGCCATTCACCCTTGGGAACTGACTTCCCATTACGATTTTAATATTTCCATGGGTGCCAGAGCTGAAAGTGATATGTCCAATTATCAGAAATTTGCCATGGTCCAATCACAGATGTGGAGTATGATATTGGAATTTACTAATTTATTATTTATTTTTGTTTTTTTTTTTCTGAGCATTGTTTAAGATTTGTCATTTTTTTATTAATATAAGAGAAATAATATTTTTAATTTTAAAGTATATAAGTCTCACATATTTTCTTTAAAATGAATTTTTTGGTGGTGAATTTAATTTTTTTTTTCAAATGGAATGCACAGAATTTATATATCCTAAGACTGTATCTAGCATTATTTTTAATATAAATATGAAGAGATGGGGTTCACCTTCTTAAGTTTTAAGTGCATTGTTGATGTTTTGTCTTTTGGTAACACGTGTATTAACATAATTATGGTAACATTAAAACCTTACTTTATGGTACCATTTTCATTGGCTTTTATGGCCTTTAACACCTCCCCCTTCCATTATATATACAATAATCTAAAGCTATAGATGAAATGACTCGAGAATGATAAAAAAGTATTTTTTAATAATATTGTGAATGTTTTAAAATATAAAAAAAAAATGATAAAAAAACCATTTAACCTTATCGGTGACATTTCTCGTACCCACTGGTGGGTATAGGAGGTTGTAGCACGACCCTTTATACATAACCCATTTGTTCATGGATTATGTGATCCAAATTAAGAACTCAAGATGTTTGTCTTAGTGGCATGACTTTCAAAATATTGCAATAAAAGATTTAGTACCCAATATATTTTTCTCCCACAAAAATGAAGACTCTTTATTTATATATGATCATCTTAGCACTATATTCATCTAGATACCCGGTGGGTGGGATTTAGATAATGTTTAGATGTAAGAAGTTTTCATGAGTAATGTAAAAATGCTATTACGAATAGTTGTAAAAACTATTTTTGAAAACATTTTCAGACTTTCAAAAAAGTGGTCAGATCTTGTATGCTTGGATGTAAAAATGTAAAGATGTTTAGAGATTTTACTAAAGAAAAGTTACCAACGAATCTAATTTGATATAGTATATCAGATTGTAAAATATTTTATATGATAAAATAAATTTAGGTTTTGTTTAAAACTTAGACTAAATTGAGATCGGTCTAATTTTAAATTAAGTTTAATATTTAAATACTCAATTCTTAAATCACTAGACTTATTTTAACTCAAAACCTTTTTAAACGTTAGATTCACAATTTTTTTCAACTCAACACGTCTTTATACGTAGAACTGACAATCTTTTTTAACTTTCTATAAATATATTTTAACTTCTTTTAGATAGACTCTACAAAATTTACTATATCATCTTAATTTATTATTATTTATGAAAATTTTATTTCAATTGAGTTTAATATTCAATACAAGACCTTCACGTGTTCTTATAATATTTATTATTATAAATTATTTATTAATATTTAATGCCTATCTAAATCAAAAGATGCTTGTGGATAATTAAAACCGATTTAGATTCGAATGTCATTTTATTATTATAAATTTTTTATATAAAACATAATAAATAATTTAATTTTTTAAAATCTTAATTTAATGTTTTAAAATTTTAAAATAATAATAATATTAAAAAAATAATATTTAATAATATTATATTTAATTTTTATCTTCCATCAACTATCTTCTCTAATCTATTCTCTTCGTCTAAATAAAACCTAAATAGCTGTGCAAATTAGCAGTAAAAGAGCTTGGGGGAAATGAGAGCACAGAAACACAATACACAGAGAAACACCCAATTAACCCAATCGGCTCTGCCGTCCTCTTCTTCACCGTCGTCTTCATCTTCATCAATCAATCAATCACTCTCTCAAGCGACCGGAGAGCGACACGAAACGCATCACGCATGGCAAACGAATCGGGCAAATGTCTTTCCGCCTTTGCTCAGTGTGTGATAACCTTTGGGAGATAGAGGAGTCTTGCAGTGTGTTCTAGAAAGAAAGACACTTAGAGATGCATATGCATAGGCGTAGATGGAGACCGTTGGCTCTATTGCGGAAGGTGCTAACTTTCGCCATTTGTGCTATAGCGCTAGTGGCTCTGCTCTCTTTCCATCTCCACACTTTCTCTTCCTCCATAGTCTCAAACTTCCCGGACCCCTACAAGCTTCCCACGGTAATCACTCCACTCTCTTGGCCTGCTATATCCTTTTATTTTCTCTTTTTTCTTTACTTTCTTTTGAAACTAGGGTTTTTGCATTTTTTGGTTCGGTAATTTTGCTTTCCTTCCGGAAGCTTCCGTGATCTCCAACTGTTCGAGCGCCGGGTTTGAAAACTTCTAGTTTCTGCTTTCTGTGAAATTTCAGCGAAAGAACTAGTAAATTGGGATGTAGATGTCTATTTAGAATATATTACTCGATTATTTTACTTTGTTATGTCTATTTCGTGATCAACTATGTATATTCATTAACTTGTAGACATCACTGTGTTATCTACCTATGTGGAAAGTTTCTTACATGGATTTTTATATTTTAGTTTTTGTTTTTTTTTTTTGGTCTCATTGGTTAGGTGTTACGATGATCTAAGATATCATTGTATTATTAATTTGTAGCAACATGAATTCAAACACCAGAGATTTAGCACGGTGCGAAGCTGGACGCAAGAGCTCACTCCGCCACATTTGTCAAAAGCGCCGCTATCTTCTCGTCAGGTTTTCTGTTTCTATGGTTCTTCCTAGTATATGGTTTACTTTATTTATTGCGCTGTGTTTGGTTGCGGTTAGAATTAGGAGGATAAAAGAGATTTCAACATCAAGAACTTTAAGTTATAATTAATGATCTAGAACCGGTACTCAGCTAGACTGAAACTGTCAAAACTTTTGCGGTAAAGTTGAATAGAGTTTTATATTGGGGAGGGAAATACAGCGTAAAGCATAACACTGAAGACATCAATTTCTCTAATTTCTCTCTTTTTTTTTTTTTTTTTTTTTTTTTTTTTTTTTTTAATTTCAAGCGACCAAAATGAAAGGATAACTTTATATCCGTTCTAACATATGGTTTATTTTTTCTTTGAGTTTCCCAGTGCTGTGGTTGCTAGTGGTTTGAATCTCGTCTCTTAGATTTAGGTGTATGAATTATACAAAATAGTCATGCATATTTCATGTTTTCACTCCCTTAGAATTGACAGTTGGCTGGTGCTAGAGGGACCTTGGAGTTGTACAAACTATGGAAGTCTCCACCAAATCGCGATTTTGTGCCCTGCGTAAAGCCTACTGCTAGTTATGCAAGTAAGGAAGGGGCTTGAGTTAAAATATCTTGGCGAATGTGATATGCTTGTTTACTCACTTTTTGATTCACTTTTGTTTATCCAGCTCCTATAGAGTCACGGGGTTACCTTCTTGTCCATACAAACGGTGGGCTCAACCAAATGCGTGCTGGGGTCTGTGCTTCATGCCCCATCTATTCCTTCTTTTTGTCTCATGCATTGCACTTGATATTAGTATGCATGTGCATACATACATACATGCATGCGTGCTTGTTGTGTGTGTGCGCACGCACACGCGTATCTGACTGCAAAGTTGTGGAAGCTGAAAACTTCAAATTCAATAGCCAGTCCCAATCCAGTTTGAGAAGTTGTTTCATCAAATCCTTTTGTAATATTTACATTTAAACATATTTTCCTTCTGATTGTATGATTGATGACATTGTACATGAAATAAATCCCAAAAGCTATGTACTATGAAACCTTACTGTGGAGGTCTCCTTCCAATCTTTTTGACAACCTTGAGTGTTGAGGTCTCTCTTAATTGACATGAAGAGAGGTGTTTTAATAGCTGAATAAGGTTATTTGCCCTTGAATTGCAGATATGTGACATGGTAGCTGTAGCCCACATCATAAATGCCACCCTTGTTATTCCAGAACTTGATAAACGGTCGTTTTGGCAGGACTCTAGGTAGAAATCTTGAATGCCTTCCCCTCCAAAGAAAAAAAAAAAAAGAGTGTTGTATTTTACAGAAATGATGTGATAATAAGACCTGTGTTGAATCTGCAGTAACTTCTCGGACGTTTTTGATGAAGATCATTTTATTAATGCTCTGGCTAATGATGTAAGAGTAGTAAAAAAGCTTCCTAAGGAACTGGCTGCTGCTACTAGAGCTGTCAAGCATTTTAGAAGCTGGTCTGGCATGGATTACTACCAGGATGAGATAGCTAGCATGTGGGAGGATTTTCAGGTATGTTTATTTAAATGCTTCTGGTCTACGCATTATTTTTTCTGAATTCAAATCATTCACCTATCTGGTCAGCCTATTTTTTTTCTTGTAATGCAATCTTTTTATTTTCAGGTTATTCGTGCTGCCAAATCTGATTCTCGTTTGGCAAATAACAATCTTCCTCCAGACATTCAGAAATTGCGTTGCCGTGCCTGTTATGAAGCCCTCCGTTTTTCACCTCAAATTGAAGCACTGGGAAAAGTAATCCAACTAAATGTTCATCTGGTTTCTAGAGTGGCTTTATCTCTCTTCTGACCGGTATTTTTTTCGTTCAATGTTGCAGTTGTTGGTCAATCGGATGAGGTCCTATGGTCGCTACATTGCTCTGCATTTACGGTATGAGAAGGACATGCTTGCCTTTAGTGGCTGCACACACGGTCTGTCTCCAGCTGAAGCTGATGAGCTAAGGATGATCAGGTATGAGATGCTTATGCTTTTAACCTGGATAATGAATTGATTACTTATTAAAAAAGTCCTGGATAATAAATTTTTTTCTCTGAGTTTGCTTATAGAACAGTCCCTTATCTGTAATGTCAACACTTATATGTATTATTTTAATCCTGTACTTCCAGGGAGAACACTGCATACTGGAAAATAAAAGACATTGATTCTGGGGAACAGAGATCCAAAGGTTACTGCCCCTTGACTCCCAAGGAAGTTGGAATTTTTCTCTCTTCTCTTGGGTACCCATCAAATACCCCTATATACATTGCTGCTGGAGAGATATATGGGGGTGATTCTCATATGGCTGATCTGCGATCCCGCTATCCCATATTAAAGAGCAAGGTATGAAACTGCATTCTTGTGCTTGATTTTTAAATGTCTTTATTAAAGAAGCGTGGTCTGGATATGTTATTCACTTTCGAATGCTTTTGGTTTCTCAAATACTCAGATTTTGAATCACACTAATTATCATCACAAACTCCAATTTTGAATGGTATGTCACGTGTTCTGCTTTGCAAATAGAAAATGTGAATGAAAAAGTGTCTTGCTTACAGCAATAGGTGATGCAGAGCAAACCTTCAGGCTCGTGTCAGCCATCTACTGGTTCAGGCACTTGTACCCTGCGTACGCATTTAACATTTGTGAAACCATTGGATTCAGGCTAGGGACGCCAAACAGTTTGACCATGTATACCAAAGGAGATCGTCTAATACTAGAGTTGGATTTTAAGTTGATTGGATTGTGTTGGAATAATTAGATTATGTCATATGGAACTTAATTGCTCCATCAAGCTTCTGATGGTTTCAAAGTACTAGTTCTTGTAGCGAGAACAATATCTATGCTTTATGTGTTCCCCTATTTATAGTTGATTGACATAACGAGAGAGAAGCAAGTGATAATTGGATGAATTTTCTCACAGCAGAGAAGCAAGTTGGGTGACATTTTGCTCAAATAAATGAAAGATCCTGCAAGGAAAAACCAGCTCATATCAAAGGATGCCTAGAAATTAGATACGCACTACCAATCATTATGTAGAGACCTCATATAGCTCACTTGAATCACTCATGAACTAAATCCAATTTGTGGAAAATTGAAGTTTAGTATCATTCTCTCCTTTTATTTTTCCAACTATTAAATCTCTCTCTCTCTCTCTCTCTCTCTCTCTCTCTCTCTCTCTCTCTCTCTCTCTCTCTCTCTCTGTGGGTTAAGTTCTAAAAATATGCACTTTTTTTAACTCTGCTTCCTTTTTATATTAATGTATGCTTACCTTGGGGAGGGCTGCTAAGGACTGAGAAAAGATTGAAAAAATTGATTCACTTGCAGGAAAAATTGGCATCTGTGGAGGAGCTGGAGCCTTTTATGGATCACGCCTCTCAACTTGCTGCACTCGATTACATTGTATCTGTCGAAAGTGATGTATTTATCCCATCTTACTCTGGGAACATGGCAAGGGCAGTTGAAGGTCATCGTCGTTTTCTTGGACATAGGAAAACAATTTCACCTGACAGGCATGGCACTTTCTTGTTGAGGGTTTTTCTGTTGATTAATAAATTACTATCAACCTCACATGCTCCCATCAATTGCTTCACATTAATGTACTTGCTTTTTTCTGTGTCCATCAGGAAAACTCTTGTTCGTCTGTTTGACAAAATTGAGCGGGGAACTCTGAAAGAAGGCAGAAATTTATCAAATCGAATAATTGAAGCACATAGAAGACGGTATGTAAGAGTGATGATGAGTCTATAGCTTCTGTAAGTGTAGTTGTGGTCACATGTGAGACGGCAGATGTATTATCTGTTGTTTAGGTAGGATATCTTAACCGTCACTCACTCTCTAGAGGATTGTTCTAACCACCACCACCGCCCCTTTAAGCTATATTTTACATTACATTAACTTCCTTCCTGCGCACTGTCACATAGTTTTCTACAGTCGTTAAGAGCAGAGGCTTGGAGTATTGGCTCTCATAAGCAAGTCTTTTCCGTTCTTTTTTGTTCACACCATTGTTGTTATGATAATAAAAAAAAGGAAGAAGAAGATAATTTTTGACGTTTGATTGAAGGTGCGGGTGTCAGATCACTCCTTTTAGTCGCCAGAGTGACGAGACTCTATAGCTTGAGCCCCCTACTGAATGGGTGGCTTTTGAGGTAGTCTTCTGCTGGGACAAAATTTCATGTCTGCGGCATGTGTTTCAGGATTGAAGTGGGGGAGTTCATATCCCCCCTCCCTTCTTTTCTTGTTTATTCTGATGGTGAAGAGTTATGCTGGACAATCTATTCTTTTCATTCTCTCAAGTATCTTATAGTGTAATGATTCAGTTGGCGCTGCAGTTTACCTTGATTTGGTTTTTGTTTGTCATATTGGTTGCACAGGCAAGGGTCTCCAAGGAAGAGAAAAGGCCCCATTTCTGGAACAAAGGGAATGGATAGGTTTCGGTCGGAAGAAGCCTTTTACGTAAACCCTTTACCAGATTGTTTATGTCAGAAGGAGTCGCCAAATATGAACGCCTCTCACATAGTCAGGTAGATCGGATGATGCAGATTGTTACTTTTGATAAACGAGTCCTGTGCTGGAGGGTTGGTGGCACTTGCTTTCCATACAAGAAGTTGAAGCAACTCAAGCTGTTCTGCTGCCATGGGGATGGATATATACCCCAAACCCTAGAATGCTAGGGCAAATATACCAAAGAAGAGGAAAATCGAAGTAGGGTGCTGGGCAGGAACGCAATCATGCGAGATAGCGGCCTTCCTTGCACATTTTTTTGGTTGGAGTTGGCCTGGATTGAATGAGCTGCATAGGGAATTGGTCAGGGACACCATGCTGTATTTCTTCTTTTGACAACGTCTATGTATGTTCATTCACAGTCATTGAATTCAATAAAAACGAAAAAAGTTTAAAGATTTTTCCTTCGTTTCACTGCCTACGTTTCTTTTTCCTCTTTCATGGCACGTAATGTCTTGGAGCCTTTGTTAAGGCATTAGAGACTAGAGTACGGTGGTTACCTCTTACATATAACCTCAAAAGAGTTTGGTTTCAGGAGGAGGGCATCAAAATTCAGAACATCATAGTTATTAAAGAAGATGGATTTGTGCAAGATGAACTCCAGTCAGTAGAGGGGATGGATAAGCAATCTCAATCCCATAGTTATCAAAACAGTCATGGTACTTTGGGTCCTTTCCTGTCAGTAACCTTGCCCACCCACAAATCATAGTTATCAGAATCATCAACCATTTCAAATCAAGCACAGGCTCGAACTCGAAGTTATTGGAAAACAACCACCTTGATCAGTGACAGATTGATAATCTTCTGTAATCAAGTTCACGTACGAAGAAAGAATTTTGCCATGACAACAACCGCATTGCATATGATTGTTCCAACACTCTTATTATCACTGTCCTTGCATGGTAGGAACCACAAACGGATGCTGTTTGCCACAAAATTCAACTTCATCCCACCCATGAAAGGCCTGCAGACTTGCAAGAGAATGATGGAGCAAGTAAGACGAGAATGCTAATTGTCAGAAGAGTTTTTCCGTAATAAGTCATGCATCATGAAACAACAGGCACTTCTTTTACCAATTCATGTGTATGCCTTTTTATTAACCATATTTGTTAACAGTAAAACGTAAAAGTTATCGGCAAAGAGCGATCCTGCAATTACAATACATGAATAAAAAAAGTATAACCTCAACCTATCTGGATTTAGGAGCTATAATCTCAAGCCCACCCATGAAAGGCCTCAATGGCTCGGGGATGGTGACAGAGCCGTCTTCTTGCTGGTAATTCTCAAGTAAGCAAACAATCATCCGTGGAACTGCACAGGCGGTTGCGTTTAATGTGTGCACAAACCTTGGTGGTGCAAGGTTTGCTTTACCCTTTTTAGGACTAGCTGATGATGGTTCTGATGGGCGATATCGGATTCCCAGTCGGCGACTTTGATAATCAGTACAGTTTGATGCACTTGATATCTGTTCGAAGCATTACATATGGGATTTAATATTTTGAAAATTGCTGACTGATGGTACCCATATTTGAACATAACTAATTTTGTTGTCATCTCAGAAAGCAGCATTTCCAATCAAAATTTGTAGCCACATAAGAGAGAGAGAGAGAGAGAGAGAGAGAGAGAGAGAGAGTCCGATTACAATACCTCACCAAATCGTTCTAAGCCAGGCATCCACGCCTCGACATCAAATTTACGATAAGCAGGTGCGCCTAAATCCCCTGAAGCCATGTCCAAAGTTCTACCAAGAAACTCAAAATTATCATGACCGGTACAAAAATCAATATACAAATCAGTAGACTGCTGAAGCTCTCACTTATAGTGCAATCCAAGTGATGAAAAGAGGTCTTCTTCAATCTTAATGAGCTCCTCGTGGTAGAGGTCACTCTCCTCTGGTCTGCATAAGACAAACATCTCCACCTTGCTGAACTGGTGGACTCGATAAAGACCCCTGCTCAGTATTTCCAACAGGTTTAACATAAGATAATTTTATTTTGATCAGGTGTGATCGGTATAAGACAATTAGGCTATTAGCAATCATAAAGGGCACTTGTCCCTGCCTAGAATCAAGAGCATTTCCCAAGAGTGGACATACGGCATGTGTTTAGGGGTACATGACCTTCCACAATATTGGCCAATGTAGTAGATTAGAATAAGGATAGAGACAACTCTTTTTTACATTTCTTTTTACAATGGAAAATTCTATTCACAATTCTCTTAATTACCATCCTCCGTTGAATCAAATAATTGGATGATAAGTAATAGATGATAAATAGTTTTCCAATCATTTAATGCCACATTAGAAGATGATGGGAGGAGATGGCAGAAAGGATGATGAATAGTACTTCTTTTACAATATTGTTTGACATAGGGCACTTTCGTTAAAAAATGATACTCCTATAACTAATTTATAAATCATTTTACGAAAAACCCTCCATTTAGAGTTGTCAAAAGTTGTGAGAAGGGTCATGTCTCATCATCACTTGGTAGATTTTCAAGCATATATTTAATTTGCACTTAAAACTTGGTTGAAATAATTAGCCTATATTTCTTCTGGGACAGTTGCCTTAAGGATTTAAGATCAACGATTTGGTAGAACCATTATTTATATGCATTTTGTGATGATGTGGAACCTCACCAAGGAGCAGGACCTTTAGAAGCATTAGTTAAGTGCATTGTAGGTAACTAGAAAAGAAAATCCTGAACTGAAATCTCGATGTAGCTAATCATAGAATAAACTAGTATGTATGCTTATAATTTACCTTGTTGCTGCACCTGCGGCACCTGCTTCAGTCCGGAAGCAATGGGAAAATGCAGCATACTTCAATGGTAACAGTGACTCGGCAAGAATAGAATCCATATGAATCCCCCCCACTGGAATCTCTGCTGTACCGATGAGACACTGATCACTACCCTCAATAGAATAAACCTGATACATGTCCAAGGAGTAAGAAAAATCTATATATGAATTACAGTGAAGTTAGACTATCCCCAATATCAAAATATTAGTTGTCCCTTTGTTAAAAAAGGGAATCTCTGCAGCGCTGATAAAGCACTGGTCACTGCCCTCAATAGAACACACCTAATAAATTTGAGGCAAGAGGATCGCAAATCAATATTTGAATTACAATAAATTTCTACTATCCTGAAACCCAGAAAACTAACTGTCCTTTCTTCAAACACGTCACTGAAGAAATGAGGTCAGCCTTCATATACAACGAATTGCAAGCCTTAATGCCTCAAGGGCGGTTCTCACCAAATTATCTGAACTTGAAGCTTTCTCAATGATTTTCAAAACAATTAAAACATCAACTTAGTGATTGTTTGGAAAACATAACTCATCTCATCTCAAATTTTCTGGTAATTTTCTTTCCAAATATCACTCAAATACAAAGACTTTTTAATTTTAAATTTTCAACTTTTTTATCAAATTATTACCTAATTATTACAACTTTCCCAAACTTCCAAAAAAAACACAAAAAACAATTCAACTTTTTCAAATCCCAAAACAAAAATTATATTCTAACAATATTTTAACTTTATAATATATTTTTATTTAACTTTTTTTCTCTTCTTTCTCCAAACCCAATAAAATCCCAACTCAAACCCTTTCATTACTATTCACAAAATTCTCATCTCACCTCATTCCCTAAGCATCTCCTTAGTCATCAACTCAATATCTGATGGGCAACCACATTAAGCCAAGGTTAAAATTTGAAACCAACACATTTAGGCACCACTTTGACATCTGAGAGAAAGCAATAAAGGATTAAGGCAAGATATTTACAAACCTGAGTATTTGCTCCTCGAGGTTGGAAACCACATTTTTCAACCACAGAGGACCTTACAATCTCTGGAGTTGTCAAAGGTATAAAGCCCTTCTTCATGACTTCTGAGAGTGTCCAGTTAATAAGGCCCATCTCTAACATAACTGCTTCATTTTTCAGGTAGTAGAATTTTGAGCCACTGACCTGTACACACAAGCAAATATTAGATGAGGACAGGAAAGAGAACGAACACTAAGTGGACAAGAAGTTACCAAAGCCAACTATTTTTTATTATTATTTTTATTTATTTATTTTTTTATCTAAAACTTTTGCGTCTGTATAGTGTAAGCTACATTACAAACTGGAAATTTCCAATTTATGCAAGAACTGAAAAGGTTATTCGCACATGAATTAGACCCAGTGTGTCCGTAATTAGATATAGACAGTCATATAATGAAAAAAGCCCCACATCTTAATTGTTGATGGAGATCATATTGAAATTGAACACATTTTGGCCAACTTAATTTACAGTCTGAAATCAACTCTGAACATTGTTAAAATACATAAATATGAGTCCCTCCAGACCTGTAGCTTTCCATAGGACCCACTAAATGAAACTTTCAATATTCTGATTGAAATCCAGCAAAGACAAACTAAGAGACATTTTAATACCTTAGATTAAACAGAGAGAGTACCTCTGCAGCAGCATCAAAATCAAAAAGATCAAGTTCTTTTCCAAGTTGAAGGTGATCCTTGATTTGGAAGCCAAACTGAGGTGGGCTACCAACCTACAAAAGCAACTAGAAAATAAGAAATGAAAGCGAATGAACCTGGACTACGACATGCATCCATCCCTTTGCAGCAAAGAAAATAGATACCTTCTTTCTTATCACCGAACAGTCCTCTCCTCCAATTGGAACATCCGGATGAGTCATATTTGGTATACCCTGTGCTTCCTGCTGAAGCTCATCAGTAAGTTTAAGCAGGTCTTCTTCCAAGGTAGCAAGTCCTTCTTTCAGATTTTTCCCTAAAGCACAAATAAAAAGGTCTAAAGAATACATCCTAAAATCAGGGATTGCTATAACACTTATACTCTATTTAAATTATACCTTCCTCTATGAGTCTTTGACGTTCAGATGGTTCCAGTTTCCCTTTCATCTTGTTTGCCACCACATTCCTTTCTCCACGAAGCCGCTCAACTTCCTGCTATCTGTGAGTGATAATTAGCAATAAAAAATTGAAAAGAAAACTGTTCCAAGTCTTCGCTTCTTCCTCATATTTTAGATGCAATATAAACAAAGCACCCATTGATATTATAGCTCGAAGCACAATCTACTCCAAATTGAATTTCGCAACAAAAAATCTTTATATAAGCTCAGAGCCTCCTCCATAGTTCTACTAGTCTACTAGTACCGCAACTCCCAATGAGCAATAAATGAGATAGGTATGATGAACAAACACTTTGTCTAACACCGATGCCTATTTCTTCCAAATTAGAAAAACAAAAAGCACTAGGCGAAGGCTGATTCAGAAGAAGCATATAACCTTTTGAAGATTGGACATTTTGTCATACAGTTCAATCACAGCTTCCAAATTAGCATTGGAGTTCCTATTCCTTATGTTCACAGCAACCGCTTCCTTGTTCTCCCTTATCCACTTGAAGTCTATCGCAGCTTTCCACTGAGGCTTCACAACTGCATTACCTAAAACACATTTCTAAATCAAAATCACATTTCTTTTCAAAGAAAAAGAATTCCACTACTAAGAATTGGGACAGTGGATTACCCTTTTCTTCCGGAGGTGTTTCTGTCTGGAACGCAATAGCCGGGGCCGAGAGAGCTCTGGCGAGGAGTGGAAACGGGGATCTCCTCGAACGGCCATGGCGGGAGAGGAGGAAAAAGTCTAGGGTAAGGGCTTTCAGCTGTACTGGTCTGGAAACTAAGCGCGAAGAAGACAATGTAGGAATAGAAGCGAGCTTCAAGGTTTGCAAAGTCGTCCCTCCAATACAGCTCTGTAAACCCATGGATTCACCGTCACTATCTCTCTGTCTACGCCGAGGAAGAGAGCGCGAGCTCAGGACAAGTATCTCAAGTCTTGGGGGCGATTATCCACAAATTTTCCGACACATATAAAAAATGTAGAGAAATGTTTCAAAAAAAGAAATTATCCAAACTAGTTTGAGGTTGTAAAACTCAAAATTCTTCAAAAATTTTATGTGTAATTATTTTAATGTATTATTTTACATATTTATTAATATGATTAATTATATTATTTTTGAGAAATATTTTAGCCATAAATGAATTATATAAAATTAAATTTACAAATTGATGTATATTGATATAGTACGTCAAATTATAAAATCTAAAATAGATCTAATGCATCACTTGAAATCATGTCAGTTTGTGAGTTTATTTGTATATAATCTCTTTGTGTCTGTAGCAGTTCTTTTTTTTTAATATAAAATAATTGATTTGACCAATTATATCAGTATAATAAGTAAGAAATATGTAAAATTAACTGTATATATTAGAATTCTATAAAAATAAATAAAAAATTTTTGTACAGTTATATTTACGTATTTTTTGTGCACTCTATTTATGTGATTAGATGTGTTAACTTTTTAATATAAAATAACTATTTTAATCAATTACTTCAATAAATACGTAAAATGTACGTAAAAATAATTATAGATAACAGAACTTATTTTTATAACTCTTTTGTGAAGGTAGAATTTAAATTAAAAAATATATATTTATAAAATCATGCGTAAATATGATTGATATAGCTGAATTTTATTTATAAAAAAAATTCTAAATTTAAATTTTATAAATTAAATGGTGATATATTAATAATATAGATAGCATACTCTTGAACCGATTTGTGAATATAATTATTTTCAAATTAAGTATTCATTACTTAATACTAAAATAATATCTGATTTTAAAATAAATAAAACTCTGTTTAGAGCCAAATTCTTCTCTCTAACGGTTTTCTCTCTAGAGGAAACAGAAAGAGGTGAAGCGGGAGTTAGTTTCTCGTCGGACTGGGAATCAATTCTGGTACGACAGAGGAAGGTGGTGCTCGGATGGAGGAACTGGAAGGGATGTAGAAAGGACTACAGCTCTCTGAGGAAGAGAGTACGGCGATCGAGATAGATGATAGAGTGTTAAGGGGTGTGGGAGAGAAAGAGGACCGATGTTTAGTGGGAAAAATCCTGTCGGAAAGGAAGATCGGACAAGGTGTGATTGGAGCCACGATGGGGAAAGTATGGCGTCTAAGCAAGCCGGCGGTGTTCCAGGAGGTAAGAGTGAATATATTTGTGATTTCTTTTGCTACAAAGGAGGATAGGCAGAGAGTGTGGGCAGGAAAGCCCTGGTTATTTGATAACTGCCTGATTGTCCTCAATCTATTCGATGGTTTTACTAAGCCAGCTAACATGTGTTTTGAAAAAGAATTGTTCTGGCTCCAGTTACACGACCTCCCTCTTGCCTGCATGAATGACAAGTTTGGGAGGATGGTTGGTGGTACGATAGGAAAGGTGGTTGAGATTGATGTAAAAGAAGATGGTTGTAGTTGGGGTGAATTCTTTAGAGTTAAAGTAGAAGTGGATCTTACAAAACTGATAACTAGAGGAAGAACTGTTAATGTGAAAGGGAAGGAGTTGTGGATTCCTATAAAATATGAAAAGATGCCTCAGATTTGTTTTGAGTGTGGGAAGTTCTTTCATAGAAATCTGGAGTGTGTTGGGAAGGGTGGAAGGAAAAAATTACAAGGGGAGGGTGATGACCAGTTTGGTACATGGCTAAGGGCTGGTCTAAACCAAAAGAGGTTCGGGATGGAGGGCTATAGAGGCTTTGAAGCTAGTGGAACTAAAGGAAGCCATGATGCTGCAAATATGGAGAGAAAAGTGAGTGATGAAGTATCTGTTACAAGTGAGGGGAAGGAAAAAAAGAAAAAGGAAAATGAGGGAGACATAGATGATGGAAAGGGAGTGACAGGTGCAGTATCGGCTAGTTTGGGCAGCTATGGGGGTTGAGGTAGTAGAGGGAGGAGGGGAAAGGTCCATGACAGAAGGCTTGGGAAGGGAAATAGTGGTTAAAACAATGGAAGGGCAGGGGAAGACAGATCTGAGGTAGAACGGGGAGGGCCTTTTGGTGGAGATCGAGGTACAAGAGTCCATTGAGGCTTTGGGTGGGGAAGTTATGGGTAGTGAATAGAATTATATGGTGGGGATGAGAGATGAAAAAAATGAAGGCAAAAAGGAAAAGGTTATAGGGGAAGGAAAGTGGAAGAGAAGGGCAAGAGGGAAAGGGATAGAGCCAGGGCTTAAAATAGGTAAGATCCAAGGTAAAAGACCTGTGGATGAAGTTATACAGATGGCTCAGGAGGGAAAAGGGGGAAGAAGGTCAGAAGAAAGGAAAATGTGGAAAATGAAATTATTGTTGAGGCAGGGCTGCACAAACACAATGAAAATTTTAAGTTGGAACTACCGAGGGCAGTTCAGGACCTTTGCTTAATAGTAAAGGAAAAGAAACCCAACATTGTTTGTTTAATGGAGACAAAATTGATTAGCATTAAAACTGAATGGTTGAAAAGTAGGGTGGGATTTCAGAATTGCTTTGTGGTGGACCCAGTGGGCTTAGGGGGAGGTTTGATCCTATTTTGGGACATGGAGGTGGAGCTGGAGGTGTACAACTACTCTCAGAGACATATCAATTCATGGATTTCTGACAGATATTCTAAATTTAAATGGCTCTTAACTGGCTTTTATGGCTATCCCGAGGTGCAAAAAAGGCAGGAGGCCTGGAGACTTTTGGAATCTTTTAAGCCTTCAAAAGGGGAAGGTTGGTGTGTCCTGGGAGACTTCAATGAAATTGTTATGGATGCTGAAAAGGAAGGGGGAAGGCCACGGAAGGAGTCTCAAATGGCTTCTTTTAGAGAGGCTCTCGAAGTGTGTGAGTTGCATGATGTGGGGTGGAGAGGAAATAGATTCACCTGGAGTAATAAACATAGTGATGAAACATTCACTAAGGAACGGCTAGATAGAGCAGTGGTTAATGCTAGTTGGAATAATATATATGCTGGTAGGGAACTTGAGATTCTGGTCTCAAGATGTTCTGACCATAAACCCATCCTTCTTTGCTGTAAAAAACCTACAGGTCTTGAAAGAATTAATAGTATGGACTTTAAATATGAAGCATCATGGGCCCTTGAGGAGGGGTGTACGAGTATCATTGAAGCATAATGGAAGAAGGGTGGGGAAATGAGAGACACGGGGTTGAGGGTACAGAGTTTGCTTGAAAAATGTAGTGTGGCATTGAGGAATTGGAATAGACATTTGATTAAAGATAGAGGAAAGGCAATACTTGAGAAGACAACAAGTCTTAAACAGCTCCAGGAAGTGGAAGGAATGCACAATGTGCCAGAAATAAAGAGACTTCAGCAGGAGGTGGGGTTGTTGCTAGAAAAAGAGGACTTAAAGTGGAAGCAAAGAGCAAAAAAAAGCTGGTACCAGATGGAGGACAGAAATACTCGATTTTTTCATGCATGTGCAACTAAAAGGAGGAAAAAGAACACCATCAAGCAGATCCTAAACAGGGAGAACAGAATGGTCAGTGAGAAAGCCGAGATTGAAGAGGCCTTCAAATCTTACTTTGATAATCTCTTTAGCTCCACTAATCCCATAGAGTCTGATATTGAGAAATGTATAAGAGATGTTGCACCGAGGGTTTCTCTTGAAATGAATGAGAATCTGAGCAAGAAGTTCACCAGGTTGGAAGTGGAGGAGGCTGTTTTCAAGATGGCTCCACTAAAATCACCAGGACCAGATGGTTATGGAGCTAGCTTCTTTCAAACCCATTGGAGCATCGTGGGAGATGAAGTTTGTGATGCAGTGCTGAAATGCTTAAATGATGGTACAATTTCTTCCTCTCTCAACTATACTTATATTGCTCTTATTCCAAAGGTGAAAGAACCTAGTTTGGTTAGTGAATACAGACTCATAAGCCTTTGTAATGTAGTATACAAGATAATATCAAAAGTAATTGCAAATAGGCTAAAGTTTGTTTTATCTAATGTAATCTCCCAAAATCAAAGTGCTTTTTTGCCTGGGAGGCTTATTTCTGACAATGTAATGATAGCCTATGAGGTTTTGCATACTATGAAGTCAAGACAAAGAGGCAAGCATGGGAGTATGGCCTTAAAATTGGATATGTCCAAGGCATATGACAGGATTGAGTGGAAGTTCTTGGAACAAATGATGAGGAAGTTGGGCTTTAATGAAAATTGGATTAAGCTTGTGATGGGCTGTGTGGCATCAGTGACATACTCAGTTTTGGTGAATGGAGTACCAGGTGAAAGATTCAGTCCAGCAAGGGGATTAAGGCAGGGGGACCCCATATCCCCTTATTTGTTCATTTTATGTGCTGAAGGGCTGAGTGCTATGTTGAACAAGGCTGATCAGAGAGGGATAATTAGAGGAGTTTCGGTGTCAAGAAGAGGGCTGAGAGTAAATCACTTGCTTTTTGCTGATGACTGTGTCTTGTTTGGGAGGGCAAAGAAAGAAGAATGGAGTGAAATGATGAAAATACTTTAGAGGTATGAACTTGCATCGGGTCAAGTCTTAAACAAGGAGAAATCTTCTTTGTTTTTCAGCACCAACATAGGGGCAGTGGAGAAGAGCAGAATTTTAAAAGGTGCAGGAGGAGTAGTGTGTGGAAACTATGATAAGTACCTAGGACTTCCTACTATGGTGGGCAAGTCTAAATATAATACTTTCAGAAGTGTGAAGGAGAGGGTGTGGCAGAAGATGGAAAGCTGGAAGAACAAATTCTTATCTCAAGCTGGCAAGGAGGTGTTAATCAAGGCTGTTTTGCAAGCTATCCCCTCTTATATTATGAGTGTGTTCAAGCTGCCCAGAAATTTATGCTACGAGTTGAATATGCTATGTTCGAGATTCTGGTGGGGCTATAAAGATGATGTAAGAAAAGTTCATTGGTAGAATTGGGAGAAGATGGGAACACAGAAAAGTAGAGGAGGGATGGGCTTCCGAGACTTAGAAAGCTTTAATTCTGCCATGTTAGCTAAGCAGGGCTGGAGATTTCTACAAAACCCACACTCATTGGTAGCACTGTTTTCAAAGAAAAGTATTTTCAAGACACAGATTTCCTAAAGGCAAAATTAGGAAGAAGTCCCTCATTTATTTGGAGGAGCATATGGCACGCAGGAGGATTACTGAAAGAAGGTTTGCAGTGGAGGGTTGGCAACGGGTCTAAAGTCAAGATATGGGGGGAGAAATGGCTGCTTACCCCTTCATCTTTTTGTGTGCAATCAGTCCCTAAAATTCTGAATAGGAATGATAGAGTGGAAAGGCTCATAAATGGGCAAACCATAAAATGGGATGAAGCTCTAATTCATGATATTTTCGAAGAAGGGGAAGCAAACCAGATCTGTAGCATTCCTATAAGTAAAATGGGGGTGGAGGATAGAATTATTTGGAGATACACGAAGGATGGCCAGTTTACTGTGAGGAGTGCATACCATGTGGACATGGACAAAAAAAGGAAAAGAAAGGGAGAGCCTTCTGAGGTAGTGACCAATGGGGCTGAATGAAAAAGTATTTGGCAGATGAATGTGCCAGGGGTTGTAAAGCAATTCATATGGAAGGCAGCAAATAATATCCTTCCCACACGAAGCAATTTGTTAAGGAAAAAGATTGGAGATAGTTCTTTATGTCCAATATGTCAAAAACATGAAGAGATAGTGACTCATGCTATACGGAGTTGCCCGTCAGCAGTGATGTATGGTCAGAATTCACAAGTCCAGTGCAGAAATGTGTAGTTGCAGAGCACAACTTCCTAGAACTATGGGGAAAACTCATCAACAAGTTCAATAGAGATGAGTTAGAAGAGATAGCAACAACCATGCGCAGAATATGGCTAAGAAGGAACCTTTTCATTTTTGAGCAGAAGTTTTACAGTCCACGAGAGTTGGTCTTGAAGACAAATGAAGGGTTGGAAGATTTTAGATCTGCCAATATATTACTGAAGGAAAACAGATCAGATGGGGTGAGGGGTCGGCTGGGAAGGAGATGGAAGAAACCTGGAACAAATGAAGTCATAACCAATTGGGATGCTGCTCTAGACACAAAGAACAAGACTGTGGGGATGGGGATTGTCATTAGAGATGCAGATGGAGAGGTTCTAGCTTCAGTCTGCAGCAAGAGGCTCAACGTAGTTCATCCATCACTCGCTGAATGCTTTGCTCTTTGGAAGGCAATTGAAGTTTGTAAGGATCTTGCTTTTTCAAAGGTGATCTTGGAAAGTGATGCAGAAGCAGTAATAAAGAAAGTAAACAATGTGGAGGAGGACTTATCATGGATGGGCCATATCATTGAAGATATAAAAATAGCTCTAAAAGGTAGGAAGGACTGGAAGGTGAGGTTTATACTGAGAGAAGGAAATAATGTAGCCCATTTATTGGCAAAACATGCTTTAACTTTAGCTGGAGAAATTATATGGATAGAGGAAGGGCCAAATGTAATTACAAGTTCTCTGACTAGAGACAAAAGTTGTAATAGTTGAGGAATACAAATATACGAGAATGGTTTTTCTTTAAAAAAAAAAAATAATAATAATATCTGATTTTAAGTGTTTAAGTTTTATTTATTTTAATCCCCATCCTTCTCTCTTTCTTTTTCTCTAGAGACTATGACTGAGTAAGGTTTCTAGTCCCCTTGCCTGCGTAGGGTTGTACGTCTCTCTTGGTGAGAGTTTGGTTTTTCTGTTGTTTTTGTTCTCCATCATTGCTGTGTAACGATGGAGGAAGATGAACTTGCTAAGAGATGGGAGAGATGAAAATTTTAAGTTTGAGATGAAAGTTTAAAATATTATTTTTAGTATTATTATTATTTTGGGATTTAAAAAAGTTGTATTGGGATTTGAAAAAGTTGAATTATTTATTATATTTTGTGTGAAGATTTGAAAAGGTTGTAATGATTAGATGAGAATTTTGAGTTGGGATGAGAATTTTGGAATGAAACATATTTACCAAACTTGCCAATATCTATCTAGGGAAGAAAGTGAAGTCTTAAAAGTTCCTTCTGAAGGGGCTAAGGAGGGTGTTTTACATGGAAAATTCTGCATTGTTGGGAGTGCTGACTGAGAAAGGAATAAACAGTGAAGGTTTTAGAGTAACCATGTCTTAAGTGTGGAGACTGGAGGGTTGGGTGAGGTTTAAGGACTTGGGTGATCATAGGTTCTTGATTGAATTCTACTTTCTTGGTCACAAAGAGAAAGTTCTAGGAAGACGTCATTGGTTCTTTGATAGGAACCTTGTGTTCCTTTAAGAAGTTGATGAAGATGTTCCTCTGAATGCTATTCGTTTCCAGTTTGAACCTTTTTGGGTTCAACTGCATGGCTTGCCATGGGGAGATATGACAGAAGAAGTCAGTAGGCAATTGGGATCCTCGGTTGGCCATGTTATTAGAGTGGATGCTGATTCTGATGGCATGGCATGGGGAAATGCATGCGGGTGAGAGTTGCAATGGACTTACATAGACATCTTTTATGTGGGAAGTGGGTGAAACTAAATAATCAGAAACATTGGATTTCTCTAAAGTATGAAAGGTTATAAGCTTTCTGTTTTCATTATGGTATTATTTCATATAAAGGAAAAAGCTATCTTCAACAGAGGGGACCTATACATGGAGATGATGCTAAGCCATCACAATTTGGTCCATGGCTTAGGGTTCAACCTATGAATTCCAAGATCTTTGATGTTCGACGATACGATGGTGCATCTGGTGTTAATCACCAACAGCGGCCGCAACAGGCTGAGGTTTCTTGTGGTAATAGGAGTGAGCCTAGTTTTGGTAAGAATGCAGGCGAAGAGGATGTCATGGCTTCATTTAAGGATCTCTCTAATTCAAATCCATCCGTTATGCAAAACAGTCATAATGTTGGGATTTAGTGTAAAGAGGAATATGATTGTTTTATCCTTGGAAATAACCAAAAGGTAGAGATCCCTATTGGTGGAGGATAACTCTTCCAGCTATCATCCCTCTAATTTGATGTTCACTGAAATTACGGAGAATACAACCGAGGGATTTTCTTCTCATGTTGACGTTGAGTTAATATCAATTATGGAAACTGAGCCACAACAAGATATTCTCCATGTTTCTAATTTATCCCATAATACACAGGCTAGTACAGATGTGGATGTGCCAAGGGATACTGGTGGTGTGACTAGGCAGAGAGGGGCCACGTGGAAAATGAGGACTAGGGAGGTAATTCATCCAGTCCATTTGGAAATGGCTTCTAGAAGTAGGGGGTGTAAGTAAAGAGGTTTGAGCACACCGGTGGACTTGTCAAAACAGGTGAAGAAAACAAAGTGTGACAAAGGCTTAAATGAAAGTAGTTGCAAAACTGAGTTAGTAGAGGTTGTTAAGCAGCCCCACCAACAACAATGATAGGCCTTAGTTGGAATTGTAGGGGACTTGGAAATCTCGTATAGTTCGAGAACTTCACCTTTTAGTGATGTCAAAGTGGCCTGATTTTGTTTTCTTAATAGAAACAAAGTGTGGAAGGAAAAGGATGGAGGAGGTGGGGAACAAAGTGGGGTTTAATTGTAATTTTGTGGTGGAAAGTAAAGGTTTTAGTGGAGGGCTAGTTTTTTTGTGGAAGGGCAATCTGGATTTTAGATTAGAAACTTATTCTCAGCACTATATTTCTATGCTTTTCAATTAGGAGGAGACTATGCAACAAGTTAGAGGTGATAGTTGAAATTTGTTGAAGATGATCAGGCCTAAGGAGGACAAAGCTTGGCTATGCTTTAGAGATTTTAATGAAATCATGCATCATAGTGAAAAATTTGGAGCAGCCAGTCGACCTTACCATCAAATAGAAGCTTTTAGAACTTCCGTAGACTGGTGTGGTTTGAGTGATCTAGGCTTTGAAGGCTCAAAATTCACATGGTGCAATAACAGAGAGGGAGCCTAGTTTACTAAAGAAAGATTGGATCGTGCATTGAGAAATCTGTTGTAGACAAATCTGTTTTATGATTGCAGTATTAGTGCTTTAGCAGCTCAAACTTCTAACCATTGCCCTCTGTTGAAAATGCAAGAAGTGGAGGAAGGAGAGGGTTGTATGAAGAGACTAAGAGGGAAAATATCTTTATATTCGAAGCAAGCTGGAACTTACATGAGGATTGCAGCAGTATCATTAACTCAAGCTTGTCTCACCAGGAAGTTCAGCAGGGACTTATTTTGAACTCAGTTCATAGGAGACTTAAAAAATGCAAAGATTCCTTAAGGCAATGGAGTTCAACTCTTCAGAAAAAAAAAATGAGATTCAATCTCAATTGAACCAGCTTTCAAAGCTGCATGATTCAAATATAGGTTCCAATTCAGTGGCTATTAAGGCTTTACATCAGGATATTGACATAGCTCTTGAGGAGGAGAATGTTAAAAGGTAGCAGAGGGCAAAACAAGCTTGGCTTAAAGATGATGATAGAAATTCTAAATACTTTCATAGGTGTGCTAATCGAAGGAGGAAAACCAATGATATTAAAAAGCTGGTAAGGGCTAATGGCAATGTAACTACTGACTTGAGAGAAATCTCTGACATGTTTTCCCATTATTTTTAGAAGCTTTTTACCTCATTGAATCCTAGTGGTATTGAAGCCTATTTGAGTCAGGTTCAACCTCAAGTGCATAGAGAGATGAATGCCAATCTTTCCAAACAATTTACAGCTGATGAGGTGAAGGTTGCTTTGTTTCAAATGAATCCAATGGGCTCTCCTAGTCTAGATGGATTTCCTGCATTGTTTTATCAATCTCATTGGGAAGTTGTGGGAGGTGATGTCACAAAAGCCGTTTTGAGGTTTTAAATCAAGGTGGGGAGATCTCTCATATTAATGATACCTACATTGTGTTAATCCCAAAAATTAAGAATCCTCAAACAGTCTTGGATTTTAGGCCCATATCCATATCCCTTTACAATGTCATTTATTAAGTGATTTCTAAAGTTCTTGCTAATAGATTCAAGGAGGTCATTCCTCATATTATTTCTCCCACTCAAAAGTGCTTTTATTTTTGAGAGGATGATTCTTGATAATGTCATTGTGGCTTTCGAGGCACTTCACTCCATGACTACTAAAGGCAAGGGGCAGCAAGGCTATATGGCTATCAAGCTGGATATGAGTAAGGCTTATGATAGGGTGGAGTGAGATTTTTTGAGGAATGCTATAGCAAAGATGGGGTTCAATAATAGGTGGATAAATCTGGTTATGAATTGTGTCTCTACTGTCTCATATTCAATTCTTATTAATGGAGCTCCTTAATGCACTTTTGTTCATGCGAGAGGGATTAGACAGGGGAATCCCCTTTCCCCCTATTTGTTCATTTTGGTCGTTGAGGTTTAGAGCAGCTTATTGAACCAAGCTGAAGCTGTTAAACTGATTCATGGTTTTCCAATTTACAGGGGGGAGCTTAGTATTAATCACTTATTTTTTTGTAGATGATAGCTTGCTTTTCTGTAGAGCAAATGCAAGAGAGTGATCCTCTATCCATAGTTTGCTAAACCTCTATGAAGAAGCCTCTGGACAGAAGCTTAACAAGACCAAAACTTCTATTTTCTTTAGTGCTAATACAAGGAAAGCAACTAAGGATTACATCTTGAGTCTTGTAGGAACTAGATCTTTCTCTTGCTATGAAAAGCACCTTGGACTACTTGCTCTAATTGGAAGATTCAAAAATGTTGCTTTTAAAGGTATCATAGACAGAATCAGAGGAAGGGTAAGCAACGCGAAGAATAAATTTCTTTCTCAGGCAGGGAAGAAAATACTCCTTAAGGCTGTGGTACAAGCTCTCCCTACTTATTGCATGAGGGTCTTTAAACTACCTAAATCATTGTTGAGTGAAATTAATAATGTAATGCATCATTATTGGTGGGGTTATTTACAATATGAAAAAAAGGTGCATTGGGTGTCATGGGGGCAGATGGGGAGATCGAAAGAGGCAGAAGGGCTGTGATTTAGAGACCTTGAGAGTTTTAACTTGGCATTGTTGGCCAAGCAAGGGTGGAGGATTATTCAATATCCTGATTCTCTAGCAGCTCAAGTCCTTAAACTGAAGTATTTTCTTGTGGTTGACTTCTTTCAAGCCAAGGTGGGAGCTAGGTCTTCTTTCATTTGGAGGAGCATTTGTGCTGCAAAAGGACTGCTTGAGAAATGCTCCTTATGGCATATTGGCAATGGTCAGAATACTAGAATAGGGAAGGATAGGTGGATGCCTCAACCTACAAGCTATAAGGTTCAATCTCATGTACACATTTTACAGAAAGATGCTAAAGTTTCAAAGTTTGTAAATGATGAGACTAAGCAATGGGATAGAGGTCTGATTACAGATGTACTTGGTTTTGAAGTAGCTGCTGTGGTTCAGAGAATTCCCATCAGTACCTCTGGTGCAAAGGATAGACTAATGTGGCTGGGTACCAAAGATGGTTTATTAACTGTAAAAAATGCATACCATACGTAGAAAGAGTTTCTGGAAATGTTCAAGGGACAACCATCTAGAGGGGTGCAAAGGTAGAAAGACTGGATTGGGTGTTGGAAGCTGCAGTTACCAAGTTACAAAGATTTTTATTTGGAGAGCCTATCTTGAATCACTTAGTACCATGCTCAATTTGTTCAAGAAAAAGATAGTGAATTCTCCTCTGTGTCCTATCTGTTGCAGGGAAGATGAATCTACCACACATGCTTTATGGAGCTATAGCTCAGCCATGGATGTTTGGAGTCAAGGACATACAATTTTTCAGAAAATTTCTCTTAGGGAAGTCAGCTTTAAAGAGCCTTATGAGGGCCTCAGCACTCAAAGTGAGCAGAACTCAATGGACCTGTTTTCAGTTATTGCTAGAAGTATTTAGTTAAGAAGAAACAAGTTGTTATTTGATTGGACTTTTTTGCACCCAAATCTGGTTTTGAAGCATGCATCTCAATCTCTTGCAAATTTCAAGGCTACTCAAGGTAATAATATGAAGATTGGTCAGGTGACACCTACTAATATTTTTGTGTGGATTCCTCCTCCAGCAGGAACTATTAAAATCAATTGGGACGTTGCATTGGATGAATCTCAAGCTAGAGTTGGTATTGGTTTTGGTGGCTCGAGACCATGAAGGTACTATTTTGGCTACCAAGAAACTATTAATCTCTAGTCTTACTAACTCTCTTTTGACTGAAGCTAAAGGGGCCTTTTATGCGGCTATAATGGCTAAGGATTTGGCGCCAAGTGTTGTTATTCTAGAAGGGGATGCACTACAGATTATGAGTGGGATTAATCATCATGTTGAAAGATGGGATATGGTGGGTATGATCTTGATAGATACTAAAATGTTGCTTTCTAGTTTGAGTCAATGGAAAGTAGTTTTTGTTGGGAGAAGTGGTCATCAATTTGTTCACTGTCTAGCTAAAGATTCCTTAGAGCTAGTTGAGGATTCGGTTGAATTGGTTATTAGGCTAGGTTGTAATCGTGCTTCCTCTTTATTTTGATTTAAATGAAGTTTAATGATTCATTTGAAAAAAAAGGTTTTATTTATTTTAACATGATATTCTTTTTTAATTTATGAATTATATCTTGCTAAAATAAAATTTTAAAAATTTCATTTTCATTTAATAACCATAGAATGGACTTTTAAAAATTATTTTACAAATTCCGAAGATAAGTAGAAAAAATGAAAAACGAATAGAATTTTCTTTTCTTTTTCTTTTATTCATTTTTTAACATTTTTAAATATTTTTTTTTTACAAAAAATACATAAACTTAATAATACTCACTTAATCACTAAAAAAGTTAAAAACAAAAAATAAAAGCAAAAATCTGTAAACCATCGATCAACTATCAGTTCAAACAGCATTATCCATTTTTGGAAGGAAAGGTGAAATTCAGCTATTAAAAATATTTTAGACCCATAGAGTAAAACAACAAAAATTAAAATTGTGGATGTTATAACTTAATTTTCAAATTTAGACATCAAATAACAATTTGGATGGATGTATTTTAATTTTTAAATGATAATAATTTTGGTTTTTTATAAAAAAAAAAAAAAAATATAAAAATCTGCTGTTGTGATAAATGCTGCATTTCATTAGGCACCGAATCATTTAGAGGCACGTGTCAAATTCTTGGTATTTCACTTCAAACACTACAAGCGGGAAGGAAAGAGGGAGCCAATAGGAATGGAGAATTGCACTTTCACAATCCGTAGCGCATTCGATAATGCAGATCTTAACCGTTCATTGAGAAACGGAAAGCACATCAACTTCTAACCGTCCGATCGAGGCCCTATGAACTTCGCCTTGTATAAAGGGAGCCGACCTTGAATCCTCAGTTCCCAAGATTTCTCTCTTCGGTGTCCACATTCTCTCGAGATTACGGTTTCTCTTGCCAGCCGTTCTGCATTGTTCTCCGTCCATTGAAGAGAGGAAAAGTTCAAGGTAAGCAAGCATCTTTCTTTTTCTCTCTCTTTGTGTCTTCTGCTATTCATTTTGTTTGATTTTCGTTTTGCGATATTCAAGGAGAGCTTTCTTGATATGGTGTCTTGGGTTTTACATTAATGTTTTCAAATTTGAGTTTTTGTTTGTTCGTGATAGTTGTAGTTTCTGGCTCGGATTTAGATTTCTGTTTTTGCTGGTTTTGTTTCATGTTTGTTCAATCCCCCCCAATTTTTACCAAAATAATTTTCAAATTAGGGTTTCGTAGAGACGGTAATGACTGATATTTCGATTACGGGTTCATGAAGAATTGGTTGCGAAGTACAAGTCGGAGCTTTAGATTGTGATTGTTAGCGCTTTAAATTTTGCAGATGGCCCGTACAAAGCAGACTGCTCGCAAGTCCACCGGCGGTAAGGCTCCTAGGAAACAGCTTGCTACCAAGGTATTGTTATTTGATTAAATGAAAATCGCAATGCTTTTCAAGTTCTATTTGGTTTTCATTTTTGCGGGTTACAATGTTTTCTGAAAACAAAGTTGGTGTTGTGAATGGTTTCAGGCTGCTCGCAAATCAGCCCCGACTACCGGAGGGGTGAAGAAGCCCCATAGATACCGCCCTGGAACTGTTGCTCTACGGTAAGTAATTGTGTTTTTCTTAGAAGCATTTTGTCAATGTATTGTATACTTTGGTGGTGCTAATTCTTGTGTACATATAATTTCAGAGAAATCCGCAAGTACCAGAAGAGTACAGAGCTCTTGATCAGGAAGCTCCCATTCCAAAGGCTAGTCCGCGAGATTGCACAGGATTTCAAGACTGACCTGCGTTTCCAGAGCCACGCGGTGCTGGCATTACAGGAGGCGGCCGAGGCGTACCTCGTTGGACTGTTTGAAGACACTAACCTCTGCGCCATCCATGCCAAGCGTGTTACCATCATGCCCAAGGACATTCAGCTTGCCAGGAGAATCCGGGGTGAGAGGGCTTAGGAGGTTCTTCTGCTTCAGGATATGTTTGTTACCGTAAGGACTTGCAACGTTTTGCCACTTTTGGGTTATTTTGCGTGTGAATGACTCTGTTGAATCCATTTTCTAATCTCCTTCAAAATGAATACTTTTGCCACAAAGGATCGTTGTAACCTAATGCTTTTGGATCAGTTTCACTCTAATTCACCCATTAGAACTTCCTGTGATTACCTTGTGTTCTTTACTGTTGTGAATGATGCATCAGTTAGTAATTCTGTGATCCAAAAACATCAGATTATAATGGGATTCGTTACGCAGAAATTCGTTGTCTTTCTGACAGTAATGATTGGTAAATAAAATGTCAAATAATACCCAAATTAGCTGTGTACGGAACAAGAAAACCAACCCTCTACACCCAATTTCTTTGGTCAAATGACGAGTTTTTAGAGCAATTAACGTAATTAAGATGAAAAAAGTATTATCACCAAGGTGGTAGCCGAGTTGGCGAAGGTTAAGCATCATTCCTTTGCTCACAGGTTCAAAATGGCTCGTACTAAAATTTGTAAATCGAAGTCTTGGGGGGTTCTTGTATGTTGGCATTTTGGTAGGGTTGTGGTGATGGGTTGTTCCATTCGGAGTTGGTTGTTATGGTTCAAATCGAACATGTTGCAACGAGCGTGGGCTTGTTCCATTTGGAGTTGCTTGTTATGGCTAAATTGAATACGTTGCAATGAGTGTGGGCTTTTATGGTCATGTCTAGGGTGGAAAACTATATTGACTCTCCACTTTTTTTTAACTGAAAAGAGATTTAAAAAAAAAGGGGGGGGGGTGAAAAATGTGTTATGATCTGAGGTAGATTTTAGTAAAGGATAATATTGTAAGTAGGACAAATTGAGTTTTGCTATTTATCATTATTACATATTATTATCACATTTTTTTAAATATTTTTTTGTTCTATTCTTCTTAAATTAATTGATTTATTTTATTTATTATTCATATATCATACATTTAATAAGAAAAAAATATAAAAAAATATATATATGATATGTAATCTGAAAATGATAAGTAGAATTTGTCTTTTAAGAAAAAAGAAAACATGATGCTGGTGGTGTTACCGGATAGAGGTTCAGCTCTATCCTATTCATATTGTGTTTGGCTTGAATGTGTATATAATAATAGAGTTTTGTCATGTACAAATAAAATTACATATTAATACTTATTTATTCATATTTAAAATTTAAATTAATATTATTTTTAATAAAATTTATATTTTAACCAATTATATTAAATTAAGATATATATTAATATACAGTTATGTTTATAACTAGATTAAGTACAACTAGATTTTTCCATAATAATATGATCAGTGCCAGAATCTGAAGAAGGCTTTAGATCTTGGCTTGGGGAGCGCAATTATGGTAAGTGGGGTACAATTAAGGCCATGATGGTCCAGGCTCCAAAGTGTTTTATTTGTATATATTGTTTGAGCCCTATGCCCATACATACCCCACCTCCAATCTTCCCATCAAGTGTTCTAGGTTTCTAGCCCATCCCAAAACTCTAACCGTTTATATCATATCGTGCTTGTGTATATAGTGTGTTCGTTTCGATATAATTATATATATATATTTAGAGTTTTGTTATATATAAGTACATTCACATATTAATTTGTATATTAATATTAATTTATTTATATTTAAAATTTAAATTAATATTATTTTTAATAAAATTTATTTTTTGACCAATCACATCATATTGATGCACAGATTAGTGTACAATTATGTTTGCAACTATATTTTTTCATATATTTATATGGAAAATAAAGTAAAGAAAAAGTACTTTACAGTTTACACCCTTCAATTTCCAATGTCTTACACTTGGTATCATTTGAATGCCAACGGAATATAAAACTCATAAAATGCCATTTCATTTTTTAGGAAATTTTACTACTTATAGAACTCATTTTCACATTGAAAAGTTCACAATCACAATCATTTGCTCAAAAAGAAAAAAGAATGGAGAGCATATATTCCAAATATACATTGCGCTGCTTAAATTAGGAACCAGAGAACAATAAAGGCAAGAGAATCAATGAAGATGATAACCAATAACAGTGTTCCCACCCATATTGCCTTTTTAATCGAGTGGCTGGAGTTTGAGATGCCCTTATATGAAATATTTTATGTCCTCCACTTCCTCTTTATGCTTAAAATTATTGGATAAAATATAGATGATATCGTATTTTCATCTTCTCATATCATGTCATGCAATTAAATTGACACGACATCGTATAATATGATTATTAAGACTGTTTTTCATAATACCAACAACATGTATAATCTACAACAAAATTAGAGAGTGGCACGAGGGCTAGGGTCCTTTCAATTTTTTGAAAGAAGTAAGATTTATCATTAAAAATAATAATTTATTTCATATAGATTCAAGAATTATTCAATTTTTATATTTGGTTTGCAAATTTAATTTCAAGCCATTATTTAATTAAGCTACAAACGGGAAATTACATTCATATCTATAAGGGTGTCGTATGCTGTCACCCATCATTAATGGACCACGTAGGCATGCACGAACTTCTTGTTGTATGGTACATGAACCACCTTTTAACAGGACTCTCAAACTTTCGAACCTTTGAACTTTCCATTATTAGTGATGGTGTACAGAACAGCACACCCATGATGTCCCTCCATGCATAAACTTTAGCTTTATGAGTCATGAAACCACCTCTCAAAACACAAGCTGCCAAAGTTGCCGTCTTGGAACTTGCCGTCTTCTCACCGATGTGTGGTGAATGTTGACATGCGGTTTTCATTTGTATCAATAAAAACATCTTTGCAGCTTTTCCAATGCTTAAAAAAATTATAAAGTGAATATTGTTTAGATGATTTCACGTCCATTGACACTTATTTTACATCAATTTAAAAATAATAATATAATTTATTACATTATAAAGTTATTTTTATTATCAAGTAAATTCTACAGACTATATAAACTCGTGTCATTTTATGAAATTATTTTTATATGATATCTTTGTAGCTATTTAAAATATAATACATCATGCAATTGAGTGGCACAAAGTGCATTTTCTCTTATGATATTACTCCATTTTTTCTCTTATATATTGTTTCCCTTGCAACAAATGATGAAATTATAGTGTATATCTAATTATGATAGTCTCTTTGAAATCATTATAGAATCCGGTAATTTTATATGCTTTTAGAGCAAAAAAAATGTGCATGCCCAAAAGGATTAATGGTGATAAATAGCATTGTATATTCTTACGAATAAATGATGAATAGAGACGAAAGTTTACTTAAAAGTATAAGAAAATTTCTATATTCACGGTGTGAAAATATTTATATGACATAATTTAATTTAAAAGATAAATTTTAAAATTTAAATTTTTAAAATCAAATTTTGTTATATAAGTAATGTGAATAACATATTTTATACCGACTTGATAATAGAATAATTTAAAATATACAATTTTATTTTTTGCCTTATTACATTAAAGGAGATAAAAGAATAAGGGAATTCTCTCACTAAAATGATACAAGAAGGTAAAACTAGGGAATATGCTCCCGATTTTTATATTTCGGGTTTTGCTACTTCTTCTTCTTCCTCTTTCTTAACTAACCATTTCAACGTTAACAAAATCAAAACATTAATTTAAATGGTATTCTATTATCAAGTTCGTAAATAGAGAACATTATTTATATCATTTAAATGGTAAGAGTTGATTTGTAAGATTTAAGTTTTAAAAATTTTATTTCAAATCAAATTATGCTATTTAAACATTTTATTAAATATAAAACTTGCTTAATCTAATTGTTAACATTGTGTTTCGTACGCCTTTGGGCTGAGCTCTTAGCAACTTGAATTTCCTATTTTGGGCTTGTAGATATAAAAAAAAAATACCGCGAGATGGTAGCCTTATGTCACCACCTAGGGTTTTTTAGAGAATTTGCTAACCTTCTAGAAGCCTCCAAGTCTTTTGTAATCTTGTGGAATTGTGTAGAGTCATCTAGAAGGGGCGATATAGACAATTTTGAGTAGTGTTCTAGAAAGGGCGTTATAGACAATTCTAGAGTAGGAGTCTAGAAAGTTCTTTACCCTTGGATTGATGACAAGTGTCACAATCCTAACCATTCTTTGTACCAAGAGTTCCCTATAAATAGAGGGGCTCTCATTTGTGTAAATCACCAAGCAATAAGAGAAACAAGTTCTCTAGAGCATCTCTCTCTATCTTCTCTCTCTAGTTTGTTCTCTATTGTCTTGAGTCCTTTAGAAGGCTTACTTAGGAGCTTGGTGGGAGAGAAAGCCTCCTAAGGCCGCACGGGTCGAGTGAAGAAATTCTAAGTCCGTGACAGTTGGTATCAGAGCCAACCAAGTTAGGATGGAGGATCCAAGTGAGATCACCATGGAGTTCCAGGAGACAAGAAAGAGCAAGAGGTCGAAGGACTCAAGCTCATCTATGGAGTCTCGTCTCGATGGGATCGAGAGGGCTATGGCCAAGATATTGGCCAAGATCGAGGAATGGGATCAGTCTCACAGGGAGGTGAGCACCCTCGACAACACGGTGACCAGGATGGAGGTGGCGGTAGCGGATGTCAGGGACCGGCTTGACATCGTGGAGCAAGGCTTGGAGGAGCTAGGATTGGAGGGACAATCCGAATCGCTCAAGGAATCCATTCTAAGCACCATCCACCCTACCATCGAGGCACAACGTGTTGAGAACGTTGCTTTCCAAGACCGGGTCTTGGGGGAGCTAACGAAACTCCAAGGGCAAATGGAGGAATACCGCGTCGGTCTAGAGGAGACCAAGGCGGATTGGGCCATATGCAAGCGGGCAGTGGCTAATGGGGGCGTCGTCGGAGCTGGGATAATGGCGACACCAAGGGTGGATACCCCCAAACTAAAAGAGTTCGATGGCAAGCGGGATGCCAAAGAACTTGACAACTACATGTGGCACATGGAGCGCTACTTTGAAGCTTTGAACATGCAAGACGAGCGTGTCAAGGTACGTACTGCTTCCCTCTATCTTACTAATCTTGCTGGTACTTGGTGGCGTCGTAAGCATAGTGAGATAGAGAAGGGTACTTGCTCCATTGATTCTTGGGAAGAGTTCAGGTGTGAACTCAAGAGGCAATTCTATCCCGAGAATGTGGCTATTCATGCGCGGAAGAGAATGAAGGAGTTGAAGCACACTTCTTCTATCCGCAACTATGTTGAGGAATTTTCTGCCCTCATGCTTCAAATTACAAACATGAGTGAAGAAGATCTCCTCTTCAACTTCATCGACGGTCTCAAATCTTGGGTGGCTCAAGAACTCAAGCGTCGTGGGGTCAACGACATCTCCACCGCCTTGACCGTGGCAGAAACCTTAGAAGAATTCGAGTATCATAAGAGTGACAACTCTTTGAAACCCAAGTCTTCAAAGGATAATCACACTAAGGGTGGGGGAGCGAAGGGGTTCAAGCCGCCCCAATACAAAGACCGTGGAGACAAGCCTTCAACATCAAAGGAGGGCAAGAAGGACTACTCAAAGGACAAGAAGCCAAAGGATGCTTGCTTCCTTTGTAACGGACCACATTGGGCTAGAGATTGTCCCAAGAGGAAGGCCCTCAACGCTATGTTGGAGGAGAAGGAAGTTCAAGAGAAGTCGCACCTGGGGTGTCTACAACTTCTCAACTCTCTCAAGGCAAGCACGAAGCCAACCACCAAGGATGGGTCTTTGATGTTTGTAGAGGTGTTCGTTAATGGGAAGAAGAGTCACGCTATGGTCGACTCAGGAGCTTCTCATAACTTCATTAAGAAGGAAGAGGCCACACGGCTAGGGATTCCTCTTAAGAAGGGTCAAGGATGGCTGAAGACTGTGAATTCTGAAGCCAAACCCCTTGATGGCGTAGCTCACGGGGTGGAGCTACAACTTGGCACGTGGAAAGGAACGGTGGATTTCTCGGTCGCTCCTATGGATGATTTTGACATCGTGTTGGGGATGGAATTCTTGAGACAGTTCAATGTAGTGTCTCTTCCCCACTATAACTCGGTGTGCATCTTGGAAGGGGGTCCATGCATGATACCCACCGTGTCCAAGCCAAACACCACCCAACTTCTATCCGCCATGCAATTCAAGAAAGGATGGAAGAAGGGAGAGGTGTCTTACTTGGCCTCCATGGAGGAGGATGAAGTGAAGAGTTCCTCCCCTCCACCCAAGGAGATCCAAAGGGTCCTCAGGGACTATGAGGACGTCATGCCTCCCGAGTTGCCCAAGCAACTACCACCTAGGAGAGAGGTGGATCATCAGATCGAGATAAAACCCGGCGCCAAACCACCCGCCAAAGCCCCTTATCGCATGTCACCTCCAGAGCTTGAAGAACTAAGGAGGCAACTAAAGGAGCTACTTGATGCCGGATTCATCCAACCCTCCAAGGCACCATACGGGGCACCTGTGTTGTTCCAAAGGAAACATGATGGGTCGTTGCGGCTGTGCATCGACTACCGAGCTCTAAACAAGGTAACCATAAAAAACAAATACCCAATTCCTTTGATTGCTGATTTATTTGATCAACTAGGCCATGCAAAGTACTTCTCCAAGCTTGATCTGAGATCGGGATATTATCAAGTAAGGATTGCGGAAGGAGACGAAGCCAAAACAACTTGTGTAACTCGCTATGGGGCATACGAGTTCCTAGTGATGCCCTTTGGCCTCACAAATGCTCCAGCTACCTTCTGCACGCTCATGAACAAGATCTTCCATCCCTATCTTGATCAGTTTGTGGTAGTCTATCTAGATGATATCGTCATCTATAGTTCTACCCTTGAAGAACATGTGGAGCATCTAAGGGTTGTTTTCCGTGTCTTAAGGGAAAACCAACTCTATGTCAAGAAGGAGAAGTGCTCATTCGCTCTAAACGAAGTCCATTTCCTTGGCCACAAAATCCAAGGTGGAAAACTCAGCATGGAGGAGGGAAAAATTGAGGCAATCAAGAAGTGGGAGCCTCCCACCAAGGTTACCGAGCTCCGATCCTTCCTTGGGCTTGTCAACTATTATAGGAGATTTATAAAGGGATACTCCACAAGAGCATCCCCCCTCACCGACTTGCTCAAGAAGAACAGGGCCTGGGAGTGGTCATCAAGGTGTCAGGAAGCCTTTGACGATCTGAAGACAGCCATCACGGAAGAACCGGTCATGGCCTTACCAGATTGTACCAAGCCTTTTGAAGTACAATCCGATGCATCAGACTTTGCCATAGGGGGAGTTCTCATGCAAGAGGGACATCCCATTGCATATGAGAGTCACAAACTCAATGAGACTGAGAGGCGATACACCGTGCAAGAGAAGGAGATGACGGCCATCATCCATTGCCTCAGAGTTTGGCGACACTATCTGCTTGGTTCTCATTTTGTAGTCAAGACAGATAACATTGCCACTAGTTACTTCCAGAGTCAGAAGAAACTAAGCCCAAAGCAAGCTAGGTGGCAAGACTTCTTGGCAGAATTTGACTTCGTCTTGGAGTACAAACCGGGCAAGGCCAACCTCGTTGCGGATGCACTAAGCAGAAAATGTGAACTTTCTGCTATCACTCAAGCTCAAGGGGAGCTACTCGAGGTAATCCGTGAAGGTATGGAGCATGATCCCTTAGCCAAGAACTTGGTAAACATGGTTAAGGAAGGGAAAACCAAGAGATTCTGGGTAGAGGACGGTCTTCTCTACACCCTCAGGCGGAGAATCTATGTTCCAAAGTGGGGAAACCTACGTAGGAACCTTATCAAGGAATGCCATGATTCCTTGTGGGCTGGACACCCGGGCCAACGACGTACTCGAGCTTTGCTGGAAGCTTCCTACTATTGGCCTCAATTGAGAGATGAGGTGGAACTCTACGTAAAGACTTGTCTTGTGTGTCAACAAGACAAGGTGGAGAATCAAAGTCCTGCAGGATTGCTAGAACCACTACCCATTCCTTCACATCCATGGGAGAGTGTGAGCATGGATTTCATAGTGGCTCTACCTAAATCCGAGGGTTGCGGTACCCTCATTGTGGTGGTAGATCGATTCTCCAAGTATGCCACCTTCATCGCGGCTCCTAAAGATTGCTCAGCTGAAGAAACTGCAAAATTATTCTTCAAGCATGTGGTGAAGTATTGGGGCTTACCACGGAGCATCATCAGTGATCGAGACCCTCGCTTCACAGGAAAGTTCTGGTCGGGACTATTCAAGCTTATGGGGTCTGCCCTACATTTCTCTACCAGCTTTCACCCTCAGACAGATGGGCAAACTGAAAGGGTGAATGCCTTGTTAGAGTTATACTTGAGGCACTTTGTAAGTGCCAACCAATCCGATTGGGCCAAGTTATTGGATGTCGCTCAATTCTCCTACAATTTACAAAGGAGCGAGTCCACGAACAAGAGCCCATTTGAGATTGTAATGGGACAGCAACCACTTACTCCCCAGTCATTGGAGACAAGCTACGAGGGGAATTGTCCAACAGCCTTCAAGGTTGCTAGGTCTTGGAACGAACAATTGGATGTGACCTGTTCCTACTTAGACAAAGCAACCAAGAAGATGAAGAAGTGGGCTGATCAGAAGAGGAGGCACGCAGAGTATCGTATAGGCGACTTGGTGTTAGTAAAGATCTTGTCGAGCCAACACAAGTTCACAAGAAAGCTACACAAGGGGCTTGTACGACGTTACGAGGGACCATTCCCAATCATCAAGAAAGTAGGGAAGGTCTCCTACAAGCTGGACTTACCCTCCAAGTTTAAACTTCATCCAGTCTTCCATGTCAGCTGCTTGAAGCCTTACCATGGTGATGAAGAGGAGCCAACACGAGGAGAGTCCAAGCGTGCCCCATTGGGCATAACTACCACTTTCGACAAAGAAGTAGAAGAAATCTTGGCGGACCGTGTCATCAGGCGAAAGAGTCATATGCCACGCCAAGAATACTTGATCAAGTGGAAGGGATTGCCCGAGAGCGAGACAACTTGGGAACCAAAGGAGTCATTGTGGCAGTTTGAAGATCACATCCGAAGGTTCCACGAAGACACCGCGTCGAGGACGTCGCGAAGCTTGGTGGGGGAGAATGTCACCACCTAGGGTTTTTTAGAGAATTTGCTAACCTTCTAGAAGCCTCCAAGTCTTTTGTAATCTTGTGGAATTGTGTATGTGATGACCCGTTTTTGAGTGTATTTTCGCTGAAATAATTGTTTTTATTTTAATTAATATATTAGCTATTTATTTTAATTTATTTTATTTGGTGTTGTGTTTTATTTAGTTGTTTTGTGTTTTTTTTTTAATCTTTTTGGCGGGTTAGTTTTGCTTTCCTGAATGAGGTTTGGACCTCATCTTTTCCCTACATCTTTTCCCTTTTTCCTCTCTTTTTTCTTTTTCTTTTTCTTTTTTTTTTCTTTCTTCTTCTTTCTTTTTTTCTTTTCTTTTTTTTTTCCCTCCCTTTCTCTCTCCCCGATCGGCTCCCCCCCCCCCCGTGCTCTCTCTCTCTTCCCTCCCTCTCCCGCGTCGTCTCTCTCTCTCCTCCGGCCCAGCGCCGTCCGGCCACCTCCCGACCTCCCACCGGTCCCATTTTCTTCCCCTCCCTCCGGTGCACCTCCCCACCGAAAACCACCCCCAACCGGCCAGCCATTTGGCCGGAAAAAGCTTCCAAAGGGCGCACGGATTTCACTCCGATCCGCCGCCGTCGCTCCACCTCCGGCCACCATTTCTTCACCACTTCATCACCGACCTCTTGCCGTCCTAACCCACCCATTTCCGGCCTCCATCGACCACCGGAGCAGCTCCCACGAGCTTGTTTTCCGATTTGCCATTTTCGGCCATTTCCGGCCATTCCGCCGCCACCCGCGGCCGTCCGTCGCTTCCATTAGCTTCACAACCACCTCTAGACCATTCCATATCAATCTCGTGTCCTAGTTTGTCCCCGTTCAAAAGTGGGTTTTTCGGACCCACGGCCACAGTGAATTTTCACTGTGACGTTGCTGTTTTTCCGCCGTTAGCAACGCCGCGAGCTTTCTAAAAATACCGTATAGCGCTGTAAGTATTTTCCAAACCCTATTTTCAGATTTTAATATATATTGCTCATTCAATTATTTGATTGTTGTTGGTTGTTGATTCCGGACTGAGTCCGAGGAGTTTCGGGGGTCGGATGGATTGAGGACGGAGTGTTTGTTTGGTTGGTTGTGTTTGGTTGTTTGATTTTGCCGTGTGGCGTGCGTTGCATTTTATTTGTGTGCGTTGCATATCGCGTGCATGTGCATCATGTTTATCGGCGTTTTGGCGTTTGGGTGCGTGTGTCTCACGAGCCCAAGCCGTGATGGGTTATTATCACGGTGGAGCTCCTCTGGTCACTCGGGAGCGGTCAATACTGAGTGACATCCCCTGAGTAGTCGTCTGGGCGCTGACGAGTTCGGTACTAGAGGATGGGTCTGGCCCGGTACGTGCTGAGCACGAGTCCAGGCATCGCTCTATTCACCGATTCTGAGGCCCTGCGCGATGACGGAGTAGTATTAGAGGATGGGTCTGGCCCGGTACGTGCTGAGCACGAGTCCAGGCATCGCTCTACTCACTGACTCCGGGAGCGGAAATTAGAGGATGGGTCTGGCCCGGTACGTGCTGAGCACGAGTCCAGGCATCGCTCTATTCACCGATCCCGTGGCCCTTCGCTGGCGAGGGCTAGAGGATGGCCCGGCCCGGTACGTGCATGGCACGAGTCTGGGCATCGCTCGTTTAGGTGTCGCACGCGTAGCCGTTCTCTACGGTGTGGCACTGAGCCAGGGTGTGCGGATGATCCCTAGGGGAGATCATGGTGCATACGGAGCGGGTTGTGGTATGGTTTTTCAGTTATGATCCTTTTTCTGGGAAAAATGGTGGTTTGGGCCATTATCTGGGATAATGGCGAGGTGTGGCTTTATGGAGGTTGGTGGGCCTTTTGGGTTTTGGCGTGCGTGTTAAAATATATGTGTAGCGGGGCGTGTGTTTGTTTGATCTTGTTTTCTTGTTGTTTGGGTTGTATGTATTTTCATCTGGTAGTGTTTGGGTCATACTTACCTGCGGAACCTTTCTTGGTTCCGTAGCTTTTGGTGCAGAGTTCGAGGAAGAGGAGGAGGAGGCTGAGCCCGAGGATGCGGCTCCGCCGGGTTGCTGATGCTGTGCTTTTTATCTGTTTTTAAACTTGTATTTGTGTTTCTTGTAATATTTTATTTAAGTATGTTTTAAACAGTTTGTATTACATTAAGAAAAATTCTGGTACTTAATTATTGACTTGCTTCTCGCTGCGTTTGTCTTGTGCACTTTGTCGCTCTTGCACACACTTGGCACACGTCGTTAGGATGGTGGTCCGGGTTGTCACCATCCGGACGTCTCGATTTCCCCGTGTTCGGGCGTGGGGATTTGGGGGCGTCACAGTGTAGAGTCATCTAGAAGGGGCGATATAGACAATTTAGAGTAGTGTTCTAGAAAGGGCGTTATAGACAATTCTAGAGTAGGAGTCTAGAAAGTTCTTTACCCTTGGATTGATGACAAGTGTCACAATCCTAACCATTCTTTGTACCAAGAGTTCCCTATAAATAGAGGGGCTCTCATTTGTGTAAATCACCAAGCAATAAGAGAAACAAGTTCTCTAGAGCATCTCTCTCTATCTTCTCTCTCTAGTTTGTTCTCTATTGTCTTGAGTCCTTTAGAAGGCTTACTTAGGAGCTTTGTGGGAGAGAAAGCCTCCTAAGGCCGCACGGGTCGAGTGAAGAAATTCTAAGTCCGTGACACTTAGTTGTGGCTATGGAATTTTCATTACCAAAGTCACTATTATCTTAGAGTATAAGTAAGTAGAGAGGTTAGAAAATGTTTCTAAATGCTTGATAGTTGCCTTTTTATACTGATTCTTAAGATCAAATGCCCATGCTTTGTGTCAGGGGGTGGTGTCCCCTTCGAAGTTCCTTTTGCCATGCTCTTTCTAATGTGGTGTGGCTGTTTGGGGGTGCATTTAATGCAGCGTGGCTCTTTGGGAGTGTATTTAATGTGATGTGGCTCTCTGCCTTGTTCTGTCAGGGGATGCGCGCTGTCAGGCTTTTCTTTCTTCTCTTGTTAGAGGATTAAAAGCTCCCTGTAATTGGTGGCCACCTATTTACTAGGGGTGCTACCCGCACCATACGGTGCAAGGTAGACCCCCCCCCGCATGGGGGCGGATGGGGTAAATCTCCCCCGGCCCCCGCCCCCGGTGTGCGGGGGCGGGGTACCCCGTCCCGCATGACGGGGTACGGGGTGGGGGGGCAATCCGTCCGGCCCCCGCACCCCCTTCTGGCCCCAGGTGCATCTTCTGGGCCTTGGGCCTAGAAGCATTTTATGGGCCGAAAATGGCCCAGAAGCAATTTCTGGGCCATTTTGGGCCCAGAAACGGTTTCTGGGCTCAAAATGGCCCACAAGTATGTATTTTTGGCCCAAAAAATACATGTAGGTCATTTTCATTTTTCAGCCCATAAAATTATAAGTAAAAAGGAAAAAAAAATTTAAAAACCAGATTAAAAAAAAAGTGTTATGAATGGTAATTGATTTTATGGCTAATAAAAGTTACTAGTCTAAGAGTCTAATACGTAATAAACTAATAATAATAACTAAGCTATTACAAAATTGAAAGGCTAAACAATTACAAAATTACAAACATAAAAGTGTTCAAGGGACATTGTATCAACATTACAAATTATTGAATACAAAATTCGAACAAATAATTAAAAAATAAGTATTCTAAAGAGGTTTGTCAGCTGTGGCCTGTCTTTGAGTCAAGGGGTGTGACAGTTGGGGCGGCCCGGGCTTCAGCACATTTTTAGGTTGCAGAGGTGCTAGACGTCTCATGTGTTACTACAAAAATTAATATTAAAATTAATAACGATGAAATGGAAATGAATATAAATAAATTAAAATAATAGAATAAAAAACATTTACCAGGTGGTCCAAATCCAGACTGATCACCACCCTCATCGGTCTCCTTAAAATCTAAAATATCTGGAACATGAATATCCTTTCCTATCGTCCAACTCTGTGTGCATATCAATGCCTCTACAGTTGTAGGAGACAATGAACTACGGAAAGGATCCAATATACGACCTCCGGTACTAAAGGCTGACTCTGAGGCAACGGTGCTAATAGGGATGACCAAAATACAGCGGGCAATCTCAGAAATGATGGGATATTTCTTTGAAGCATTCTTCCACTATCCTAATATATCGAAATGATCATTATCATCTTGGACCATATCCGCTGACAAATAGTTGTCTAACTCAGAAACGACCTCCGTAAATTGTTGGACTAGTGTGGGATTCTGTGCGAGGGTCTTAGTCCACGGCATTTTGCGTTTCTTTGTAGGAGGCCCGGTGACGGTGTCTGTAAAAGGCGTTGGGGTCCGTGTATGTGTGTTCGATGTAGTACCATCCTTAATTGCCATAAACTCGTCATACAATTTTTTCAGGGTATCTCGGGCCAATTCACCAATAATTTCAGTCCATACCTGATCGTGAACAAGTCTCAACCCATATAACAAGCCTGAAACTTTCAGACGGGGATCAAGAATAACAGCCACATATAAGAAAATATTCATTCTAGTCAAATCTCCCCAATACTTATCATATTTTAGCATCATGCTCACTGCCATCCCCCTCATCCTTTCATCGGAACCCCTACGCATATCTTCTAATTCTTCTTTTACCATACATATTTGTTAACAAAACTCATGGGATGTAGGGTACAAAAAACCAGATATATTCAATGTGACATCATAAAATAATCCAAGAAAATCAACGAAAGTAGAAACTACCACCCAATCATCATCATTAGGCTTTCGTGATCCACCGTGCTCATCAAAGTATTTGACATATTGGATGTCTTCATCACCCAATAATTGAAAGGCTGCCTTATATTCTTGGGCCGCCTCCAACATCAAGAAGGTTGAGTTTCATCTGGTAGGCACATCAGTACAAAGACCCTTCTTCGATGTTATGCCCGCAGCCTTTGCAGCAACTTTGAATTTCTCCAATCTAGAAGGAGAAGACCTCACCCATTTCACAGCCATTCTAACTCGTTCAACCGAGTCATCAACATCTTTCAACCCCTCAGTCACAATTAAATTCAAAATATGTGCAGCATATCTAACATGCAAGTATTCACCACCCAAGAATGTCTTATTTGCATCTTTAAGATAATTCTTTAGATACCCTAATGCGACATCATTAGACGACGCATTATCAACTGATACAGACAAAATTTTTTCCAACCCCCACTCCTTTATTGCGGCCTCCAAGGCCTTCCCAATCGTCTCACCCTTATGATCAGTTATTTGACAAAATTTAATAATTTTTTTGTGCAGAACCCAATCAGCATCAACAAAATGCACAGTCAACGACATGTAATTCATATTTTGGATTGAAGTCCAAGTATCGGTAGTGAGGCAAACTACCAAACCCGCCAATTGGCCCCTCAAAACATCTTTGTCACGGAGGTACATCTTCTTAATATTCTTTGCCACAGTGTGACGAGAAGGAAGTACAAATATCGGTTCCAACTCTTGGAACCCTTTACCCTCCACAAACTGAAAAGGCAGCTCGAGCTAACTTTCTTCTACACTCATCGGGGTTATACTTCGTATACCCCTTCAATGTTGGCACCCCGGCCCCACTACTCCCATCCGTCATTTTAAAATCTAGTCTAGATTGACCATTCTCTACTAAGGATTTTAAAATTGGACTCTTCTTGCATTGTTCCTCTAGATGGACCTTCAGCCGGGATGTACCATGTTTCCTATAGTGACATCCATACATTTTCTCACATGATTACATTTAGCTTGTGGGTTGTTGGGGTCACCACCCTCTAGTTTGGTAAAGTGTTGCCAAACTATGGATACAGGTTTCTTGTCCTGTGTGGGCTTCGGAGCAGGGCAAGGTGTACTCGTTATAGGGGTAGGAGTAGGGTTAGTTTTTGGGGTAGGGGTGTTGGCTGGGGAAGGCGAGCTATCATTGAAATCCGAAGACATTCCTGATTCTCCAACAAAAAAAAAAAAAAAAAAAAAAATTCAAAGTGCAATCCAACACAATCAGGGCAAAAATGCATACAAACAGAACAAGTCAAACAGAATATTATTCTATTTCTCAATCTTTTTGGCTTTTCAATATATATATTTTGTGCTCCTTAATTTCTTAATTACCAATACCTTTTGCATTTTTATTATTAGTACCATAATACATGAAATATCAACATCTTGTACTTAATTAGGAAAACATTTTCATTTTCCTTTTTATAATGAAGTTGTGCTATGCTTTCTCAATATTAGGTATTTGCATGTTAAAAGATTCTTCTAGTATTATTATTCTTAATTATAGACAATAATATGATCGGGTAAATTTCTCCAAAATTAACTAATGTATAGCAATAGTGCAGATAACTCCAAGAACCCGAAAGGCTAATCTTAAAATACATAAAGTAAAGCTCTATAGACCACTTGCCACAAACTAATCCATTGTCTAGCTTTGCTTACATGTGAGCACAAAATGATTTTCAAAACCCATAAAATCCAATACTTCTAATTTAAATAACTCAAAGAACCCAAAAGGCTAATCTTTAAATACACTGAGATAAGATAAGTTGAAATTAACTCTAAATCTAAAAGAGAACTAAAGGTAACTTGTCATAACTAGTCCTTTGTATTTATAACAAAAGAATAAAAAAATAAAAATCCTTTGTATTTATACATGTGAGCAGAAAATGAACTTCAAAATCCTACAAAATCCATGGTCTTTATTTTTCGAGAAAAATTTTTGTCTATGATCCATCCAAAGAAAAAATTTTCAGTAGAAAGGAGCTTTTATTTTATTTTGATTTTGTTTTTACCCAAAAAATAAATTATCAAAACTTATTTATCATTAACTATTTTGAGATTTATCGTTTCCAGTCCTTACTATATTAATTATTATTTTAATTTTCTTAGGTATCAAAAATGCAATGGATCTATAACCCTATCCAGTTTAAATATATTATATCCTGTTAAATGCAATGGAAATATTGAATTTAATTGTTACATTTCTAATTACTCTCAATTTTTTAATAGTTTACAAACTAGTTTTTAAACCCCATAAAAAAATTAGGGTTTCGGATTGGAACCCCACAATCCGAAACCCTAAATCAAATTTAGGGGTTTCAATAGTTGAAACCCCTAAATCAAATTAGGGTTTCGGATTGGGACCCTAAATTAAATTTAGGGTCCCAATCCGAAACCCTAACCCCTAAATTGATTTAGGGGTTTCAATCAGAAACTCCTAAATCAGAAACCCCTAAATCAATTTAGGGGTTAGGGTTTCAATGAAACCCCTAAATCAAATTAGGGTTTCGGATTGGGACCCTAATTTAATTTAAGGTCCCAATCCGAAACCCTGAAACCCCTAAATTGATTGAAACCCCTAAATCAATTTAGGGGTTACGGTTTCAATGAAATTTACAAAAAAAAAAAAAAAAACAATCTATTGAATCCAAACAATCACACAATCATAGGAATCCACAGCACACAATTCACAAATCCCATCCTCCATCTCCGACTCAACCCCATCCTACCTTCAATCTCCAATCTCTGATCAAAACTAAAAAAAAAATAAAAAATAAAAACTCAACAGAGAAAATCAAAAGAGGAGGAGAAATGTTACCGTGCGGCGTGTGTCCGGCGTCGTGCGAGAGAGAGGGAGGATGGAATACGTGCGGCGGCCGGATTGGTTGCCAGTGGGAGGAGGGAACACCGAACACGGGGGCTAGGCAAATGGGGAAGGCCGAAGGGGGAGGAAGGGACTCGGGAGGGGAGGGGAGGGGAGGGGAGGGGACGCTGCCCACTCCTACTATTCACTCAAGGTTACCTAGAATTCAGTTCCAGCGGGATGGCGTGCTCTTCTCTCCTTTGCACCAGTGTGGATTTCTTGTGATTCAAAGGTTGTAAACTGTCTTCTGATAAGAGTCAGGAACCCTTAAACTAGGTTGATGTATAGTCTGGTCGGTTTGGGCCTCTTATAGTATTGAGCTCAGATTCTAGGCCTTCGGCCCGAGGGAAAAATTGCCTAAAACTAATTATTTATTTTATTAAGGTTTGCTTAATCTAATTATTTTAGTTTTATGCGAGTCTACTATCATTAAAATTTTTGTTAAAATTTGCTATGTATTGTGTTTGTGAACGACACGTGAGCGGAATAGACCAAAAGAAGGGTGGAATTAATAAGGGAGGCGTTTTCTTTTATATATTTATAGCGAAAATGATGGAAAAAGCTACCAACCGGATCGAAGAACGGCGTCTCAATCTAGCCCATGGGCCTATGGCCATAAACGCTTAAGATGTCAACGACTCAACAACTCCTTATCAGCGTGGTACTTTTCTCTGCGACTGCAGCCAAACGTACTGTTGCAGCATAAAATCCTTCCTTCCGCACGGACGCTCGCGCACGCCACGAGCCCCATGCACTTTGCGATGAGTACTGCCCATACAACGCGCGAAGAAGACGAGTCCAACTCCAAGGACGACGAAGAAGCCAGCCGTTTGTTGCAATCCAAGCCTCTGTCACCGCCGGAGGACGAGGACGATGAGGTCGCATACGAAGCGAGGGAGAAGATCCTGGTGGTCGACCTGGATGGGATCGAGGTCGAGGATCCTTCGACGATCAGGGTCCCGCCGTTCTCGTGGAAAAAGCTGTGGCTTTTCACGGGGCCGGGGTTCCTGATGAGCATTGCGTTTCTGGATCCGGGGAATCTGGAGGGGGATCTGCAGGCCGGGGCAATTGCTGGATACTCGCTGCTGTGGCTGCTCATGTGGGCCACGGGTATGGGTCTGCTCATCCAGCTCCTGTCCGCCAGGGTCGGGGTCGCTACGGGCCGGCACCTCGCCGAGCTCTGCCGGGATGAGTACCCTGATTGGGCTAGGTTGGTGCTTTGGCTCATGGCCGAGCTGGCCCTGATTGGGGCCGATATTCAAGAGGTCATTGGCAGTGCCATCGCTATCCAGATTCTTAGCAATGGGGTCTTGCCCCTTTGGGCCGGAGTTATTATTACGGCATCGGATTGGTAAGAAATATTGTTCCTTGATTGTGCGGCTTACCTTTGCCAAGTTTAATTGCCTTTTCAAATGAAAAATATTTGGGAATCTTCTTCTTGATATTTTTTTATGAACCTAAATTTCCCTGATTATCATAACATATTTGAATGTGCGTGACATAAACGGTGTGCAGTTTGATTTCCTTTTGCCATGTATTACCTATTCCTTTTCCTTTTGGCTTAGGTGAAATGATGGTTCATTATGTTAACTGAGATTTCCGTTTTTTTCTTCACTTTTCTGTTCTGGACAGTTTCATATTTTTGTTTCTTGAGAACTATGGAGTGAGGAAGTTAGAAGCTGTTTTTGCAGTTCTTATTGCGACCATGGCTTTATCTTTTGCCTGGATGTTTGGCGACACAAAACCCAGTGGAAAACAACTTTTAATAGGTAACGCAATTTTATTCTGTTGGATATTAAATGGCTTGCTTATTTTATCGGTTATCATCGTTGACTGGAGCCATAGGTTTAGCTGAATTCGATCTTAACGTGTAGGTATTTTGATTCCAAGACTAAGCTCAAAGACAATTCGGCAGGCTGTGGGAGTCGTGGGTTGTGTCATAATGCCTCACAATGTATTCTTGCACTCTGCTTTGGTACAGTCAAGGAATATTGATCCCAACAAGAAAGGACAGGTTCAAGAAGCGCTCAACTACTACTCAATTGAATCATCAGTTGCGCTATCAATCTCCTTTATGATCAATTTGTTTGTGACGACTATTTTTGCCAAGGGGTTTTATGGTACCAAACAAGCAAATAGTATTGGACTAGTAAATGCAGGGCAGTATCTTCAGGATAAGTATGGAGGAGGTCACTTCCCAATACTTTATATCTGGGGTATTGGGTTATTGGCAGCTGGACAGAGTAGCACGATAACTGGAACTTATGCTGGACAGTTTATCATGGGAGGTTTTCTTAACCTCCGCCTTAAGAAATGGCTGAGGGCTTTGATCACACGGAGTTTTGCAATTGTTCCAACCATAGTTGTAGCTCTCATATTTAATACGTCTGAGTCTTCATTGGATATCTTGAATGAATGGCTTAATGTGCTTCAGTCAGTACAGATTCCTTTTGCGCTTATCCCCCTTCTTACATTGGTGGCCAAGGAGCAGGTCATGGGTGTCTTCAAAATTGGGCCTGTTCTTGAGGTAAGTTTTGAACTTCACTACTCTGTCCTCCTTTTTTCTTAATTGTAGAAACATTCCCAAAAGCCATAGACAACTCTAGCGGGGAACATATCTGATTTATGTGGATGACTCACTACTATGCCATTTGAGGCAGGCTATTTTTCACTTTGCATTGAAAGCCTTCTGTTCCAGCTTATAAACTTGTAGCCTCGTGGCTATATGAGTAGTACATGACTCCTAGGTCAAGGCTTAAGGATTGGCATAAGAGAGATTAGTCTATTACTTGTATCGGTTATGGCTGAGATCTATTTGGGTTAAATATACTCTACAAGTCCAACTTGTATCTTTGGAAATAATTTACGATGGGAGAAACTGGATAAGCCTCAGAAAGTTCATACTTTTCAGCCAATCACCTGTTATTAGTTTCAACTTTTTGCTAAAAAAACTTCTAGCCTTGTAATCGATCCTCTTTACGATTCCTGTTTAGATTCTTTCTCCTCTTCCTTTTATTTTATTTTTTTTGTTTTAAAAAATTTTGTAACACGAAATGTATGCTGTGACATTGAGTTTGTCTTTTAAATTCTCCTTGCCAATTATGTTTTATCTTAAATTTACATCAACTAATTTTCCATAGATTGGAAAGGCACTAATTTTGAAGTACATGCTTATATTTGGAGTTTCTTGTCTTTAAGATTGTGCTTCTCATATTTTTAGTGATTTTTTTCTGAGCAAATTTTTATAATAAAACTAAACTAAAGAAAACTGAAATATTTTTTTCTAAACAATTTTTTTGTGAGCATAATTATAGTGATCTAGTTTTAACTAGAGAAAACTGAAATATTCAAGATACCCTACTACAAATGTAATCTTAGTCTACATTCTCAACTAGTTATCGATTAGCCACTAAGAACTTTTCTCTCAATTTTCCTGTTTCTTGATGGAGAGGAAAAATATGGAGATTAGACCATTGGTTTATCTTCAAGCGAATGGAGTGAAGTTACAATCAATCAAAATAAAAAGAATTGAAATATTTACTCCTTTTGTGTTGTTTGTTCTGTTCAAAATGGTATGTTTGAACTTAATCACCAAGGTGATAGAGCTGCTTGATATTGTTTCTCTTGCACATCGTTTTCTACTAAGGTTTCATAGATTGCTTGGGGAACTTGAGTTGCAGGCGGTTTGATGTTGTCTTTTAAGTTGTTGGAGTTTGAGGGTACTGGCAATTACTCAGCTAAATTGTCACCCAAATCATATTAAATACCTACCCAACTTCATCTTCTAATTTGAGGATTAATGTTGCAGAGGGTGGCATGGACTGTGGCTGCACTGGTAATCGTGATCAATGGGTATCTGTTGCTAGATTTTTTCGTATCTGAAGTTAATGGACTGCTGTTTGGTTTTGCGGTCTGCGCTGGCACAGCTGCATATATAGCATTTATTATCTATCTAGTTTTACGAGGTGGTGGCTTACCTTGTGATTTGATTTCCGTACTGTCAAAGAGGTTGGCTTTCACTGCAAACTGATGTCAACGTGCCTCAAGAAACTATAGAATTCCTGAATCATGCTACCATTCAATATAGCTGTTTTTTCGCACAAGAGGGCCGTTTAGATGCTCTTCAGGAGTGAAGCATTTCGAATGGTAGTATACAGATACAAACAATTAAAAGCATTGCCTTTAGCTGCAGTTTTTCGCATAATGGAGCTTTTTGGCGTAAACATCAAATCCATTGATGACTCCCATATATTCTTCTCTCCATTTCAGAGTGTGGACAGTGGCATTGTTACAACCTGCAGGATGAATCATCACCCCTATTGTATAAGTTTCAGTGTGATATTGATTTCCACAGTAAAATAGAATAAACTGCTCACTTATTCATTGTTATAACACCTAACTATGTACCATAGTCAAAAGTTGCAACAGCTGGTTCCCTTATTGAAATCAATACAATAGGATGAAGGGAATTCTGCTGAGAAATTGCCGTGCCCCCTCCCCCCTTCCCTCACCCCTCTCTCTCTCTCTCTTCAATTTCACCTTCCATTTGTTGCTCATTGTTCTGGCGCAAGCATAGTATAGAAGGATGAATCACGTGATTTTAAGGCATCATAGAGCACCTAATGCTTGCACCTGTTTTAAGCATACTGTCTTTTAGGAAAGGAAAAGAAGTGTCAGAACAAGAAGTTGGATTTAATGGTTAATCTGCAGCTTGAGAAGAAGCTAATTGAGTTACTGTTCACAGGCCAAAGCATTATTTTATCAAAAACAATTGCTGAATATCGGTGCAAATATATTCAAATATGTTGTGTATATATTGAATGTTGGCGTAAATATATTGTGTATTTACAAAATATTAAAAAATAGAATAAAAAAATTATTATTATTAAAATATATAATATTATATTATTATTTTGATTTTAGAATGATTAATCTAACGTGGATTTATATCTCTATTGGTTTGTATTTTAGTCAAAAGTTTTAGTTTTAGCCAAAATTTAGACTTATGCTCTTAGACTGTATATCCCAAGGTCATCAATACAATAAACTTAATGCTCAATTCTTTGGAATTTACTAGACATATTCCAAAGCCTTTCTTAGTTGCTATGCATCTTCTCGTTTGGAGGATGAGCTTATTTGCAACACTTCGGTTGTTATTTTGTTAGGTACCTAAAATCCATGTGATGTGTGCGAAGCCTAGAAAGATCATATTTGATTAGCTGAAATAGACAATATTAAATGTTCATGTGGGGCATATAATGTTTGAAAAATCTAGACGGATAACGTTAAATGTTTTAGGGACTGCATGATATGTTATGTCATACATTTATATTAGATTACGATAAATACGAGGATTGTGGTCTATAGACTTTATATTGTTTATTTAACATTATCCTAGTGTCTCATTGTTGATTTATCTTCTTTCAAAGCAAGAATAACATAAGTTGTCCAACCAAAATCGGCAAATTCTTCAGTGTGATTAAACACTAGATGTACCCCAATGAGACCCTCTAGTAAATCTAATGAAATTGGTTCTCGATCAATGAAATCTCATCATTTATATAATGACAAATCACATGGTAGATTCATGTCTTAATATATGAGCAGTAAGAAAATGATCAGGACAATCTAAGGCTTCGTTTGGTTACACAAATAATCCCATTTCATCTAATAATTACAACTTTTTCAAACTCTTGTATAAACAATTCAAAAATTTTAAATTCTAAAAAAATAATATCAAAAAATTATATTGTAATAATATTTTATTCAATTTTCAACTTTAATCTCATCTCATCTCATCTGTGTAACCAAATAAAACCTTATAATTAGTTTTATAATTTGATACAAATTTGTTAATTTTGATATCTCTAGAAATCAAGTATAAACTATTTCATTTCTAACATAAAGTAACAAGATTTCTTTTTTGCTATGGTTGATGCTCTTAGTTTCCATCGATACGCCAATATCTCTTAATGCAATATTTGCGGCATTTTATTTTATTTTATTTTTATATGTGTGAGGGGGTAAAATGCACCAGGCTCAAAATGGTTCTCAAGGTCCAGTCCATCAAATGGTCATTACTAGAAGACAAAGGAAGAGAGAGGGAAAGAGAATAGAGAATGGACAAGAGAATGCAAGATGTCAGGAGGAAAAGAGGGGAAGAGATATAAATGATAGGTGAGGTGACCTAAAGCAAAGAGGGGTAAGAGATAAAATGTACGGGCATATACGACTTCGGGGACTTTTGGGCCAAACTTCTCTGATATGACTTCTTATACCTCACGACAAGGGTTTTGGCGATGAAATCTCCACCAGAAGATGGATCTACATGAGCTATTGTATAGTGAGGATGAGAGATAGTAAAACAAGCTTATTATAGTAGATTCTCCCATTTCCAAATTTCTGTGGACGTAGGTCCAATGCCGAACAATGTAAATTGGTGTGTCTCTCTCTATTTATTTTCTTGCATTTATTTATTGATCATCGCCATGGATGTACGTATTGGTAGCATGCAGTTGTACCGGAATACTGCGTTAACAATCTTAGCAAGGTTGAGAATGGATCATTCTTCCCTTCTAATTTTTATGTCCTTTTTAAGCGTTAACAATATGGTTTATACTCTTAAGTTCCCATCAACTTGGTAACATTGTTCCTAGTCAACAAATTTCAATGTCGGATATCATGCAATTTATGACAGAAATGGAAAGAGAGATTATTGCAAGTTCTCATAGTTCAATGTATAACGTTAGAAGTGGTTGACGTGGCAATATGAAATTGTATTTTTCTATGTTGTTTTTGATTTAACGGTTACCTACATGTCGTTGAGAAAGGCAATGCCTTTCAATCTGTCTACTTTGCTCTCGAAGGACTTTCCTTTTGGACTTACAATAGCTCCACCTTCTTCTTCATCTTCTTAACTATCATCTTCTTTCTCAAGCCGTGTTGCAGCTACCATGACTCCGACCTTGGCTCACCTCCTAGCATTTACACTCCTCATCTTCTCCTCTTTAATCACAGTCTCCTTGTCCACTCTTACTCTTGATGATTCCAATCATTCCCGTCTAAATCCAAAAATAATTCTCTTGCTATCTCTCTCTTCCACTAATCCTAATGATTCTCGCCACCATCATCTTCATTATCTCCGTCGCCATCTCCAGAATTCTATCCACCCCAACGTTTGCATGAGACTCTAAGATGATCTCCTCTCCTATAAGTCCTTTCAAACTCTTTCAAATATTCTCTCCTACTAGTCTATCTTTTGCTTGGTTGATAAAAGATATTTAGGTATTTTTGTAGTGTTTTTGGTTTTGTAGTTACCATACGACATGTTTATCGATTGGGACGACACCACAACAATTCACATTGTGGAACTGCGACCTAAGTTCCTTGCTCTGACTGTGGAAATTGAGGGAAGCATTACGTTTGGTTGCGCTTTTGATCGTTATGTGGAGCTTGAAATTTCTGAATGGTGAGCTTGTAATTGATTTTTTTTTGTTTAGTAATTTAAATCATATATTATTCATCATTGACAAGCAAAATAGGTACTCTAAACTACCAGAGAAAACTTATGACTAGTTAATATGAATGTTGTTAGTTGCTTGGAATGGTAGCAAAAGAAAGAAATCAAAATTGTGAATTTTCAGCATCTTTGTGTTTAGTTGTTGTAGAAATAGAAGGCCGCAAATGTTGTATAGAATTTGTATTTGGTGAATGATTGATTTATTGATATTTTTCACTAAATTTAACAGGGAATTGATTGAAGCTAATTTGTATTGTTGTTATTCAGGATCCATGCTTCCAACCAGAGTTGTCTAGAATGTATAAACCAGTAAAGTGCAATACTAGTTATTATTGTGACAGTGCTAGAGTTCAGTGCACATATAAGAGATGGTATGCTGAGATGAGCTCTAGTAGTGGTGTGCTTGGTGAGGACATAATTTCCTTCGGCCATGAAAGCATGCTTGTGCCATAGCTTGTTGTTTTTTGCTGTGAAAAACAAGGAAACTAGAGATCTTTACATCCAATGTGTTGACAGTATAATGGGTTTGGGTCAAGGTTGGCTTAGTATGATAGATCAACTTGTCAACAAGGGTGCTATTAATGACTCATTTTCATTATGTTATGGTGGGATGGATGTAGGCAGAGGTGACAAGATACTTAGTGGTATTTCTTTTTCCCTTGATATGATATTTATCCATTAAGACCCATTTCCCAGGTATTTACCCAGTATCAAGGGTAGAATTGTGTAGGAGGTAGGGACAGTTTGTGTAGGAGGTAGGGGGCTACCGCTCTCTAAAATTTTTTATAAATTGAATTTACTATATATAAATAATTATAATTTTTTTTATTTAATATAAGTGATCTCCCTCCAAAAAAAGAATTTTGTTACATACAAATACAGTCGCGTACTAATCTGTGTACCAACACTGATTTATTTATACTTAAAATTTAAATTAACATTGTTTTCAATAAAATCTATTTTTTGATCAATCACATCATATTAATACACAAATTAATACATAATTATACTTTCAACTATATTTTTCTCAAAAAAAAAAAAAAAAAAAAAAAAACTTTTGCTCCGCCCCCCTAATGATTCATGTAGTCAACACAATTTTTTATAAAAATTAATATAATATAGTCACCGTCTGACACCTTACACTCTTAACACCACCCTATTTGACTTTATATCATAAAACACATTTTACTATTCTATCACATATATTTGTCAGCTTTCTCTACTACACAATTCATGTTTCGGTGTCTAGCTTTCTTTTCATTCCCTGCAAGATGCAGTCTACAACACTCACGCTAGCAACCAGAGCCAAAGCATAACTGCACGGACCATATTTTCCTATTCATTTTCTCTAGTCTCCCTAGTTATACTAGATTTCAATTTTTTAGTTTGAAGGATATTCAAATTACTTGGAGTACTCGCTATTGAAGAATGTTGTATTTTATATTTTATGTTAAGTTTTTGCTAAGAAATCAATGGGCAGGGTAAGATCAGATGCATTTACCAATAAAAGTTTTGACAATTGAAAAAAATGCTAGAATGGATTGTCTTTTAATAGAACATGTGGGGAGAGAGCCAAATTCACCACATAAAAATATTGTAAAATGTTGTGAGGTTCTAAGGAATCAATTAATACATATTGATAAGTTAGTTGAAAAACAAGTCAAATATTTATTATTTGATTGACAAATTAATTTGTCTAGTATTAACTCTTTATGTTTCTATTACTACTATTGAATAAGCACTTTTTATTATGAATAGGGATGAAAGTTTAAACCGGAAAACCAGAGAACTAGCCCAAGCCAGACCGATTGGCTCGATTTTGAATCAGTTCGATCTGGAATCTGTTTCTACATTTTGAAAAGGGGTTAAATCTAGTTTGGAATCGGTTTCTTGGCTTTTCGAGACTGGACGAGTTTATAAAATATATATATAAAAGTTAATTTTTAATATTATATAAAATATTTTATACATGTATATATAATTATATATGAAATTTTTATACATATAATTATATATGAAATAATTTTATATTATAATTTATAAAATAAAATTTTAATCTTAAATATATATAAATTTTATATATAATATATATAATTACATTGATACTTGATAAAAATTAGAAAACTGGACCGAATTGGACCGGAACAGATAAAATCGGAAGTATCAATTTAGGAGGGTAATGGGTCCGGAATCGGTTCTTGAAAATGTAAAAGTGGTGTATATCGGTTCGGTCTCAAAATTTGTACAAAATTAGATCAAACCGAACCTGTTACACCCCTAGTTATGAACCTTATAAAAACTAGATTACGTACTCGAATAGAAGATGAGTTTCTTGTAGATCAATTGCTAGTTTATATTGATAAAGAAATTGTCAAAAATTTCACTTCAAAGATGATAATAGATGAATTTTATTCCATAAAAGATTGTCGTCGAGCATAATTTGAAGGAAAAATCCTAAATTGATATTTTAGTTTATTTTCTTTTTGTAATGGTCTCTAGCAAACTACAAAAATTTTAAGGAAAATTATCTTATAAGATGATTTATATACATTTATTTTTTATATACGATTTTATGATGTATGATTATTATTTTTTATATAGCCCCGTATATAAAATACATATTGCTTATACTCAAATATACCACACACTTTGTCAGTCGCCCCCAAACATCAAATACTAGTTCCGCCCTTGCCCACTATGCTATGGTAAATTGGTTTTTAGTAAGGCTACATTTAGTGCATCTCACACTCATGCTTTGGCCTATGGATGTCAACAATGCATATTATAATATGGTGTTGAAGGAAATACATGTTGTTGGGAAGCCGTTGAAGTTAAAGCCAAGGGTCTAGTTACCGACTTAGATGTACCTTAAATATGCATGTATTTTCTTACATTCTTTAGAATATTTATTCCTTTAGAAGGTAAGCATATGTAATTCCACTATCCAAGACAGTTCCACTTCCTTAGAATACTCTAGTAATCAATTTACATGTATATTTCTCCCACAAACTTAAGAGACTATAAAAGGAGGACATGAGTTCACTTGTGTGTAACCCAAGTGAAATGTGAAAACTGTAAGTGAGTGGGTCAGCTAGTGGCAGCTTGTAAGTGCTTGTGCTAGTGTCCAAGTGTTAAGACTCAAGAGTGTTTTGTGTGAGTGGCAAAGCTAAGTATCTTTCCATACATGTAGATTGAAATTGCAAGTTCTGTTCGGCATTGTGAAGTCAAGTGTTAATTAAAACAAATAGTAGAAAGTAGTGGTTGGCAAGATGCAAAAATCTATATTGTATTGAGGTTTAAATAGATTACATCATATACAGATCAGGTTAGATATATAACAATCTAATAAGATAAAATTACAAGAGATAAATACATACAAACAGCTAAGGGGTAAAGATAAATACAAACAACTAAGTGATAAGAGATAGATCCTGTGTTGAGATAAGGACTTGTGTTATTCATCATATTTATCTTCAATACATACTTTAACATGCCCCCGCAAGTTAATGGGAGGAGGAACTACCGTTAACTTGGATTTGAGTTGAAGAAAGCTCAGAGAAGGAAGACCCTTGGTGAAAATTTCTGATGCTTGATCATCAGTAGAGATAAATTTCACCAAAATATTACTATTTAAGACCTTCTCACTTACAAAGTGATAGTCCACCTCAATATGCTTAGTCCTAACATGAAAACAGAGTTGGAGGCTAGGGCTAAGGCACTAATATTATCACACTATAGCACAAGGGCCACTGGTAGGACAATTTTGAATTTAGACAATAGCATCTTGAGCCAATAGAGTTCAGCTATTGTGAGAGCAAGAGAGTGATATTTTGCCTCTGTGCTTGGTTGAGAAACCACATTCTACTTCTTAGCACTCTAGGAGATCAAACAATTTTCAAGAAATATAGCAGAGCCTTAGGTGGAGCGACGATCATCAGGGCTGTAAGCCCAATCAGCATCACAAAATGGATTCAGATTAAGTAATGTAGAATACAAAATTCCATGATCAGCAGTGCCCTTAAGATATCTTAGAACACGTTTAGCAACTGTCCAAATGAGTTGTAGTGGGAGAGTGAAGATGCTGGCACAATTGATTGACAGCAAATGCAATGTTTGGTCTTGTTAAGGTACAGTATTGGAGGGCACCAACAATGTGTATGTATCTGTAGGATCAGATAGGGGAGAGGCATCAAACTTTGATAGTTTAGTACCAGATGGACATGGTGATGGTGTTGGTTTAGCCTCTGTCATGTGTGCTCAATGCAAAATATCAGAAATATAATTGGATTGACAAAGATGCAAGTCATGTGCTGTGCGAGAGACTTGGATCCCAAGAAAAAAAGAAAGTGGCCCCAGATCTTTGTTTAGAAATTCTTGTTGTAATCTTAGAATCAGTGAGCTAATAGTAGTAGAACTAGAACCCATGATAATGAGATCATCAACATAAATAAACAGGTACAAAGTGATGTCTTCAAAAATATAAATAAAAAGAGAAGTGTCAACTCGAGAACCCTTAAATCCAATGTCAAGCAAGAAGGTGGAAAGTCTTGTAAACCAAGCTCGAGAAGTTTATTTAAGACCATAGATGGCCTTGTTTAATCTGCACACATGATTGGGATGTTGAGGATCAACAAAGATTTGAGGTTGTTCCATGAATACCTTTTCTAATAAGTCTACATGCAGAAAGCCATTGGAGACATCAAACTGCTTTATATCCCAGTGAAAATGGACTGTAATCGCAAGTATAACTCTAATTGTAGAAGGTTTTATAACAGGACTAAATGTGTCATTATAATCAACTCCAATTTGTTGTTCATAGCCCTTTGCCACGAACCGAGCCTTAAACCTCTCTATACTCCCATTTGGATTTTGTTTAATCTTGTAAACCCATTTATTTTGAATGATGTTTTGGGAAACAGGTCTAGGACATAATTTCCAAGTTTTGTTGGAAACAATCTCAGTACACATAGCTTTGTGCTATCTCGGGTCTGCAGTAGCATTGCTATAAGAAGTGGGTTCAGATTTAGCTAAGATAGAGTGATGAAGGACAAGCGGATGTTTGAGAGTATAATAGAGTGTGAAGCCAGGAAATTGTTTAGGTTTTGATTACCTATTTTGGACCTGGTGAGCATTGGATGAGAGGGAGCATATATTGTAGCAAGTGTAGCATCAGGTGGATGAGAGGAAGGTGTGGGATCCCAGGGTCTAAGGGAAGATGATTGGTCACTGGGGTCTGGTGCAAAAGATTTTCCAGAAGTAAGTGTTATAGATAAAGATAGGGAAGGAAGAAAAATACTTTCAGGGGGAGGAAAATGAGACTCACATTCACCTGGCAATTTAGAAGGCAGTTTTGATGCAACACTCTCCTTGGTTGGGAAGGTAGTCTCATAAAAAATAACATGTCGTGATAGGTAGACTTTATCTGTAATAGGATCAAGACATTTGTAGCCTACATAATTATAACCCACAAAAATGCAAGGTTTTGATAGATACTCTGGCTTATGAAGACCATATGGTCAAAGTAAAGGGAAACACATGCATCCAAAGACTCTAAGTTTATGATAATTAGGGTTTTTTTGGTATAATTTAGAGTGTGGACATATGTAGTCTAGAGTAGGAGGAGGCAAAAGATTGATAATATGAACTGCAGTGAAAAATGCATCAAGCTAATATTTATTAGAAAGATGAGAATGTGCTAATAGAGTGAGACCAATTTCTAGAATATGTCTCAATTTCCTTTCAGCCAGTCCATTTTATTATGAGGTATGTAGGCAAAATTTTCGATGCACAATACCATGATTGGTGAGGAATGATAGAAAGTGATTGGAAGTATATTCTCCACTACCATCTGATTGTAACTGCTTGATTTTGAAATTGTGTTGATTTTCAACATGAATTTTGAACTTGATGAAGTAGTCATACACTTTAGATTTAGAGTGAAGTCGATAAATCCATGTATAGCATGAGAAATCATCCACAAACAATACATAGTACTAATAACCACTTATAGAAGTGATGGGAGAAGTCCATACATCAATGTGGATTAATTGTAAGGGTGAGGTAGAGATACGGGTGGAAGAAGAAAATGACAATTACATGCTCTTACTCAATTGACAAGAAACACAAATATTATTTTTATTGAAATTGATTTGAGAAACAGTGATGTTGTAGTGTTTAACAACCCGAGATACAATATCCAAAACAGGGTGTCATAATCGAGAATGCCAAAATAAAGAGGAAGTCTTGATGCCAATTAAAGCACCAAATGACTTGTTATTCTTGAGAGACTTTCCTTGCAACCAGATAGGATAAAAGCCATTCTCAGGTTTGCCTTCCAGCAGTGTTACCTTGGTCCGAAGATCCTTCACACAAAAATAATTAGAGGTTAGGATAAAGTAGCAATGATTATCGACACAAAACTGATAAATAGACAATAAGTTTGAAGACACTTGGGAACAATGTAAGACATTATTAAGAAGAAAATGTTTATTTGAATTAGATTGGGAATGAGTTAGGAATGCTGAACTAGTATTCTCAATAGTAAGGCCTACTCCATTCCCTACAGCCACCATGGTATTGTTCTTAAGGGTTGTTGAATATGTAGATTTGCAAGCTCATTAGTAATATGAGCATTAGCACCATTATCCACTATCCATTGTTGTCCTTCAAAGGCCTCATTGGTGTGTGCTACCATTGCTACAAGTTAGGTAGGTGGATGCCTACTTTGGTATGAGTAATCCACCTATTTTTGGAGGGACTTGTTTTGTCACAGATTTGGCAGGGTATATGATTTTTGGAGGGAAAAGTAGGGAGATTTGGAGGCAAGGTAGTGGAAGTAGAAACAGGGGGAGTGGAAGGGGATAGGACAAGCTTGGAATAGGGTGTGCCACGGTAGTTGGAGGTTTGTTTCTATTTGTTAAAGGATTGATTAGGGTTGTAAGGGTGGAAATGTTTCTTACTGTAAAGAGCAAAAGTGGAGGGATTTGCACTCAATGATTGTTGATGGTTCAATAGACATTCATGATTAAAAAATTCATCTCGAAAGGCATTAAAAGTGAGAGATGTCTCACGGGTGGCAAAGGAGAAAGAGGTAGCAAAAGAGTTAAATGAGGGGTTGAGACCACTAACAAGAAAGGAAATAAGATCTGCATCACTGAGTGGCTTTTTAATAGCAGGCAATTGGTTTGACCAAGATTTGGCTTGGTTGAGATATGCAAGACAGGATTGAGAGCCTTGGTGCATGGTGTTGAGTTGCCTACGCAAGTGAGTGACACGAGACCGAGAGTTGGAAGCAAAACATGTTTCCAAAGCATGCCAAACATCCTTGGATTTGTTGAGTCCATAGATAGTGGACAAAACACTTTCAAAGAGTATGACATTAATCCAACTTATTAAGAACTGATCCTTCTTAATCCAGATGGTATATGTAGGATTAATTGATGGCTCTCCATCGAGAGGATGCAGAAACTGTTGTGGGCACAGTTTAGTACCATCAACGATACCCAATAGATCATGACTCCTTAGAACAGGTAAAAAGAGAGATAACCACATGAGATACTTGTTATCATCTGGTTTCCAGATGATGGATTGTGGTAGATGAGGAAGAGAAAGAGTGGTGAGAGTGAAAGGATGGGGAACAACATGATTTGAGGCAGCCATAATAAGAAATGGACTAGACTTATGCGTATGACATTTACTACTCTGATACCATAAAACAAAGAGTAGAAAGTAGTGGTTGGCAAGATGCCAAAACCTATATTGTATTGAGGTTTAAATAGACTACATCATATACAGATCAGGTTATACAACTAACAACCTGATAAGATCAAATTATAAGAAATAAATACATACAAACAGCTAAGGGATAAATTAAGATAAATACAAACAACTAAGTGATAAGAGATAGATCCTATTGTCGAGATGAGGACTTGTGTTGTTCATCATGTTTATCTTCAATACATATTTTAACGTCAGCGTATGTTGTTGTTTTGATTAAGTGTGCTTGTAAGTTTGCCAATTTTATAATAAAATAATTTTGGTTATTTTGTATCAAGAGCTTATCCAAACTCAACATGTACTATAACTCTAAATTCTTATATTGGTGTCGTCTTTAAGATACCTATGTTGTTTATCTTTATTTTTTATGTTCTGTAGTAGGAACACTTAGTTTATTGGAGTTGTACATGCCATGCAGGTGATGAATAAATCTCATTTTCTCAAACAAATCCATGGTCCAGACCCAAAACTTAATGATCTTTGTTTTTCTAGTGCTGGAAGGTACTGCCAAACCAAACATTTTTTTGGTGGATAACCAGATAGACATAAGTTGTATTTAAGCACCTGTTGCTCGATTCGTTGTCTTGAAATTTCATATGAGTATCTTTGCTTGCATTTTGTTTAGAGATGTTTCCAAACTATCAAAAGTCTTTCCATGAGTTGATATGATATTCAGTAATGGACAAAAGTTTTCATTGTCTCCAAAGAACTACTTGTTCTAGGTAAGTTGGCTAGTTACTTTTCTCGAAAGAACAATGGATCCTCTTATATAATCTATTATTTTTTCCAATGGTGTTAAGCACCCAATGTTAGATATATACCATGTTTGTTCTTTCTTAAAGCATACAAAGGTTAGTAGCGAAAATTGCTTGGGAATTTTTCAAAATGCAAAAGATCCAATCACTCTATTAGGAGGTACGTTAAATTGTTACGGGGTTTCTCTTGCTTATTTTCTAGTTAGGTCTCTGGGGACTATAAATGTAAACCTGTCTTATACATACCAATATGAAATCAATCAATAATTCACTTCTCTCATGCATGTGCATGAGCACACAATGGATGTCTCATATAATTTCTCATGATTTGTGACAGGGATTATAGTTCGTAATGCCCTTGTGACATATGATCTATAATCATAAGATAAGATTTCTGGAAAACTAATTGTTTTGAACTATGGAAGAGTTTGCATTACTTTGATCCTTCTGCCACGCCTCCGAGCCATAGTTAGAATACAAATGTTGGAGTTCCTCCTATCATTGCTCTTGAAGTATCACCTCACACTGAGTTTCTGGGTAGATTAAGTTTCAAGCAATTACATACCTTTTAAGCTACATTTTCAAATTTAAACATCATCCTCAGTTATTTTTCTTAGTGTCTTTATGGAGATATAATTGTCTATGTATTAAAATGTTAGTAGTTCTATTTTGTTATTGTGAGCATGAATTTTTTTTTTTTTTGGTTTGTTGTATATGTTTGTGAAATTCATTGCTACTAAGACTGTTGTCCTTGATGTTTTTTCTGATATGTGGTAAACTATGTATAGGTGAATTTCAAATTAGATAAATAACATTTGATATGATGCTTAGCATCAACAACTCTTATATTTGGATTGTAGTAGTTGCTTTAGAATTCTAAAATGAAGTGTTGATAGCATGTGAAGTTTTAGTTTTGTTAGGTAAGATGAATTGATTTTGAAAAAAGAAAGAAGCTTTTGTGCTGAGAGAATCACTTGGTGAATGCATCTAAAATGACACTATATGAATTTATTCAAGTAAGTCCTTACTTTTTTATGGAAATCCATTTGGAGGAGCAAAGCTCCCTTGAGAGCTTTTATTTGGATGATTGCACGTGGGTAGATCCTCAATTTGGATAACTTAAGGAAGATACATGTTATGGTGATAGAATGATATTGTATGTAGAATGGGAAAATCTATTGATTATCTTTTACCTTGCTGTGAGGTTGCCAACTTTCTAGCTCATTGTGGCAAGCTATACTTTGATTTGAACGTTTTATTTAAAATAAGTGGACTTGTTCTGGGTGTATAGTAATTACGATATGAGCTCAACCGAATCTTTGGAACCTGTTGCCACCTTAGTTTCACATCTAAAGCCATCAATGCAATGCGCCAGTATCAGCTATGCTTCTTTGCTTTGGCAAGTCTTAAGTAAAATCAAATTGATTTATTGATAATGCCAACTGTCTGATTTCATGTTCACTTATTAAACATCACTTACAAGGTAAACATGTTCCTTATCAAATGGCTATCTCCCCCAACGAATCTGCTGACTACATATCTGGTACAACAACAATGGTAATGTTGCTCCTGATGATGAAAATAGTATACCCAAGAACCATTCCATCAATCAATATTGTGCTTTACCTGATGCTTATTTTTATTCGTATCTAGAGCATAATTCAATGCTTAAGGGATCATCGTTTTGCAGCTTCCGGAGAAATTTGGAAGTTATCAGCTAGTTGATTTGAATGTCAAGCCTCCATTGAAGTTGTTTGCTGTTTTCCCTTTTCTAGTTATTACTACTTTTGACTTATACATATGAGCCTGATCCATTATTGTTGTACAATGAGAAAAGAAGAACAAAAAAGCAGAGAGTACTTGGAAGTGTTTTTGGACATTTATGCACGTAGGAAGTTACATTTTGATGGAGTTTAAAGATTACAAAGTATGTATTAGAGTCATTGTACAAGATACTTATTATCAGTTTTGATCCTTCTAAGGAAACTAACGAAAAAGATGATTCAGATGACAAAGAGGATGACATAACTGTTGCATGGCGATCAGGTGTTGACAGCTTGGACGTTTCTTTTTCTTTTTGTAATGAAGATTGCATTGATTACAGATGATGCAGACAATTGGGGTGGGGGCCCAACACAAACCTTCTTAAATACGAGAATATGATTATCAAGAAGCTTCTGGTGAGGCACTTAATAAATCAAGATAGTGCTTGCCATCTAAAATTTATCTTTCAGGTGGGTTTTTTTGACGCGGCACAATCATGTAGTGTCATCATGTTACGTAGTTTATTAAAAAAAATAAAAAAATAAAAATCTGACTCTAGGAGAGATCAGAAGTTCTTTTGACTGCAACTGGCTTTAGGGAAGCTTTTCTTGCGTGTAGTACTCATCTTGGAGTACAGAACTACAGATACGTAGAGACTTACAGCTATCAGGTTGATCCTGGTACCGTTCAAGATCGTAATCAAGAAGAAAGTTGGTTCTGATAAGCATGCATTAGCTAGCTCGCATGGCAATTCATCGCTTTTCCTGAATTAAAGTCAATTGTGATGATGTCCGAGGCCAACCCCTCCATCTGATCAATAATTTAAGTCATTATCAACCATTTGAAATGAAAGCTCTGTTAAATATGCTTGGCTGCATTAATTCTCAATACCCAATACTTCATTCAATCTACAAATTGCACCAAGCAAAACAAAAAATTAAACAAACGCTAGATAATGCCTACCTTCCACACCGTCTACATATGGACTTGGTCATCTTTCTATCCATCCATGTTGCATGTCAATCATATTAATGGCGGATGTGACCCCCCCTGTTATAACTTTTTGTTGTTATTCTTTGTCATGTTAATTTAATTCCACGTGGGATCGATGTATTTGTTTTCTAGCTACTTGCTCCCCAAAAGAAAACTACTTAGGAAACACAAATCTGTACTGGCAGATATTGTGTACAGTAATATATTCTGGATCCAAAAATTTGGCAGTGACAATCCACCAGACGGTCTAGGACTGTCTATAGTCTAAGTACATTTCATCTCAAGTGCTTTGAAAAAAAGTCAGGTAATTAGTTTTCAGCTGCCATAAGGCGCGCTCAAGAAACATAGAAGATTTGCAGTGTTTTTGCTGCTGACTAAAGAAGCTCAGAAATTCCTGTTGTCAATGCAATTTGTAGTGATCTGAGTTTTATTTTGTTTTTCATCAATCTGACGTTTTACTGCACTGCACGAGCTTAAATATGATGCAGTAAGGTTGAACCTCCAAGAAGTCATACAATTTCCCTTTAGTTTAAACGCAGAAAACAATTGAGTCCTCGGCCGTCATATTATCATTACAGTATACGAAGTTAATTAATTAGACTCCAAATTCGATGATCTTCAGCAGAAAGTTGATCAGAAACCGAAAAACAAGAACCAAAGAAGAAAGCTTCATGAAATTTTTGTGCTGGAGAGAATGGACTGGCTGCAAGCTAACAATCGGTCAACTCAAGTGAAGGGCTAACTTTTGGAAGGAAATTTAGGAGAGTCATGTTGTATGTGTCAGGTGGGCATGGTAAAGTAAAAGGACAGGGACCCAAAATTGCCTGTTACATAGTACAGCGCACGTGAATATGCCCCCACATATGTATGACCCCAATTCTTTCTCAGATGGAAGGCAATAAGGGACAACATTGAAAATATACAATGATGTCTGTGTAAGAGAAAAAAGGGTTGCAAAGTACTCCAAATGACGCGTTAATCAAGCTGTCCATGCATATTTATCCTAAACCTAACCAGACCTAACTTACAAGTGAACCTTAAATGATAGTCCTCGATCTATTCTTAGATTAATTACAGTCTATTGTCTCTTAGACGACTGTCATTAGACATTAAGGTTTATGGTACTATTAACAGGATGTAAGCCAAACTCTACCAACCTTATGACCCATATAAATCTTCTTAGATGGATCGACAGTTGCACGTATAATAATGTATTACCATCATTTCCAACCAAAATCCATAATGTTCTTTTTTTGTGAATTTCAAGAAGAAAATGAGGTCTTGCATATACACTTTTTCCATGAAATGAGGTCTGCAGACTGCATATATGGGTGACTGGTCATTGAGGGATAGAACCATAAAGAAATAAAAAATTAAGTAACTGCTGTGCAGATCACAGAGAGAGTACTCGTGAATGTTTTCAGTAAGAGGAAAATCAAATCATTTTATTTATTGTATAGCTAATGGGATATGTCGTACAAAAGGGACTGATTCCAAGAAGCATAACCAAAGATTATGACAACGATATCAGTACCCCAACAAACACGCAAATAAAGGATCCCCTTTTATTCTCTCTGATATTCAAACTTTTATGACCTGATAATCTCTATATAAATTAAGCAGCTCCGGTCCCTTGAGTATTATATATATAACAGTCGTTCATAGTTTTAACTGGAGATCCATGACACTCAAAATCATCCCAACTTAGCAGAGGGAGATTTTCAGGGGCACTTGGACTTGCCCTTGGAGTTCTTGAGGTCCCTGTAACAAGGGCACTCGTGCTTGTTTCCATAGGTCCCAGATGGCACGCACTGGCACTTTTCACAGCAAATACCGCAGTACTTCAAGCACCGGTCCTGCACTCCTGCCTTTGCGCACCTCGCCGCGCACTTCGAGTCACAAAAGCCTTGATTTTTTTGGTATTTAAGCAAACCATCAACAAACAAACAAAATAAAATAATCAGCACATTATCAAACTATACCCAGCAAAAATTTCTAGGAGCTTACAGATTTTCCTATAAAAAAGAAAAGAAAAAGAAAGCGTGGAGAAGTTGATCAATTGCTTCTTACTTGAACCAGCTTCTGTGGCCTCGAAGAAAGAGGAGCCGAGGATCAGACACACAAGTAGGAAAGTAGCGAAGACAGGCTTCATGATTTTTCTCTCTGTGCTTCAAGAGAAAGAACAGAAGGAGAAGAGAACGGAGAAAGAGATGTAAGGAAGGAACTGGAATGTACTTTAATTAGCCAAAGAGTTGTTAAATGCGAGGTGGTAGAGTGGGAACGTGGGGTTATTTATAGTGAAAGCATAAGGAGTAGGTGAAGTGAAACTAAAGTGTCGTATAAATGCTCTAGCTACGAAGATGTTATTTGATAAAATTAAATTCACATATATTAAATTATAAAATTATTTTTATTATAAAATAAATCTAATATATCACGTAAAATTAAACTAATTTATAAATTTAATTTTATAAAATATGACGATCTCCCCAAAATGATATTGTGACAAAATTATGTTGAGACATCAATGGCTATGGTACGAGCGATATAGGTTTGGTTTGGCTTATAAAATTATCATCTTAAATTTAAAATTTTCATATTATTATTATAATTTTAACAAATTTTTATATAAAATATAATAAATAGTTTAATTTTTTCATAAAAAATTTCAAATTTTAAATTTTAAAATAATAATAATATTAATATTTTAATCTTAAAACTCAAAATTCTTATCTTAAAATTCTTACTTACCAAACTGAATTTATCTGACCTGGTTTGATTTTCAGATTTTATTTTATTTTATTTTATTTCATTTCATCTTAACGGTTTAATAAATGTTAGGGTTTATTTACTCATGTGGCATTCATTTATTGCCAAGGACGTTACGAAAGGAAGCTAGCTAGTCAACGTAAATATGTTTTATTGATCCAATGCTGAAGGTTTCGTGAAGATTCGAGATTTTGCTTTTTACACATACAACCCTATTTTGCTTTCTCTTTAGTCGGTCAGGTAAATAGAGTTGGTAGTTTCAGGTAAATAATATTATTTTTTATCTTATATAAATATATATATATATCCACTATTAATGTTAATTTAATGTATCATGCTTGTATGATTAGTTTTCATTGCCTTGCTTCAACGGTATCCAAATCAAGCTTTTTGTGGACTAAAACAGATTTGAAATGTGAACAATTTTACAAAGTTTGCACTCCACACCAAAGGCATCTTTGAGAAATGGCCACCAATACTGCCATATTCATGTTGAGTGGATTCCATCAGGCAGAAATTAACCAGATAAAAGAACACCCCCTCCCTCAAGCTGTGCTAAAAAGAGAAAAAAAAAAGCGGTACGTAGCTGATCTTCAAGGATCATATCATGTCTAGCTATCAACTGCATCGATCGATAGTGATGGATGGTTGTTCCTAATGAAGTTGGGATGGACAAGTGGACATTTTGTTGAGTTGATCATAATGATCACAGGATTATAAGTTTCAAGAATGCTGTGGAATTTACCAAGGATTGAACACAGAATTAGGAGATCTAGGCAGAAAATGCATGAACGCGGTGCGGAAAAGAAGGCCATGGTCGGCCCCCATCCCTGATTCCCTGTATCGAATAAAAGTTGTGCTGCTCGCCTCACATGACCTGTCCATAGTACTAAAAGTAATAAATAGATCAACCTTGACCTGGATGGAATTAAATTGGTCGATGAATCATGAATTGCATTTCACCTTTCTGTTGTCTGTTCTTAAGAGTAAAGTTCAATCCTTCAAATATATACATTGGCAACTACTACTTCAGTAGTACTACATATTTTCTGTGTTTTTGTCTTCCAGGTTTGTTTTTTTATTTTATTTTTTGTTTTTTTCGCCTATAAAAGTTAGAAATTATGCCATTCTTAAATTGATTCAATTATTTCACTAAAATCAAATAGGCAGTTCTTAATAGAAAATTTCTATACGTCATACCATCATCCCAATCATATATTTATATAGGGTATCAATTATTTTCTCCAAACTCATGAAAATAATATTAGTTATTTTCTCTCAATTTATTTAAAATATATAATATCAGTTATTTTCTTCCAAATCATATATTTATTATATCAGTTATTTTTTTCTCATATCATACATATATGCTCGTTCTCACCTTGTTACTAAATATTTGATTCCAAATTTGAAAGTGATTCTGATTTCAATTTTGGTCAACTTTTTGGTAGATTATTGTTTCTTTATGTATTTATTTCTTGTACAATAATTTAAATTTTTTACTTTTGGAAAAATTTTCTTAATTTCTAATTTTACAACTATTTAAGTCCAACTTGTGGACTTCATAATGGAATTTCTAATATTAATATTAATCAATATTATTCAAAGTTTTTTTTTTTTTGGGATGATTATCTTATCTTCCCCGTCTCGATTATTTGTTGACATTACCCATAAGAATTAATCTAAATTCTATCCGGCATTAGTTGGCATAAGAACTTAAGCATCTTTCCTGGGTTATATATCATCAGTTTTCATGGCTAGTGATCATGGTCATCGTGGGCGTGTTCCGAATGAAGAAGTCTTGCATCGTGATTGTAACATTTGGAATGTGATGATTAAATATTTGTAGAGATAGGTTGCAGAGTTAACCCGGCGTCTAGCGCTATAGGATAATGATGATTGTGAGATGGAAGATCACGATTCTGATTCCAGTTTTGATAACCTGTATCACAATTGTGCTCTATTTTAGGAGTACCATGGTAAGAAGGAGCATCATGGGGATCTCGGTTTCAAAGTTGATGTACTAGAATTTTCTTGTACTCTTTAAGCTGAAGGTTTCGTTGATTTCTTTTACGAGGTTGAATGGATTTACTATTCCAAAGAAAAAGAGTTTGATGATAGATATTCTTCTATATGGCGGAACTCCATACCAATCTACGATACTTATCATGATGAATATAACCTAGTGGATGAGGTAACTATTTTTATTGAAAATATAGAAAATTTGGAAAAAGAAAATGGTGGTGAACTTTGAAAGTTTGAAGATCATCAAAAAACTTTTGAGACAATTAACTATGTTGATTTTCATGGAATTGAGGATTTTTTTTTTCAAATTCTCCTATGCAAAATATATTTTTTTTTTTTAGATTTGAGATATCGGAAAGAAACTTAATTTTGTAGAATAAGATGTTCAATATTATTTTATTTTGGACCAATCAAGTCAATTTTTAGTATTTGTATGATCATAGGGGCGATACAACAAAAGGAAAAAAATTATATTGGTCTAATTGGACATACAAAAGATCGAGATAAGAAAATTTAGAATTCGAGGATGAATTCGCTCCAACCCGGCGAGAATGGTACAAATCTAAACTGATGTGGGCTATCCGTTATTTTCACCAAAATCATTTAAAATAATATCAATTATTTTCTTCTAAATTATATATTTAAGAAATCAGTTATTTTTTCTCAAATCATACATTTATGCTCATTATTACCTTATCACTAAATATTTGGTTTCAAATTTGGAAATGATTTTGATTTTGATTTTAGCCAACTTTTTGATAGGATTCTTATTTATTTATGTATTTATTTCCCATACAATAATTTAGATTTTTCATTTTTGGAAAAAATCTTCTTAATTTCAAATTTTGCAACTATTTAAGTCTGGCTCGTAGGCTTCCTAATGGAATTTAATTTTAATATTAATCAATATTATTAGAGTTTTCTTTGTATTTTAGACAATTCTCTTGTCTTCTCCATCTCGATTATTTGTTAAAACTAGCTTTCAAAACAATTTCTATTATGTCTAGCCCAACATATTTATCACCATTATATGAAAAAAAATCATGCAATAAAATATTATTAAATGATGATAAATATGACACATAATCTTACATAAGATAATGAGAGGATGGTCTATATATAACATTACTAATATAAGAAAGTTTTATTACTTAAAAAGAGTCTTGGTTTTGGAAAATTTTTAATTCATAGGTTTTGTTTTTTTGTACATTGTACTTTTACATATGACCAAAATTTAGAGTTACTAATAAAATTGAGTACCGTTATTTAAAAAGAATAAAAATAAAAGACCAATCCAATATCATTCAGAGATCCATTATGATGGTTTAATATTCTGTACAAGAAATTAATGCCTTTATCTCCAGTCAACCTTTAACAACTCAGTATGCGTCGTTTGCAAGATGAAAAATGTAGGTAGCTAGAAAAGAGAACCCCGCCAGCTAACTCATACTATAAGTATTACTGTACTGTTGGTCTAATGATTTATACCTGAACGACCCCGCCATTATGCAGTATATTTCAATTTTCTTTCCCATTCTCCCTCGCTTTCGCTCACTCGGGCTGAGCTGGTTTCCATTCAAAACATATAAGAGCTGGTAATAATGGGGACGATATATAGTACGTGATATTATTGTCTATTGAAATTACCCGATTAGTACCGCTGTATATAAACGGAAATATCTATCAATTCAATTCAACAAATTGGTTAGACTTCAATCATGTAATTATTTAATAAAATAAATGTATACATAGAGTAAATAAATTGTACAACACTAAAATTGGTAACGAAAAGAAGTCATTTAAAGAACTTTTTAAAGGTAAAATCATACATACAGCTAAACTAAAAAAAATTAATTTTATTATTTGAAAAACAAGTCTTAATTACAAATTAACATTTATCAATTGACTCTCTTACTTGATCCGACAAACGACCCGTTTGCCTCTACCCCAGTAACAGCCAGACTCTTTGACGATCATCAAATATTGACTTTTCTCTTGGAAGTACTTCAGTGGCTGAATCATAACCAGTCAATCTCCAACATGGAGCACGATTACAGTCGAAGAGAAATAAATAACTAGAAAATTTTCAAGTATATTTTCTCACGCATAAGCACTCGAAATTTACTATTAATAATTCTTGGCAAAAATCTCTTTATGTGCTATCCAATCGAATCTCTTTAAATAAATAATCTGGAAGAAGTTTGAGTTACAGTAGGACTTTACTGACGGAATGACTCTGTCGGAAAGAACTCTCCTGACGAGATGTTGACACCTTGCGTTAAATCTTCTTTGCAATAATAAATCTTTTTTGTGGGCAGCTTTGGCAAGTGAGATGAGACATGAAATTCTCATCTCATACTTACAACTTTTTCAAATTCACACAAAAAATATAATAAAAATATAATTTTTTCAAATCCAATTCAATATTTTCAAATCCCAAAATAATAATTATATTTAAAAATTATATTTTAAATTTTTATCTAAAACAAAAAATTCTTACCTCACTATCCAAACCCACCTATAGACTCATTGGGACTCGATTTTCATACTTTTGACTTATCTAAAATAAATCCTAATATCTTCTAGAGAAACTCATTATTGTTATAGATAAAGTCAAAACAATTTACATTCATCCAGAATACAAAATTAAAGATAGAATAGACTCTATCATCTTAGTCACATAGTCCTGACCAAATTCTTGCATTTATATATATTAATTACTCAATACTTCTCAAAAGAAAAATGAGCAGATTTAAAAGTAATTATGTAGAATACGATGTCAATACGTACATTCAAATAAAGAAAAGTGTTGTATCCATAAAAATAAATCTATAAATTGATATGATTTCATATGATACATTATATTTATTTGATAATAAAAGTAACTTTTAAATCTAACGTATTACATTAAATTATATTAGTTTATGAGTTTATTTTTATTAAACCTGTTTATAATTAAAGCATTTATCTAAAATAAATAGAATGATAGTGTAATATACATATATAATTCATCATAAATTAGGGTATAGCTAGCTCGAAAATCATGTACGGGCAATTGGGTTAACCTAATGAAACCGATCGACTCCGGCCCTACTGGCCATGACAACCCTTTTAAAAGTCGCCACCTCTATGGGTTAAATTAAATTAAATGTGTACGTGTAGGCTACATCGATCATGTGCATTCATGCAATGGGAGGAGTCGCAATCTGACACCTAGTTTTGAGAAGGCATATCTTTTGGCATCAGCATATAATTAAGGACGTCACATTCAGAAATCTTCCAAGCTATTATGCTTTGTCACATTCAGAAATCTTCCAAGCTATTATGCTTTGTGATTCTCATGATGAACAGCACGGCCCAAGAACAATTCTCTCCTTCTCTCTCTGTGATCTCTGCTGATCTTTTGCATGCCTATGCTAGCTGTTATTTTCTTCCCTCTTCAGTATTGTTAGACCAAGTTAATTCGATCATTCTGCAACAACATGGCCATGCTTTACAGGCTGCGTAAATGAGCTATATTGGTGGACCAAACAAATGGGAGAATCCCTCTGCAACTTGCATTGATGAAGCCAGCTAGGGACGATTGCATGGTAAGCACTTGCTGTGTAAGGTGGGCACTGCATGCATGGTACATGCAGCTAGCTAGCTAGGTTTCGATCTCTCAATTAATGGAAGCTGCATTGTTGTGGGGTAGTAGACAATGTTTCATCACATGAGTAATCTGCAGAGTCATCATTCACCAATTCAATAATATCGACCAAGTCAAGTGGCATTGACATAGGAGGGACCTAATTCGCTTTTAACCAAAAAAGGGTAAGTCATTGCAAACATATATATATATATATATATATATATATGTATACTTTCCGGAAAAAGTCCACCCAAACAAATTTTAGAGTCATGGATTCGAATTCCATTCTAATTCACGTTACAAGAAAATTGTTTAGTTGCTATCAGTTATTTTCTATCAAAATGACTATTTTATATCAAAATAAGTCTATTTAAATCATAAAAAAAAAAAAAAAACCATTTTTATCACTAATAATTTGTTGGAAATGCTCAATTTTCTTGTAGTTGACCTTCACCATTTATTTGACTAGAGATTAAACCATGCACTAACAACAAGGAAATCCATATAAAAATATTTGATGGAAGCTCCCCTTTCTGCAACTTGGGGTCATTCCTATAATATGACAAGTGACAACCTACCAAACACATGAAGCTGGGAGAATCTACGTGGTCCTGAAAGTATTATTAGTCAGAATCTATTTGGAACCATGAGTGAAAATTTGCTTTTGGTATATATATATATATATAGATGTACGTTTTGAGAGAGAAAGAAACAAGCAAGATTATGTTTGTTTCGAGGTAAAACGTACATTGTTTAATTATCTCACATGTGGGGAAATTAGGAAAAATGATGCTAAATTGAGCAAAAATAGATAAATAAGTGAATTGAATTAAAGTTATATATAGTAAGTTTCAAAGGAGGAAAATATTAAAATATAAACTACTAATTATTGTTAGGAAGTCCGTTCTCTTCCCAAAGTTGGAGGTGAAAATCTAGATAATGTCAAAAGATTGGATAAAATAAACTAATTAAGTTAGGACTTAGTACTGCTTCGTCTTCTAAACACACAAGTAAAAAAAGTTTAAATTGATAAAAAAAATATAGATTCAATGTAAATTAGTGTACTAGTCTTTTTGGTTTCAGGCTATCAGCTCATAATTAAGTCATCATCTTTCACATGTCAATCTGATCGAATATTTATATACAAAAATTTTATGTATGGTTATTTTTATATATTTTTTGTGCATTTTATTAAAATAATTGGTTGCATCACTTCTTTTTAATATAAAATAACTATTTTAACCAATCACATTAATAGAGTGTATAAATAATAAGAAAAAATAACTGTACATATCATAACTCACTTATATATTTAGACCCAATTGTTGCCTTAACTTAGGCCTGCTCTTAGCATTGCGAACAAAATAGCTCCTATATATCCTCCGAGGATTGATGTAAGTGCGATTTGGATAATGAGATGAAATGAAATACTTTTAGATGAAAATTGAAAGTTAAATAAAATATTATTAAAATATTATTTTTTAATATTAATATTTTTTTAGAATTTGAAAAAGTTAAAGTGTTTATTATATTTTTTATAAAAATTTGAGAAAATTGTAATGATGAGATGAGATGAAACACTCTCACTGTCCAAACAGAGCATAAAGAGAGAAATATCATTTGTGATTTTTAGAAAGTTGGGTTTTGTAGATTTTGTTTATAACGTTTTCATTCTTCTCGAAGGAAATGCATTGAAGAAGTAAAGTCCATCACATTTCCTTGTAGCCGAGATATAGAGTAGCAGACCAAGACTTTGTCTGAAGATAATGGAGGGACTTCCCACTACTCTGCTGCGTTAGTAGAGGCAGTTTGTTAGAATTGTTTTCACTCATGTATAGAGGATAGTACAATGTCAGAGTTAGCTATAATATTGTTGTCTTATTCTTTTTGATATACTGCAGTACACACCAAAAGGTTGTATACATGTTCTGCATCTTTGTATTCATTTTCTTCAATGAGAATAGAACAAGAAGTTCTTTCCATTTTCTTTTTTCTTCACTCTTTAACATGGTGTTAGAGCAGGTCTAGCGATCTTTTGTTGTCACTCCATCATCTTTTAGGATTTTTCACAAACACCTTTAGTGCATATAACCTTTCCTCTTTCATTTATCATCATCAATGGCAAACATCGATTCCTTTGCTCACAATATCCCCATATCGCCTACAAAAGACCCAACGAAACTTTTATATCTTCATCATAGTGACAATACGCATACTGTAGTCATCTCACCCCCACTCACGGGATCAAACTACATCTCATGGAGACATTCCTTCACTCTAGCCATCTCAATAAAAAATAAGTTGTGCTTTCTTGATGGGAGTATCCCAACTCTGGAACTGGCTGATCCTCTCTACATCTCTTGGCTACACTACAATAATCTAATCCTTTCATGGATTCTTAACTCTATTTCAAAAGACATAGCTTCTGATGTCTTCTACATTAGCTTTGCAAAGGAGGTTTGAGAGAAGCTTAAAACACGCTTTTCTCAACCTGACAATGTGAGAATATATTAGTTGTAGCAATAATTTGGAACCATTATTCAAGGAACACAATTGGTTAGTGAGTATTTCACCCAACTCAATGTCGTTTGGGAGGAGTTGTGCAACTACAGACCACTACCATGCTACTCTTGTAGACTCTGCACATGCAAGGCACTCAGCTCTATTAGTGAGGTACAAATCTCATACTATGTTTTCAAATTTTTAATGGGCTTGAATGATTCCTATGAAGGCATCAAGTGTTGCAGATGCAGACAAAATAGTGAACGGTGAGCCATACACCGTTTGCTCCTTTGTTTTATTAGGCAGCTTAGTTTCTGCAGCAGATTGCTGCACCGTAAATGCTCTGCTCTCCTATAAATAGGAGAGCTTAAATGTGCAGAATGTGTAGAGTGCAACAGAGAAGTGCATCAAAGTGGGTGAGAGAGAGATTTCTGTAAAAATTATTTTTATAGTGAAATTACAGCAGCTGTGGACGTAGGCAATTGCCGAACCACGTTAAATTTCATCCCTCCTTTATTTAGAATCGTCTCTGTGTCAGAAAAGCTCCCAACAACTGGTATCAGAGCACTGGTTTGAGCTGTCCAAAAATTCAAGTTGTTCAAAATCAATTTTTGACAACTCCACGGTATTCCTCGCGTCGAGACGAATTCGTTGCCGCAAACGGAATCAAAAACAGAGGTCGGACAAGCCTACAAGCGCCCCTAGAAGATCGGCGCGTGCATCTGCTGCAACCCACGCTCCCCCACGCGCTCCGGAGGTTGAAGACGCGTGCACCACACGCGCCCTCACGCGCTCCAGAGGTTGAAGACGCGTGAAGGACACGCGCCCTACAGAGGTTCGGCGCGTGTGTCACACGCGCCTCACTCTCCCCCACGCGCATACAGTACTGTAGCGCGTGTATCTCACGCACCACGCGTTTGCCCACGCGCACTGTGCAGCGCGTGTATCTCACGCGCCAGACAGATCAAGACCGTCCGTTTTTCAGATCTATTTTTGGCTAGATCTAAGCCATTTAGAGTCCGATTTCGACGATCAAATAGTGCTTTCCAACTATTTGGATCATTCCGGACTCATCCGTACGATCGAAATTTTGAGATTCGGCATCAGTACATTGGATCTGAACCATCCACGTGTTGCAGATCATTTTTGGGCTAGATCACGCCAGTTGGAGTTCCATCGCGATGATCAAATAGTGCTGACAAACTATTTGGATCATTCCGGACTCGTTTCCATCTAATTCGAGTGTTTTGGACGCAACGGTGATCTTTGTTTGTTTGAATTTGAACTCATTTGTAAAGTTATGGCTGGAGAAGAAGCTAAAGGTGTTGGTATCGAGAAATTTGACGGTACAAACTTTGCCTACTGGAGAATGCAGATAGAGGATTATCTCTATGGGAAGAAACTACATCTTCCAATCCTAGGAAGAAAGCCAGATGACATGAGCAATGAAGATTGGAGTTTCCTTGATAGACAAGTGTTGGGAGTCATTTGACTAACACTGTCAAGATCAGTTGCACACAATGTGGGAAAGGAAAAGACCACGGCAGATTTGATGAAAGCTCTATCAGACATGTACGAGCAGCCATCAGCCAATAACAAAGTGCATTTGATGTACAAGCTATTCTACTTGAGAATGGCAGAAGGAACTTCAGTTATTCAGCATCTAAATGAGTTCAACACCATCATCAATCAATTAGCTTCAGTGGGGATTGAATTTGATAATGAAGTACGTGCACTGATTGCTCTAGCTCAATTGCCAAAAAGCTGGGAGGCCATGAGAACAGCTGTTAGCAATTCTTATGGCAAAACAAAGATGAAGTATCAAGATATCCGGGACTATATTCTTAGTGAGGAAGTTCGCAGAAGAGATACAGGAGAAGCATCAACTTCCAGTTCTGCCTTAAACCTCGAGATGAGAGGTAGAGGAGCTAGTAGAAGTTCAAATTGGGGCAGATCGAAGTCCCGAAGAGGCAGAAGTAAATCTAGGTTTGAAAAACAAGTACAGTGCTGGAATTGTGGCAAGATTGGCCACTTCAAAAATAATTGCAAGGAAGCAAAGAAGAAGAATGAGCATGACTCTGTTAATGCCACAACAGAAGATCTCCAAGATGCCTTACTTCTTTCAGTCGACAACCAAATTGAATCTTGGATGTTAGATTTAGGAGCCTCGTTCCACACTACAGCACACCGAGAAATCATGCAGAACTACGTCACTGGTAATTTCGGGAAGGTGTACTTAGCAGATGGTGAAGCGTTGAAAATCGAAGGCATAGGAGATGTACCAATCAATCTGCCCAATGGAAGTGCATGGTTGTTACAAAAGGTGCGACATGTTCCCAAACTCATGAGGAACCTGATTTTTATAGGACAACTTGATGCTGATGGGCATTCGGTACTATTTACCGGTGGCACGTGGAAGATAACAAAAGGAGCTATGGTAGTAGCTTGAGGCACAAAAACAGGTACTCTATACATGACTTCAAGTATTAGAGATACTATTACAATTGCTGATGCAAATGCCAACCTATGGCATCAAAGGCTTGGTCATATGAGTGAGAAAGGAATGAAAGTACTATTATCCAATGGGAACTTACCAAAGTTGGAATCAACTGATTTCGACATGTGTGAAGGTTGCATTTTTGGGAAACAGAAAAAGGTTAGTTTCCTGAAAAATGGTAGAACTCCAAAATCTACAAAGTTGGAGTTGGTGCACACAGATTTGTGGGGGCCATCCCCAGTCGCTTCTCTTGGAGGATCGCGGTACTATGTTTCCTTTATTGATTACTCAAGCAGGAAAGTATGTGTTTATTTTTTGAAAAATAAATCTGACACATTTGATACTTTCAAGAAGTGGAGAGCCATGGTTGAAAATGAAACAGGCTTGAAGTTAAAATGTCTGAGGTCAGTCAATGGAGGAGAGTACATCGACGGAGGGTTCAAAGAATTCTGTGCTGCAAATGGGATTAGATTTCAGAAGACTATTCCCGGGACACCGCAACAGAATGGCGTAGCTGAACGCATGAACATAACTCTCAACGAACGTGCCAGAAGCATGAGGCTGAATTCAGGATTGCTTGAATGTTTTTGGGCTGATGCAATTAACACTGCAGCCTATTTGATTAATAGGGGACCTTCAGTTCCCTTAAAGTTCGATCTACCAGAGGAAGTTTGGAGCGGAAAGAAGGTAAATCTTTCCCATTTGAAAGTTTTTGGCTGTTTATCATATGTTCACATAGATTCTACTGATCGTAACAAGTTAGAAGACAAATCTAGAAAATGTTTTTTCATCGGTTATGGTGATGAAGAATTTGGCTATCGATTTTGGGATGATAAAAATCGCAAAATCATCAGAAGTAGAAATATGATATTTAATGAGCAGATTCTGTACAAAGCTAAGTCACAAACTGAATCTGAGGAACAGCTAAAGAAACCTGAGGTTGTTGATTTTGATGTTACTCGAGTCAACACTGATCAGAACGAGGATCAAGAAAATGATGATACACAGATCGAACAACGTACACCACTTACTGTTATTCGAAGATCTTCAAGAACAATTAGGCCACCACAGCGGTTCTCACCATCTCTATACTACATCTTGCTAACAGATAGTGGTGAATCGGAAAGTTATGATGAAGCTCTATGAATTGAAGATTCGATCAAGTGGGAGAAAGCCATGCAAGATGAGATGGAGTCACTGATGTCAAATCAGACATGGGAGCTAACTAAGCTTCCAAAAGGCAAGAAGGCTTTGCACAATAAATGGGTGTACAGAATTAAGGAAGAGCACAATGGTAGCAAGCGCTACAAAGTTAGAATGGTCGTGAAGGGGTTTCAACAAAAGGAAGGTGTCGACTACACATACATTTTCTCTCCAGTTGTAAAATTGACAACGATCAGGATAGTGTTGGCAATTGTGGTTGCAGAGAATTTACATCTTGAGCAGTTAGATGTGAAGACTGCATTCCTTCATGGTGATTTGGAGGAAGACATCTGTATGCACCAGCCACAAGGATTCTCAGTGAAGGGAAAAGAGAATCTAGTTTGCAAACTGAAGAAGAGCTTGTATGGCCTAAAACAAGCTCCACGACAATGGTACCGGAAGTTTGACAACTTCATGTGCAGTAATGGATTTACAAGACTGCAGGCTGACCATTGTTGCTATATGAAGAACTTTGACAACTCTTATATTATCTAACTGTTATATGTGGATGATATGCTCGTTGCAGGGTCAAGCATCGAGGAGATCAATAAACTGAAGAAGCAGTTGTCAAAGCGATTTGAGATGAAGAATTTGGGTGCTGCAAAACAAATCCTTGGTATGAGAATTATTAGAGACAGGTCTAATGATACTCTCAAGCTCTCGCAGGAGGAGTATGTGAAGAAGGTGCTCAGAAGGTTTAACATGGACAAGGCGAAACCAGTGAGCACACCCTTAGCTAATCACTTTCGACTAACTAAGGATCAGTCGTCAAAGACGGAGGAAGAGCAAGAATGCATGAACATAATACCCTATGCATCTGCTATTGGTAGTCTTATGTACGCCATGGTCTGTACAAGGCCAGATATTGCACAAGCAGTGGGAGTTGTGAGCAGGTACATGAGTAATCCAGGAAAGCAGCATTGGAAAGCAGTCAAGTGGATTTTAAGATATCTACAAGGCTCTTCAGATACGTCACTATGCTTTACAAAAGTAGGTTTAAAACTACAGGGATATGTAGATGCTGATTTAGCAGGTGACGTTGACAGCAGAAAAAGTACTACTGGATTTGTGTATACGCTGGGTGGTACAGCTGTATCTTGGGCTTCTAAGTTACAGAAGATTGTTGCTCTCTCAACTACAGAAGCGGAATACGTTGCTATAACTGAAGCAGGGAAGGAAATGGTTTAGTTGCAGTCATTATTGGAAGAATTGGGAAAGAAGAATGAAAAATGTATTCTGCACAGTGATAGTCAGAGTGCTATTTTTCTTGCAAAGAATCCAGCCTTTCATTCCAGAACAAAACACATACAGTTGCGATACCATTTTATCTGATCTCTTCTCGATAGTGGACAACTGATACTTGAGAAGATTCGAGGAACAGAGAACCCAGCAGACATGTTCACAAAAGTAGTTACTGCTGACAAATTGAAGCTGTGTATAGCTTCAGTTGGACTTCGTACTTAAAGGCATGACTTGAAGTTGCTGTGATGATTGATATGAAGATATGTAGACTCATTTGTCTCTAAGTGGGAGATTGTTGTAGATGGAGACAAAATAGTGAACGGTGAGCCATGCACCGTTTGCTCCTTTGTTTTATTAGGCAGCTTAGTTTCTGCAGCAAATTGCTGCACCGTAAATGCTCTGCTCTCCTATAAATAGGAGAGCTTAAATGTGCAGAATGTGTAGAGTGCAGCAGAGAAGTGCATCAAAGTGGGTGAGAGAGAGATTTCTATAAAAATTATTTTTATAGTGAAATTACAGCAGCTGTGGACGTAGGCAATTGTCGAATCACGTTAAATTTCGTCCCTCCTTTATTTAGAATCGTCTCTGTGTCAGAAAAGCTCCCAACATCAAGGGATAGACTTATGAGTCCCATTCCCTATTTGGACAAAATCTTCTCTATGATCTTGCAAGAAGAGAGACAAAGGGAAGCACGTGCTCTAGTGCTGCCCATTGTTGAACCTTCCACACTAGTAGTTGTCAACAATCAAACTAAGTGAAGAGATAAGACTTAGATCACATGCCAACATTGTGAGAAATTTGTTCATGCTCGAGAAAAGTGCTATAGGCTTGTCGGTGTTATACCAAACTTCAAATTTACAAAGTCCAAACTTGGGTATTCTAGCAGTAATGGCTCACTCTCGACTCATTCAGCAAATCAAGTCTTTTATCTAGGGACTCAAGTTCAATAGAATGGTGAGACACCACAGCTATCATTGCTTCAAGACCAAATTCAGAAACTCATGGCTTTTGTTAATGGTGAGACACCACAGCTCAATTATGGTCAATCATCTTCCTCTCTAGTACCCGAGTAGTCCAAACTATCTCACAAACACCACTCAAACATGACAGGTATACCATATCCACACTCTTCCATTTTCTCAAATTTTGATCACAGTTATTCTAATCCATCTCTATATTCTATTACACATTTAGCACCTTGGATAATAGACATCGTTGCCATAGATCATATGATCTGTTCACCTTCATTATTCACCACCATCACTTGTCCCACCCAAGCCCACGTCCAATTACCCAATGGTACTAAGGTTGCTGTCACACACATAGGAATTGTGCAACTCTCAAATGAAATCATACTAAAAAATGTTCTCTGTGTTCCTTCCTTCACTTTGAATTTATTATCTGTCAGCAAACTCACTCATAACTCTCATCTATGCATTGTGTTCTTGCATAATCATTGCTTTATACAAGTCCTTTCTTCATGGATGATGATTGGACTTGCTAAAAATTGTCATGGTCTTTATTACCTTCTACCTAGTTCTCACGGACACAGGACTTCCAGCCCCAACTCTAACTCTCTGATGGCTCAATCCAACTCTTGGGTATGTCATGCAATGAAACAACAAGAATTTGATGTATGACACTTTAGACTAAGGCAGTTGTCAAACCAAAGGATGAATCTAATTCAATCCTCATTTCCTAATGTAAAATGTAGAGACTTAAGTCATTGTAATGTTTGCCATTTGGCTAAGCAAAAGAGAGTTCCCTTTTCCACTAGCACTACTTGTTCTTCTTCAATCTTTGACTTAATACATTATGACATTTGGTCCCTATTCTCAACCATCCTTGCAAGGACATCAACACTTTCTTACAATTGTTGATTATCATAGTAGAGTAACATGGGTTCACTTAATGAAATTTAAATCAGAGGCTAAACAAATTCTACAGTCCTTTATTAAAATAGTAGGAACCCAATTCAACTCAAAGGTTAAACAAATTAGAACAGACAATGATATAGAGTTTCATATGCCATATTTTTTTCGATACCAATGAGATTCTCTATAAAAAAAACTAGTGTTTATACCCCACAACAAAATAGGGCTGTGGAGAGAAAACACCAACATTTACTCAATGTGGCTAGAGCCTTACTTTCTCAAGCTCATCTTTCACTAAAATTCTGGGGTGATATTATATTGACAGCCACTTACTTAATCAATAGGATCCTACATTCTGAAAAATAATACTCCTTGTGAAATTTTGTTTGGTTCTTTGCCTTCCTATGCAAACTTGAGAGTTTTTGGTTGTTTGTGCTATGTGTCTACCCCCAAACATAACATGACCAAGCTTGATCCGAGAGCTAAACCATGCATATTCCTTGGTTACCCAGCTAGAGTAAAAGGTTATAAGGTCAATGACTTAAACACTCACACTATCTCCACTTTTCGGAATGTGATCTTCTTGGAATTAACCTTTCATTTCACCACTAATTTAGATCCCAATCCCTCAAGTCTCACATTGCCACCACCCCTTATAGACATTTCCTTTCTTTCCTCTACTCTTACATCCCCTCCCACTCAAAACATCTTTTCTGATGAACCTGTTGAACCCGAGCCTAACAACCCTGAATTCCCTTTACTTTCACCTAACTCTTCTACATCTTCTCACTCGTCACCTATCAAATCAAATCTTCTCCCCATTGATACTGCTCATCCTTACACTTTTCCACAGCTTGTTCCCGTTCGGAGGTCTAATCGAGTTAAGCATTCACCATTATACTTGCATGACTACCATTGTGCTGCTGCCTCATCACAAGATCAGGTACATCTTCTCATCTTTCATACAATCATCTTTCACCTTCTCATAAGTCTTATGCATTATCTCTTTCTCTTATCCATGAGCCAAAAACCTATGATGAAGTTATTGTTTCTGACCGTTGGAGAAAAGCCATTCAATATGAACTTTTGGCACTTGAAGCTAATGGTACTTGGACCATCACCTCCTTGCCACAGGGATAGAAAAGCATTGGTTGCAGGTATGTATTTAAGACTAAGTTAAAGTCAATGACAGCATTGATAAACACAAAGCCGTTTGGTAGCTAAAGGCTACACTCAAGGAGAAAGATTCGACTATCAAGAAACTTTTAGTCCTATTGCCAAACTCACTACAGTGAGATTATTCCTACCTTTAGCTACTATCCATGGTTGGCACTTGCACTAACTTGATGTTCACAATGCCTTCCTCCATGTTGATCTTGATGAAGACATATATGGACGTTCCTCCTGATTTCAGCTCAAGGGGGAATCTCATACCGAAGAAAAGAAACTTGCATGGAAGTTACACAAATCCCTTTATGGCTTGAAACAAGTCTCTAGGCAATAGAATTCAAAGTTCACTCCATCTCTCATTTTCATGATCAATCGAAATCAAATTCTTCATTGTTTACTAGAAACTAAAAATCTGGTTTTGTGGCCCTTCTTATATATGTGAATGATATCATATTAGAGAGTAGCAACTTGGAAATCATCGACTCCATCAAAAGCTATCTTCATACTCAATTTGAGATTCAAGACCTAGCAACTCTTAAATACTTTCTTGGGCTGGAAATGGCAAGGTCACCTGCAAGCATTCATGTCTGTCAAAGGAAGTATACTCTAGAAATTCTAGAGGATGCTAGATTACTAGGAAGCAAGCCTATTAATACTCCAATAGAGCAGAATAACAAGTTATCTCACTCTTTCATGGATTACTTGAGTGATCTTACAAGCTATCATCAATTGATTGGGAGGCTCATCTACTTATATATTACCTGGCTTGATATTACGTATGTAGTCAATGTCTTGAGTCAATTTATGGATAAAACTATGAAAGAACATTTGCACATAGTCCATAGAGTACTTAGATACTTGAAGGGATCAATTGGGCAAGGCATTTTCTACTCCTCTAAGTTAGATATGCACCTCAAAACTTATAGTGACTCAGATTGGGCAGCTTGTCTTGAGACATGAAGGCCAGTGACTGATTTTTGTGTATTTCTTGGATACTTGTTGATTAGTTGGAAGTCCAAGAAACAATCCACTGTGTCTAGATCATTTGTTGAGCAGAATATAGAGTATTGGCTCATACAAGTTATGAAATTGTTTGGCTTACTTTCTTGTTGAAAGACTATAATGTGCATCAAGAAAAACTAAATTTTCACTACTGTGATAGCCAATCAGCAATTCATTTGACTAAAAATTCCATTTTTATGAGATAACTAAGCATGTAGAATTAGATTACCACTTTGTTTGGGAGAAAGTTTTGGCTGCGATCATAACCATGGTTCATGTGGTTTCAAAATTTTAGTTGACAGATATCCTTACTAAGGCATTATCAGCTTCTGTTTTTCATTTTTTGTTATTCACGATGGGTTTTCTTAATATTTATGCATATCTTGAGGGAGAGTCTCAAAGGAAATACATTGAAGAAGTAAAGTCCATCACATTTCCTTGTAGTTGAGATACAGAGAAGTAGACCATGACTCTGTCTAAAGATAATGGAGGGACTTCCCACTACTCTACTGTGTTAGTGGAGGCAGTCTATTAGAAATGTTTTTACTCATGTATAGAAGATAGTACAATGTTAGAGTTAGCTGTAATATTGTTGTTCTGGTATGCTGCAGTACACACCAAAAAGTTGTATATATGTTCTGCATCTTTATATCTATTTTCTTCTTAAATCAGAATAGAGCAAGAAGTTCTTTCCAGTATCTCTTTTCTTCACGTTTATAACGATCGTGTCTTATCATTTGCCCGCTTCTATATATCTCATTAATTGTGGCTGTGAAATCACTATTAAGTATTTATATTTAAATTTTTTAAACTGATGGAAAGAATTAAGTGATACTATGTAAAACTACTATATATCTTAAAAGTTTAATTGAGGTAAGTTCTATTATTAAATTTATATGTTAAATTGCTGATGTAATCCTACACGTCAACATATGGTTAATTTGTAAGAACATAAATAGATTGGTACTTATAGGTTTCATGCCTCCTCTTCCAATCACAATTAATTATTATCTGGAAGTTCTGGATTGATTTATAAGGTCTTGTTTGGATAATAAAAGTATTTTATCTTATTTTATCATTATATTTTTTTTAAATTTCACAAAAAATATAATAAATAATTTATCTTTTTTAAATATCAAAATAATAATAATAATATTAAAAGATAATATTATAATAATATTTTATTTAACTTTTAACTTTTATTTAAAATTATTTTATCTCATCTTACTATCTAAGCCGCACCTAAGTCTCACTTCTAAATTCTTAATGCTACGTACATGTTGATTTATCTTTTATGAGAAGTCATGCACATATGCATGTGCCCTGAAATTAATTAAAAGATGTTGGATTTCATGAATAAGTAGAAGACCCTTTTTGTTTAATGGACTTTACTTATTTGTTGGGCCATGAATGGAAGAATCTTAAGACCATCATATATAACTATACCCTGCATGCATGCATGCCCACATGAGATCACCATGCATGCATGGAATATATTACATGAACAACTGAGTAAGACATGCACGTACATTATGGTTGATGTTATACAAAAAACCAACTTTAATTTATGGTTGATGTATTAAAAGCTTCTTAATTAGAGCATTTGAAACGGCCACCATGTTCTGGACCACCTTGTAATACAAACAAGATTCATCATTAGGCTGTCCAGTACTGTCAATGTCCACCCCTACCATCTTAACATCATGTACTGGGGACAAAACCTAGGATGAGATCAAACATAATACAAATATTTTGATATGGGACAACGTAAATACAAGAACTAAAACGTAGAAGTTGTCTTTGATCTCCTCGCCTCCATCTTTTCTCATTTTATTAGAGAGCAAATGTAGAACTTGAGAGCTTGCATATTATCCATTTTATTGTTGATTTCACCTCTAGACCTCGTGTGGACTTATACTATATATAGTGCCAAACCGCTTTAAATTTTAGTGTCGGCTTTATGTTTTGCAAAATTTCTTTATTGATGGTGAAAATCAATACTAATATTATAAAAAAGTTAAGTTAATGGGAAGAAATAGATTTATTTATTTATATTATAAATATAACACTTCTCTCGTGTGTGGACCAAATTCTCTCTTAATAAGTAGGCCCCAATATATATAATATTTAATTAAATAAAATAGATTGTACGTTGTATCATGATTTGAACTTAAAACTCCTACTCTAATGTCATGTAGAAATCACTACTAATTTCAAAAATTTAAATAGAAAGAAATAGATTTAATTACCTGTATTATGTTTTTAAATCAAGTCAAGGATGTATATGATCATCTTTACCATCAACACCACGGTCTATGGATCATCTGATCAACTATTGATCACCATGGAGACCTTGGAAAAGAGATAAACAAGCTGATACATGGCATAATTGCATGTATCCTTCTTTATGTATGCATCTCTTAATTACACTCTATGGATGTTGTAGTTTTGTAGCCAATTTAGGCGAGGCCATGAAAGAGGCCCGGGGGATAAGGGGTCCTACACCTGGGGAGTTGCCCCAAATTTTTGGGCTCCACCTATCCTGACAGGTGCTCAGAGTTTCTGGGCCGCAACCCTTTTTGAGTCTGTGGATGCACATAAACTATAATCACAATACCTCAAGCTCCACACGCAGACTGCAGCGGCAAATGGGGCAAGTTGCAGGCTTGTATAGCTCCCGGTACTCCTTAAAATAAACCTACAAACTAATGTTAATATTATTTCATATAAAACCGGTAACGGAACGTGGGGGAACCTCCAAAAAAAAAAAAAAAACATTTTGAAAATACAATATATCACTTTAAATTTTATATATAATTTTATAAATATAGAAAATGATCCTTCAAAAAATTTATAATTTCTATATACTCTTTAAAATTTTTTAAAATTTCAATATACCTAACAATACATCTCTCTATTTTTTTTTCTTATAGTCCCAAAATTCTGTTTAATGTCTATATATATTATTTATTTTCAAGGATGTGGCCTCTTCTAAATTAAACTTAAAACTAAGTTTAAAAGAAATAATAAGTTTATTAATATATATGAATTCAAAATTTTTTTATTATACAATATTAGGCTTCTTAATATGGAATCCAGAATGAAAATATAAGAAAAATTATTTAAGATCAATGTCTTATATGAAAAATAGTTGCAAGAATTTATCCTCTAGGCTTGAGTAAGAAAAGAATTTATATTGAGTAAGAAAAGAATTTATATAAATTTTAAATTATAGCATTATATGTTTAATGTGATATGAAAATATCTAGATTTTATATGAAATCTGATAAAGTAACTTACATACTACAATAAAAGATGATATTTTAAAAGATCTATTGATAGTTTCTATAAAAAAATAAATTATAAATATTTCATTACAAAAATAACAATAGATGAATATTAGTCAATAAAACATTATCGTCAGAATCTGAAACATATATTAAGTTGTGTTTTTATAATTTTATGTCCACATGCACGAAGCAAATTACCGAGATATACTTTTATATGGAATTATATTTTTATGAATTTTCAATCTCTTTTTAATTTACATAAGAGAAATGATGTTAGTAGTTATAAGATGTGCAAGTTCTGCACACTTCCTTTAAAAAAGAGTAGATAAATCTATAACTCACATGAAAAAATTATTTTTAATAGTGGACCTTACTCTTTTTTCAAAAGGAGTGTTTCGTACTTGCAAGCCTCCAACTGTATTTATTATTACTCTTTATATAAATGTGTCAAAATAAAAAAGTTGACTCCTCTCAACGTAATTACTGGTTCTATTACTGAATTAATATATTAAATATATTTTATAATAAAAATAATTTTATAATCTAATATAATATATTAATCTACGTAAGTTTATGAGTTATTTTGGTGGAGTATTTTTCGTTACAAAATCATTTCTCTAAAATCAAAGCTCCAAGCCTCCAATAATAAAATAATCTTTATAAAACAATTTAAAAAATGAAAAAGAAAAGACAGAAACGGCTCAACAACCACAAATGGCAAGCCTGGTTGATTAGTAGCCAATCGGTCATAAATATTAAAGAAAGATTGAATGGCCCATCCGCCGATGATAAAAGCGATTGAAGGGTACAGGGACCAACAACATTAAAGCTGTTGAAAGAGAAGCCCAAAGCAATTTTTGTCTTCTTGTCAGATGTGCTGTCCCAAAATCCATACATAATAATAATAATAATAATAATGCTAAATACATTTCACTTTTAAAAAATAATAAAATTTATTATTAAAAAATTATTATTTTTTAAATATATTTTATTTTTATTTATTTTAAAAAAAGTGCAGGCATTTATACAACAAATATCATTTCTCATATAATAATATATAAAATTTTGTTTCATATAGCTATTTTTATATAATTTTTATATACGATTAGTCAAAATAATTATTTTATATTAAAAAATAACATAATTAATTACATTAATTTTATATATAAAAATGACTGTAAATTTTTGATATTATATATATATATATATATTTATGTGGACTATTCTGGGTTGGCTTCTGTTCTGTAAGGTTGCTGTTATTAGTATCTGTGAAACAACGGAGGAGTTAATTCTTTTATCTTTTTCCTGTATAGGAGCCAACAGTACTGGAACCTGGTTCTGTGTTTGAAAGCATGAGAGTATCTGTTTCTGAGTATTGACTTGGTGAAGTGGAGTTTTCGTTTGGTGCCCAATCTACCTCTACGTGTGTCGATGGGACCAGCCTTCTTGCCTAACTTCACGTACAATAAAAAAGCTAAAGGCCGACCAATATTTATTACAATTTTCTAACACTTTCTACCATTTGGATAAGTATAGACATTAGCTTACCAATCTCACTATATTTAATGTCCGGCCCTATTTGGATCCTTGACATAAGTAAGAAAATTGAAATACTGTTATCTATTTTTAAAAAAATGAGTATTTATATAAACAATTTTAATGATACAGCATTTCAAGATAGGATCCCGTCGAGACTAACTCATCATTCATATTTTCGGACAACTTAATAATTTCTTAGATAAGTAATTTATGTAACTTTTTAATATTTCTTGGGGGGCCATGAAAGGTATGTCTGCCTAACATCAACAAATTTATATAACTCCTGATCTTTAAGGAAACGGTACACCGTCTACATTAAGGTAGGAGAAGCTTGTCATTTAAGAACCATTCTCTATATTTGAATCGAGAATGTGAGCATTAACTTTCCTGAAACTCTCGGCCAAACTCATCTCCCAATTATGATCTTTGACTTCTCATTCCCAAACCATTTACTTTATTTGTTAGATGATCAAAATAAAGTCATTAAATTGAACGATATTACTATGATTTATAATGAATATTAATTAGCTTATGAAAAATTCTATACATAGGCCGGTTTTATTTTTTATACCATACATCGGTCTGATTTCTCCATTTCACGGTTCTAAATAAAAACCCACCATCCTCTTACCCCCTCCACTTTAGAAAGGTTTAGTGCGAGAAAATCACAATTTTTGTCAATGGATAAAAATACCACCAGTGATCCTATCTCCAATTCTCTAACTGCACATGGAGCGATGGCTACATAAAATTTACAAAATAAGAAAGAGATAGAAAATCTCAAGTAACCTCTCATGGCCTACTGAGAAATGATGCTTTGAGTGGCTAAGAATCACAACATATCAACCAATCGGGTTTATCTGTAGCAAGAAAAAAACAGGTCCATGCTCAGGTTCGTACTGTTGTGTGGTTTAATCTGTAGAAATACAATCTGATTGTCTTATCATGAATAATTATTATTCCTACCAAACATCCCCCAACAAACCCATAAATCTGATTAAGTAAAAGAAAATAATAGACGAGTATAACATAGACAAGATTTACAGAGATGTGAAATTTACAGAAAGTCTTCACATGAAAATATTCGCACATAGAGGGAGATATTTGTACGGAGGAGAGATATTGCTGCTTTGGGAGAAGCTCGAGAAAAGAAAAAAAATAGAGTTAAACTTAACAACCACGTGTATGTGAGAGGCTGATGAATATAATTACACTTCGTTTATACATTTAGCCAAATAATTCTTTATGTTAGTTTATGATAAACCTTTCTTTTTTTTAATTTTGGTGAGGTTGATGATCAAAAATATTTGTCAGGGAGTGATTTTTCAAAAGTCAGCACGCAGATGTCAAATTAATAGTGTCTTAAGTCAATGTTAGTTTGCAGTCACAGCCTAATATAAACTCCAATCGTAAATGACAAAAATGCTGTAAATGCAGTTTGAAATTGAAGTTAAAGACCTTTTTTGCATGTTTCCGTGATTAGCGATGTGATTGAGAATTTGCTTTTTTGCTTCTATGCCATGGCTAATGGACACGTTCTTTGACACACAAAAGGGGGCTATTCATTTTTGGTACCGCAGGACTTTTCAAAGAAAGAGTACTACGAGTTGAAATATTTCGTAATATTATATATTATATTTTTATCTCATTTTCAACTTAATAAATATGTCATATCTTATTTATTATTATTAAATAATAAAAAATTATCTAATAAATAATTATTCAATGACGATAAATATATTATATCTTATATAGTGAGATTATATAAAATTTTTCTTCTTCTTTATATCAAATTATGGTATGAATAATCACATATCACTTTGAATATGTTTGGAAAATTTTAAGTAACTCTTCGTCATTCCAATTACACGTATTTATGACACATTTTTAAGTAGGTTTCATTTGGTTGATTAACGACTCGGTGTATGGAACGACTTGCTGGGTATAAAATGTAACATAACCCGGCCAACCCATGCATTGCTTATTGAAAGTGCATCGTCCAAGGGAAGAAGGAAGAGACAAAAAAATGTCTAAAGATGAGACATAAAGCTACACAAGATGTAAAAGAGAGGAAAAACAGCTAGAAAGGTGAGTAAGAACATGAAGTTAAGGGACAAGAAATAAGCATATTCTTCTATATACTAAGGGACAAGGTAAATTGGGAGTTGTCAACTTCTACATACTAAGGGGCTAGGCATCATCTTCATCTTCATCAGCATCTCCTCCATTATCATCATCAAATACAATCAATTTTGCTTTCAAAAGATCCGTGAACGTAGACTTTAATGTCGAATCACGTAATTTTTTATGTCTTTCTATTTACATTTTTTATAGTTTATTTACTATTTAAGCTATGAATGAGCATCAAAGTATAACACCACCACCCATGCAAACACCACCATGGGTTATTTGACCATATTGTTGGCATTCAACCTTGATAACCAAAAAAAAAAAAAGTTTATCAACACCACTTATAATGAACTACATCAATAAGTTAAAAACCAAAACAATAAGAGTTTGAGATCAAGAGTATGTTAGCTCACTTTTTTATGATATTGAGCAAGAGAGTTAGACCAACGCATGAAATGAGACATATAACATTTCAAAAGATCTCAAATGAACCATAATGAAATTAGTTTGATAATTTACGATTTATGGTTGCATAAAACCTATTGGGTTAAAGGGTTTAGTACTTCATGAAGTGCCTAGCTTACATCAACGTTGACCGAGGAGTGCTACCCGCATATGCAGGTGTGGGGGCACCCCTTCCATATGCAATTTTGTAAACAAGTCTTACATTTTTGTGAATAAGTCTAACAAATTGTAATATATATTTATATATATACAATTTGTAAAATATAAATAAATATAAATATTGAGTGCGGGCAGGAGAAAAGAGGGGCAGGGTTGGGCCATGCCCGCCCCCAGCCCTTGGTTAGAGTATTTTATGAGGAGTGGGGGATCCCGCTGCCCACCTCTAGGTCGATGACCTTTCACTTGTTAAAAAATTCTTTCTATGACCCACAAATGGAATCACTGACGATTTTATATTGTATGTTCAATTGGTGTCAATGAGGCTTTTGGCCATCCCAACTCATTTATTGAGTTTTATAAATATGTATTTTGACTTTTTAAGATTTATAATTACGTTATTTTAAAATATAATTTATATATATATAATAAAAATTTATTATATATGGACTATTTCGAAACGGTACACAAAATAATATTAATATCAAAATATTTCGTTCAAGTGCCTCAACTGAAACGACTCTCAAAATCGTAATTAAAACTGAATTTGACATCAAAATGAAACATTGAGTCTATCTTAGCAGTGCCTAAGCATTATTTGCCATCTTAAAAGACTACTCAATAAATATAAGATATAAAATATATCAATATTAATCTTTCAATTAAAGTTAAAAAAAAATTAAAAAGGAAAAAGGAAAAACACGACCCCATCTTTGCAGCGTGCTTAGTATGCTGATTACGGAACATAAAGCCCATCATTGATGTGCACTGAGAAATAAAAATTCCATATTAAATATTTTCCTTAAAGAAACAAAACATTTGTTTAATTTTGTCCTTTGACCGTTGCCAAAGGCGCCGAAGACCCTGAACACTGCAGCTCTCCTGCTGTATCATCCGACTCACGAGAAGTTAAAAAATAACATGGTTGAAGATTTTCCATCTCACTTTCCATCACGAGAAAATATTTTCCCAGGGTCTCGTCCTTCCTCTCAAACCCAGCCCCACGAAGAGAAAAAGTTATAGAATTTATTATTATATATTTAAGAATATTAAACCAAAAAAAAGGGAGCAGAATAACAACAGTCTACTGGCCTACATATCATTGCCCAATTTCCTTCTTCAAAACGGCATTCTTCTCTCTCTGCTTTATCTCTCTCTCTCTCTCTCTCTGTCTCTCTCGCAGTTAGCTTTTCAGTAGGCTTTGTTTTCACTGTCTTTTTAGTATTTGGCTCTTAAGAGTTAAGAGCACTCTGATTTGCTTTGTTCTTCCTCATTCAGTTCTTTATCTGTGACATTGAGTTTGGTGGGGGGTTTGAGTGTGTAAAAATGGAGAGGAAGCAGGGTTTCTTTTCGGCGCTAAAGGAAGAGGTCGTCAGAGGGTTGTCGCCGGGAAGGTCAAGGGCGAAGAGTCCGGCGAGAAGTGGGTCACCCATGTCGAGCTTGCTGCGGCGGAGGAGAAAGGGCCACCACAGTGGGCAGCCGGAGACGTTGATTCCGAGATCTGGGAGCTTGAGGCCACTGGAGGCCTTATCGCCGTTGAAGGAAGGTCCAGACGGCACGGACGGCGAGGATTCAAGGATGGAAGGAAGGTGGGGACAGTGGATGAAGATGGGCCAGCTCTCAAGGGCGCCTGCCGTCTCGTGCTCTGCCTATAAACGCTCGGATCTGAGGCTGTTGCTTGGAGTCTTGGGTGCGCCGCTCGCACCCGTGCACGTTAGCTCCGCCGATCCTTTCCCTCACCTTAGCATCAAAGACACTCCAATCGTTAGTTTTCTTATCTTTTCTCTCACTTTTGTATATTCTATTGTCTCTCTTGAATGTGTTATGTGTGTTCATTTTTCGTTCAGTTTCTTTCATGTTACATTTAGAGTAAGAAAATTAATTTCTTGAATGTTTTTTTTTTCCCCTCTGACTTCAATGTTTAGTTTCTTTAATGTCAGTGAGCAGCCTCAGGTTGCAAAAATTTTTATTGAATGTTTTAATGGATGTGGGTCACTTTTTTATTTTTCTCCCACGCTTCTTGAATTGTTTATCACCACTACACAAGAATGAGTTCTTTGAAGTCAAATCTATTCTTCAAAAATTTAAAATTTGTATATATATAAAAATATTTGTAGATTTGCTCGTGTAATCGAATCTGAAGGATTTCATGTCGTAGTTTTGATAGTGAAATCTGAGCATTTGATACCTTTATATACATTTAACAAGTGAGGGAAGTGGGATAAATGCTGTTTGAGCATTTTTCTGGCTAGATTCGTGGTGAAAGCTGAGCAATTTTTCTAATTTCTTTGAGGCTTTCCCTTTGTTTCAGCTAATAAAACATGATTTTCTGGCGGACTTTGCAGGAAAGTTCGTCTGCTCAGTACATATTGCAGCAGTACACTGCAGCTTCTGGAGGCCAAAAACTTCAAAACACCATGCACAATGCTTATGCCATGGGGAAGGTGAGGATGATAGCTTCTGAGTTTGAGACGGCCAACAGGGTCATAAGGAACCGGAACTCATCCAAAGCTGCAGAATCAGGTGGGTTTGTCCTGTGGCAGATGAATCCAGACATGTGGTATGTAGAGCTTGCACTTGGTGGCAGCAAGGTTCATGCCGGTTGCAATGGGAAGCTGGTCTGGAGGCACACACCTTGGCTTGGTGCACATGCCGCAAAGGGGCCTGTTAGACCGTTGCGCAGAGCTCTACAGGTGAACCTTCATGGGCTTAATTCTCCAGTATTCCATTATTTCCTCAAATTGCTTCCCACCACGTCCCACGTAGGCACTTCATTTATATGTTTTCCCTTCTTCAGGGACTTGACCCTAGAACCACTGCAAGCATGTTTACCAATGCAAGATGCATTGGAGAGAAGAAGATCAATGGAGAAGATTGTTTCATCCTCAAGCTCTGTGCAGATCCTGTGACACTGAAAGCCAGGAGTGAAGGCCCGGCAGAGATCATAAGGCACGTCTTGTTTGGCTACTTCAGCCAGAAAACAGGGCTCCTAGTGCACTTGGAAGATTCCCATTTGACCCGCATTCAGAATAATGGAGGCGATGCTGTTTATTGGGAGACTACAATCAATTCATTCCTTGATGATTACCGGCCCGTTGAGGGAGTCATGATCGCTCACTCTGGTCGTTCAGTAGTAACCCTTTTCAGGTTTGGAGAAACAGCAATGAGCCACACAAAAACCAGGATGGAAGAAGCATGGACAATAGAGGAAGTGGCTTTCAATGTTCCAGGGCTTTCAATAGACTGTTTCATTCCTCCTGCTGAAGTAAGATTTGCTTCTGTGAGTGAAGCCTGTGAGCTTCCTCAGGGTGAGAGGGTAAACACTGCTATGGCAGCAGCAGCATATCGTGCAAAAGTTGCAGCACTTGAGATTTCTCACAACAGCAACGATAATAGCGGTGTCTGATAAACGTTTCTGAAAGGTGCAGGGTTGTTAGCAGATTTCACATTACTAGGTCGGTGTCTAGTTTCAACTGACAAAAAAATTAGAAGATAGTTGGGTAAGGTAGTAGCTGGGTTGTTTGTGCATTCTCGGCGTGGGAGAAGTGCCTCTTCAAATTTGTAAATACTGCACAATCATTCACAGTTTCCTGAGTGACTTTCTAGTCTCGCAGTGGAGAATCGGATTCTTGGAGTCGGGGATTTTGGGTTTTTGGTGGATGTTTGAGCAAACAGAGGTTTGTTTTCCCATTTACTTTCAACAGATGTCCGAAAAACAGAAAATCTAAGTAACATTTTCTCATCTTGATTCTTGTAAGATATGCTCGAGTGAAAGAAATCCAAGTTATCTAACTGTGATAGCTGAAGATCAACTAGAACTCACGTATCTCTGTCGTAAAGATATGTTACACTATGCATAGCCATGTCCATGTGGCTATTTTGAGGACAATGCCATTAATGTATAACATATTACTGCATTTTTTTCTTCTACTTTACTAAGAATTTGGGAAAACATGTAGTGCATCGTTTCTTTGTTTATGTATAGCATTTCAACGATGCTACATTTCATTCTAAATCTTGTTATCTTTAGTTACACTTGTTGACGCGACAATCATTTAAAAGTAAAAGACAGTAATCGCAAATATGACAAAAGTACCGATGTGAAAAACAACATCTCTCCTACAATGTTTATGCTGTAGTGTCATTCAAGATTGCTTGTCATGTTGAGTAGGAAAGTTACCTGTCTATTTGAGACATGCAAACTTTGTTAGGAGAAAAACGAGAGAAGCAAGCCTGCGATTCTGTCTGGAACGTTCTTTAAAAGCTCAATCATTTCTTCCTTTTTCTTTTGTCTTTAATAATTATTATTTATCCTGGAATGCCAGCATTGACTCAAGTCTAATTATAGATTTTGTAAACATGCCAATGCTGCCATGAGAATGTTGCCGAAAGTAAATTTAATAGCATCATACGTATCGAATATAATTATATTGTTTAATGACAGTAATATACAATTTCCATCTTTGTTTTTGGGCCTCTGGACTTTACATGTACACGTTCTTCGATGAACAACAAAACCAGGTTTACATCCTAGAATGCTGAGAAGCCCGTCTCTGTGTGGCCCCTCCCTTCCATTGAGCGGCTGAGCCTCACTTCATTTTCTCTTGTTTCATTTAGGCCATGTTTGAAAGTTAGACTGAATTAAGATAAATTTAATACTTATCAAATAAAAAAAAAGATAAATTTAATACGGTTTAATTTTAAATTAAGTCTAAAATCTAAATACTTAATTCTTAAATTACTAAAATCATCTTAATTCAAAATCTCTTCACACGTGAGACCCACAGTCTCTTTCAACTCGACACCTCTTTACACGCAGGACCTACAATTTTTTTTAACTTTCTATAAGTACATCTAAATTCATATTAACATCCAAACATATCTAAACTTATCTTAAATGGGCTCTACAAAACTCACTATTATTCATAAATAATTTAATTAATCTCAACTCAATTCAACGTTCAAATACTATATGTTGGTATAGAGATGATACCATTCATGTCACATACAATTTAATTTGTAAAGAATTAATTTAAAATTTATTTTGCAAATAAAAAGTACATCACATCCTCCACACTAACTTATAAATATAATTTTCATATTTGCTTCCAATCTATGTTTATTTTGTTCTTGTTCTTGTTGCATTTTTATTTATGTATTAATTTTACTGGTCACTAAATTAATTTTTTTTGCCTATGCTATGCTCTAAATTAGCTACATAATAGCCTGATGTTAGGAGAAGTGCTACAACTACAAAAAGATCCCACAAAAGTAAACTCATAAATTGAAATGATTTCATTTGATATGTTAGATCTATTTTACAATAAAAGTAACTTTACAATCTAACGTAACACGACAATCTAACTTTACAATTCCGATCCTCCATTTTTTAATATTTTAGGTTAAGGAATTTCCTTGAGTACTCTGCACAAACAATTAAAACTTAGAAAGAAAAATTAAGAATAAATTATGAAGTAAGCCGCTAATTGATTAATTAATTATTAAGCCTGCATGCAGTTATCTTCCTTGTCAATTTCTTGCCCAAGTTCAATTGTTTTTTCCCCTTTTTGTTGAATGAGGACTCATTCAAATTTGTAATTCAACAAGTGTCCAGAACTCTCAAAGCAAATTAAAAGAAAGAAACAAAAGAAAAAAAGAGACAAGAAAAGTCTTCGCACATGGTGTGTAACGATTTGTATTTGGCGTACATTGCCCCCACATACATAATAGACGTTTTCAATGTATCATGACTCTAACGTGCTAGGTTTGGATTACGTGTTCTCGATATATATGTTTATATTCATGCATACCAATTATTATTCCACCAACATGCAATACTAACATTTTGAACATTTCATGGCTAGATGACATAGATTTTAAATAATCTTAACATTTAAAAAGGATGGAAGGCTTGAGAAGAATCTATATTCTAATAGCGAATTAATAGATAAAGAAAGATTATTCAATGACAGAAAATTGGCAGGAAAAGGAGGATCAGGGAAGAGGAGATGATCAGGAGGGTTGGTAGAGAGCTTTGGGGAGAAAGGATATGGGGGCCTGAGAGTTAGGTGGGAGCTAGAGATTTTCTCTAGATTTCAGGCAGAGGAAGGAAAACTCTTGGTGCGTGCAGCTGGTGCTGATCGTATGAGCTCAGGGTATATAAAAAGTTGCTAAGAGCTTGAGAACCCAAAAGCAGAGAGATGGGGGAGAGGAAATGGGAAGAGCTGAACAGAGACTGCTTGGTTGAAGTGTTGAGAAGATTAGGTATGGAAGCACTGTTGATGCAAGTTCCCTTGGTGTGCAGGTCGTGGTACGAAGCCAGTCTTGACCCCATATGTTGGAAGAACCTTAACTTTCACGCCCTCTCATCTTTCCGACCATCTCCGGCTCGTCTCCGACCACCGTTCCGTTCAGTTTCCTTTCATAACTTCTTCACCATACCAAATAAAGAAGATCTTGACGTCGTCGCTGCCTTCGTCCGGTTCGTGGTGGACCGAAGTCATAGGTCTGCGACTACACTTGTCGTTGCAGATTTCTTCACTGAGCAGGCATTGGAATATGCCTCGGAACAGTAAATTTCTTTTTCCCCTCTCCGCTTATTTTCTTGTGATGTTAATTAATTATAAGTTGGAAACATTAGTTATAATTATTTATATATAATTATTAGTTAATGTGATAGGTTTTCACATTAATAATATTGTATTTAGTATGCTAGTCTTGAACATATAAAACACATTTTCTATCAAACGGACAATGGATATAATACATTTTTTTCCTTGTTATATATTGCGAGGCGCGGATCGAGTTTGTATACTAATATTCTTGTAAAATTATTAATTGTTCCAAAAGTTTAAGTTGGACAAGCGGTGATTTTAAAGCTTAACCTTCTAGAACAAGTGATAATTTTATATGATATTAGAGCAAAGATTCATAGTTTGAATCTTGACTTTACATTATACTCATTAATTAATTATATATTTCACATGTTATGCGCACTTATTGAAGGTGAGGGAGAGTGTAGGTTAAAAATATAATATAAATAATTAAATCTACTTCTTACCATCAGTTTAAATTTTTTAGCCAAAGTGATGATTTTACAACTTTCTTAATCATTGTATAGCTTCTTTACTCATAGGGAATCACTAGCCCTCGAGAGAGGACAAGATGAATTGGAGAACCTACAAAGTAAGGTCCAATTGCAAGGTGATCTCCCTCAACGTGGATTTGAGATATAGTTCAGACTTAGATTGCGTTTGGATGTTAATGTGAGTTAAGCTGAGTTATTTATAAATAGTAGTGAGTTGATATAGTGGAGTGAGTTTTGTGGAGTTCACCTAAAATGAGTTTAGATGTTAAAATGAGTTTATTAATTGAGAGTTGTGTGTTTAAATGTTAAACTCAGCTTAAGATTAAACTAAACTAAGTTGAACTCAGTTGAATTCAACCAAACAAGCACTTAAGGGAGGTTTGGATTGTGAGTTAAGAGGAGATGAGATGAGATGAGATGAAAGTTGAATAAAATATTATTAGAATATTATTTTTAATATTATTTTTGTTTTAAAATTTGAAAAAGTTGAGTTCATGTTTATTGTATATTTTGTTTGAAAATTTGAGAAAATTGTAATAATTAGATGAAATGAGTTGAAATGCTTTCTAAATCAAAGTAATGCCTTAATCTCATGAGCATATAGTAACATAAAATACCTTAAAAATTAAGTTACTTTAAAAATTAAGTTACTGACAGAAATGTGCAAGGTATTTCTATTTGACAAATGATAATTATGATCATGATGATCAACAGGTGCCCAGAATTGAAGTGGTTATATCTGCCTCGTGATTTTATGTTGGGCGAGGTGGAGCATATCCCCAAATTCATAGGAAGGTGGGAGAGTCTAGAGTTGTTATATGTTGAAGGCTGCTCTTATCTTGACAAGATCCTGATCCCAATCAGCACTAATTGCCACAAGTTTTTTGCTCTATGTTGCAATCATGTGGAAATTAGCGATGAAGCTGCCATTTTGTTGGTGAAATTAGCATCTAAACTCAAGTATTTGAGAATAAGTGTCTCTCAAATCTCCCGGGATAATCTTGAGATGCTTTTAGAGGGCTGCAAACATCTCAAGCTCTTATGTTTTGAGTACTTCGATGGAGTTGGTGACGTGATATTTGGAGTAGGTTTTGCTTCTCATATCATGTCTTTGTTCATGAAGGACCCGATGCTTCAAGATTGTTGCTATGAAGATCTGTTTCCACCTAAAGACAAGGTTTATTTGTAGTAATTATGTACTAACAAACGGCGCCATTTGTTACATATATATATATATATATATATATATATTTATATGATGATACTAATATACCTATCAGCTAGTGATCTTACGGGTAAAAGCTGATGATCAAGTTCTCCTTAGTCTCTATACAAAAAATTTGGTTGTAAGTAATTTTGCACACTCATCCAACGTTATTGGTCAAAAAGTCAGATTTTAATGAAAATGGTGCCAATTTAAATTTTGAATATGAATGTAACAGTATTAGTATGCAGATTGGTACGCGAATTCATTTATATGTAACAAAACTCATCTCAAATAATGTTACATACAATCGTAAAGTGTGTAAGTACTGTGCAGTTGTTTTAAAAAAGAGTAGGATTTACTATTAAAAAAATTAATTTTCTTTTCATGTGAATTCCATATTTATTCACTTTTTTTAAAGTGATTGCGCGACACTTACACACTTACGACTACAAGTATTATTTCTTTAGATTGAAGTGATCAGTTTTGTGATTTCGTTTGTGCACATACTTTTTCTTCTGAAAATAGTTTTTAGAGTAATGCTAGATATATTATGGGGTATGTAAATCTCATATACTTCATTTGAAAAAAAAAATTGAGACCCACTACATTAAAAATATGATATCTTTATGTGAGTACTGTTAGATTTATCCATTTCTTTTTTCAAAAAAAATATGCGAGTTGCACACCCTAAGACATCGTAAATCATTTTCCTGGTTTTTAAGACAATATTAACATAAAGCTTGATAACTTTCAATACGTACAACATGAACACAAAACATGATAAACTAATTTGATCAATAACTTGCCTGATCGAGTTGATTCTTCTCTTGTTTTCCAAGCATGCAGTTTATAGAGTTGTGAAGCTGGCTACCGGCGAGCTTGATTTTAGTGGTCCATGTGGTCATGAGAGATGCATGTTACATGATCAGCTGGGTGGTAATAATGCATGACATACGTGGTTCATGTATTCTATTGATCATAACATGCATGCTTGCTAGAACAATGCTAATTATACAGAATGCAATTTGGAGAATATCGAAAAGGTAGCTTCCTGTAAGCATTTATTATATGAGCCCTTCTACTTATCATCATTCATACACCATACATGCACTACACTTGATTTTTTATTTATTTATTTATTTTATTCATGCTAAACTAAATAAATTTTTCTACTCATAATCTATACACTGTACATTTGGTAAGAAAAAAATAAAATAAAAAAATCATGTGTGGTACTGTAGGCTGAATGATGAGTAGAATTTTTCTTATTATATAGTCTTTTAGTACTTTACTTTACTAATAAATGTGGATTAATTCATCTTTTAAATTCATTTTATTTCTCTCTTTTTGTGTATTATACATTAATGGTGGAACTAGCAATTTTTTTAGGGGGCTAACTTTTCTACCGTGTAACACATTTATGCATAAAATGTAACTATATATAAAATTGAAAAACTCTATATACAGTCAGTGTGTGCAGTCAAAATGCAATCGTTTGAAAGCTTGAGTCCCACTCTCTTCTTTTCTTCCTCCTTCTTTCTCTCCCATTCTTTTTTATCAGTAGATGCCTGTCCTCTCTCACCCTTTGTCATCGAATGCACTCCCACTTTCTCTCCCTAGAGTTTTTTGTATTTTGTGCTAGGTACTTCTTGCAACCACCTCTTTCACTCTCTCTCTATTCACTTCGTTGTAGTGAGATATGGTAAATGATGGAACAATCTTGGAATGCTCCAAGGGGCATCTGAGTTCAAGCTCCACTGCATTTTCTGTAAATTGATGAAATTTCCACCATTCTATTTTCTGTAAAAAAATATCTATTTTCTATTTAAGTGTTCTTTCTTCTTTCTCAAGCTTTGGTGTTAAGTTGTTAACCAACAACCGTATACACTGAATCAACATCCTACAAATAAAAGTAAGAATAATGGGAAGAATGAATAAGAATGTATAATGGCCAGCTCGAGCACCCTCACTTCATGGAGGTCCCCCTTTCCACTCCCAAAGGTCTCTATCTCATAGGGAAAAACATGAATTGGTGACTGCTGGGAGTAAAATAAAATAATGCTAAAGTTCATTGCGTTGATTGCTTTTCTTTATAGCTTCTACCTAGCCAAAATTTTACCTCATTTTTTGGCTGCTAGGAAAAATATAAGAGAACAAAATTTATGTAAGAGAAAAAGTAGAGAGAGTGATCGTCAGCTTACAAGGCAACTAAGGAAGCACCCACAGAGGAAGCTAAACAGCCACACCCATCTTTTGCTCCCATGGCATAATGACTCAGACTCGAAGAGAAAAAGCTTTGTGTGTGTGTGTGTGTGTGTGTGTGTGAGAGAGAGAGAGAGAGAGAGAGAGAGAGAGAGAGAGAGAAAGAGAGAGAGAGAGAGAGAGTTACTTGAGATAAAATCTGTATATGGATAATGGGCTAGTGTATGAAAAAGGAAAAAAAATAACTTATCCAACAGATGGATCTATTCAAAAATCTTGGATAAAAAATACAGAACCAGCCACAAAATAATTGATTCCAGAAAAAAAAACAAGGAAAAAAAAAATAGAAAGAGAGACGAGAAAAAAGAAACCGAAGAAGAAAGAAAAGTTTTTGGGAAAGAAGAAAGAGAAAGAGAAATGTCTGGTTTGCTTTTGTCCTTTTTACATTTTTTATTTCTCACGTTTACCAGCCGCTTGCATATATGGATTGTACCTAGCAAAATTGTATAAAATTATATGATCTCTATAATGCCTTAGTCCTGTAAGGGTCGGAGAATTACTACCTGCCATTTATAAACTTGCCTCTCATCAAATCTAAAAATCCTTAAAGACTTCAAAAATAATAAACAATATCATATTTTCCACAACTAACACTTAATGATGTCCATATAGTCATTTCCATGAATAACATAAATCAAAGGTTCTACAATTTCCCATTAGTCCAAACAAAATAACTGAATAAAAATCTGTAAGTCTTACTAATTCCAGAAACAATAACAAAAGTAAGGAACAACATAAAGTCTTTCTATTAACAGTACCCTAAAGACTCTCACACTCTATCCCCATCATCTGAACCTTCCACATCCACATTCACAAATTTCTATTCTTGATTCTCAGCTGTATCATCCATACCATTTGAAAAATATTTGAAGATATGTGAGTGGGTTATTAACAACTCAGTAAGCAAAGCACATATACTAGTGTGTACAATATGAGCATTTTTCATAAAGTTTCATATGCAGGAAACAGAAACATTTCATTTTCATATGCAGATCTTAAAACATATTATTAGGAAAAATAGAACAACATTTCAATCTTTTCATATTTGGAATAAAACAACCACTCATATTAAAAAAAACACTTTAGCATAACATAACTGAACATTCTCATGTTATCATATCATATCGTATAGTATTATCTTAAATACCATGTTTAACCCTCGTGGTAGGATTGTGCTATCCCCGGTAGCCAAACAAGGCAGTATCATATTGTGAAACTTTCACTTTTTCAATATCGGAGTCCCGAGTGTGCACATAGAAAAGAACACATAAAAGACCAGTTTGTTTCCAAAGTGGTTATACTCATATCATATCATGTTGGTACCAAATATATCACATGAACCAGTATCATCATATCAGAACCATATTCATAATTAGAATAATAACAGATAAGTATGCCAAAAGTTTTTCATATTCATATTATGTTAAACCACATACTGAATACATTGATATCATTTTCTAATTATCAATAACATATCCAAAACATTTTATAAAACATGTATAAAAATCTCAAATATCATATTCGCTATTTTGCACATTTCATAAATATGTCAAATATTGCTTATGTCTACACTATTCATGTCAAAAATCATTTTTCTCTTTCATATAAAATTTTCATTAGTGAATGCAAAACACATATATTGAGATTGTTTTCATGTTTTCTTTTAACAACATAATAATGCCCATTTTACAAACCAATCTCAATTTATTTATTTCTTTTTATGCAAATCTAGCATAAAAACCCCACTTACCTGATTCCTGCAGCGTATTATCAATGCATTGAATTCGACCTCTATTAGCCTCGTCACCTATTCATAAAAATAAATATACACTAAGTATTAAAGACCTGCAATCGCCACTTTGATCTAATTAATTAAAATCCATAATTCCACATCAAATATCAGCACATTAACGCAAACCAAACAACCACATAATAATCCCCAAACAGCCCACACTTCAACCTAATCTACCATATGCCCACTTCAATACTAACCTATACACCCATCAACCAACATCAAACTCAATTAATAGAAATATCAACACCAATACAGCAACCCAAATCTCAAACAACCACCAACTCAACCAAATAAGCAATACCCATATCAACCTTTTCTCCATTCACAACTCTACAAAATAAAATGTCCAAATCTTCTTAAATTCTACTCTGCACCCATCGATATTCTCTATTGTTTATACCCAAACAAAAACTAGCGACTCAGTTGAAAATCTACTCAAATTGCAGCACTAAAACTCCAAGGAAAACAAAGTAGAAGCACGGGTTGCAATAGAAAAAAATATATAACTTTGCAGAAAAATCACAAGGAAAATATGAAACCGAGTGGAAAAGAGAACAATGCAAAAGAGGGAGAGGAAAATCTGAAATTGAAAGAAATCTACCAGTGAGAAGAAGAAACAAAAAAAAGAAAAGAAAATAAAAGAAAAGTAAATAAATTACCAGAAAAAAAATAGAGGAAAGTGAGAGAGAGGAGAGATCTAGAGAGAAAAATTACCGGCTTGCAAAATCCTCCAAAAATACAGTAAAAAAAACACAAGGAATGTAGGATGGCGCGACAAGGAAGGAGCCTAATGAGAACTGAAAAGGTCTAAAAGTGAGGATAAGGAATTGCAGTTGAGAGAAAAAAATGCGGAACTTGAAGGATCTAAAACTAGAAAGTGAAGAAAAAAAGAGAAAACTGTTGGAGAAGGAAAATGAGGCTTTATGCCTTACCTGAAACGACGCCACTTCAAGGGATGTTATTGGGCTTTCCTCTAGTATGGGCCATGGCTTGGGCTTTACAATCTTGATAATTTGCTATATACACATAGAAATAGAATTATAAAAACACAACTTAATATACATGTTTCAGATTTTTACATAATGTTTCATGGAATAATTTTATCCACTATTATTTTTAAAATCATATATTTAGAATTTCTTTTCTTCATAAAAGCTATCAAGTGGCCTTTTATAGAGTCATCTTTTTTTCTAGTGTGTAAGCTAGTTTATTAACATTTATGTATAATCTAGATATTTTCGTATCACATCAAACATATAACTAATAATTGAGACCTTAAATAAATTTTTTCTTGCTCAATGAAATTTAGAGGATAAAATCTTTCAATTATTTTTCATATAGATCATCAACCTTAAATGATTTTCTTGTATTTTTATTTTAGATTCCATATTAACAGGTTTAATATTGTATAACAAAAAATTTTGGAATCCATATTAAAAATTTTATTATTTCTCCTAAACTTAATTTTGGTGAGACCACATCTTTCAAAATAGATAATATATATAAATTATATAATATTTAGGGACTCAAGTAGGAAAAAATTTGCCGGAAAGAAGCATTTAAGAGATCATATGAGAATTATAAATTTTTTGGGGGAGGGACTTTTTTATATTTATAGAATTAAGAATTGATTTAGGTGGCATATTTTTATATTTTCAGAAAATTTTGGGGGGCCTAACCTTAATGTGGGTGATCCGCGGACCGCCACTGTGTGGAATCGTGGATTGCTGATCATGGCACTTGTCATGGAAGTATTCTTTCTTTTCAGATCTACATGTCTGCTGCATGAAGATCTACCGGCCCCCGGCCCCTTAATTGGAGCCTAGCTAGGGCCTATAACATTGTTAAGATAGCCTGCAGATTCTTCTTGGTATTTGGCAAGAATATTCACGTCAAGTCGAAACAAGAATGTACTGAGGTTGAGGGCTAGTTTTTGGAGCATATATATTTAATTAAGACCCTTTGATGAAACTGAATAACCTTTAACCCACATAGTTTGCTGTGTTCAGGATATCGTATCTAGTCTTACATCATTATAAGCTTCGGAACAGATGCAGCAATTCTCCACGCCCATGGTACGAAGTGCGAACAAACAATAAAATACGAGGACATGCATCTCAATTCAAGAAGCTGGCCGTGTCCCAACAGGAACTTCAACATCCTAAAACATCAGGTTAAAATACTATCAAGTACTACAGTTCCACAAGTTTAAGACAGAGGTTATTGTTTAATCCCAATTACCGCTACTAGACAAAAGACTAAAACCTGCTTTTCATGCTTTTTCCATCTATATGTAGTACGTTTATAATTATTTAGCCGCATATTCTTGAGACGTCCAACCTGCAGAAATTGTACTGATACTGTTCATTTTGTAATCTGTCTTGGATTTGATCTTAGGTTTCTTCCTAATGGAGCTTAATATTTTTATAGTGTACGAGTTGATGGATGTCGAAGGGACCACATCTATCTTCTGTTTTAGAGAGACATTGTGCTCCAATATATAATAAGTACTTGTGGTCCATCCCACCTCTTTGCAGCCATCCCGGCCATTTGTTGGCATTTAATTATACCATTACTGGGAATTAGTGGAAGAATCAGAGGGAATTGTGGGCATCCTTAAATGTTATTCTCTTTGAAGTTTGTAGCTCATGAGAGTAATGGATTATCCTAGAGTTTCTGTTTAAACAAGCATCATCATATATAGAGGTGTAGAAGTAGCATCAGGGTTGATGATGATCACGTACAAACGAACGTGATCCCTTAATTTGGGAGACAGGAATAACTTGTACGAGAAGGAAGATGTAAAGAAAGTCATGAGGAAAGAGGAAAAGCAATTTTACTTGAACAAATTTCCAAGGTAAAATGTTTCTGGCTGTCTAAACCTTGGCAAGATGCATGAAATTAAAGCAGGTGTGGACCACCTGCATCCTGATGTGGGAAGCAGCCATTTAATGAGAAGAACAGACATAAAAGTAATTAACATAGTTGCTTTGCATTAGGGTGATTTATGTATTAGTTCTCGTCACTAAGTACTTACTGTTGTGTAATGCTCAGCAGCTTCTTATGCATGCATGGAGTTGTAGCAGACAGCACGTATATATATATATAACCTTTCACCTTAAAGTGCAAATTCAAGTAGACGAGCTGGCAATTGAACGTATTTCCTTTTTATGCTAAGTACGTACTCCCTTATGGCTTCTGCTCTGCCCTCCAATCTTTTATTACGTAAATTAGTGAAACAGCTGCCAGATGATGGTGAGTGAGTCTCCATAAAAAATGAAAAAGGATAAGTAGCAAGAATCATAGTTTCAAATTTGGCACCCTCGTGCCTATTGGTCCTTTATGTCAAGCACGTAAACATATGCAGAAAAGAAGTACAATTTTCGTCAGAAGTGGAACATTTCACCGTTTCAAACCCCTAGCAACAGTGGAAACTGTGAAGACCTATCCTATCTTTAAAATTAGAAGCAATTTCAAATGCATATACATAGAAGTTCCCACAAAAGTTTAAGGTTATAAAATCCAGCTTGATGATCTCGTACTGCTAGGTGTAACCACATGACCACTCGGCCAGTACTCTATTCACTTTGTAAAAAAGTTTCCTTTCTGAACCTTTAATCTATATATATATACATATCCTGAAACTAAGCACATCCAGAACCCTAAACTCAATGCTCCTTAATGCCATGTATGCCCTCAGGACAAAGAAGATAAACCCCATCACCACCGCCACCTCTAGCAACAATATCGCCAACATGCGTGAGGAGCAGACCTGCACCAACCCTTCATGTTTCTTTTGCAACATGAAAGAGCCAGACTCATCACTCAGGAGATCGGGAATATTAAACTGCTTCAAGGAAATACCTCTCACGGACAACAGAGAGCATGTTTTGGTGCTCAGCAGTTTATGGCATATTGCCATGACTCACCCTGATGACCCTGAGTTCCCCTCCTCCGGAATCTTCAAGTGCATGGCAAAACTAATCTATAAAGGTCTTAATGATAGGATTTGGCTTCTTAGGGACCAAAACATGTACATACCATATTATGCTGCTCATGTTATTGGTTCTTACACTATGAACAAGGCGGAGTTCGCAGAAATGGCTGTGGAATCAGGTGTCATACCGCCACTGATGGAGCTTCTACGAGGAAAGATCAGTTGGGTTGAGCAAAGAGTTGCTGTTCGAGCACTTGGGCACCTCGCTAGCTACGAGAAAACCTTTGAAGCAGTATCGGTGTATGAAGAAGAGGTGGTTAATCAAGCCATGAAATTAGCTTCTACTTGCCTGGAAGAGGTGTATGTTGAGTTTGTTGGAGTGAAGAACATAGATAAGAGATTGAAATATCATCGTGATTTGCTAACTAGAGGCGTTGGAGATTCGGAGATGGAGGACCGGAAGGCTGAAGAATGGGCAAGCCAACTTCAGTGCTGGTCTATTTATCTCCTGAATTGCTTTGCTTGCAAAGACAGATCTTTGAATCTAATCTGTAGGCAGACATTCTTAAAAGATTTGTGTGATATGTGGGGAGGATTGGTGAATCACGCGTCACCTGCTTGGGCTGGACTTGTTAGAATCTTGTGTTACAGCAAAGCTGGTAGAAAAAGCATCGCTGAATCAAAAGAGATTATGGAGAATCTCTGCAATCTCTCGAGATCCTCTGATGATTGGCAGTATATGGGGATCGACTGTCTACTATTACTTCTTACAGATCAATATACAAGGTACAGAGTCTTGGAGAAAATCGCCTTATTTCTTATAGATTTAGCTGAACTTGGAAGCCTAGGAGATAGATCAAATTTAGGCGAAGCAATCACAAAATCCCTCCTCTTAGATTACAAAGAAAGTAAATTGAAGTTCAAAAATCAGAAAATTCAAAAAGCTCTGCAAGATATATGGAATTTGAAAGCAGAAAGGAGGAAGGAGAAGCTAATATCTGAAGAAAAGCTTGAAGAGAGGAGGGTTTTAGTGAATCTGGTAAAACAAGAAGCAAACCATGTGTTTTGGTTGGGAGAGATAGAAGAAGCTCTATCGAAGTACACTGACGCTTTAGACTTGTGCCCCTTGAAGTTAAGAAAAGAGAGAATGGTGCTACATAGTAATAGAGCTCAGTGTCATTTGCTGCTTAGAGACCCTGATTCCGCCATTAGCGACTCCACTCGAGCTCTTTGTCTTTCCAACCCGGCGAATTCCCATAGTAAAAGTCTTTGGAGAAGATCACAAGCTTATGACATGAAAGGGCTGGCCAAAGAGAGCTTGATGGACTGTATAATGTTCATGAATGGTTGCATGAAGGCTGGCACGAACAAGCGCGTGAAGATCCCATACTACGCAGCTCGTATGATCAGTAAACAGATGGACGCCACGTGGCTATTTGCCACTGCCCGGTCAAAGATAACGAGCAGTCAAGTGAGAAAAGAACAAGAAATATCTGACGGTCACCATGATAGCAACAATGATGAGCTACTACAATATGGTGAAATGACGAGGATGATGATGGAGAACAAAGAATGTTTATCTGGTAAAAGTTTTGAGTTTCGTTAATATCACAAATATGGTACAAAATCACTGAAATAAATTTGAATTTCAAATGGGTTTCCTCTTTTTTGCCTTTTACAAGGCGTGCTCAAGTTTGTGCAACTTTTTAATGTTAGCAATGCATGCAAAGTACTTTCATTATTCACTTTTGCTGGTAACTTTTGCAGGTCTGTCCACCATTATAGAAGAACCTAATTCGCTCGTCAAAGAAGGGAGTTGGAGAAAAGTGGAAAGGGCAAGGAGATCAAACAAAGCATTTCTAGCTCGATTAACGTAGGTCAAGTTCGCATGATTAAGTTTGAACTAAGCAAGATCGAGTGCCTGGCATCAGATCATTCGTCGCATGTGACAAAATTTTGACCATTACTTAGCTCTGAAAATGCTTGTAAAATTTTGCAAATTTTCGAGTTCCGGACTCCATAGTTAAACAGGAGTGCTGTAGCCTCGAACAGACAAGCAAGTTACGGAATGAGTAAGCTATTTTAAAGTTGCCTGCAGAACCTAAATATCTTAATTATACAGTACTACTTGCAAAGAGCCAATTAATTAAGGTGGAGGACGACTTCACCATATTGAATAGAAAATGCATGTGTAAAGTGATGAAGAACATATCAAGATAAAACACGGAAAAGGTGTACCTTCCATAACTTGACTTTCTGGGTTCCCATGCCCCATTCCTTTCTTTTATCTTTGATGCAACTTTTTCGATCTTGAACCCTTTTTCCTAAAGGTCATCTTTATGGCGAACAGCTAAGAGGTTTGTATATAGAAGAACCTTTTATGATTTGTTTATCACAGTTCTCGGGTATTAGATCTTCCACCCATAACAACAGAATCTAACAAAAGAATATTGCAATATTCTTTCCTTTTCAAATCTAACATCTTTTGAGTTGAAAACAAAGAAGAAAAATTAATCACGCCGTAGAAAGTTAAAAATATAGAAAAGTTTTAAAGTGACTTGACTAAGATATCCTACATGTAATGTCCAGAGGGAGCCTCAGACCTCATTATCCGGGTCTATGCTCCCAAAGGACCAATCACCGATATATTATAAAGAGTAACAATTTATTATGTCGGTAACAATTTATTATGTCCACGTCAGGTCAATCCATCCTAGATGGTATTATTCAAGTCTCATATTTCTAGTTTGGATAGACTCTGATATCATTTGTAACGACTAATGTTTATCAATCCCCTAAACTCGTGACATGTACCTTGTTGGACCAATTCATCGCTTAAGTCCCACATTTCTGGATGGAATAGACTCTGATACAATATATTACGCCTTATGAAAGGCACAAGCCCCATATATGCCTATATTCCGAAATGACTTGTTAATTATATAATTAAAACTTCATTAGAACTATTACAAAATAGCATGTAAAAGTTTATTTTTACCAAGTAATGTGGAATCTCATAAACCATATATTCTTATCAGTCAGTATAGGGTATCACACTATATATATATATAGTCACATCATTTTTACTTTGCCTTTTTTTTCGTTGGTTTAAGTTAATTTGTTCCCAACTTGATCAACTAACTAGCTTTAGATCAAATATAGTCGTCATTATTTGCATGTGTGGTCATTGGTGATGCAATGCAAGTCATTTTGAGCTTCAATCATGTAGCTAGGTTTCTACTTTCTCACTTGTTCTGAAATTTTAACTAAAGTGTGCTTTAAACTAAACTTTAAGATAAGGTCGAGTTGATTCTTTTACCAAAAAGAAAAGGTTAGGCAGATTTGCACCCATGTATATACATGTATAGACAAAAACTCCAGTTCATATGCTCAGACATCATGAAGAATGCTACAAATATTCAACCTCCTGCCAGATGATTGAACCTTTATGATGGGGTAACATAACATGATCTATATTCTAAACAGTTCAAGAGTTCCATTTGATCTTTAGGCTACCTACTAGATAAAAAGATATGGTACTTAAGAAAATCTCTATTTTACTCTATGGGAACGCCGAGGAGCAGGACGCGGTGAATATAGTGAATTTACACCATCCATTAAATGTTTGACACATATGAGTTCTAACAAATGGAAAATGGATTTGCTTGTAAGGAATGAAATGATGTTATGCAATCTCTCTCCCCCCGATCTCTGTTTCTCCCCCCTCTCGTCCCCAGTCTCTCTCTCTCTCTCTCTCTCTCTCTCTCTCTCTCCAAATCTGAAGGTCTAGTTCTCCCCTCTCTCTCTCTCTCCCAAGCTCTCCTCAAGCCGAGGCCAAAGTGTATTTATTGCTCTGTTGGTGAACCCATTCTATTTGAGAAAATGAAGCACTGAATCTTGTTTCTTTGGTGTTTGAAATTGTAATCTCTGGGATGCTAAAATAGTAAATTTTGTGAATAAGCAACAAGAGTTGTTGAGGTAAGACACAACAAAAGAGTGTTTCCTTCTTTTGGTTATTCATTAGAATGAGATATACCGATTGAAGTAAATGATTTAACAATAATGAAACCATTTTGCCAAAGAAAACCCAATTGGGTCATCCTGCTTTTGAGTAGCAGCAACTACCTTGAACAATAAAAACCAAACATAGCAGATTGTTTGATTAATCCTTCAATTTTGAGAGTTCTACACTCTAATCTATTCTTCCTGCACTCTAATCTATTCTTCATGTGCTTCTTATCTTAGAGGCGCTCTTTATAGAAAACAATAACCTAAAACTGAAGAAAATAGTATCATTTTCGGGATAAGGAACGGCTCATCATGGAAACGTATGCCTTTCTTCGCTTTGAAATTTGAATCGTTCTCATCTAAATTTCGCTACTTTTTCTTTAATACAAGTTTATGACATTTCTAGGTTTCTTCTTTCAATATAGACAACTAAATTATTTACTAAAAATTCATCTTTAATCTTGTTGTGAAATCTTGTTTTAACAATCTTCATAACTGAAAATGCTCGTTCACTGGTTGCTGTAGACACTGGAAGAGTCAAAATTAGACGAACCAATCTATCAATAAGATAGTATGTATTTGATTTCTCTATCTCTACCAATCTTCGACATAAATCTGCAATAGATCTAAAATCTTGAAACATTGGATTGCTAAACACATCAACTTCAAAATGCTTCAATTGAAATCTTAAATTGATTTTCTCATTTTCAGAAAAATTAAGAGGATAATAATCTTCCACAAGACAACATATATCATCAATATTAAAGGATTTATACCCATCCTTTGGATCCAAATCTGAGCTAAGGGTTAAAAGCTTTGTCGTTCCTTCATCCAATCTATTGTTAAGCTCTTGCATTTGAAAATCTATAGTAGAATTAAATAATTCAAAATGATAATGATGCTCTGTCGTAATGTGATCTCGTTAATGACGACCACGACTTTGTACATAACGAGAGCTCAATTTTGGAATGTCAATATCAAATTTCTTGAAAAAAGAGACAACATTCTCAAGTAGATTTTCTCAATTTTCATTTCTCAACTTTTGAATAAGTCCTTTTGTAGTAGAAACCATATTCATGGCATTCAAAATATCTTGAGATTTTTGCTACAAAACTTGACAAAGAACATCAGTAATAACCATGATTTCCTTTATTAAATGTAAAGTAAATATGAATTCGAATGAGATAATCATTTTATAAGCAATATTTGCATCCCCGCGTTGAGAGTAAGTGGATCATTCTTTTATTATGGTTTCAAGCATCTAGCAAGTGGCTTCAAACATTCGCAGTAAACTGCAAATAGAATAAAAATGAGAACCCCAATGAGAATCACCGGCTCGTTTGATAGTGTCAATTTGGTTAGCTCATTTTCCACTTTCAAGTTCATCAGTGGCTATCATATGTGTAATATGTGTTGTCTGAACAGCTTGCAATTCATCATGACGTTTACATGAAGCGCCCACCACATTTATAATAAAGTTTAAATTTGAGAAAAACTCATAAACAGAAACCACCTCTCTAGATGCAGCAACTAATGCTAACTGTAATCGATGAGCAAAACAATGAATATAGTATGCATATGGGTAATCTTTAAGAAATAATGCTTGCAATATGTTCCAATCACCACGCATATTACTAGCACCATCATATCCTTGTCCACGAATATTTTGAATATCAAGACGATGAAGAGAAAGAATTGCGGATATTTCATTCTTTAGAGTCAATGCCGATGTATCTTTAACATGTACAAGATCAAAAAATCGTTCTTGTATAAAACCATCAACATCAACAAATCTCAAGATTATAGTCATTTGCTCCCTCTTATACTCATCTTGTGCCTTATCAATAATAATGCAAAATCGAGAATCCCCAACATCTTCACGAATTTTATTTCTTACTTTCTTTGCAAGAATTTCTAAAATCTCTTTTTGAATTTGGGGTGAAGTATACTTTGGGGATTTAGGAGCATTTTCCAAAACAAGTTTTCTAACTTTGTCATTATACGAAACCAAGAGTTTAAGCATATCCAGAAAATTACCTCGATTTTTTGAATTAAGGGTCTCATCATGACCTCTAAATGCACATCCTTGAAATGCAAGTGATCGAACAACATCAATAGATGTTTTTATTTGGAGTCGACTATTGAGAATTTGTTCAGAGATTTGTGCATTCATTACTTTATCAATATGTTGTGATTGTTTCAATAAATCCTCACAAGATTTCACAGCATTATTATGAGAAGAACAAGGATCCTCTCCAATATGATTAAAAAACAACTTAAATCAGTACATACAACCATACACAATTAATCTATATAATATATATAGATAATATGATTAATACTAATATAAATTTTTTATAAAGATAAAAGACATACCCGTGTGCAGATAAAGGAGTAAGGTGTAAGGAAATTGTGCTTCGTGGGACCGTCACCGTGAGATGAGAATTGGCAGTCTGGCAGGGGCTATCAAATACGTTTGTTAATCTACTAAAAAACAAAATGTTAGTTTGCTATATATATAAAAAAAAAAAACATTAATCTACTAAATAAATAAAGTATTAATCTACTAAAAGTATTAATCTATTAAATAAATAACTAATAATATTTTGAATTTGTAGTGACTAGTGAGGCTGTATGTGAGTGTGACTGTGTGAGGGCCTAGTATCACTATCCAGGATTAGGATAAAAAAAAAAGAATTCAAAAATAGGTCAAAAAGCAACCGAGTTCGAGACAAAAGGTAGTTATTTAGTTTTTAAACTTTAAGCCTTTGACACTTTGACCGTAAGGCTTCCAGTGGAAGCTCAAAAATCAAAAGCCAAAAGCTGGGACGATTCGGGTGAACCTTTGTCTGGAAATGCGAAGGAATGAGAGCGAGAGCTGGTTGAGAATCGCGATTCGGTCACGCGAGAATGTGAGAATTGAGAAAACTTTTGGTCCTTTGCAGATCAAGAAAATGGAAATGGATCAGTTAGTCGATGGTCGCGCCTCACAGGTAAAGCTTGTTTCTTTTCTTCTTCATTTGAATCGTTTTGATGTTAAAAAATGAAAAAAACAAAATGTGAAGGACAACAGGTGTTATGATGTTGGAAAATGGAGAAAAAAATTGTGAAGGATGAGATGTGAAGTATTGTTGTGCTGTGTATGAAGGTAATATAATCTGTAAATCAGTAAATAGCAGTCTAGCAGATTTCCGTAAGCTATAACATAGAGATTGAAATGTTTTAGAAAATAAAAAGAGGTTAGAAATCTTACTGGTTATAGTTAGAATTTTTTTTTATAATAAAAATATGTATTTTATTTTATATGAGATGTGTTTTATTTAATTTTAGAGGGGGGCCAATATATGATAAATTAATATTATTTTATTAAATTAAAAAAATTAACTTGTATAATTTTTTTTTTCAAATTTCTGGGGGGGCCTGCCCCAACATGGCTCCGCCACTATTGAGAAGGCAAAAATATTGTATAAAGAGAATAAGAGGGCAAAGTACACCATGGGATATTATTGGTGTCTATTCAGACACCAACCAAAATGACGACAACATATGTTGATGATGAACACGAGGAGGAAATCGCCTAGGAGACATCCGACTAGTATTGACTCAACTCTACTAGCAAATGACACTCCCGATGAAAATGTTGAGATCATTGACGAGAGACAGCTATGCAAGAAGAGTGAGAAAGAGAGGAAGAGAAAGAGGAAATCTAGAGAAGGTGAAGATGCTGAATTTAATAAAGTTTTAAGTCGCATGACCGATGATAGAACCATGTGTATGCTAGAGAGGAGAGAAGCGGTCATGAAGGCCAAGAGTCATCGGATGTCATTAATTGCACTTAAGAAAAAGAAGATTGATATAGAGATAATGAAATTAGATCTTGCTAGCATGGATGCAATGCAGCAAGAATACTTTCAAACTCTTCAAAAGGAATTTTATAAGGAAATGAAGAATAGATCTACATCTACATCCCCATCCACACATTTTGGAGGAAAGTAACTCATGTGGTTTCACATTACTCTTCCTATTTTGTTGTAAATGCACAGTAATGTAGTAGACTATTATGTGCTGATTTTAGCAGCTTCCTAGTCACATATGTTGGAAATGCATGTGACTAGGCAGCCACTATGTAGTAGACTCTTTTGTGCTGATTTTGTGGATGTATTTTGTGAAAATGCAAAGTCTTTTAGTGTATTTTGTGGATGTAAGATGTAGATGTATTTTGTGGAAATACAATGACGTATTTTGTAGATGTTTTTGTGGAAACATATTGTGGATGAAGTTGTCCATTATTATGTCTACTTTCTTGTGGATGATTTGTCCATTGACCATTTGATTTAAAATGATAAAGATGTCCATTGGCTGATGTAGGATGTATTTAATATTTGAGTAGAATGATATTCGTTTTTTGGTTTTTTTTGGGGGGGGGGGGGGGGTTCATGTGCTGGGGTGGGGCCTCGCATGGTACTTGTTTAATTACTTTTTTCTTTTCAGTCCACTTGTTAATTATGCTAAGTCCTTTCCATCATGAGATCAAGCTAAGTACTCTAATTAAGCAAATTAATAAAAGCTAATAAAAGAAACATCTTGATAGAGCTTTTAGGTTTGGCCATGGAGATTCCACATATGCTCGATGAGGTAATTTTGGGGCTGAGAATGAGTTTTTCTATCACTAAGACAATGATGTTGTTGAATGAACTTTGTAGTTGGATGAGAAATATAGAAATTTGATTTGTAATGAAGACATTTATATGTAATTTCAAATGAGTTTAATTAGACATTTGTAGTTATTAGCATTAATTGACAATTGAAAAATATAATTTTTTAACCCATAATTTAATTAGAATATGATTACTAATTAACATATAATAGGTAGAATAGCAAAATATGATAAAATAAAATAAATTAAAATTAAAAAAATAAAATATTTTTTTAATTATTAATTACTCATTACTATATAATGAATAAATGGATAATCCAATGTAAAGATTTGATGTGAATAGCTAAAACCAAATTTATCTTATATTATTTTATTGTTATATAATGAAAAAAATAGTTATTTCAATGTGGAGACTTATGTGAATGGAATAGTCAAAAGTTATATTCATCTTACATTCATCAAAAGTGTCCTTTAGCTTTAACTAATCCATTGAGAGTGCTCAACTGGATATCATTATCAAGACAACAAAATAATTGTTGAAAATTTGGATATTCTAAATTCACCCCCTAGGATCTACCAATTGCAAGAATAACAAGAAAAATAGAGAAATAATAATAACACAAAATATTTACATGGAAATTCCTAAACATGAGAAAAACCACTAGACCCATATAAGAAAATTCACTATGTGAAAAATTATTACAATCACACAATTTTTCTTCTCACTCCAAACACACTCACAAAGCTTCCCTACTAGCAAAATTTTAACTTTACACTTCTTCCCTTTTTACAAAAAAATATTAACAGAGGAATTTAACTAAAATCAAAAGATACTAGATAAGCTTTCAACTGGTGTACATAAACTAAGTGGCTAAGTCTCTTATATATAAGCTTGGGCCTATGCCCTTTATTTTCTTCCCGCCGGTGTGGGACTAAAGAAGGAGCAAAAAATAACAATCTTTACCTTGCGATTTTGACTAGTCTCATAGCCAAGCTCCTCCTTAATGAAGATCTTCATAACTTTCACTATCATGCTCCAACATAAAAACATATCAACTTAGAATAAATTAATTCCAAGCATTTCACTTCGGCCCATGTCGAAAAACAATCTTGCTGAAAATTATGGTGTAATTTTCACGTTTGGCTCTCCTGGAAGTTCATCAACTATCGACATAAATTTTCACCACACACCCTGTGTCAATGTCAAACCAATATCTGTGTGCAAACTTGTGGACCTGCTACCATTAATACATCCTCTATCATGATAAATTTTGGGAATTAACGGCATGCGCCATGAAAACGTACATGTCCCTTTTTAAAGATCAAAGTCTTCCTTGGAAAGAGACACAACGTTAGCATCATTTTCAGTATCTCCATGTACCGACTTGGAGCTACTTGTCGAACCTAATCTAGCTCTTGGACAATTTTTCTTCAGATTGTCCACAACCCCAGCAGACTACTTTCTTCTACATGGAGTTCTCCATCTTCTCATTTCCGACTACTACCATTACTAAGTTCTCAAGTGGAACATTACTTCCACTACCTAGTCTTCTCTTTTCAGAAAAGATTTTATTGGTAACTTCTGAAAAAATTATTTTTTCCTTTTCATGTATCAAAATAAGTTTCATGTGCTCATAGGAAGGTGGAAGAGACCATATGAGTCTAAAGGCTTGATCCTCATCATTAATTTTAACTCCAATAGATTTTAGTTTAACGACAATGCCATTAAGAAGCTTAAATGATCTAAACTAGTTATACATTCACTCATACGTAGTGTATGAAACTACTCCTTTAGGTACACACGATTTGAGACGCCCTTAATCTGATATAACTCTTCAAGTTTTTCGCAAAGTTCATTTACCGTAGATATTCCATGCATATTTGCAAGATCATTTTTGGCCAGCCACAGATGTATCGCACTTGCTGTTCTCAAATCCAGATCTTCCCAATCTTCATCACTCATTTTAAATCTGCTCTTTTCAATATTCACACTAGTACCAGTGTTGCCTTCAGGTGTTGGTCTGCCATTCAATGCCTTGCGTAATTCTGATTGAATCAAGATATCCTTGACTTATACTTGCCACAAGCCAAAATTGATTCTCCCATCAAATTTCTCCACCTTAAATTTGAAATGATTTGAAGCCATACTTCCTAGCATTGTTTTGATGAATTTACTGTAGAAATGAATAGTACCTCACTAATCCCAGAAAATATTGGAGGGTCACAATAGATACGCTTAAAATTTTCAATCTCTTAGATAGAACCTCCTTAGACTGTATGTATCCACACTACCACACTGAACCTCCTTAGACTGTATGTATCCACACTACCACACTAACGCTCCACTCCACAAAAAGAACCTAGTGGCTTTGATACCAATTATTGAAAATTTGGACCTTCTAAATTCACCCCTCTAGGATTTACCATTTGTAGGAATAACAAGAAAAATAGAGAAATAATTATAATACAAGATATTATGTGGAAACTCCTAAATAGGAGAAAAACCACCAGACTTAGAGAAGAAAATCTACTATGTGAGAAATTATTATAATCACATAATTTTTCTCCTCACTCCAAACACACCCACAAATCTTCTCCACTAACAAAACTTTAACCTTACATATCTTTTTTTTTTATAAGATGCTCACAAATTAGCTAGACATGATGCTTGGCATGCGGATGATATATCCTATCCATTTGGTGGAAATCTTTCCAACATGTAATCCAACAGGTTGTATGGATGGCAATAAAGTTTGTTTGTTATTAATAAATAAAAACTACCATGAATTGCGATAATGAAGCCGGTTAAGGTAATAACAAACCAAAAAGGCATTGCTTAATTTTATTCACTAAAAATGGAGGTGTCAAATTCAAATTGCTGGCCGCGATCTTGAATTAAAAGGGTGATTAATTAGCTAATCACCTCCATGGATCGTCGCTCTTGTTTTGTACATTATGTAAATTGTCAAAATTTAATGATTTAGGGTATATATAAATTTCATAATGCAGGTCTAGGATGACGTGGCTTAATTTAGATCATTAAAAAGATTTAAATGATGTGGAAGAATATACATCCCTGGTAAGAAGAACAGAGACAAAAAAATCATTAAAAGAAAGTAAAAAAATCTTATAACAAAGTACCAGCTCAAGTCAGATGGATATCTGTTTTAAAATGAAGGGTGGTTAGATAATTAATTAATTAATCAAGTAGATTACTAATGCATAAAACAAAAGTAGGAGATCTACAAATTAATGTATCACATGATTTGCAAATGATGCCAGCTTCATGTTCCATCCAAATGTCCAAATGTGTTAAATCTTTATTGCAATCAACATTTTTTTTAGTGTTAAATACTACTTAAGATTTATACTATAAAATTTTAAAGATCTTATCGTTTATATATAGTGTACAAATGAGTTTTTTATTTTCTTTTTCTTTTTTTAAAATATTTTTTAAACATCCTTAACAATTAAGAAAAAAATAAAAAAAAAATTATAAATTTACTAATAGTCATTTTCTTAATTATTAAGTACAAATAAATAAAAATATATGGATGATAATATTTGATAGGTATATTTAGCAATCATAGTGTGGTTTTCCTTTCAATTTTTTTTTTCTCTAATTTAGATCTTAAAAGTTAAAAGAAAGAAATGTAAGAATTTCTATCGAGACATTTAATTTTGTGCATAATATAACATGAGAGCGTTCCCAGGGATCTATATTTTTCATCTAAGAATTTTGGGTAATATCTCATTTTTATGCGTATTTTTATTGAATGGATATTTTAATTTAATTAAAATATTGATTCTTTTGTTTTAAATTTTATTGATTTTAATTGAATTTATTTAGTTGTAAAATTTATTTTGATGAGCTTTCTTAATGTTAATTATTGTTTTATATTTAAATTACTTTTTAAATTAAATTAGTTTATTTTTGGGCTTTAAAATTATTGTGTATTTAGTTTTTATTATTTTATTTTATTTAATCATTGCGTTTGAATTATTTTATTTAATTTGTTATTTTGAAAATAGTTTTCGTTTGATCAGTTTCTTAATCCAAGATGTAAGGATTGAACCTCATTTCTTTTCCCAATCTTTTCTTTTTTTCTTTTCTTTTTTTTTCTTTTTCCTTTTTCCTCTTTTTTTTTTTCCCTTCTTTATTCTCTTTCTTCCCATTTTCTCTTCCGGTTTCTCTCTCTTCCCAGGCGACTTTCTCTCCTCTCTCCCCGTTGTTTTTTTCGTCTCGCTCCAGTCGCCGCCGCTCGCCTCCGTGACTTACACCACCCCCACCATTCGACTCCCCACTAGCCGGTGCACCTACCCACCAATTTCCAGCCCCTCTCGCATTGTTGTTAACCAGCTTGAGCTCCTCCAAGCCGCACAGCTTTTGAGCCATTCTGTCACCATCGTTCCACCTCCGGTCACTATTTCTTTACTACTTCATCACCGACCTCTTGCCGACCTAATCCACCTATTTTCAGCTCTTATCTATCCCCTAAGCAACCACCACGAGCTAAACTCTGTTTGGGTTGTTTTTGACTTCCATTGCCATTTTTGCCGCCACCTACGACTAATCACCATTTCCACTAGCTTCGTTAACACCTCTAAGCCATTCCTTATTAATTCCACATCTTAATTTGTTCCCATTCAAAAGTGGGTATTTTGTGACCCACGGCCACAATGCATTGTGCACTATTATGTTGCATTTTTACCACCTTTGCAGCTCCTTGATCCTTCGAAAAATATTTTATAGCACTGTAAGTATTTTTCAAACTTCATTTAAGATTTAAATATATTATTGCTTTAACAATACATTGTGTTGGTTGGTTGTGCTAGACTGAGTCTGAGGAGTTCGGGGATTGGATGGATTGGAGGACAGAGTTATTATTATGCTGGTTGATGTTGGAATTTATTGGATATGTCTTATTGTATGCATTGCATGGAGCAGACATGCTCATGTTTGTAAATGAAAAAAATAGATTTTTTGCATAATAGCATGCATGTACATGTGTTGGAAATGAAAATTGGATTTTTATATGTAAATAGATTTTTGGATGCGTGCGTATCACGACCCCAAGCTAAGATGGGACATTATCTCAGTGAAGCTCTTCTGGTCACTCGGGAGAGCAATATACTGAGTGATGTCCCATGGATTGTCGCTAGTCGACAACGGGATCGGATGGAATGGTAACACTCTCGTGCCGACTCCGTGGCTCCTCTGCTAGCGGGGGCTAGGAGATGCTTAGTTATGAACGTGCTAGGCGCTGAATTGGGCATCACTCATTATGAAATCATACGCATGGTCGTTACCCATGGTGTGGCGAACGAAGGCAGGGTGTGCAGATGACCCATAGGGGAGGTCATGGTGCATACGGATAATTTGGATATTGAGTTGAGACTTGGATTTTGGGTCATTTTCGGGAAAAATGGCGATGAAAGGTTTTAAAGGAAATTTTTGGGCTAAATGGGATTTTTGGTGTGCGTGGAAAAGATGATTTTTGGGTCTTATGCATATGACAACCTGTTCATGCATATTGTTGAAGATTTAATGTATTTTTATCTTGTGAGTTGATTGGAATATTATTTACTTGCGGTACCGTCTTTAATACTATAGATTTTGATGCAGATGAAGAGGAGGTTGAACCTGAGGAGGCGGTTTTGCCGGATGACTGATTTGGAGTTTGGCTTATTTTATTTGAAAATTATTTTCCGTCTTAAAATTATATATTTTGGATTTGTGACATTTTTGAAACTTGTAGTATTTTGATACGGTTGTTTAAAGTGAGTTTGTATTTAAATAAAATTCTGGTACTTAGTTGAAAGACTTTTATTACCCGCTGCATTAATTTTTATTGTACACGTGTTGCATGTATACACACTTGGCACTTGGCTATAGGATGTGTGACCTGTGTTGTCATCATCCTGATTCCTCGATTTCCACGTGTCCGTACGTGGGAGTTAGGGGCGTCACAAGTAGTGACAGAGCAGTTTGACTCTGGGTCAAACCACATATCCCGTAGGTGCAACACCAGAAAGTTTTAAAGTTGTGATTTGAAATTATTTGTTTGAAGTTTGCTATTTGAATTGTTTTATTTAATTTTATTTGATTTGTAATTATTTCATTAAATTTGAATTTATTTGATTTAGTTTGATTTTAATTTTTATTTTATTTTATTGTATGCTATTTTATTTTATTATTATTTGGTTTTATTCTATATTATTAATTTTGTCTAAAGTTTAAGTGGGGTTAAATGTTATGCTATGGCAAGAAGATGATAAGACCGAGAAGGCCTACTGACGAACCCGAGGATGATTTGCCGCGTGGTGATGGGAACTATGCCATTTTCGACCGTTGCAAGGAGATTAGAATAGAGCAGTGCAAGTTGGATGCACCTATGAGCGCTTTTTAGCACATAGAATCACGGCTTTATTTGGTGAAGAAGATCCATTTCAGGCTGGAAAGTGGATTAAAGATTTGGAGATGACGTTTGAAGTTTGTGGATGCATTGAGGCTCAACAAGTGTTATATGCAAGTTACTTGCTACAAGGTGATATGGCTGATTGGTGGGAGACCAAGAGGGAACTTTTAGTGATAGAGTTGGGATCTTTTGCTGCTGTATCTTGGCAGTGTTTTAAGAAGAAATTTAATGACCGTTTCTTTCCTACTTCTGTGAGGCTACAAAAGGCACGAGAATTTAGTAGCATCGTCCAAGGAAATATGACTGTTGAATAATATGCCCAGAAATTTATGGAGCTCGGGCGATTTGCTACTCACCTCATTGCCACGGAAGAGATGCAAGCTGAGCATTTTCAGGAGGGTTTGCGACATAATATACGTAGATAGTGTCGACAAGGCAAGTGTCGACAGAGTGGTGAAACCTAGTGTTACCCTTATGGCCAAGAGGGGCATTTCGCTTGCGAGTACCCTAATCGAGTTCAAGGAAGCCGTGGAAGTCGTGGTGGTGGTGGGACTAATTAGAGACAAGTGGTGCAAGTTCGGGTATATCCTGTTACTCCTAGAGAAGTTGATGACGAGGCGCCAAAGATGCTCAATGCTGGAGTGATTACATGTATAGATTTAATTTTTAGATTTGATGTTTTGTGTGATTTGATTTCTTTTTACTTTTTGGATTTCATTGGTAAATGTGATTGATTAAGGGAGAGTTCGGTTGTATGATTTTTATGCTTACACTTTGTTTAATTCGGATGCATCTCAGTTGTTCGTGTCTTCTATTTTCGCATGGATATGCAATCTGGGTATGGAGCCTTTGTCAAAATCATTGGTAGTGACTCTCCCAAATGACGAAGTGGTGTGGTACTCTAAAGTTGTGTTGGGCTGTCCTTTGGATTTTGGTGGAAGGATACCTGATGCAGATTTGGTTGTATTCAAATTGTTGGGGTTTGATACTTGGAATGGATTGGTTGTATCGATATTCTGCAAGTATCAATTGTTGGAGTCGAATAATTAGCTTTCAACTCCCGGATGGAGATTATTTGAAATTTGTGGGAAGTAAATTAAAGGAAAAGCCGGCAGTCATATTAGCAATTCAAGCAAAAAGAGATATTGTTTGTGGAGCGGATACCTTTTTGGTCCAAGTGTTGTCTACACCATTTGAGAAAAAGTCTCTAGTGGCTATCCCAATTGTGGAAGAATTTTCTAATGTGTTCGTGGATGATTTGTCTGGCTTATCTCCTGTTCATTAGGTGGAGTTCGCTATTGATTTGAAACCTGAAGTGGCTCTTGTGCACAAGGCTCCTTACTGTATGGCACCAGCTGAGTTAAAAGAGTTGAATGTTCAGTTGCAAGATTTGATAGATAAGGGATTTATTCAGCCAAGTACTTCGCCATAAGGAACGCAAGTGTTGTTTGTTAAAAAGAAATATGGTACCCTCAGAATGCGTATCGACTATTGAGAACTCAATAAGGTAACCATCAAGAATAAGTACCCTCTCCCTCAGATCGATGATTTGTTTGTGTTGAACCCAATGTTTCAAGTTTTGTGTAATTATATATCTACACATGGATTTTGATGATAACAAATGAATTCAAAAAATAAAGGAGTCTCAAGTTCAAGTTGTCTACACAATGGAGTCAAGCACATCAAGGAAACAAGTATGAGCAAGAAGGAAACAAGTTTACATTAAAGTGATAGAGTAATGTTGTAAATCTCTTAAAAATTTGAAATTAGGAATAAGACTCAAAATTAATATTTTATCAAAATTAATATTTTATCATAAAACATTAAAATATATTTTCCACATGTGCATGAATTTTTAAAAAATTAAATTTGAAAATTTTGAAAGATGATTGATTATCATCTTTCACATGTGCATACCTTGATTAAAGGATTGAATTTTGAAAATATTAAACATGATTGATTTTCATCTTTCATATGTGCATATTTTATTTGAATATTTTCAAAAGTGATTGATGTTTTTTTTTATTTATGCAAAATGTAGATGATTTTGTTTGAAATATTTGAAAAGTAAAGTGTGCTCCTTCTGTCATATGCAAAAAATAAAAGATTAGGTTTGAATTTTTTTTGAAAAGTAAAGTGTGCTCCTTTTGTCATATGCTAAAAGTAAAAGATTAGGTTTGAAGTTTTTGAAAAATGAATGATGTTGTCTTTGACAATTGAAAAAAAAGAACCTTTTATTTGAATTTTTTGAAAAAGTGAATGATGTTGTCTTTGACATATGAATCTTTTTAAATTTGAATATGAAGTCTCATATGCCTATAAATAAATCATTTAAGAGTTTCACAGTTACAACATCCAGAGCAAACAACATTCATTCAAAACTTTCATTCTCTCTTCTCTAAGCATTGAGCCTTAATCCTTGTTCATTTTAAGAGAAATATAGTTTGCGCTGTATTATTCTTATTTCACTCATTGAGGAGTGTTTTCTGATAACCTACCCATTATCAGCTCTTGTATCAGTAAAAGGGTGTGTATAACCCTTGTGCGTGTAGAAAGTATTCTACACAGGAAATAGTTGAATCACCATATGTAAGGTGATTGTAAGTGTAGATGGTGTTTTACACAGATCCTTTATAGCGGTGTTGTTCAAAGGTGTAATAGGTTTCTATCTCCACCTGAAGGAGGTTGAATAGTGAATTTGGAGATTCTCAAGCGGTAACTTGAGACCAGGACGTAGGCAGTGGGGCCGAACCTCGTTAACATACTGAGTTTGCTTCTCTCTTATGCTTACTCTTTATATTTATTACTGTTTCGTATTTTGTTTATATTTTATATTGTATATTTGATTTATAATTATTATTATTTTTAAATACAACTTAATTCACCCCCTCTTGTGTTAGTCATCTGGGCAACAATTAGTATCAGAGTTAAGAGCTCTATTATAAGATTAACTATCTTTGAGTTAAGATCTTATGGCTAACATTGCAGTTTCATTTAGTGAAGGTCAATCTAGCAGTCGGCCTCCACTCTTTTGTGGAGATAATTACTCATTCTGGAAAGTTAGAATGAGAATATTCCTTCAGGCTCAAGATCGAGAAATCTGAAAATGCATTGTAAATGGACCTTATATTCCAACAAAAGTAGTAGATTGAGTAAAGGTCAAAAAGGAAGAAAAAGAGTTTGATCGTGAAGACGATAGACTTTATACTTTGAATTTAACTGCTATGAATTTATTATTTAATGCTCTCAATGGAAATGAATTTAATAGAATAATGACTTGCGCTACGGCAAAAGAAATTTAGGATAACTTGGAAGTTACTTATGAAGGAACTTCGCAAGTCAAGGAATAAAAAATTTATATTCTTATTCATGAATATGAAATGTTTAAGATGAATGATGATGAATCTATTTCTAGTATGCACATTCGTTTTACTAACATCATAAACAGCTTGACAGCTCTTAGCAAAGTTTATTTTAAGGTGGAGATAGTAAGAAAAATTCTCAACTCTCTACCAAAACGCTGGGAATCAAAAGTGACAGCGATTCTTGAAACTAGAAAGCTCAAGAAGCTCGAAGTGAATGAACTCATCGAGTCACTTATCACCCATGAGTACACATTGAAAAGAGGAGAAGAAGAAGGAAAGCCAAAGAAGAGCTTGGCACTTAAAGCTATTCCTCATAAAAGTGAAAGTGATGAAGATGAGGAAAATGACGACAAAGATGAAGAAGTTAGGATTATAATAAGAAGAATTCAGAGGTTCTTAAAGAAAAATAAAACTCTTCCGAGGAAATCCTTCAAAAGGTTTTCAAAGAAAGATTCAGGTAAAAATGACACTTTAATTTGTTATAAATGCAATAAGCCTAGTCATATCAAGCCAGATTGTCCTCTGCTAAAGAAAGATCGAAACAAGGGCAAGAAAGCAATGAAAGCTACATGAGATGATAATTCAAGTAGTTCAGATAGTGAAGCAAGCAATGGAGAATCAGTAAATCTTTGTCTTATGGCTAAAGATGACATTGAGGTAACAAATCTTGATAATATTGAATATCCTTCATATGAAGAATTGTAAAATGTTTTAGAAGAGGTATATGAGGAATTTGAAAAATTGGGTATCAAGTATACTGCTTTGAAAAAGAAAAATTCTTTTTTAACAAACGAAATTGATATTTTAAGAAAAGAAAGTATCGTTTTGAAAGATGAAAATCTTGAATTGAAAAAGAAGAAAACCGATTTAGAAAATATTGTTGAAAACTTTATGAATGGAAAAAGAAATTTTGAAAAACTTCTTGGTAGTCAAAGATGTGTTTTTGACAAGGCAGACTTGGGATATATCCCAAAACAAAAATACAAACCTTATAAAAACTTCTTTGATAATCCTTTTACATCAAAATCTAATATTCAAAATTCCTTTCATAAAAATAATTTTGTCAAAAAAAGATACTATTATAATCACTCAAGTTCTCCATATATACCACATGTTATTTGTAATTTTTGTAATAGAAATGGTCATAATTATCATGTTTGTCCTATTAGAAGAAAGCATATAATGACTATTAGGGTCATATGGGTACCTAAAAATCTTGTTTATTCTAATACTAATAAATAAAGGACCCAAAGAACTTGAGTACCAAGAAAAATCATTTTAATTGTTTTTATAGATATGCATGAAGTCCTCCACAAATAAAAATAAATGGTTTTTAGATAGTGGATGTTCAAGACACATGACGGGAGATAAGACTAAGTTTTTTGATTTTAGATCTAAAGAAGAAGGACACATGACCTTTGGAGACAACTCGAAAGGGAAAATCGTGGGAATAATAAAATTGGTAATGAATCTTCTCTCATAATTGAAAATGTTCTACTTGTTGAAGGTCTAAAATGTAATCTTTTGAGTATAAGTCAATTATTTGATAAAAGATTTACAGTTACTTTCAAAATGGATAAATGCATTATTTTGAATGATCATGATTGTAATATTTTTTTTATTGCTTTTAGAAGCAACAATGTTTATACAATCGATTTTGAAGAAATTATCTAACAAGATGCAATTTAATTTTCATCTCAAAATGAAACTAGTTGGTTATGGCATAGAAGACTAGGTCATGCCAATATGAAACTTATTTCCAAACTTTCAAAAAATGATTTTGTGAGAGGTTTACCAAAAACATATTTTCTTAAAGACAAAATTTGTGATGCATGCTAATTTGGTAAACAAACAAAAACTTTTTTTAAAACCAAAAAACATATTTCCACTACTAGACCATTACAACTGATACACATAGATCTTTTTTGACCAAATAGAGTTGCAAGTTTATGAGGAAAATATTATGCATTTGTTATTGTTGATGATTTCTCTATATATACTTGGGTCATCTTTCTTGCTCATAAAGATGAGGTACATAATGCCTTTACCAAGTTATGCAAGAGAATTCAAAATGAAAATGACTGTACTATTTCAAGTATCTAAAGTGATAGGAGAAAATAATTTGTTAATAAAAATATTGAAACATTTTGTGATGAAAATAGTTTTGTGCATAATTTTTCTACTCCTCGAACTGCTAAACAAAATGGGGTAGTAGAGAGGAAAAATAGATCTCTTCAAGAGATGGCAAGAACAATGCTTAAAATATATTTTTCACATGTGCATGAATTTTTTGAAAATTAAATTTGAAAATTTTGAAAGATGATTGATTGTCATCTTTCACATGTGCATACCTTGATTAAAGGGTTGAACTTTGAAAATATTAAAGATGATTGATTGTCATCTTTCACATGTGCATGTTTTATTTGAATATTTTTAAAAGTGATTGATGCTTTTTTTGACTTATGTAAAAGGTAGATGATTTTGTTTGAAATATTTGAAAAGTAAAGTGTGCTCCTTCTGTCATATGCAAAAAGTAAAAAATTAGGTTTGAATTTTTTTAAAAAGTAAAGTGTGCTCCTTTTGTCATATGCTAAAAGTAAAAGATTAGATTTGAAGTTTTTGAAAAATGAATGATGTTGTTTTTGACAATTGAAAAAGAAGAATCTTTTATTTGAATTTTTTGAAAAAGTGAATGATGTTGTCTTTGACATGTGAATTTTTTTAAATTTGAATATGAAGTCTCATATGCCTATAAATAGATCATTTGAGAGTTTCACATTTACAACATCCAGAGCATACAACATTCATTCAAAACTTTCATTCTCTCTTTTCTAAACATTGAGCCTTAATCCTTGTTCATTTTGAGAGAGATATAGTTTGCGCTGTATTGTTTCTTATTTCACTCATTGAGGAGTGTTTTCTGATAACTTACCCGCTATCAGCTCTTGTATCAGTAAAAGGGTGTGTATAATCCTTGTGCGTGTAGAAAGTGTTCTACACAGGAAATAGTTGAATCACCACGTGTAAGGTGATTGCAAGTGTAAAGGGTGTTCTATACGGATCCTTTGTAGCGGTGTTGTTCAAAGGTGTAATAGGTTTCTATCTCCACTTGAAGGAGATTGAATAGTGAATTTGGGGATTCTCAAGGGGTAATTTGAGGCAAGGACGTAGGCAGTGGGGCCGAACCTCGTTAACATGCTGAGTTTGTTTCTCTCTTACCCTTACTCTTTATATTTATTACTGTTTCGTAATTTATTTATATTTTATATTGTATATTTGATTTATAATTGTTATTTTTTTAAATACAACTCATTTCACCTCCCTCTTGTATTAGTCATTTGGGCAACAGTTTGATCAGCTTTAAAGAGCAGCTATTTTCTCGAAGATTGATTTGAGATCGGGATACTACCAGCTGCGGATAAGAGATAAGGATATACCCAATATTGCCTTTAGATCGAGATATGAGCATTATAAGTTTAAGGTGATGCTTTTTGGGTTAGCTAATGCCCCTGCAGCTTTTATGGATTTGATGAATCGAGTATTTCGACCCTATTTGGATTCTTTTGTGGTGGTTTTCATCGACGACATTTTAATTTATTCTCAAAATTTTGAAGAACATGCTTATCATCTCTGTTTAGTATTTGAGAAGTTAAGAAAACACTAGTTGTATGAGAAGCTTAGCAAGTGTGAATTTTTGTTGAAAGAAATCTGATTTCTTGGACATGTAATTTCCCGATATGGTGTGGCCGTCGAGCCTAGCAAGGCGGAAGCTATTTTGTCGTGGCCGTGTCCTTCAACAATGCGTAAGATTCAGAGTTTCTTGGGACTAGCCAGGTATTATCGAAGATTTGTGGAAGGATTTTTTCGATTATCCGGACCTCTCACTCCTTTGACTAGAAAGAATATCGAGTTTGTTTGGTCAGACAAATGCAAGAGAAGTTTACAAGAGTTGAAGAAGAGATTGACAACAATACCTGTGTTGATACTTTTGGAACTGCACAAGCCATTCTGGAACCGCACCTGTGTTGAAGAAGAGATTGATTTTTACATTTGATTAATAATTATATAGAAAGTTTAAAATTTGAAATAGAGAAATATTTTATATTTGAGTGATTTTTGAGAATGAAGTTTTAAGGAATTTTGGTGTTAATGCTTAAAAATGGCGCAACAAGTCGGAATGAGAGAAAAAATATTCCTGGCCTGCTAAGTCTATTTAAACCTCGATCGGTATGGTTTGAAGACATTGGCGGTGGTCCGGTGTGGTTGTACAGTAACTATACGTACATCTATGGTAGTAAGCAAGAAATAAATTCATAAAAAAAAAAAAAAAATAGAGACAGACAGGTTTACATAATTCGGCATAATATTTACATTTACGAGTCGTTAAGAGAGAGAAAATTTACTATAATATAATTATTTTATAGTCTCGTATAATATCTTATCTTCACTATATAATAGAAATCCAAGATTTATCTTTTGAATGTAGCCTTGTCGTTTGTGCCATGGTTGTGAGGTTGAAAAAATTCCCTTAAAAAAGTTGAAGTTTTTCTAGCCCTGAAGTCCTCTCCGAGAGCCCCTAGCTGAAGTGGCCTAGTCTCACCCTTTATCTTTTGCCTCTTACCTTCCTTATATCACATATCATCTTTTTCTCACGATACATTATCTTCTCCCATCCTTTTGTCTCTCATTTTCTATTCTTTTTTATTTTTATGAGCCCTTGCCTTGGATTGAGTTTGGAGATATTATAATAGACTAATAATATTAACGTATATAATAATAATATTATATATATATATATATTAAATGTATCGAAATGTTAAATAAAAAAAAATTTTTATTCATAAATTCTACACACCACAAATATTATTATCTTTTAAAATACCGAACTGGACCCATCTTTAAAGAGTTCGATCTAATCTAATAAGAAAATTAAATTCTGGACGGTCCTGTACACAAAATCTCTCCAGATCGTACCCGACCGAACTTAACCCCCTGATTCAAAGTAATACACTTTGTCAACATTTTGGAAAATCTAGTAAATACAGACAGCTTTTGTCAAATCGATCTTATCGAACTTTGTTTTACAAGTTACCAAAACAAAAGTACGCGTTTGTCAAATCGATCTTATCCAACTTCGTTTTTACAAGTTACCAAAACTAGTTCATCCTCCTACAATGATGTCATGGCTGGGGTCATCTTTGTAGACTTTGTCTTGGAATTTCTGTTTTTGGTTCCGGGCTTTAAACACACAGCTCTTTGTTACCATATTGGTTTCGACTTTCGAGTCCATCGTGCATATATAGGACGAGTAATTATATATATAATTATGAGGAATATAAATATTGTATAATTATTTTTAAAAAATTAAAATTTATTATTAAATAATTAATTTTTTTATATAAATTTTATATTTTATTTTATTTTTAAAATAATTACGCAATAATTACAGTGTAAATTATATTTTTTTAAAAAAAATTAATTATAAAAATAATTATATATTAATATATGTATCAATTAATTAAAAAATAAATTTTATTAAAATAAATTTTAATTAAATGTAAAATATAAATAAATTAATACGTCATTTTACTCTACTTAACAAAACTCTTTCTGAAAACGTTTTCTACGACAGTACCAAACGGTCCAAACAACTGTTCCATAACCTCCCAGAAACGCAAAATGATGTCAAGGCTGGGGTCATCTTTGAGATCGGATTTTCTGCTTTTTGTTCCATATATAATTTAGAGCAGAGTGCTCCTACATAATTAACCACTAACCACTAGAGAAAGCTTAGGAATTTGGATTAAAGGTCGACTGGGAGAAGCAGGACTCTTTCTTCCAACCCCACTCTCTTCTTCCTTCAATTTCGATCCTTTTGTTTCTTCCTCTCGCACCTTCTCATAATCATGATCAACTGGCTGTGGGCTAGAGCTGTTGGTGCTACAAAGGCAAAAACCTCTTTTATTCCCCAATGCTTATTCTCAATATAATACACCCACTTGCTGTTTATTTGCAAATTAACTCAGCTTTTATTGATTTTTGCAGAAGATAAACGAAGCCGAAGAAGCAGTACCACCAGGAAGCTACCAAAGTGTGGGCCTGGTGATCGGCGTGACTGGAATCGTGGGCAACAGCCTCGCCGAAATCCTCCCTCTTCCTGACACTCCGGGAGGCCCGTGGAAGGTCTATGGCGTGGCGCGTCGTCCTCGTCCCAAGTGGAATGCGAAGCATCCAGTCCATTACATCCAGTGCGACGTCTCGAACTCAAAGGAAACCGAAGCAAAGCTTTCCCAATTAGCAGATGTCACCCACATCTTCTATGTCACTTGGGCCAGCCGACAAACCGAGGCCGAGAACTGCGAGGTCAACGGCGCTATGTTCCGCAACGTGCTCCGTGCTCTGATTCCGAACGCTCCGAAACTCCGCCACATCTGCCTCCAGACGGGAGGTAAACACTACGTCGGACCCTTCGAGTCGTTTGGCAAGATCCAACCCCACGAGCCACCTTTCACGGAGGACTTGCCCCGACTGAACGTGCCCAATTTCTACTACACCCAGGAAGATATTTTGTTTGAAGAGGCGAAGAAGAAGCAAGGCTTGACTTGGTCCATTCACCGACCCAACGTTATATTCGGATTTTCCCCCTATAGCATGATGAACTTAATAGGCACGCTTTGTGTATATGCAGCAATATGCAAGCAGGAGGGGCTTCCTTTGAAGTTCCATGGAAGCAAAGCGAGCTGGGAAGGGTACTCAGTGGCTTCAGATGCTGATCTTATTGCAGAGCAGCAGATATGGGCAACAGTAGAACCGAATGCAAGGAACGAAGCGTTTAACTGCAACAACGGGGACGTGTTCAAGTGGAAGCATCTTTGGAAGGTGTTGGCGGAGAGATTTGGGATTGAGAAGTATGGATTTGAGGAGGGTGAGAAAGTTAGCTTGGTGGAGATGATGAAGGACAAGGGACCAGTGTGGGAGGAGATTGTGAGGAAGAATCTTCTGCAACCCACGAATTTGGAGGAGGTTGGGCTGTGGTGGTTTGCGGACTTGATGCAGGGTTCGGTGGGTGCGTTGGACAGTATGAATAAGAGCAAGGAGCATGGTTTCTTGGGGTTCAGGAACTCCAAGACTTCTCTAATCACTTGGGTTGATAAGATGAAAGTCCACCATATTGTACCTTGAAGGTTGTGACTTGTGAATGACTTTGGACACGACGTTAGTCCTTTTATTTTATGTTTTTTTTTTTTCCTTTTTTGGAGAGCACTTCTACCCATAAAATATCGTTTTGGTTTTAAAATAGGTAAGAGTGCTGTGGTTGTACGTTGGGTTTATAGATGAGAACATTCAAAGGAAGTTTATGTTTGGTTTGGCATGTGATAAGTATTTTCGAGGAGAGAAAAATGCAGGTTAATTCGGTTTGGACTTTGGAGTTGGACTAGAGCTAGGATAGAAGTTTTTAGAACAAGGGCGAATTGGGGGAGAATTCAATAAAAATACATCATTTTTATATTCTATCTAAAAATCCATAAAAAGAGTCTTTGGGAATAAGAACTAGCTTGTTTATCGCGTTTCTGGCCCCTGTCAACTACACGCGTTGCACTATTAGATTGCTGATTTACAAGGAGCAAAGAGTGATGAAAAACAGTGAGAGAGTCTGCCTCGTGCCATCCAAAGTGGCAAGTGGGCTTGCAGCGCCCTCCATTGCCGAGGCTCCAACTGCCACATGCGTAGCTCCATCAGATGTTTAGACTTCAAATCTTCTAGATATGACCATCTACACTGTGATACTCTATAAGATATAAGAGTATGTAGTGTATGAGATTTTATATTATTTAAAAATAAGAAATTTTTACTAAGGCTCTAATTGTATCATTGACTAGTCATTTTAGAGTATAGGTCGAATAAAATGAGAAAGAGAAGGGTGTAATCCAGATAAATGCAATCCAGATCATAATGAAAGATTCCTCTGTGAGACTCGAATTGTATTATTTACTAATCTTTTTAGAGTATAGATAATGTGGTTTAAGCCTTCTATTAAGACATTACATACACTCATCCTTAATAGGCGTGTGAGCCCTATAGGTCGGTATAGATCTACATACTCCACAAACCCTTGCAAAGATGTGATCGAATTGTTTCTCCATTCCCACCGATCTTACAATTTTACCTAAAATCCAGAGTTGACGCACTATGTTATCCAAGTCTATGGAATAAAAGACGGAAGCCATCTTCAAGTACAATAATTGATCAAGAATTGGTGCAATGCTATCTACGACAATCTCTCACGGCTTCGTTAGATACCTTAGGTTGGGCCTTTTGAAGACTGCGTACAAAAACCACCTTCATAGTTGATTTTCACTTGAATTATATTGCAATCTATCACTAATATTTTATAAAATAATATTAGATATAATTTTAGAGTGTGTAAGGTCATATATTTTTCAAGAAAGAATGTAGTCCACTATTAAAAATATTTTTTTATGTAGCTTGCACATTTACCTAGTTTTTTTAAGAGGGTAAATGTACTAGTCATTTTCCTATTTTTAGGACTATTCATCCGGATTCCGACTAAAGAACCTGGACTGGAACCTGAGTTCCAAACTTGGACCGTGTTAGTCAAGTCTGACCTGGGTCGGAACCCGGATGAATCCGGGTCTTGAAAATCTTGATTCCGGATTTGAACACCTTTTTTTATTTTATTTTTTAAGTTGGATTTAGAAGTTGCATTTCGAATTTCTTATTCTTTTACGAACAAGATGGGCAAAGTCACAACTCAATCTGGAAAGATGACCCATGGTCAAGAGAATTGGCCCAATTCAATTGGGTAAAGCTTCCCCTTGCTGAAAGGAAACTATTCAATACATTAGAAATTATCACAAAAATTGTAATTTATTGGAACAATCTCTTATTCAAATCAAGCTGGTTTAGTTGCCTTTCCAGTTTCTGTATATTATTATGTATGATGTTGAAAATGCCTCCAAGTCCTCGTCCCTTGGCAAGCTGCTCTAGTTCCTCGAGTTTACTCCAAGTCCTCATCTCTTTGCCTCATTGCTTGAGTAAAAGATGAACAAAGGGAATCGTGAATAATTATGTGGCCCTAAAATATTTATACCATCTTCCTGAGAATCACAATAGATGATGACAATCACAAAACCCTAAAAAACTTTAATCTATCTTTAGGTCAGTGCCTTCTTAATGACTCATGAGGATGAGAATATGCTTTACCAACATATGATGAGAATCAATAAACCCTAAAAAACTTGAGCATAAAAATGAAATAATTCACTCATTCATCGTTAAACAAACAAACCCATAGACCCATATTCCAAGCACACAAATGGATTCTCATTTTTTTTCTCCAAATACACCCACAAACAAATATTTTGTAGAGTCTTCATTCAACTAAATATCCCTAGACAGCCAGCCACTTCTCTTACCGAAATTAATAAACAAGAACATAAAACAGAGTTTAGATATCCCACCTTTCTCTTAACATATGCTAGCACAGATCTGATCCACAAAATATTTCTCAAAATTTTTTTCATTGAAACATTCTCTTTAAAACAGATCTAAATCAACAAAGTAATTAAAGGAAAAAAAAAACCCTAAAAAAACTGCATTTTCTGGGCCGGTTTCATTTTTTTCCCCTTTTCATTTTCTGTACCACACTCCATTTTGGGTTGCTTTCCTTTCATTTTCTACACAAAATGTTATAAAGATCTTTTCGTTGGTTTTTCATTTTCTAGCTAACTCTGATATTGTCTTCCATTCATTTCCTTTTATTGCTAACTATTTTTATCTGGGTTTGCCTTTTTTCTACTTTTTTATTGCTACCCATTCGACAAGTTCACCAAATTACTAGATCTACCCAAATTTACATTCATTGTTTACAGATCAGGAGAGAGACTTGCTGAAAGGTTGCCGGCGAGACAGACACGACAGTGAAAGAGAGATGGCAGCCAAAGCTTAAAATTCAAGAGATACATGGCGGCTAGGGTTGCACGATTTCAAGTGAGAGAGAGGTTTGAGCAGATAGTGCTATCGTTCTCCTCTCTTATGTCCTTCACGAAATAATTAAAGAGAAATTTGAAGAGCAACTTAAAGAGAAACTCGAAGAGGGGAGAGAGAGAAAGGGGGGAGGGGATGGCGTAAAGTAGGAAACCCTACTTCAAGAATGAAAATTTGAAAAGATTTGAAGGCATACTTCCTCGCATTATTTTGATGAATTTACCGTAGAAATGAATAGTACCTCACTGAGTAAGTTCCTAGGAAATATTGGAGGGTCACAGTAGACACGCTTAAAATTTTCAATCTCCTAGACAAACTTCCTTAGATTGTATGTATCCATACTACCACACCAAAGCTCCACCCCACAAAAAGAACCTAGTAGCTTTAATACCAATTGTTGAAAATTTGGACCTCCCAAATTCACCTCGCTAGGATCTACCATTTGTAGGAATAATAAGAAAAATAGAAAAATAATAACAGTACAAAATATTTAGGTGAAAACTCCTAAACAGGAGAAAAACCACCAGACCTGGAAAAAAAAAATCCACTATATGAGAAATTATTATAATTACACAATTTTTCTTCTCACACCAAACACATCCACAAATCTTCCCCACTAGCAAAACTTTAACTTTACACATTTTCATTTTTTATTAAAAAAATATAAATAGAGAAATTTAACTAAAATCAAAAGTTATTAGATAAGCTTTCAATTGGTGTACATAAACTAAGATGCTAAGTCTCTTATTTATAAGTCTGGGCCTATGACCTTTATTTTCTTTCTACAGGTGTGGGACTAAAGAAGGAGTAAAAAATTAACAATAACTAATGCAAAGATTTAGAAGCTACAAAATCCAGCATGTTGAACGCATGGAAAAACAAAGATGCTCACAGATTAGCTAGACGTGATGTTTGGCATGCGGATGATATACCCTATTTATTTGGTGGAAATCTTTCCAACATGTAATCCAACAGGTTGTATGGGTGGCAATGAAGTTCGTTTGTTATTAATTAAAAAAAAAACTACCATGAATTGCGATGATGAAGCCAGTGTACAAATGAGTTTTTTTATTTTCTTATCGTTTATATTTAGTCTACAAATGAGTTTTTTTATTTTCTTTTTCTTTTTTAAAAATATTTTTTAAACATCCTTAACAATTAAGAAAAAAATAAAAAAAAAAATTATAAATTTACTAATAGTCATTTTCTTAATTATTAATACAAATAAATAAAACTATATGAATGAGAATATTATTTGATAAGTATATTTAGCAATCATGGTGTCGTTTTCGTTACATTTTTTTCTTCTCTAATTTAGATCTTAAAAGAAAGAAATGTGAGAATCTCTATTGAGACATTTAAATTTGTGCATAATATAACATAAAAGCATTCGCAGGGATCTATATTTTTCATCTAAGAATTTTGTGTAATATCTCATTTTTACGCGTATTTTTATTGAATGTGTATTTTAATTTAATTAAAATATTGGTTCTTTTGTTTTAAATTTTATGGATTTTAATTAGATTTATTTAGTTGTGAAATTTATTTTGATAAGCTTTCTTAATGTTAATTATTGTTTTATATTTAAATTACTTTTTAAATTAAATTAGTTTACTTTTGGGCTTTAAAATTATTGTGTATTTAGTTTTTATTATTTTATTTTATTTAATCATTGCGTTTGAATTATTTTATTTAATTTATTATTTTGAAAATAGTTTTCGTTCGATCAGTTTTTTAATCCAAGATGTGAGGATTGAATCTCATTTCTTTTCCCAATCATTTCTCCTTTTCTTTTCTTATTTTTTCTTTTTCTTTTTTCCTCTTTTTTTCTTCTTTATTATCTTTCTTCCCACTTTCTCTTCCAGTTTCTCTCTCTTCCCGCGCGACTTTCTCTCCTCTCTCCCCGTCGTTTTTTTCGTCTCGCTCCAACCGCCACCGCTCGCCTCCGTGACTTACACCACCCCCACCGTTCGACTCCCCGCCAATTTCCAGCCCCTCTCGCGCTGTCGTTAACTAGTTTGAGCTCCTTCAAGCCGCATGACTTTTGAGCCATTCCGCCGCCGTTGTTCCACCTTCAGTCACTATTTCATCACCGACCTCTTGCCGACCTAACCCACCCATTTCTAGCTCCGATCTGTCCCCTAAGCAACCACCACGAGCTAAACTCCGTTTGGGTCTTTGTTGACTTCCACTGCCATTTTCGCCTCCACCTACAACCAATCACCACTTCCACTAACTTCATTAACACCTCTAAGCCATTCCTTATCAATTTCACATCTTAATTTGATCCCATTCAAAAGTGGGTATTTTGTGATCCACGGCCACAATGTATTTTGCACTATTACGTTGCCTTTTTGCCACCTTTTGCAACTCCTTGATCCTTCGAAAAATATCTTATAGTACTGTAAGTATTTTTCAAGCTTTCTTTAATATTTAAATATATTATTACTTTAACAATGCACTGTGTTAGTTGGTTGTGTTAGCTGAGTCCGAGGAGTTTGGGGGTCGGATGGATTGGAGGACAGAGTTATTAGTATGCTGGTTGATGTTGGAATTTATTGGATATGACTTATTGTATGCATTGCATGGAGCATGCATGTTCATATTTGTAAATGAAAAAATGGATTTTTTGCATAATGGCATGCATGTACATGTGTTGGAAATGGAGATTGGATTTTTATATGTAAATAAATTTTTGGGTGCGTGTGTATCACGACCCCAAGCTAAGATGGGACACTATCTCGGTGGAGCTCTTCTAGTCACTCGGGAGAGCAATATACTGAGTGATGTCCCATGGGTTGTCGCTAGGCTACAACGAGATCAGATGGGATGGTAACACTCTCGTGCCGACTCTGTCGCTCATCTGCTGGCAGGGGCTAGGGGATGCTTAGTTACGAACGCGCTAGGTGCGGAATTGGACATCACTCATTATGAAATCGTACGCATGGTCGTTAACTATGGTGTGGCGAACGGAGCCAGGGTGTGTGTATAACCCATAGAGGACGTCATGGTGCATACGGATAAATTGGATATTGAGTTGAGACTTGGATTTTGGGACATTTTCTGAAAAAATGGCGAGAAAAGGTTTTAAAGGAAATTTTTGGGCTAAATGAGATTTTTGGTGTGCTTGGAAAATTATTCTTTTCGTGGAAAAGATAATTTTTGGGTCTTATGCATATGGCATCCCGTTCATGTATATTGTTGAAGATTTAATGTATTTTTATCTTGTGAGTTGCTTGGAATATTATTTACTTGCGGTACCGTCTTTGATACTATAGATTTTGATGCAGATGAGGAGAGGGTTGAACTTGAGGAGGCGGCTCTGCCGGAGGCCTGATTTGGAGTTTGGCTTATTTTAGTTGAAAATTATTTTCCGTCTTAAAATTATGTATTTTGGATTTGTGACATTATTGGAATTTGTAGTATTTTGATACGCTTATTTTAAGTGAGTTTGTATTTAAACAAAATTCTAGTATTTAAACAAAATTCTAGTATTTAGTTGAAAGACTTTTATTACCCGTTGCGTTAATTTTTGTTATACACGTGTTGCATGTACACACACTTGACACTTGGTCCCGTGTTGTCATCATCTCGACTACTCGATTTTCACGTATCCGTACGTGGGAGTTGGAGGCGTTACAGGTAGTATCAGAGCGGTTTAGTTCTGGGTAAAACCACATATCCCGTAAGTGCAGTACCAGAAAGTTTTAAAGTTTTGATTTGAAATGATTTGTTTGAAGTTTGCTATTTGAATTGTTTTATTTAATTTTATTTGATTTTATTTGATTTTTAATGATTTCATTGAATTTGAATTTATTTGATTTAGTTTGATTTTAATTTATTTGTTTATTTTATTGTATGCTATTTTATTTTATTATTATTTGGTTTTATTCTATATTATTAATTTTGTCTGAAGTTTAAGTGGGGTTAAAGGTTATGCTATGGTAGGAAGATAGTAAGACTGAGAAGGCCTACCGACGAACCCGAGGATGATTTGCCACGTGGTGATGGGAACTACGCCATTTTCGACCGCGACAAGGAGATTAGAATAGAGCGGTGCAAGTTGGATGAACCTATGAGTGCTTTTTAGCGCATAGAACCACGGCTTTCATTGGTGAAGAAGATCCATTTTGGGCTGGAAAGTGGATTAAAGATTTGGAGAGGACGTTTGCAGTTTGTGGATGCATTGAGGCTCAACAAGTGTTATATGCAAGTTACTTGTTGCAAGGTGATACAGCTGATTGGTGGGAGACCAAGAGGGAACTTTTAATGATGGAGTTGGGATCTTTTGCTGCTATATCCTAGCAGTGTTTCAAGAAGGAATTTAATGACCGTTTCTTTCCAGCTTATGTGAGGCTACAAAAGGCACGAGAATTTAGTAGCCTCGTCCAAGGAAATATGACTGTTGAACAATATGCCCAGAAATTTATGGAGCTCGGGCGATTTGCTACTTACCTCATTGCCACATAAGAGATGCAGGCTGAGCGTTTTCAGGAGGTGCTGCAACATGATATACGCAGACATGTAGCTTGTCATCAGATTACAAATTTTCAGAGATTAGTTGATTTGGCCACCATTGTGGCGTGTGAGATTAGTTTTGGAGTAGGCTCCCCTCCAGGTCAGAAGAGGCAGAGTTTTGCTGGTGAAGGAAGTAGTTCTGGTTCACCTCAGAAATTTGCGCAGAGGACTGGGACTCGACCACAAGTAGCCTCAGGAATGCATATGGGAGGCTGGGTACCAGTTCGCGGAGGGTGTAATAGAGCCCATGAGGGTGAGTGTCGACAGAGTGGTGGAACCCAGTGTTACTGTTGTGGCCAAGAGGGGCATTTCGCTCACGAGTGTCGTAATCAAGTTCAAGGAAGCCATGGAAGTCGTCGTGGCGGTAGGACTAATTAGAGACAAGTGATGCAAGCTCGGGTATATGCTATTACTCCTAAAGAAGTTGATGACGAGGCACCAAATACGCACGATGCTAGGGTGATTACAGGTATATATTTAATTTAATTTTTGGATTTGATGTTTGGTGTGATTTGATTTCTTTTTACTTTTTGGATTTTATTGGTAAATGTGATTGATTCAGAGAGAGTTCGTTTGTATGATTTTTATTCTTGCACTTTGTTTGATTCGGGTGCATCTTAGTGGTTCGTGTCTTCTACTTTCGCATGGATATGCAATCTGGTTACGGAGCCCTTGTCAAAATCATTGGTAGTGACTCTCCCAAATGGTGAAGTGTTGTGGTGCTCTAAAGTTGCGTTGGGCTGTCATTTAGATTTTGGTAGAAGGACACCTGATGTGGATTTGGTTGTGTTCAAATTATTGGCGTTTGATATTATACTTGGAATTGATTGGCTATATTGATATTCTGCAAGTATCAATTGTCAGAGTCGAGTAATTAGCTTTCAACTCTCGGATGGAGATTATTTGGAATCTGTGGGAAGTAAATTAAAGAAAAGGCCGGCAGTCATATTAGCAATTCAAGTGAAAAGAGATATTGCTTGTGGAGTGGATGTATTTTTGGTCCAAGTGGTGTCTACACCATCTGAGAAAAGGTCTCTAGTGGCTACCCCAGTTGTGGAAGAATTTCCTGATGTATTCATGGATGATTTGCCTGGATTACCTCCTATTTGTGAGGTGGAGTTCGCTATTGATTTGGAACCTGTAGCTGCTCTTGTGCACAAGGCTCCTTATCGTATAGCACCTACTGAGTTAAAAGAGTTGAAGGTTCAGTTGCAAGATTTGGTAGATAAAGGGTTTATTCAACCGAATACTTTGCCATGGGGAGCGCCAGTGTTGTTTATTAAAAAGAAAGATGGTACCCTTAGAATGTGTATCGACTATTGAGAACTCAATAAGGTGACCATCAAGAATAAGTACCTTCTCCCTTGGGTTGATGATTTGTTTGATCAGTTTCAAGGAGCAGCTGTTTTCTAGAAGATTGATTCGAGATCTAGATACTACCAGTTGTGGATAAGAGATAAAGATATACCCAAGACTGCCTTTAGATCCAGATATGGGCATTATTAGTTTAAGGTGATGCCTTTTGGGTTAGCTAATGCCCCTGTAACTTTTATCGATTTGATGAATCGAGTATTCTAACCCTATTTGGATTCTTTTGTTGTGGTTTTCATCAACGACATTTTAATTTATTCACAAAATTTTGAAGAACATGCTTATCATTTCCGTTTAGTACTTGGGAACTTAAGAGAACACCAGTTGTATGAGAAGTTTAGCAAGTGTGAATTTTAGTTGGAAGAAGTCAGATTTCTTAGATATGTAATTTCTCAAGATGGTGTGGCCGTTGATTCTAGCAAGGTGGAAGCTATTTTGTCGTGGTCGCATCCTTCAACAGTGCGTGAGATTCTTAGTTTCTTGGGACTGCCGGGTATTATCGAAGATTTGTGGAGGAATTTACTCGATTATCCGGACCTCTCACTGCTTTGACTAGAAAGAATATTGAGTTTGTTTGGTCAGACAAGTGTGAGAGAAGTTTCTAATAGTTGAAGAAGAGATTGATAACAGCACCTGTATTGGTACTTCCGGAACCGTACAAGTCATTCTGGAACCGCACCTGTGTTGAAGAAGTGATTGATTTTTACATTAGATTAATAATTATATAGAAAGTTTAAAATTTGAAATAGAGAAATATTTTGTATTTGAGTGATTTTTGAGAATGAACTTTTAAGGAATTTTCGTGTTAATGCCTAAAAATGGTGCAATAAGTCAGATTGGGAGAAAAAATCTTTCCCGACCTGCTAAGTCTATTCAAATCTCGATCGGTATGGTTTGAATACATCGGCGGCGGTTCGGTGTGGCTGTACAGTGACTGTACGTACATCTATGGTAGTAAGCAAGAAATAAATTCATAGAAATAAAAGGGATGGAGACATATAGGTTTACGTGATTCGGCATAATGTCTACATTCACGGGTCATTTAGAGGGAAAAATTTGCTATAATATGATTATTTTATAGTCTCTTATAATCTCTTATCCTCACTATACAATAGAGATCCGAGATTTATCTTTTGAATGTAGTCTTGTCGTTTGTGCTATGGTTGTGAGGTTGAAAAAACTCCCTTAGAAAAGTTGAAGTTTTTCTAGCCCTGAAGTCCTCTCCGAGAGCTCCTAACTGAAGTGGCCTAGTCTATCCTCGATTTTACTTGGAAGATGAGAAATGATGTGACTCACAATCAATTAGAAATCTCTCCACACAGAGCGTCAAAGCAATTGAATTTATCATACCGGGAAAACCTCCAAGCTTGGATCAGGAAAAGCTTGTTAAAAATAACTCCAAAGGTGGCAGCCCCCTCCTAAAGATATTTTCAACATTTCTTTTGATGCAGCAGTTAAAAATGCAAATTCAACAGCATCAGCAGTTTGCAGAAACTCTAAAGAAACAATCACTGAGATCTGGACAGAAAAAATTCCTTCAATCATACTAGTCTTAGCGGAAGCTTCAACAGCAAACTTGACCACAAAAATGGCAAAGCATCTAAATTTCCCTTCTTTCTCTATAGAAGGAGATCCTCAACTAGTAATCTCATCCATTGAAGGAGATCTACTGATTGGAGAATTACTACTATTACTGATGATATTGCATCTACACTGCTCTCCCACAAAGGATGGAGTTTTAAAAAAATCGATCGTTCTCAAAATCGATTTGTACACTCGGTGTCGCAATGGGCCGCAACCAACTTTGTGTTTGGTAACATTCATTTAGCTTCTTTCCCTTCTAGTTATCTGTTTATTGATAGTGACAAGGACCCACCATAATCTTTATGTTGTTTTTTATATATTAATGAAGCTTGCTCAAAAAAAAAAAAATCTTCTTTTCCTCACGACACATTGTCTACTCATCCTTTTGTCTCTTCTCTTCTATTCTTTTTTTCTTTATGAGCCCTAGCCTTGGATTGAGCTTGGAGATATTTTAATAGGTTAATAGTATTAACATATTATTAATATATATATATATTAATATATATATATATATAATATAGATATATATTAAATAAATTATAATATAATTACATAAATATTAAATAAAAAAATTTTATTATTCATAAATTCTACACACTACAAATATTATTTTTTTTTATTTTTTAAAATACCGAACTGGACCCATCTTTAAAGAGTTCGATCTAATCTAATATGAAAATTAAATTCTGGACGGGTACCGTCCACAAAAACTCTCCAGATCAGTAATACACTTTGTCAACACTCAACATTTTGGAAAATGGCGCAATTACAGACAGCTTTATGTACGCGGTTTGTCAAATCGATCTTATCCAACTTTGTTTTTACAAGTTGCCAAAACTAGTTCATCCTCCTACAATGATGTCATGGCTGGGGTCATCTTTATATATTTTGATACCGTTTAGTTATCAAGATTTTTTATTTTAAATATAAAATTTTTATTTTATAATTATAATTTTTTAAATTTTTATATAAAATATAATAAATAATTTTTTTAAATCTTAAAATAATAATAATATTAAAATATAATATTTCAATATTTAATTTTAAAATTTTTATATAAAAAATTTCACTGACCAAACAGAATGTCTTTTGAAATTTCTGTTTTTGGTTACTGGCTTTAAACAGGCAGCTCTTTGTTACCATATTGGTAGAGTCCATCGTGTATATATAGGACGAGTTAGTATATATATAATTAAGAATATAAATATCGTATAATTATTTTAAAAAATTAAAATTTATTATTAAAAAATTAATTTTTTTATATAAATTTTATAATTTATTATTATTTTTAAAATAATTACGCGACAATTACAACGTAAATTATATTTCCTGGAAACGTTTTCTACGACAAGTACCAAACGGTCCAAACGAATGTTCCATAACCTCCCAGAAAGGCAAAATGATGTCAAGGCTGGGGTCATCTTTGAGATCGGTTTTTCTGCTTTTTGTTCCATATATAAGTTAGAGCAGAGTGCTTCTACATAATTAACCACTAGGAGAAAGCTTAGGAATTTGGATTAAAGGTCGACTGGGAGTCAGCTGGACTCTTTCTTCCAACCCCACTCTCTTCTTCCTTCAATTTTCATCGTTTTATTTCTTCCTATCCCATATTCTCATAATCATGATCAACTGGCTGTGGGCTAGAGCTGTTGGTGCTACAAAGGCAAAAACCTTTTTTATTCCCCAATGCTTATTCTCAATATAATACACCCACTTGCTGTTTCTTTGCAAATTAACTCAGCTTTTATTGTTTTTTGCAGAAGATAAACGAAGCTGAAGAAGCAGTACCACCAGGAAGCTACCAAAGTGTGGGCCTGGTGATCGGCGTGACTGGAATCGTGGGCAACAGCCTCGCCGAAATCCTCCCTCTCCCTGAAACTCCGGGAGGCCCGTGGAAGGTCTATGGCGTGGCGCGTCGTCCTCGTCCCAAGTGGAATGCGAAGCATCCAGTCCATTACATCCAGTGCGACGTCTCGAACTCAGAGGAAACCGAAGCTTTCTCAATTAGCAGATGTCACCCACATCTTCTACGTCACTTGGGCTAGCCGACAAACCGAGGCCGAGAACTGCGAGGTCAACGGCGCTATGTTCCACAACGTGCTCCGTGCTCTGATTCCGAACGCTCCGAAACTCCGCCACATCTGCCTCCAGACGGGAGCTAAACACTACGTCGGACCCTTCGAGTCTTTTGGCAAGATCCAACCCCACGAGCCACCTTTCACGGAGGACTTGCCCCGACTGAACGTGCCGAATTTCTACTACACCCAGGAGGATATTTTGTTTGAAGAGGCGAAGAAGAAGCAAGGCTTGACTTGGTCCATTCACCGACCCAACGTTATATTCGGATTTTCCCCCTATAGCATGATGAACGTAATAGGCACGCTTTGTGTATATGCAGCAATATGCAAGCAGGAGGGGCTTCCTTTGAAGTTCCCTGGAAGCAAAGCGAGCTGGGAAGGGTACTCAGTGGCTTCAGATGCTGATCTTATTGCAGAGCAGCAGATATGGGCAACAGTAGAACCGAATGCAAGGAACGAAGCGTTTAACTGCAACAACGGGGACGTGTTCAAGTGGAAGCATCTTTGGAAGGTGTTGGCGGAGAGATTTGGGATTGAGAAGTATGGATTTGAGGAGGGTGAGAAAGTTAGCTTGGTGGAGATGATGAAGGACAAGGGACCAGTGTGGGAGGAGATTATGAGGAAGAATCATCTGCAACCCACGAAGTTGGAGGAGGTTGGGCTGTGGTGGTTTGCGGACTTGATGCTGTGCGTGGTGGGTGCGTTGGACAGTATGAATAAGAGCAAGGAGCAATAGGGCTGAGCACCGATTGAACCGGAGTCGGATTTGGCCTCCTCTGACTCCGACTCCGACAAAGTCGGAGGCCGAATCCGACCTCCGACTCCGACTCCGCTTACACCCTACTCCGCTCCGACTCCGACTCCGACTCCGACTTGTCGGAGCGGAGTCGGAGTTGGGCTTTTTATTGGGCCTTTTTTCTTTAACCCAATTAACATTTCAATTTTACAATTTGCAACTCTAATCGGATTTGGACTTCTATATCAATTTTTTTTTTTAAATATAATTTGAGATTTCTAATTTATCTAACCAAAATCATCACATTAGAAAATAAAACTAAATTCAAAATCTATCACTATAAAAAATAAAACTAAATTCAAATGTGCAACTAAAATTAAAAACTAAATTAAAACTAAATACATACATTAAAATTACATAACCAAAATTACAAAATGTTAATTAAAAAATACATAACCAAAATTAAAACTTAAAATTAAAAATACATAACCAAAAGTCCAAAATTACAACCTAAAATTAAAAATACATAACCAAAGGTCCAAAAAATGTAATTTTTCAACTTGTGCCTGAAAAAAAAAAAAATTAGTAAAGAAATAAGATATCATATAAATTTATAAAAATAAAGAAAGCAAAATTGAAATAAGATACCAGAAACAAGATTGTCAATCCTCTTCACGGAGTATGCTGGCCATAGAATTGGCTAATTCTGCATTAAGATGTTAAAGTATAGGAAATTAGTATTACAAAATGTTAAAATCAACTCATATAACAACTTAAAAAAAATCTCTAAATACATTACCTGAGTCTAGCTTATAACTCTCTGCATCATCAATGGCTTCAGAATAATTTTGACTCAAGCATATGGGAGTAGACTTCAACCAATTTTGCGAGCACACGAGAGCTTCTACAGTTCTAGGAGCCAAAGAGCTCCTAAAAGGATCCAGGACACGGCCTCCTGTGCTAAATGCTGACTTAGATGCAACGGTGGTGATAGGAATGACCAAGATATCTCTTGCCATTAGAGCAAGAACTGGATACTTGGTAGAGTTGACTTTCCACCAAATTAAAATATCGAAACTCCCCGTAGGAATCTCAATATTCTCCAATAAATACCGCTCTAACTCTGACTTACAATCCATCAAAGATGCTGTATGCTCTTTATGGAACTCCCTCAAAAAATCCAAGGGATCATAGTTTGTAACTGTACTACTACTCCCCATTGATACACTAGCTTCACCGCTTTGAGTTTTGTTAGCACCAGTTACGCACCCACCACCAAACTCTACATATGCCTCATACAAATATTCCATATCCCTCTTGAGGAGTGTAACAAATTCCTCACCCTTCGCCTCACCCAATGTTTTCTTGAACCAATATGCTTGAGTAACCAATTTAAACCGCGGATCAAGAATAGCAGCAATAAACAACAACCGATTTATTTTTTCAAGATCACCCCAATATTTATTATACTTTGTCTTCATTCTGAAAGCCATTGAACTCAATCGTCGATTACTATTGTCACAAAAATTATTCAAGTGTTTATGAATGGCAATAAGCTCCTGGACATAATTATTTGATGTGACATATAGTGTACCAGAAATGCGCAATGTAACACCATAAAATATTTGAAGAAACTTCGAAAAGTTTCTTATGGTCTCCCAATCATCCGGCCTAGGAGCTCCTAGACCTTTTCTCCCATGTCCATCCTCAGACAAATAAACTCGTGAGTAGGGATCTTCATCAAGCAAAAGTTGGAAGGCTTTTTGATACTTCTCAGCCACGTCCAACATAAGAAAAGTCGAATTCCATCTAGTAGGCACGTCAAGAGTCAAAAAACTAGAGCATTGAACTTTTGATCTATCAACACAAGACTTGAAAGTGGCAAGTCTTTGGGGAGAAGACTTCACATACTTAATCAGATTTCGGACCCTTACAATTGAGTCATCAACATCTTTCAAACCTTCACTCACAATAAGGTTTAAGATGTGTGCCGTACACCTCATGTGAATAAACTCGTGATTTGCTATACAATCCGCACTTCCTATTTCCCTTGTTCTCAACCAATCAATAGCAGAGTCGTTAGAGGTAGCATTATCCACTGTAATTGTGAGGATTTTGTCAATGCCCCAATCAAGCATACACTCCTCCAACTCCCTCCCAATCGTTGCCCCCTTATGGTCGCTAATCCGAACAAATGAAATGATCCGCTTATGCAACTTCCAATTATTATCAATGAAGTGAGCGGTCACACACATGTAATTAATATTTTGGATAGAAGTCCAAGTGTCGGTGGTTAGGCATACTCTTTGTTTGGTGGTAAAAAACATTTTCTTCAAGCTATCATTCTCTCTCAAGAATACCCTCATACAGTCACGCATTACGGTAAATCGAGAAGGAATAGGAAACCTTGGATCAAGGGCTTTAACAAATTTCCGAAACCCTTCTCCCTCAACACATCTAAATGGTAGCTCATCCACTATCACCATCCTAGCAAGGGCAGCTCGTATTTTTTTCTCATTATATTTGGCCATCCCTAAGGTCTTCTCCCCTTCCCCTCCTTCACTTCTTGCTTCCAGGACCAAGAATGTTTGACTCTTATCCAATTTACTCTTACGGTTTTTGGGGCAAAGTTGGATGTGTGTTTTCATGGCTGAAGTGCCTTGCCTTTTGGGATGGCATTTCCATTGCCTATGACAATGATTACAAGTAGCTATAGGCTCTTCGGGATCACAATCGGGCACTCTTGTGAAGTGGGACCATACCTCAGACCTATTCTTAATATTTCTACTACCAGGTGGAGGGCGAGGGGTAGAATGAAAGGCACTAGGAGTACCTACTGAAGAGCCTATTGGTCCGCTAGACTCATCAACTATTGGAATGAGAATATCAATCGATTGTTCTGGGGCTGGAATGCCAGGACAAGATGCACCTGTGGATGTAGGAGTGTTTGTGCCTTCCATATCCATTATTTAATAACTAGAACTGTAGAGCACAACAAATAAGATAAACATAAAGAAAATAAATTCATGAACTAATGTAAAGATTACTCAAGTAACTTATATGATATACATATATACTTATATAGTAGTAATGAGAAAAAATGTCCTATGAATCTATAAATGTGGTTGCATCGCTCGACCCTCGCTCGACACTTCGCTCGAGCGAATTCAGGCAGAGTAATTCGCTCGACCCTCGCTCGACACTTCGCTCGAGCGAATTCAGGCAGAGTGTGTCGCTCGACCCTCGCTCGACACTGAGCTCGAGCGAATTCAGGCAGAGTGTGCCGCTCGACCCTCGCTCGACACTGAGCTCGAGCGAATTCAGGCAGAGTGTGCCGCTCGACCCTCGCTCGAGCGAATTCAGGCAGAGTGTGCCGCTCGACCCTCACTCGACACTGAGCTCGAGCGAACTCAGTGCTTACTGGGTTAAAAGCTTCTGCGAATCTGCTTAGTGCTTACTAGAGGAATGGGAAAAAACAAGTAATAGCATTTCAGATCATCAAGGGCTACTGAAGGAGATTGATCCTAACAACATTTAGTGTATTTCATAGTAGATCCTAACAACAAATTCCATACTTCAATAAATTCTAAACCATTTGTACACTTAAACCCATGACCCCCATCCATCTCTCATGAAGAAAACCCATGGCCTTTCATAAATAGCACACAATAATCCTAAAATCCACAACTATCCAATGATTCCAGCACACAAACAAACCTAATATCCACAACTATCAAGAAAATGAACAAAAATAATGCAAAAATAGTTAAGATATACAAATTATAGAGAGAGAAAGAGAGAGAGAGGCACCTCGGTTTTGCAAAGAATGGGCTTTCAGAGGAGTGACGGAGGTCGGAGGGGCGACGGCACGGCACGGCACGGCACGGGTTCAGATGAGAAGTGAGGCACTGAGGAGTGAGGAAGAAAATGATTCAGAGTCTCAGACTTTCAGTGAAGCTGTGAAGGCACTAAACACTGAAGGGGGAGGGGAGGGAATCCAGGGGGGCGGCCCGGGGGGGGGGGGGGGAAATGAAAAGTGGAAAACCCTAATGGATTAGGCTGAAACGGCGCCGTTTCAGCCTAACCCATTAGGGTTTTCCACTTTTCACTTTTAAAAAATTGGGAAAAAAAAAGTTAAAATACAAATTAATAATTTAGTAAAAATAAATTAATAAGTTAGTAAAAATATATTTAAGTTAGTAAAAATGTATACTAATAAATATATTATATATTAGTAATATACTAATACTAATACTATTAGTCTATTAATATATAGTAAATTAGTAATATTTATTAACTTATTTACTATGGTCTAATAACTAGATAGTCTAGATGTAATAATTAGTAACTAATAATATCCCTTTCAAAAAAAAGTAACTAATAATATCTAATAACACTAGTTACACTAGTACTGATAGATAATAACTTAAAGATACTAATTTAATATACATATAACTAATAGTATACTAATAAATATATTATATATTAGTAATGCACTAATACTAATACTATTGGTCTATTAATATATAGTAAATTAGTAATATTTATTAACTTATTTACTATAGTCTAATAACTAGATAGTCTAGATGTAATAACTACTAACTAGTAACTAATAATATGTCCATAACACTAGTTATACTAGTACTAATAGATAATAACTTAAAGATATATATTTAATATATATGTAACTCAATAGTATACTATTGAATTATATTAGTAATTTACTATATATTAATAGTCTAATACTATTAGTCTATTAGTAAGTTCGTATATGGACTATGGTATAATAGTAAATTAGTATATGGTATAATAGTAAATTAGTAATATTTATTAACTTATTTACTATAGTGAATGGTCTATAACAAATATGTAATAACTAGATGTAATAACTAGTAACTAATTATATGTAATAACACTAGTTACACTAGTACTAATAGATAATAACTTAGAAGATATTAATTTAATATATATTAACTAATAGTATACTATTATATATATATTATATTAGTAATAAACTACTACTAATACTATTAGTCTTTAATATATAGTAATATTTATTAACTTATTTACTATAGTCTAATAACTTATAACTAGATAGTCTAGATGTAATAATTAGTAACTAATAATATGTGATAACACTACACTAGTACTAAATTACTAATAGATAATAACTTAAAGATATTAATTTAATATATACAACTAATAGTATACTATTATATATATTAGTAATTTACTATATACTAATAGTCTAATACTATTAGTCTATTAGTATATAGTAAATTAATAATATTTATTAACTTATTTACTATAAGTTTATAACTAATAACTAGTGTTAATTGCTAGTATATTATTGGATTTAACTAATGATGTTAATATATTTATATTTATATGATTACTATATAGAAAAACACATATTTTTTACAAAACATGTACACTAGCGGAGTCGGAGTCGGAGTCGGAATAGGGAGTCGGAGTCGGAGGGGCGGAGTCGGAGTTGGAGCAGAGTCGGAGTCGGATCCGGCTGGACTACGACTCCGACTCCGACTCCGACTTTTCTCGAGAAAAAACTCCGACTCCGACTCCGACTTGTCGGAGCCGGAGCGGAGTCGGGGTCGGAGTCGGATTTTCAGATTTTTGCTCAGCCCTAAGGAGCATCGGTTCTTGGGGTTCGGGAACTCCAAGACTTCTCTAATCACTCGGGTTGATAAGATGAAAGTCCACAATATTGTACCTTGAAGGTTGTGACTTGTGAATGTCTTTGGACACGACGTTAGTCCTTTTTTTTTATGTTTTTTTTTTCTTTCTTTTTGGGTGAGCACTTCTAAGCATAAAAGATCGTTTTGGTTTTAAAATAGGTAAGAGAGTGTTGTGGTTGTACGTTGGGTTTATAGATAAGAACATTCAAAGGAAGTTTATGTTTGGTTTGGCATGTGATAAGTATTTTCGAGGGGAGAAAAATGCAAGTTAACTCGGTTTGGACTTTGGAGTTGGAATAGAACTAGTATAGAAGTTTTTAGAACAAGGGCGAATTGGGGGAGAATTCAATAAAAAATACATCATTTTTATATTCTATCTAAAAATCCATAAAAAGAGTCTTTGGGAATAAGAACTAGCTTGTTTATCGCCTTTTTGGCCCCTGCCAACTACACGCGTTGCACTATTAAATTGCTGATTTACAAGGAGCAAAAAGTGATGAAAAACAGTGAGGGAGTGTGCCTCGTGCCATCCAAAGTGGCAAGTGGGCCTGCAGCGCCATCCATTGCCGAGGCTCCGACTGCCACATGCGCAGCTACATCAGATGTTTAGACTTCAAATCTTTTAGATATGACCATCTACACTATGATACTCTATAAGATAAAGATAAGAGTATGTAATATATGAGATCTCATATTATTTAAAAATAAGAAATTATTACTCTTTATAATATTCCAATAAGATTCTAATTATATTATTAGCTAATCATTTTAGAGTATGGGTCATGTGATTTGGACATTCCATTAAGCCGTTACAAATGGGATTAGAGCCTATTCCAACAAGAAATATGAGGCTTGAGACGTGTTACCTACAACAAACAGGCCCGATGAGGATGTTGGGAATTTAAGGGAGTAGATTTTGAAAGCCCATATGATAAAGATAAGAGTATGTTGTATATAAGATACCATATTGTTTGGAAATGAGAAGTTTTTACTCTTTATAATATTCCAATGAAACTCGAATTGTATTATTGACTAATCTTTTTAGAGTATAGATAATGTGGTTTAAGCATTCTATTAAAGCATTACATATACCCCTCCTTAATAGGCGTGTGAGCGCCATAGGTCGGTACAAATCTACATACTCCACAAACCCTTGCAAAGATGTGATCAAATTGTTTTTCCATTCCCACCTATCTTACAATTTTACCTAAAATCCAAAGTTGACGCACTATGTTATCCAAGTCTATGGAATAAAAGACAAAAGCCATCTTCAAGTACAATAATTGATCAACAATTGGTGCAATGCTATCAACGACAATCTCTCACGGCTATATTAGAAATCTTAGGTTGGGCTTTTTGAAGACTGCCTACAAAAACCACCTTCACAGTTGATTTTCAGTTGAATTATATTGCAATCTATCACTAATATTTTATAAAATAATATTAGATATAATTTTAGAGTGTGCAAGGTCATACACTTTTCAAGAAAGAATGTAGTCCACTATTAAAAATATTTTTTTATGTGGCTTACACATTTACCTAGTTTTTTAAAGAAGGTGAAATGTACTAGTCAATCCCCTATTTTTAGGGCTGTTCATCAGGATTCTGACTAGAGAACCTGGACTGGAACCTGAATTCCAAACTTGGATCGTGTTAGTCGAGTCTGACCCGGGTCGGAACCCGGATGAATCCGGGTTTTGAAAATCTTGATTCCGGATTTGAACCTTTTTTTATTTTATTTTTTAAGTTGGATTTAGAAGTCGCATTTCGAATTTCTTATTCTTTTACGAATGAGATGGGCAAAGCCACAACTCAATCTGGAAAGATGACCCATGGTTAAGAGAATTGGCCCAATTCAATTGGGTAAAGCTTCCCCTTGCTGAAGGGAAACTATTCAATACATTAGAAATTGTCACAAAAATTGTAATTTATTAGAACAATCTCTTGTTCAAATCAAGTTGGTTTAGCTACCTTTCCAGTTTCTGTATATTATTATGTATGATGTTGAAAATGCCTCCAAGTCCTCGTCCCTTGGCAAGCTGCTCCAGTTCCTCGAGTTTACTCCAAGTCCTCATCTCTTTGCCTCATTGCCTGAGTAAAAGATGAATAAAGGGGATCGTGAATAATTAGATGGCCCTAAGATATTTATATCATCTTCATGAGAATCACAATAGATGATGAGAATCACAAAACCCTAAAAAACTTGAATGTATCTTCAGGTCAGTGCCTTCTTAATGATTCATGAGGATGAGAATACGCTTTACCAACAAATGATGAGAATCAATAAACCCTAAAAAACTTGAGCCTAAAAATGAAATAATTCACTCATTCATCATTAAACAAACAAACTCATAGACCCATATTCCAAGCACACAAATGGATTCTCATTTTTTTTCTCCAAATACGCCCACAAACAAATATTTTGTAGAGTCTTCATTCAACTAAATATCCCTAGACAGCCAGCCACTTCTCTTACCGAAATTAATAAACAAGAACATAAAACAGAGTTTAGATATCCCACCTTTCTCTTAACATATGCTAGCCCAGATCTGACCCACAAAATATTTCTCAAAATTTTTTTCATTGAAACATTCTCATCAAAACAGATCCAAATCAACAAAGTAATTAAAGGAAAAAAAAAAACCCTAAAAAAACTGCATTTTCTGGGTCGTTTTCATTTTTTTTCCCCTTTTCATTTTCTGTACCACACTCTATTTTGGGTTGCTTTCCTTTCATTTTCCACACAAAATGTTATAAAGATATTTTCGTTGGTTTTTCATTTTCTAGCTAACTCTGATATTGTCTTCCATTCATTTCCTTTTATTGCTAACTATTTTTATCTGGGTTTGCCTTTTCCCTACCTATTTATTGCTACCCATTCGACAAGTTCACCAAATTACCATATCTACCCAAATTTACATTCATTGTTTACAGATCAGGAGAGAGACTTACCGAAAGGTCGCCAGCGAGACAGACACGACAGTGAAAGAGAGATAGCAGCCAAAGCTTAAAATTCAAGAGATACATGGCAGCTAGGGTTTCACGATTTCAAGTGAGAGAGAGGTTTGAGCAGATAGTGCTATGGTTCTCCTCTCTTATGTCCTTCACGAAATAATTGAAGAGAAATTTGAAGAGCAACTTGAAGAGAAACTCGAAGAGGGGAGAGAGAGAGAGGGGGGGGGGATGGCGTAAAGTAGGAAACCCTACTTCAGGAATGAAAAATTGAAAAGATTTGAAGCCATACTTCCTCGCATTATTTTGATGAATTTACCGTAGAAATGAATAGTACCTCACTAAGTAAATTCTCAGAAAATATTGGAGGGTCACAATAGACACGCTTAAAATTTTCAATCTCCTAGACAAAACCTCCTTAGATTGTATGTATCCACACTACCACACCAAATCTCTACCCCACAAAAAGAACTTAGTGGTTTTGATACCAATTGTTGAAAATTTAGACCTCCCAAAATTCACCTCGCTAGGATCTACCATTTGTAGGAATAATAAGAAAAATAGAGAAATAATAACAGTACAAAAATATATACGTGAAAACTCCTAAACAGGAGAAAAACCATTGACTCGGAGAAGAAAATCCACTATATGAGAAATTATTATAATCACACAATTTTTTTCCTCACCCCAAATACACCCACAAATCTTGCTACTAGCAAAACTTTAACTGTAAAAAAGGATCAACAGAGGAATTTAACTAAAGTCAAAAGCTACTAAATAAGCTTTCAACTGGTGTACATAAACTAAGATGTTAAGCCTCTTATTTATAAGCCTAAGCCTATGACCTTTATTATCTTCCCACAGGTGTGAGACTAAAGAAGGAGTAAAAAATCAACAATAACTAATGCAAAGATTTAGAAGCTACAAAATCCAACATGTTGAACACATGGAAAAACGAAGATGCTCACAGATTATAAGCTAGACATGATGCTTGGCATGCGGATGATATATTCTATCCATTTGGTGGGAATCTTTCCAACATGTAATCCAACAGGTTGTATGGATGGCAATGAAGTTTGTTTGTTATTAATAAAAGAAAACTACCATGAATTGCAATGATGAAGCCGGTTAAGGTAATAATAAACCAAAAAGGCATTGCTTAATTTTATTCACTAAAAATGGAGGTGTCAAATTCAAATTGCTGGCCACAATCTTGAATTAAAAGGGTGCTTAATTAGCTAATCACCTCCATGGATCGTCGCTCTTGTTTGTACATTATATAAATTGTCAAAATTTAATGATTTAGGGTATATATAAATTTCATAATGCTGGTCTAGGATGACGTGGCTTAATTTAGATCATTAAAAAGATTTAAATGATGTGGAAGAATATACATCCCTAGTAAGAAGTACAGAGAAAAAAAAATCATTAAAAGAAAGTAAAAAAATCTTATGACAAAGTACCAGCTCAAGTCAGATGCATATTTGTTTTAAAATGAAGGCTGGTAAGATAATTAATTAATTAATTAATCAAGTAGATTACTAATGCATAAAACAAAAGTAGTTGATCTACAAATTAATGCATCACATGATTTGCAAATGATGCCACTTCATGTTCAATCCAAATGTCCAAATGTGTTAAATCTTTATTGCAATCAACATTTTTTTTAGTGTTAAATACTACTAAAGATTTATACTATAAAATTTTAAAGATCTTATCGTTTATATATAGTGTACAAATGAGTTTTTTATTTTCTTTTTCTTTTTTTAAAATATTTTTTAAACATCCTTAACAATTAAGAAAAAAATAAAAAAAATTATAAATTTACTAATAGTCATTTTCTTAATTATTAAATACAAATAAATAAAAATATATGGATGATAATATTTGATGGGTATATTTAGCAGTCATAGTGTCGTTTTCCTTTCATTTTTTGTTTTCTCTCTCTAATTTAGATCTTAAAAGTTAAAAGAAAGAAATGTATGAATCTCTATCGAGGCATTTAAATTTGTGCATAATATAACATGAGAGCATTCCCAGGGATCTATATTTTTCATCTTAAGAATTTTGGATCGACACTGACCCCCACCTTTAGGTGTTAGTTACCATTGATTCACCTTAATTCGAACTTAATAGTTTTGTTTTTATTTTTCTAAGTAAGCTTGATATATTTTAATTAACAGATAAAAAATACATGAATAAGGGATAAGAGATCCCGACAAACATTCTTTCCTTTCACAACTAGTGTTGCACTAGAGAAAAATAAAAAAAGAAACAGATATTGAGAAAAAATAAATGTTCCATACCCTGTCAAGGGGGAGCTGCACAAAGTAACGGTATTTGTACAATCCAACAAAGGAATTGTAATCCCATGATTGGAGGTCATGATGATTTATGTGGCTACATTTTGTTCTAAAATGGCTGTTGGGGAGATCCACTTCTTCGTCTTCATGATCTTGTGGCAAGGTAGGACAACTAATAAAAAGGCCAGAAAAAATTCCTAACTCCATCGTATTGTATGTCGTCGCAAAACTTTAGACTCTCCCAAAAGAATACATGTGGCTCTCATGCTGGGGGCAAAGGTAAAAAAGGTGAAGCTCGTAAATTGTGGAAGAAAGAGATTGCCAATAGACCAAAGAAGAGGTGGTGATCAACAGGCACCAATGGTTTGAATTTTTTTACTTGGTTATAAGTTTATTGTAGCAACTAGATTAACAAAAATGAGTAATATAGAAGTACAAATGGACAGATTATAGTTTTAGCTAACTCTTGGAGACACCAGAATCTATGTCAGTGCATAGGACCCATGCACCTACCTCGGTGCGGCAACAATGGTTAGATTTGGAAGATCTGAGAATGGGAAATTTTCTAATCAAGCATGTGTGGCATAATGGGCTCCCAAAAAGGGAGGCACTTGTGCCCCATGCATTGCTTTCATGACACACATACATTGCTACTTCTATCAGAAGGATTGACAGTTTGGGAACCTTCTCATATGATGCGTGTGTTCGAAAGTTGCAATAAATTAAACTACAGATTGGTCTTTGAAGGCGTTGGAGGAAGTGACAACAAAAGCAACTAAAAATTTAGAAATAGCTCTACGAATAGAGTAGGTAGATAGGGAAAGAGGTGGAGAAGGCGGAAGTCGAAGCCTCCCCCTCCTCTCGGGCGAAAAATCCAGCATTGGAATTTTTGGGGACTGGGGTATTTGCTTTGAGAAAAAACAGGAGAGTGAGAGGGGTAAAAGACATGAATATTTAGCCGGTACCTTATACTTTTGAAACTTCTAGTTTTTTATACCAAGTTCTAAAAGCCTAGGCCAATAGAAAAGCTAGCCTACATTTAGCCATTTAGTTTAGATTATAATATTTATCAATTTTAACTCTAAAAGTTATATGGAGGCCATTCACTAAGGTTGTAAATGAGTTGAGTTTAAATGAGTAATGGGTAGTCAAGCCTTGTTTATTTATTTTGTATTCGAACACAAGTCGAGCTTGAGTTTTTCATCTATCTAGTGCTGTATTTTATGTTTACAAGCAACCTGTTTAAAATAATTCCATTATAAATATAAGGCAATAACTATAAAGTTATTCGAATCGAGCCAAGTTTTATACGAGTTATATGGTTTAATAATTTATTATAATTTTATATTCATAAATGTCTCATTAAATAAATTAACTGAGTCGAATTTGAGTTGGACTGAATCGATCTCAAGCTAGTTGTCGAGTGGTCTTGTTTACCTAACATTCCCACATGCTCCCTTTATGATTTTTGTGAAAATAAAAATAAAGCAAATGATTTTTATGGGATGTCAATTAAAATAGTGAGTACATTGTAAAATATGATATATTAAGGGCGTGCTTGGATGGTTAAAGTATTTTCAAATTTTGTGAATAATTATAAAATAATTTGAGTAAAAATGTTTTAATGAGCCTTGGAAAAAGAGAGAAAATGTTCAAATACAATATTTTTTAAAATAAATTTTGTATTAGAGTTTGTAAAAGTAAAAAGATAAAGTTAAAAAGTAAATTGAATATAATTTTATAATATATATTTTTTAAAATTGATAAAAGTTGTATTGATTTTCACATTTGATTAATAATTATATAAAAAGTTTGAAATTTGAAATAGAGAAATATTTTGTGTTTGAGTGATGTTTGAAAATCAAGTTTTAAGGAATTTTAGTGTTAAAGCCTAAAAATGACGCAACAAGTCGAAATGCGAGAAAAAGTCATTTTCGGACCGCGAAGTCTATTCGAGCCTTGATCGGTCACTGGTGTGGTTGTACAGTGACCGTACATATATCCATTGTAGTAAGCTAGAAATAAATGCAGAGAAATAAAAGGGATGGAGACAGACGTGTTTACGTGGTTTATGCTGGCTTGCTATAATATGATTGTTTTACAGTCTCTTATAATCTCTTATCCTCACTGTATAATAAAGATCCGAGATTTGTCTCTTGAAGGTGGCCTTGTCGTTGGTGCTATGGTTGTGAGGTTGAGAAAGCTTCCTCAAGAAAGTTGAAGTTTTTCTAGCGCCGAAGTCCTCTCCTAGAGCCCTTGGCTGAAGTGGCCTAGTCTCTCCCTTTATCCTTTGCCTCTTGTCTTCCTTGCGTCACATCTATTTTCCTTTATATCACATATCATCTTTTTCCTCTTGACACATTTTCTTCTCTCATCCTTTTGTCTTTTTTATTCTTTTTTTTTCTTTATGAGTCCCCCTACCTTGGATTGGGCTTGGATATCCATTATGGGTTTGAGATATTTTATCCCTTATATTTGAAAATGTTTGGCTTTACCCAAATATGCCTCTAATAATTTGATATTATGCTTCCAAGTAAAATTTTAGTAAGATGGTTTATTTCCATGTTAATTGGATGTATGCAGATATTTAGCAAGTATCAATTATAGAAAGATGTATGTTTCTTTTGTAGAACAAAATTAAGGAAAACCAGTGCTCTTATGGATTTTCATGAGAATCTTTCCATTGAACTTAATCTATAATGTGTAGGGAGTGTTTTAGCGTGCTTCTAAAAATCAGCTAATTAGTAAGTAAATGATCAAAATATTCCATACTTTTACACTGAAATGATAATGTCAATTTTGAGGAAAATTAAGAAAATGGGACAGCAAAATTCTAATTAAATTTTAGCTAATATAATGTGAAATTATCATTTATTTTAAAACGATAAAAAAAATATAAATTTAATTATTTATATAATTTCATATGATGAGCTTCCACACATCAAGTTGTTAGAGCATTGGCATTGGATTGGCTGTCCTAATATTCAAAATTTGAAGAATATGTAACTTTTTATTTTTTAACTAATCACTTAATTCTTAAAATCTACATTAGATTAGCCATCACATTCTTTATAATAATAAAATATTATTATTTTATAATTTTTATTTTATAATTACTTTTTTATTTTATTTTTCTAATGTGATATAACCTACAATAATCACATTCCTTTTCATATTCATAATCTAACAATCTATAATATAATAATCTTATATGTATATAGATGACAAAATCTCATATGTAAATAAAAATTCCATATGTACAATCCATAATAATCCCATATTTATAATATAATAAACTCAAAATATAATAAAATAACATATGAGAAAATCACAACCCAACAACATATAATAAAATAACAACCCAACATTTACATGTACAACTTAATGCTGTTCAAAATAACAACCCAACTTGTGTGCATCGGCAACATCAGATTTTTGACAATATTCTAACTCCAACAATCACTTGTGTGCATCTGCATCCATAATAACAGCCTAACAGCCCTACAAAATAACAGCATCTCTAACATAAAGTCTATCCAACAACCATACATAACAGTCCAACAAAAAGCCACAAAATAGTTAGCAATAGTTGCTGCCCAGCCACATTTATTTAACACCACATGTGGCTGCCTAGCTACTAAAACCAATTATGTTTCTATTAACAAAATAATATTAAGTAGATAATTACTGGTTGAAACAAAGATGGCTACACACCTTCAAAATCAAAAGATGGAGATGGAGGTGGAGATGTAGATGAAAATCGCTTCCACGATTCCTTGAAAATCTCTTTTTGAATATTCAAGAAATACTCTTGCTGCATTGTATTCATCCCAGCAAGATCTAATTTCATTAACTTCATATCGATCTTCATTTTTAACATATCATTCTTCCTCTTTTTCTCCACCAGTAAATCGTGTGCCACAGAATTACTCTTGCTAATCTCTTGTTTTCTCTCAGAAATGTATATGGCTCTGTCATTTCTCATGCCATTTAAGGCCTCGGCAAATTCAGTATCATAAGTTTCTCCTGCCTTTCTCTTTCTCTCACTCTCTTTCGCAACCTTCTTGCCTGGAGGTCTCTTAAAAATGACCTCTACGTTGTCATCTAAAGTGTCGTCTCCTAGTGGAGTCGAGTCCGCAATAGTAGCGCGTTTTCCATGTGGTTTCCTTCTCATTGACAATATGGAAACATGCTGCTGCCATTTTGGTTGGTGTCTTAATAGACACCAACAATGTTCCATGTTGTATGTGGCCTTCTTAGTCTCTCTATACATGATTTTGACTCTTTTAATCTAAATATGCGAATGTAGTGAGAATGTGATTGTTGAACCTAAGATTTCAAGTTTTGTGTAATTATATATTTACACATGGATTTTGATGATAACAAATGAATTCAAAGAATAAAGAAATCTCAAGCTCAAGTTGTCTACACAATGGAGTCAAGCACATCAAGGAAACAAGCATGAGCAAGAAGGGAACAAGTTCACATTAAAATTATAGAGTAATGTTGTAAATCTCTTCAAAATTCGAAATTAGGATTAATGCTCAAAATTAATATTTTATCATAAAGCATTAAAATACATTTTCCACATGTGCATGAATATTTTTGAAAATTAAATTTGAAAATTTTGAAAGATAATTGATTGTCATCTTTTGCATGTGCATGCCTTGATTAAAAGGTTGAACTTTGAAAATATTAAAGATGATTGATTGTCATCTTTCACATGTGCATGTTTTATTTGAATATTTTCAAAAGTGATTGATGCTTTTTTAGACTTATACAAAAGGTAGATGATTTTGTTTGAAAAATTTGAAAAGTAAAGTGTGCTCATTTTGTCATATACAAAAAGTAAAAGATTAAGTTTGAATTTTTTGAAAAGGAAAGTGTGCTCATTTTGTCATATGCCAAAAGTAAAAGATTAGGTTTGATTTTTTTGAAAAAGTGAATGATGTTGTCTTTGACAATTGAAAAAGAAGAATCTTTTATTTGAATTTTTTGAAAAAGTGAATGATGTTGTCTTTGACATTTGAATCTTTTTAAATTTGAATATGAAGTCTCATATGCCTATAAATAGATCATTTGAGAGTTTCACATTTACAACACCAAGAGCATACAACATTCATTCAAAACTTTCATTCTCTCTTCTCTAAGCATTGAGCCTTAATCCTTGTTCATTTTGAAAGATATAGTTTGCGTTGTATTGTTCTTATTTCACTCATTGAGGAGTGTTTTCTGATAACCTACCCACTATCAGCTCTTGTATCAGAAAAAGTGTGTGTATAACCCTTGTGTGTGTAGAAAGTATTCTACACGAGGAATAGTTGAATCACCACGTGTAAGGTGATTGCAAGTGTAGAGGGTATTCTACACGGATCCTTTGTAGCGGTGTTGTTCAAAGGTGTAATAGGTTTCTATCTCCACCTGAAGGAGGTTGAATAGTGAATTTGGGAATCCTCAAGGGGTAGCTTGAGGCGAGGACGTAGGCAGTGGGGCCGAACCTCGTTAACATACTGAGTTTGCTTCTCTCTTACCCTTACTCTTTATATTTATTGTTATTTCATATTTTATTTATATTTTATATTATATATTTGATTTATAATTGTTATTTTTTTTAATACAAATCAATTCACCCCCCCTCTTGTGTTAGTTATCTGGGCAACAGTGATAATAGAATTTCAGTAAAAAAATTCAAAACCAAATTTAGTTAGAAACTCATACCTTGTACTGCTCTGTTGCACCACTTGGATGCAATGCTTCTACTTGGGCCACAGCAGCACAAAACTTATTTGTGCATTTTTGGATCACTGGCCATCGATTTGTCAATGACCCTCCAGAACGATTTGCCATGCTAGGTTTTTTATACTCATTATAATAATCACTAATTTTCTCCCACATTTGTGAATATTTTTTATCTAATCCCCGGATAGCATCCACGCTAATATTGAGCCAAGCTGACACGAGGAGATTGTCCTCCTCTACGATGAAAGACACACCTCGTTGTGTTTTCTTACTATGTGTCCTATTTTCACCTGCCAATTGTGTTGCTTGGAGTCTAACATTATCATGGCTGCTAGTCATTAGGGTAATAGAGATTCCTTGTTCACTACTTTGCAATAGAGTCGTAAAAAAAGGATCTTCATCAAATGTGATGTCTATCCTTGATTCAAATATTCATGTACAAAATCAGGACTAGACTCATAACTCCAATAACAGCTTAGTACATAAAGTGTTGTCCAAAGTTTAATACAAAATAACATACAACAGCCATGCATGAATTATACTTTAAATATTCATATGTGAACTAATAATAAGGAAGAAACCATAACATACAAATAGTTCAATTCGTACAAATAGGAAGAAACCAAAGTTTGGATGAACTAATAACATACAAACAGTTCATTCTAATATCTATTCTACCATAACATTTGCAATTATACCTTAAAGAAACCATGCATAGTTAATTTCAACTCAGTACATAATTGTATGATCTGTGATAGACAACTGTGTAATGCTTAGTACATAATTGAAATCACATAGACAACTGTGCAATGTTCAGCTCAGTACATAGTTGTATCATTTTGGTTCAACTCTGTGTTAATTAAAGTTCAACATTAATTAACCTAAATTTTGATTTTGGTTTAAAGTTCAAGATTAATTGGATAGTCTATTTTCTGCGCCTAAGATTCTGGTGAAATGTATTGATAAATGATCATCTTAGATTGAAAAGACCAAAACTGCTCATGCAACCTGAGCGATATGAACAATATAGACCCTTGAGAAAAAACTTGCATTTGAAAACTAGCTTGCAAGAACAGGGTGCTTGGAAGGCTATACACACACACACACACAATTAAGTTTACATTGAAACCATGTAAGACATAGTTAACCTTGCACTCAAGCTATGTTGGGCACCCAGAACCCAATTTAGGGCAGCTGGTGGAGACATCATAAGTAGAAGAGTGGCAAAGTGGGTTTTGAAATATGAAAATTATGAGATGATTATAAATTATGATTTATACCTATGCCATATAATTGCAAATGGAAGTATTGAAAAGTAAAAGGGTCTCATTGCAGCAATGGAAGTATACGGGTGATAAGTGTTGGAAAGCATATGAAGGACGAGCTACAAGGGAATGCATATGGTCCACTTTGGGAGAGAGCATTGCTTCCAAACTAATTAAATTCTGAAAAGAATATTATGATATTCTATTATGTGCAATGGAACTACATGCATGAGAGTGAAGCTGCCATGCTTAAGGTCAGGCCTTAGGTAATTAGTCCATCTTAGCTTGCATCGTTTCCCTTTTTAATTTTAAGTCCTGTCAAACCTCCTTACATACAGTATAAAAACAATCGGTCATAACTTGTCCATTTACAAATCATGTACATCTGATCCAACCCTATAATATTGAACTAACCTGCTTTTTTAGGAAAATAATACACATGATGTTCCCAAATACAAGACAAAGTTACAGGAGAAAACAAAACAGGATTAGGAATCAAATCCCTATTACAGTTTCTCTTTTTTTTTTTTTAGTTGCCTGAACATTTAAAAGTACGTTATACTAAATAAGAAGACTGCAGGAGAAATCAAAGAGGGTAATGGTACTAGATTACAAAGATCAAGCCAAGTCATGGTAATAATGTATTACAGAACATATGTAAGGTTTAAATTCAAAGAGGATGAATTTATGAAATTACAAGTTTGATTTTGGAACACAAGATTGCATTATTTACTTAATCAGAATGTAAATGAAAATTTGCTTTGACAAGAATGGGCAAAATGTGCCCTTCCACAAGACGGAAGAAAGAAAAAACCGATTTCTTAAAATCAGAGCAAAATGTCACCAAAAAAATCCCAACAACATCAATAAAATCAAACCCAAACAACAAATCAAGAGCAGGAATCAAGGCTAGGGTTTCGGATTTTACTGTGTTGTTGGGCATCAGTGTTGGAGTGAAGTCGTGGCGATGCTGTGCTCGAGAGAAGGAAGTGAAAGATGAAAGAAAAGAGCTGCGGGAGAGAAAGAAGGGAGAGACACGGGAGAGGGAAGAAGAAGAGAAAGAAGAAAAAAAAATGGAAGAAGAAAAGAATGGTTGTGATACGCGGGAGAGAAGAGAAAGGAAGAGAACCGCAGGAGAGAGGAGCTGAAATTAATAAACAATATATTTGGACATGCTATAGGACTTTTCAACTTTGAAAAATAAGAAGAAAATATTGTAGCTCATAATTTATATGAAATGAGTTTGACTAATCCGATGTAGGGTTTCTATTAATAAAATCAGTCAAATTTAAAAATAAAAAGTAATTCGAACAAACTGATGCCAATGCTCTTATCGAGATAGCGAACAAGTAAAAAGTATTTTGAAAAAGGAAATTAGGAAGAAGATAAAAGGTACAAAAAACAATTTAGAAGAAGATAAGAAGTACAAAAAGCATTTATAACAATATTGATATAAGTGTGGAGAGGATAAATATAGTGTAATTATTTTAAAAAATACTAAATTTATTATTAAAATATTCGTTTTTCTTTATATAAATTTTGCATGTATTATTTTTTAAAAAAATTATACCATATTTGAGCAATTCATAATTATAAATATTATTTCTGATTTAAAAAGCTTTTGAAAGTGACTTATAGACGTGGCATTGCAACATATGACCAGATTCGTTGTTTTAAGATTGGAAACGATACCCTTATAATTTATCTACAATTTATTTATAATTTATCAATAAAATAATATTTTTTTAAATTTTAAACACATCAAATTAAAATCAAAATTAAAATAAATATTTAAAATAATATTATATTTTTAAAAAATTATAAAAGAATTGTAGATGAGTAGTTATTTTATTTTATTTTTAAGATTACGTATGATCGTTCGTTATTCTTTTAAGATTATATTTGACTTTAAACCATCAAAAGTAATAGACTTTGTCAACATTTTGGAATATCAAGCAAATACAGACAGCTTTATGAACGCGTTTGTCAAATCGATCTTATCCAACTTTGTTTTTAAAAGTTCCCAAAACTAGTTCATCCTCCTTCAATGATGTCATGGCTGGGGTCATCTTTGTAGACTTTGTCTTGGAATTTCTGTCTTTTGTTCCTGGCTTTAAACAGACAGCTCTTTGTTTAGCATCTTGGTTTCGAGTCCATATATATAAGCCGAGTAATATATAAGCCGAGTAATTATTAAAAAAAAAAAAAAAATTTATTATTAAAAAATTAATTTTTTATATAAATCTTTTATTTTATTTATACTTTTCAAAATTATTAGGCTACGATTAGAATTGACATTTGTAAACATATTTTCTGAAAACGTTTTCTATGACAAGTACCAAACGATCCAAACTGTTCCATAACCTCCCAGAAAGCCAAAATGATGTCAAGGCTGGGGTCATCTTCGAGATCGGATTTTCTGCTTTTTATTCCATATATAAGTTAGAGCAGAGTGCTCCTACATATTTAACCACTAAGAGAGAGCTTAGGAATTTGGATCGAAGGTCGGCTGGAAGTAGCAGGACTCTTTCTTCCAACCCCACTCTCTTCTTCCTTCAATTTTCATCCTTTTGTTTCTTCCTCTCCCACATTCTCATAATCATGATCAACTGGCTGTGGGCTAGAGCTGTTGGTGCTACAAAGGCAAAAACTTTTTTTATTCCCCAATGCTTATTCTCAATAAAATACACCCACTTGCTGTTTCTTTGCAAATTAACTCAGCTTTTATTGTTTTTTGCAGAGGATAAACGAAGCCGAAGAAGCAGTACCACCAGGAAGCTACCAAAGTGTGGGCCTGGTGATCGGCGTGACTGGAATCGTGGGCAACAGCCTCGCCGAAATCCTCCCTCTCCCTGATACCCCGGGAGGCCCGTGGAAGGTCTATGGCGTGGCGCGTCGTCCTCGTCCCAAGTGGAATGCGAAGCATCCAGTCCATTACATCCAGTGCGACATCTCGAACTCAGGCGAAACCGAAGCAAAGCTTTCCCAATTAGCAGATGTCACCCACATCTTCTATGTCACTTGGGCTAGCCGACAAACCGAGGCCGAGAACTGCGAGGTCAACGGCGCTATGTTCAGCAACGTGCTCCGTGCTCTGATTCCGAACGCTCCGAAACTCCGCCACATCTGCCTCCAGACGGGAGCTAAACACTACGTCGGACCCTTCGAGTCTTTTGGCAAGATCCAACCCCACGAGCCACCTTTCACGGAGGACTTGCCCCGACTGAACGTGCCGAATTTCTACTACACCCAGGAGGATATTTTGTTTGAAGAGGCGAAGAAGAAGCAAGGCTTGACTTGGTCCATTCACCGACCCAACGTTATATTCGGATTTTCCCCCTATAGCATGATGAACGTAATAGGCACGCTTTGTGTATATGCAGCAATATGCAAGCAGGAGGGGCTTCCTTTGAAGTTCCCTGGAAGCAAAGCGAGCTGGGAAGGGTACTCAGTGGCTTCAGATGCTGATCTTATTGCAGAGCAGCAGATATGGGCAACAGTAGACCCGAATGCAAGGAACGAAGCGTTTAACTGCAACAACGGGGACGTGTTCAAGTGGAAGCATCTTTGGAAGGTGTTGGCGGAGAGATTTGGGATTGAGAAGTATGGATTTGAGGAGGGTGAGAAAGTTAGCTTGGTGGAGATGATGAAGGACAAGGGACCAGTGTGGGAGGAGATTGTGAGGAAGAATCATCTGCAACCCACGAAGTTGGAGGAGGTTGGGCTGTGGTGGTTTGCGGACTTGATGCTGTGTGTGGTGGGTGCGTTGGACAGTATGAATAAGAGCAAGGAGCATGGTTTCTTGGGGTTCAGGAACTCCAAGACTTCTCTAATCACTTGGGTTGATAAGATGAAAGTCCACAATATTGTACCTTGAAGGTTGTGACTTGTGAATGTCTTTGGACACGACGTTAGTCCTTTTATTTTATGTTTTTTTTTTCCCCTTTTTGGTGAGCACTTCTACGCATAAAATATCGTTTTGGTTTTAAAATAGGTAAGAGAGTGTTGTGGTTGTACGTTGGGTTTATAAATAAGAACATTCAAAGGAACTTTATGTTTGGTTTTGGCATGTGATAAGTATTTTCGAGAAGAGAAAAATGCAGGTTAATTCGGTTTGGACTTTGGAGTTGGACTAGAGCTAGGATAGAAGTTTTTAGAACAAGGGCGAATTGGGGGAGAATTCAATAAAATATACATCATTTTTATATTCTATATAAAATTCCATAAAAAGAGTCTTTGGGAATAAGAACTAGCTTGTTTATCGCCTTTCTGGCCCCTGCCAACTACACGCGTTGCACTATTAGATTGCTGATTTACAAGGAGCAAAGAGTGATGAAAAAAGTGAGGGAGTGTGCCTCGTGCCATCCAAAGTGGCAAGTGGGCCTGCAGAGCCATCCATTGCCGAGGCTTCGACTGTCAAATGCGCAGCTCCATCGTATGTTTAGACTTCAAATCTTTTAGATTTGACCATCTACACTATAAGATAAGGATAAGAATATATAATGTATGAGATTTCACATTATTCATTTCAAAAAAAAAAAAAAGAGATTTCACATTATTTAAAAATAAAAAATTCTTATTCTTTATAATGTTCTAATAGGGCGCTAATTATATCATTGGCTAGTTATTTTAGAGTATAAGTCATCTGGTTTGGAAATTTCATTAAGTCGTTACAAATAAGATTAGAACCTATTCCAACAAGAAATATGGGACTTGAGACGTATTACCTACAACGAACAGGCCCTACGAGGATGTCAGAAATTTAAGGGAGTAGATTGTGATACCCCATATGATAAAGATAAGAGTAGGTTGTATATAAGATATCATATTGCTTGAAAATGAGAAGTTCTTACTCTTTATAATATTTCAATGAGGATCAAAGAAAAATTCTAAACATAAGCCCATACACTACACACCATCCATTTTTTTAATTTTTTTAATTTTTTTCTTTTATCAAATGTTTGTTATATGAATAATGAATAGAAAAATTGAATTAATGTTTATTATATGAATAATGAATAGAAAAATTGAATTAGTTTAAAAAGAATAAATTTAAAAAAAAAAATAAAAAATAAAAAAAAGTGAGGTGTGTGGTGTATGGGGCTTATGAGTAGCAATACTTAAGATCAAATTGTATTATTAACTAGTCTTTTTAGAGTATATATAATGTGGTTTAAGACTTCTATTAAGACATTATATACACCCCTCCTTAATAGGCGTGTGAGCCCTATAGGTCGGTACAGATCTACATACTCCACAAACCCTTGCAAAGATGTGATCGAATTGTTTCTCCATTCCCACCTATCTTACAATTGAGTTGACACACTATGTTATCCAAGTCTATGGAATAAAATACAGAAGCCATCTTCAAGTACAATAATTGATCAAGAATTGGTGCAATGCTATCTACGACAATCTCTCACGGCTACGTTAGAAACTTTAGGTTGGGCCTTTTGAAGACTGCCTACAAAAACCACCTTCACAGTTGATTTTCACTTGAATTATATTACAATCTATCACTAATATTTTATAAAATAATATTAGATATAATTTTAGAGTGTGCAAGGTCATACACTTTTCAAGAAAGAATGTAGTCCACTATTAAAAATATTTTTTTATGGGCTTACACATTTACCTAGTTTTTTAAAGAGGGTGAAATGTACTAGTCATTTCCCTGTTTTTAGGGCTGTTCATCCAGATTCCGACTAGGGAACCTGGACTGGAACCTGAGTTCCAAACTTGGACAGTGTAGCTGAGTCTGACTTGGGTCGGAACCTGGATGAATTCGGATTTTGAAAAGAGAAAACCTTCCCACCGGTACAACTGTTAATATCCAAATAACAGCCCTCCAATAAACTATTGCCACGTAGCTCCTTCATTTTGAATCTTATACGCTTGACTACAGCTGATCGGGTGTATGCTTTCTACTGTGGTCATCTTCTTTTCTTCTTCTCTCTTCCACCGAAGTCCCAAAGTTTCAACCCCAAAAATTCCCCTAGTAGGAACGTACTATTGTATCTAATTACTCTTATATATACACAGGCTTAGCCTCAATGGGGGCTCATTTGGAAAGATGGATGGTAGGAGCTGTGGACGAATTGCTACTGAAAATGAGTGGGTTGATAAGCCTTGATGTCGGCGGGAGTTTTTTTGGAATCAAAAGATTTCATTTGGTGATCAACGCCATCACTGTCGTGCCCATTTGTATGTATAGATAGAAATCCATATGTTTTTGTAGATTTGGGGAATAAGTAAAGTGAGTTGCAGTTTGGGTTGGGTAAGTGAGTTGCAAAGTGATAAGGTCCATCCAGCTCTCCATTACTTTTATCTCTCTCTCTCTCTCTCAAACTAATATATATATATATATATATATTTTATCTTTCATAGTAGAGTTAGCAAACCCATAGATATTATATATTCAAGGCAAATCGGTATCCATTGTAGGGTGAAGTTGGAGTTTATCACCAGGAACTCAAACTGTGCGACGAAGATTCCAGGTCTTGCACACCATTGAAGAGTGAAGTTGGCAACAACAGTGGCATGGGTTTTAAGGAGGTTGAATGCTTGGGGTTGACGAGCGGAGTGTTAGAATATAGAAGAAAAGGGAAATTTCTAGAGATGGAGGCTTCGATGGAAGAGGGAAGAAGGGAAGAAGAAAAGGGGATGGTTTCTCTCTCTTTTTCATTTGTTATGGATTTTAATTAGGTGTGTGTATGTGTAGTGTAAATTTAGATCACTATCCTACGTGTCTATTTATAATTTGGGGGCTGTTATTCTGCTCTTATCAGATGGGCTGTTCCGAAGAGGAACTTTTTTGAAAATCTTGATTCCAAATTTGAACACCTTTTTTTATTTTATTTTTTAAGTTGGATTTAGAAGTCATATTTCAAATTTTTTATTCTTTTACGAACAAAACGGGCGAAGCCATAACTTAATCTGGAAAGATGACCCATGGTCAAGAGAATTGGCCCAAGTCAATTGGGTAAAGCTTCCCCATCTGAAGGGAAACTATTCAATACATTTGAAATTGTCACAAAAATTGTAATTTATTAGAACAATCTCTTGTTTAAATCAAGCTGGTTTAGTTGCCTTTCCAGTTTTTGTATATTATTATGTATGATGTTGAAAATGCCTCCAAGTCTTTGTCCCTTGGCAAGCTGCCCCAGTTCCTCGAGTTTACTCCAAGTCCTCTCATCTCTTTGCCTCATTGCCTAAGTAAAAGATGAACAAAGGGGATCGTGAATAATTAGGTGGCCCTAAAATATTTATACCATCTTCTTGAGAATCACAATAGATGATGAGAATCACAAAACCCTAAAAAACTTGAATCTATCTTCAGGTCAGTGTCTTCTTAATGATTCATGAGGATGAGAATATGCTTTACTAACAGATGATGAGAATCAATAAACCCTAAAAAACTTGAGCATAAAAACGAAATAATTCACTCATTCATCATTAAACAAACAAACCCATAGACCCATATTCCAAGCACACAAATGGATTCTCATTTTTTTTTTCTCCAAATACACCCACAAACAAATATTTTGTAGAGTCTTCATTCAACTAAACATCCCTAGACAGCCAGCCACTTCTCTTACCGAAATTAATAAATAAGAACATAAAACATAGTTTAGATATCTCACCTTTCTCTTAACATATGCTAGCACAGATCTGACCCAGAAAATATTTCTCATAAATATTTTCATTAAAACATTCTCATCAAAACATATCCAAATCAACAAAGTAATTAAAGGAAAAAAAAACCCTAAAAAAACAGCATTTTCTGGGTCGTTTTCATTTCTTTTTCCCCTTTTCATTTTCTGTACCACACTCCATTTTGGGTTGCTTTCCTTCCATTTTCTACACAAAATGTTATAAAGATATTTTCGTTGGTTTTTCATTTTCTAGCTAACTCTGATATTGTCTTCCATTCATTTCCTTTTATTGCTAACTATTTTTATCTAAGTTTGATTTTTTTTTTACCTATTTATTGCTACCCATTCGACAAGTTCACCAAATTACTAGATCTACCCAAATTTACATTCATTGTTTACAGATCAGGAGAGAGACTTACCGAAAGGTCGCCGATGAGACAGACACGATGGTGAAAGAGAGATGGCAACCAAAGCTTAAAATTCAAGAGATACATGGCATCTAGGGTTTCACGATTTTGAGTGAGAGAGAGGTCTGAGCAGATAGTGCTATGGTTCTCCTCTCTTCTGTTCTTCACGAAATAATTGAAGAGAAATTTGAAGAGCAACTCGAAAAGGGGAGAGAGAGAGGGGGGGGGATGGCATAAAGTAGGAAACCCTACTTCAGGAATGAAAATCATGTTTTATAATATGTATAAATCCAGATACTGGATTGGAAACCTGAATCCGCTTTACGTTACCCTCATCCGGACCGTATAAGTTTGGGTTTTATAATCCAGATTTTGGCCATAATCAAATCTAGGTTGGAATCCGTAACCGGAGCCTGAGTATCCAGGTTTCGAATCAGGTAGGAAAAAATTAGGCTTGGATGAATAATCCTCCTTGTTTTTTTTACATAGAAGCTGATTTGCAAAAAGATTTATGTATTATTTAGATAGTGAGTTTAGACGAGGTGAGTTGAGATAAAAGTTGAAAGTTAAATAAAATATTATTTTTTAATATTATTATTATTTTATTATTTATTATATTTTATATAAAACTTTAAAAAAATTATAATGCGATAACATAAAACTATTCTTGAATTCAAACGGATCCTTATTTTATACATAATTGAATTTCGGTCGAAACGTAGAAAATTGAATATCAGAAGAAAAACCCCATATTTAAGGTTGTCTAGTTTCTTTGTACGAGCCTAACTTGCTGAGGGAGCTTATTCGGCCGCAAAAAGCAGCATGGTGCTTACCGATTTCAATGGAGCTGGTGTCGGAATTGGTACGGCCTGCTGTATCTTATGCATACGATTATTTAAGCTTGGACATTTCTCAGAATCCGATTCTCTGTCTTCTTTTTTTTCCTCATGGTCTGTTACTAACTTTACAATGGTCTCTGAAATTCTTGTCTTCAGGTTTCGGCATCGGTTGCGGTTTCGGAGTTGGCTGGGGTTTCGGAGGTCTGTGTTTTGTCCCTTTCATGTCCACGTGCTTGACATAATTTGTTCAATTGAGAACTTTTATTTCATCTTTCGGTGTTTTGGATTGGATTCGATTTTTTTTTTTTTTTTTTCTTTTTCATTGTGCAAAAATAGTTTGACTATACGGTATTTCTTGTTGTTCAACAAACACAGACCCGAAATTTTGTTTTTGATGGGTCAATAATCAATGACCCATTATCAAGCTTGGAATTTTGTCGGTCGCAGAAAAAGGATCTTACAGAGCTATAGAATCTATACACAAATACTTTTTCCTTGAAGGTTGATTTTGTACCCACAAAACTATAGGAACGTATAGCACCTTCCTTCGTGTAGGGCAAGCGAATAACCCTCAATCATTTTTCCTTGGCAAAGTAAAGCTTGATTTTTTTTTTTTTTTTTTTGGTGGAAGTGAAACTGTGTGAGCGTTGGTTGCTAGACAATGCAAAGGGCAGAGTTTTTCGGGGTGGAAGAGATGAATAAACTTAGTCTTGGCCAAACACAACATTCCCCACTCATGTTTCAAACACTAGAATTGGAAGGAACTGAAACAAGTATTTATCAAGATGGGATTGGTTTTAGCCACGCATTCGGACAAATACGTAGGAAGTTACTGAAATGGCAACACGCTTACCAAATTTGATTATGTAACTTGACAACAGCTATCAACGGCATGGCTTTCTTTAACCAAGGTTGTTCTAGAATGGATTGGTGCGTTACTGGCTATGTGCCTCTTGGGTTTCATGAGCACAGTGGCATTCATCAAGAGTGTGTTGCCGTTAACACCCATCCCAAAATAGAGCCTATGGCCCCTTTTCAAGAACTTAAAAGCTCAAGATCTCTCATTAACGCTATTGTTATACTCTATAGGGATGCACTCTTTATTGTTTTCTTCAAATGAATGGATAAGCTAAACTTGGGTGAGAATATCTAATAAGATGTCATGTGACCTCATTTTCTCCATTTAACCTCCTTTATGGAATCTATGATGAGAACAATTGAATATCAATCTTATCTTCCTCAATGTGTCATCCATTAGCTTCCCAGCTGATGGCTTGGAAAGAGAACGAGCCAGGCTTCTCTCTGACCTTGCATCGTCCATCATCAATTATCCATTCTCAATAAGCTGTCTGACAATGTTATGCCTCGATCTTTTGTCTCTGGCTTTTCCCATTAGAGAGTTACATCAACCTTTCAATCATAATTAGTTCAAACATGTGGGACTAGTTTGGTCCAAAAAGGCAAATCTACTAACAAAGTTGGCCATTTGGTTTCAGATCCAGCCTTCTCTGAGGCAGCATAGATTCAGAGGTTGATCCAGCCATACAAGTCTTGCCATAGGATTTCCAATGACAGCTCTTGCTAGTGTGAAAACATATCTATTAGTGGGTTCATTTCATCCAAACATTGATAATTTTTCGTTACAATATAACCTTCAAATACAGCAGGAGAAATTTCATCGCCGAGGTTTTTAACCAAGTGCACCTTTAAAGCAATCAAAATGATAAAATCTTTTTAAGTATTTTGTCTACATAGTTGTGATGTGACCCTATAAGGCAATCATGTCTAAGAATGTAATGCCAAAAATGACATCAGCATAACCCATTTCTCAAATGTCAAATTTAGAAGGAGAAAAGCCTTACTGTCATGCAAACTATTTGAATTAGTTTAAAAAATAAACTTCCAGTAGATAGTCCTATAGAGAGAGGCTTAGTGGCTGAGGTTCAGGGATGGGTAATGTTAATGGAATCCATTTGTGCTTGTTGGCAAGTGGACAATGAATGACAGAAAAACTAATTACTGTTTTTTCACAATTAGTTAGATTTTGCAAGGTATAATAATATAGTTTTTCAGTTAGTACTCTTAGTTAAGCTGGTGGAAATGCGTAAAGTTTGGCATATTTGAAACAAGGGGCTGCAAGTTCATTACCCATTAAAAAAAAAATAATGTCTGCAAGCTCATTGACCATCAGCATCTCTTTTGACCATGCATGTCATATATAGTATAGGCAATAATCAGTCAGAAATTCGAAGGGCAATAATCAATAGGTTTTTGACGTTTGGCTTTGACAAATATTTGGAATCCTAGATTTTAGAATGGTTTTATTTCCGACATCTCATGTTTTTAGAATGATGTTATTTTTCACATTTCAGGTACCTGTATGACAATGCTAATGGTGTTTGTCATATGCCATATTCTGTCATGTTTCCCAATCAAGTTTTACTTTATAACGAAATGATTGAACTCTTTCTGTGATTCCTTGATTATTTATGTTTCTGTTACCAACCAGCTGATTTGCTGATGTTTGATGATTCTATGCTACAGGCATGCCTCTGAACATCTTGGGCCTCGGTGCAGGTATACAACTAGCACTCTCTTGATTGAAAGCAAAATATTTGGTTGATCTATCATAGTTATATCATGTAGCAGAATGTATCATCTTTATATAAAAACCACCCATCACCTTGAAATTTTGTTTTAAAGGTGGAGGCTGTGGGATTGGAGTAGGCCTTGGATGGGGTTTTGGCACTGCCTTTGGCAGTCAGTATCGATCATCAAGGGTCATGTTCCAGGGTATGGAATTCAGCAAAAAGGATCAAAGTGATGATGCATTCAAAGATTTATCACAAATCACCCAAGAAGCTCGTACTTCACAATAGCTTTTCATTTCAACATCTCTTCAACGCAGTGGCCATGAACTCGATGTAGAATGCCACTCATTGCAAATCTGCCGTAAAGAGTTGTCAATTTTTGTGCAATGTAGAGCTTTTGTGACCACAATATTGGTACTGTAGAAAGAAAACTTTGAATCAACTACCATTAAATAAAAGGGGATAAAAGACAGCACTACTCAGCAAGCCACTATGATGACTCTCATCTGTTTTTAACCTTCCACAAAATCCACAAGGTCTACAGAACTTATATATTGCATCCTCTAGGTGTCAAAAAGCCACAATGTACACAAGATTGTGTTACGTTATCTATTTTTTAATTATTTTTAAGCTGTCTTAATGATTATAAATTGATGAGTGTCATATGGCAACCGGCGGTAATGACAGACAGGACTAAGGTGTTTGTTTTGGAAGTTTAAGGTTAATATTGCAAACCGCGGTTATCAATCTATAAGCAATATTATATACTAGAGTGTAAAGTCTTTACGTAGTCGTTTTGAAGAAGGGTTGAGTTTTTAATTAAAAAATTAATTTTTTATTTAAATTTCATATTTATTGTTTTTTTTAAAGTGATTATATAATATTTACACATTCACAACTATAACTATAATTTATTTTACAATATTAAATGCTTCTGTGGGGTCATATTGCCCGATAATTCTATATAGACAAATATTAAAATTCTATAAAATTGACAATTAAAGAGGATTTTGGTTAGGCAAACGCATATTTTATGTGGGGAGGACCAGAATGCGGTAGGCTCAGCTAACTCCAGAGTCAATCTTCCTCGTGATCGGAGTGATTTTCACCATCTGAGGGTCAACTGCGTCTGGTCCTCAAAAGTGTTTGTTATGGTTACCATCACAACGGGTGGTTGTTCGCGTGCTCGGTGCCTAACAACCCCGATCCCCCCCGGCCCCTTACATTTCTTCTCCTACAAATTCTGCACTCAGTTCCTGCAAAACCAACACACCAATTACCTCACTTCAGCACACCACATACACGCACTCTTTCAAGCACGGTAAAAACTATGGCCACTAGAGTTTACACCCTCTCCCAGGTTACTCAGCACAAATCAAAGAAAGATTGCTGGTTGGTCATCAATGGCAGAGTAAATCCTTCTCTCTCTCTCTCTCTCTCTCTCTCTCTCTCTCTCATGTTCTGGGTCGAGTGAATCACTCGGAGTGATGTGAATTTTACTGTTTTTCGTGATCAGGTTTTGAACGTGACGAAGTTCTTGGAGGAGCATCCAGGGGGAGAAGAGGTGCTGATAGAGGCGGCAGGGAAGGATGCCAGCAAGGACTTTGAGGTTATTGGACACAGCAAGGCAGCTCAAAAGTTGCTCCTAAAATACCAAGTGGGTGTTCTGGAAGGATACACAGTCCAGGACGGAGACTCCAAGGAAGTTGGGTACAAGGAAGCCAAAAGCAATGAGATGAGTGCTTTCCTGATCAAGGACGACAGCACACCAAACTATGCAGCTGTTCTTGAGTTCTTCGTACCCTTCTTGGTTGCTGGTTCCTATTTCTGTTACAGATGCCTCACCCGAACAGCCCAGATAACAATTTAAGATCATCTTGTCTAATTTGTTAAACCACTCTATGTCCATTGTGATCATCTGTATGTTGTATTGTTGTGGGGTTTGTTATCAGTGATTTATATTGGCAGAATTTCTTGGATCAACCTCAATATTTTCCTTTCCTGTTTGGGTTTTAATACCATGGATATTCATGGCGAGTAAAGGCAAAATATTGTACTGAGTTATGTGATTTATTTAAGATGAGTTTAAATGTGTTTGGATGTTAAAATGAGTTTAGAAATATTTATGAAAAATTGAAAAAGATAATATATCTCACTTATAAATAGGTGTTGAGTTGAAAAATATTGTAGGTCTTATGTATAAAGAGGTGTTGAGTTGAAAGAGGTAGTGGATCCTACGTGTAAAGAGGTTATGAGTTGAAATGAATTTAGTAATTTAAGAGTTGGATATTTACATATTAGACTCAATTAAAATTTGACTGAACTGAGTTGGTTTTAGTTGAATCTAACAACCAAACAAGGTTTAAACTACGTTTGGAACACAAAAATAAACATTCCTTTCGGCATCAAACTTTTAGCAAGGTTTGATTGCACTAGATTTTGTTAGGTGTATATATTTTTTGTAGGAGCCTGATTTTGGGATTTTATGTAACTCCCCCGTTCCTCTTTGTATGAGGTATTCCCCGATATCAATAAAATTGTAATACCTTCATTTTTAAAGTTTATTTTCACTTTTTTTTTATGTGATTGTTTGAAGTAATGGAAACATAATAGCATTAGTTTGTAGATTTGACATTGGCACTCCACTTTTTATTCACACAAGGTTAGTATCAATCCAAATATCGGAGAAGCCACATCAACATTAATGGTAATCTATGAAACAGTGAATAGAAATTTGAAAACCACTCATTGAACGAGACTAAAAGCCATGGATAACATTTGGTTTTTAAGAAACTAGGTAATTTACAAGTCTCCTTGTCCATCACCAAATTGGTTTGTGTCAAAAGTTTCCAAAACCTTCAGGTAACACTACAATGAATGGACCAGAAAAATATACCAGCAAGAGGCTAGATGGCACTTCCCTCAAAGGTTTTTCTTCACTTTCATCTGATGTATCAGTTAGAAGCAATGGAAGCACAGTAGCAGCAGTTTGCAGATCTGGCATTGGCACGCTACTTTTTGTTCACACAAGATTCATAAGTACCAAGTAGTATCAATCCAAATATTGGAGTAGCCACAACAGCGTTAATGGCAGTGAATAGAAACTTGAAAACAATTCTCATTGAACCAGACTCAATGTCGGCAATACAAGCAATTGGTCAACCAAAGTATGCAAAAAACAGATTGGACAATGTGGTCTATCGTGAGAGACAATAGAATATCTTGCACTCATCAATCTCAAAATCGCAGTGAGAATAATATTGAGCAATGGACAACTTGCAACCAGACACATGAAAGCATTCCCCTTATTTGTATTTCTCAATGTCTATCAGATTTTCATAATGGGAAAGATCCACTCAGATAAATTATATTGCGTGCATGATGATGTGCGGTGTAAAGGCTTTTAAATAGAATTATTTTTTATTATTAACTTTCTTTTATTTTTCATCCATAAAGCTTGGTTAGGGGTGGAAAAAAACACAAGGGCAAAGGTGCTAAACACTCGAGTTTCAAGTTCAGCCGAACATATATATTTGCCTCGTTTAAGGATGTATCATGCTCTGATTTCATACACGTCCCCATATTTCTTTCCCTTTTACAGCCATTGCAGATAAAAAAAAAAAAGGATAAACATGGAGGAGATTGACAGAAATGCAACTCCGCTAAAATATTTGTGTATTTTTTACAACTTCAAGCTGATAGGTAAACATGTTTTGAATTACTAGTTACAACCCTCCTACGCAAACTTTCTTTGACATCTCTCCTTGCCTCTTATGACATACAAACCGAGTTTGTCCTTCATCAAATAAATCAAAATTGGGAAGAAAAAAAATGCAAAAAACAGAGGGAGAGATGGGCTTTCTATAAAGTGCTTGGATCGTTCCCTCTGAAGTAATCACCAGGACTGGCAAGTTTAAGACATAAAATTGTGTGTGAAAGAATAACGACCCATGATTCAACAAATCCAGCAACAGCCTAAACATCGTGCATTGCCATTCCCTGAGATCATCTGATCTGAATACTGCCTCTCCAACAACAAAATGCCAGATGAAGAACACAAGTAGATCCTTCTACACCACACATGACATTAAAACTGCAGAGAGAAACAAGAAAGATAAGCATCCATATAAGGAAGCACCAAGAACAACCACCCTTCTCCCCCCCCCCCCCCCCCCCCCAAAAAAAAAAAAAAAAAAAAAAAAACAAAAGAAGAAGAAGAAGAAGACTTCAATAGATTATATAATTAGAGATAAATGGATGCAGAATCAAATGGAAAATTAAAATATGGAATCGATGAAAAATATGATGGATGCCACAGGTACACACTTTTTGACCCAGATTAATAAAACTCTTGAGGCAACTTAACTTCCATTTGACATTTCTTTATGATCAATTAACGAATGAAAAAAGAAAATCTTGGAGAATGATTTTAATTGAGGAGACAGAATGAGAAAGATGGATGCGCAGAAAGTTTTCAATCTCCAAAATATTCTGTGGAGAGTGCTTTAATGAGAACCAGTAACATAAATTTTAAGGGAGAAATCAAAATGCTTTAAGATTGGAATGTAAATTTCCAAGCATTAATTCTTCGTTATGGAAGCATGCCTCATTTTATTCTTTAGCAATAATTTGGAGCCTCGTGACCTCAAAAGAATGTAATTGCTGGAATACTGACATTTATACGTGCTAGGGTTGGGCAGTATATAACAGAACACTGATAGAGTATCAAGCATATTACATGGAGCATAAAAAGTTTCTGCTTCTGTATACTGCTCTTGTGGAAAAATTCTCCATCTAGTCCATTTTTCAGAAGGTTCATGAACAGCAAAGAGTGATTGCATAGGCATAATAAAATGACAGAAAAAATAAGTACCGTGATAGGCCCTTAATGAATAATTGTAGTGGCTGCTAGATGACAATTTTTCCTAGACCATGCCACAAATATTGTTCCAAATACAACATATGTTCCACCAGTTCTTCCACCACATTGAAAAAGTTGTTACATTCTTGAAAACGTTATTGGTAGTTTAGTGCTAATATTCACTCTGTCACCGTTGCTGCATGTACTCAAGCAAGATTCCTGGCAATCGCATTTAGCAATTCATTTTCTCCAATGAAAAATGATGTGCCATTTTCTTTTATATATATTTATATACTTCGCCCCATTTAACAACCAACAATAGTTTTTTTCATTTTTCCTTTAATTTTCTTCAATGAAAACTTCAAACTTTTTAATTTTCAATTAAAAAAGACAAAATTTGAATAAAAAATCTTTTTTTTAAAAAAAAAAAGTCTTCAATGATAACTTTGAAACTTTTTAATTTTCATTTAAAAATTTGAAAAACAAGTGAAAAAAAAAATTTGTTGATGATTATCAAATTAGTTGCAAATGGGGTGCTCTAGAGAAGGACTCTTCTCCAAAACTTCGCACACAGCTTTTGATAAGATGAAATCAATCAAAATATGAACTAATAATTTGGAGAGGATTTCAGGAAAACTTACAAAGCAAGCATAGGAGAAGAGCAATCCAAAAAGTCACTTGAACCGGTCGGCTATACTGCATCTGGTACTGAGACCTTTGAAGCTGTCTCTGAATAGCTCCATACCATCCATAAAGTTGCTTATCATAAGAATCATTGCAACCATCGAGGCAACTCTTACTTCTTTCATAGCATACATTAATGCCCTTTATGAAAAAGAATATAACATAATTATGAATACAACAAGGCAGATATAGAAATCAATTGGAATGCATTGGTGATGCCTAAGAGGGTGGTAGATTTGTTCATTTGTTGGCAAAGGATTAGGAGCAATTCCCATATTGTGGATGTATGGAGAATGATTCTTTTATGTATTATGTGTTGTCTGTGGATTGAAAGGAATGGTCGAAACTTTGAAGATAGGGAACGTTCATCGGATGAGCTTAGAAGTTTATTCTTCCATACTTTATTTCTTTGGGCCTCAGCCAGTGTTTTTCATGGAGCCAGCTTACATGATTTTATTGTATCACTTTCCAGCTCCTAACTTGTAATTAGGTGTTTCCTGTTTGTATACTTCCCAGTGTACTTGGGCTATGCCTATTTACTAGCTTCACTAAAATCTTATATTACTTATCAGGAAAGAGAAATCAAGAAATCAAGCAGCAAAATTTTTGAAAAACAGTCCTAACCTCAGAAACATATTGAAGTCATTGAATACACACCTTAGACAACTGAGGAGATTGCAAAAATGCAGCATCAGCTTCTTGTTGGCGATCCATTGCCTTCCACTTCCTAAAACCATTCTTTGACCACTTCAACTTGGATGCAGATTCCATGGAACTTGGGAATACTGACAAACTGGGTATCTTACGTACAGGCAACCCAGTCTGCTCTTTTGAATAATTCTGCTGGTGTCCATCGTCAGGAATGAAAATCTTCCAAGCACCAATGTCAGCACTAGCACTAGCGGTCCTCCTGTGCCCATGTGACTTACCCTCCCTAGCCTCCATGCACTCGGCAGAATGACGGGAGTTCTCTGAACAATCAGGCCTTGAACCTTTATCTGTCACTTGTGGATTCTCAATATCCTTTCGATTACACTTCCCAGGAGTTTTGTCTTCAGATGTTGACGATCCCAAAAGAAACGATGCCAGTTCATTGCATTCTCCTTCGTCTAAGCGCATCCAAGGCAATGATGCCTTGCCCTCTGAAAGAGTGGATACCTGCAACGAGTTCTCGATTTTTGAAATCTGGTCTTCAATGGCGATAACAAATTCATGGTGCCTGCCTCTTGTATCGTCACTTGAGCTCTTCACGTAACTAGTCTGCACAGCCCGTTCAAACTCTTCTAACTGCATTGCCCGCACAAAAGTTTCAATCAGATATTCACTCTACCGATACGAGTAGATATATGAGTACAGCCCCAATCAATCAAATATCCAATTTACGTCAGCTGAGTATGCGTGCGGATGCAGGCGAAGCAGAGTCAGAAGGTCGGGAATTACCTGCCATTTGGTAGTGCCAAGGGCAGTGTGAAGATCACGGCGGAGTTCTTCGGAGTCCCACAGGCTAGAATCGTCTTTCTCCGCGTGAATCCATGTTCTATACGTAGATTCCATCCTTCACAACAATAGAAACAACAATTACAAAATATGAATACAACCAAGCCCAAACTCCGCATTTAACGTTGAAAGTGAATTGGAAGCTGGGATAAATAACCATGGTTTTCTGCCTGTGTTTGATTAAACGAAGACCCAGATATATACAATAATCAGGGCACAATAGAACAAATGGCTAAGCCGAAATGTCCTAACAACAAAGCAATGTAGCATTACTGAAACTTTCATTCTTAATTATCGTTTCATCACTTTTTTTCTTTGCTACCAAACAAATAATACAAAAAATTTAGGACAAAATAGAGACTGAAAATCCTGAAAAAAAATAAAAGAACCCACAAGAGAAATTGCAAACATTTGATATATTGAATTAATGGGTACCTGTCGGCTGATTCTTGAACTTCCTCGGCGGCAGAGAAGAAAGGATCCTTCTCCCACCGATCAAAACTCGAAGCCATTATCAAAAAAGGAAAAGAGAATCGATACGAAGCGGGTCGATTAATCGAGATTCGATTTCAATGAATCGAATCACAGAGAGAGAGAGAGCGAGAGAGAGAGATTCGAAGATCCAATGAAGAAGAAGCTAAGGCGGGCAAGAAGAATGAGGTCCTAGCGGGGACAGCGCAGCCACACGACGGAATATTTATTCTTTTTTTTTTTTCCAATTTGCGCCGTCAACCGGACAATCAGAAGAAACGGTGTCGTTATGAGCTGTGCGGTCAAAATTGGTAAACGGCGTTGATCTATTTGGGAGAAAAAACACCTTAGCTGGTCGACAAAAAACAAATAAATAATATAAAATAAATAAAAAATAAAATAAAATTTCCACAATTATTAGCTTCTTTTGGCTCCTAATGGGATTCCCCGCTATACAATCAATTTAAGCATGAGTTGGATGTTGCAATCTTACCTATGCATGAGAAATTCTTTATAAATAATATAAAATAAATAAAAAATAAAATAAAATTTCCACAATTATTAGCTTCTTTTGGCTCCTAATGGGATTCCCCGCTATACAATCAATTTAAGCATGAGTTGGATGTTGCAATCTTACCTATGCATGAGAAATTCTTTATACAGTCCCATGTTAGGGGATTGGGTGCGCACGCCCAACGTGGCAAAAACGATCCGTTTTACTCTTATTCTATATGACGTCGTCTTGCTTGAGATAGCTCTCTCTTTCCTCTCTAGACTGCTCTTCCCTTAACTAGAGATTGCTCTCCTCTTTCATCCCCAAGATTGAAGCTTTGCCCAGCCCTAATGTCGTCATGCTAGGTGGTGGCTAACGTCGTTGTGCAAGGTGGTGGAGGAGCTGAGGACGACGCCGAAAGAGTAATTCCTTCTGAGCCTTATTCCACTCCGTTCGTGCGATAGGTTACTTCCATTTGAGCGCTAGAGTAATCTTCTTCATGCCATTGTTGTATTGGAAATTCACTTTTGAGTTTGTATTGGAAATGCCGTGAACTCAAAGTTGCAGTCCAGTTGTTTGAGAAAATGTGTGAGAGGGAATGACTTAGTTTTATGGAACGCAACGATCTCTGTGTTTTGCCAATCAGGGGATTACAAAGGTTCATTGATTACTTTAAGCAGGATGATTTCGGAATATGGTTTCCACCTAGCTTCCTAATCAGCCAATGCATGTAAAATTGGATTCTATTTTATATTTGAAATTCTAATTTCCTGCACTCTACCTTAGTATATAAAGGTGACTTTCCAATTTCTAGATAGCGTCAAAATAATTTTTCTCACTTGAAAAACATAAACGTCATCGGCAGACGGTGGTGGAGGAGTTGAGCACGACGCTGATGGTGGAGGAGATGGACACGATGCCAATGGTGGAGGAGACAAAAAAATTTTGGGTCACGTGGGACTGGATAGCGGCAAATGGATTTCTCTTTTTCCATTTTGTAGCTCTCTTCGTGAATGGCTGAAACAATAGATGTTGAAAAAATTTTGGAGGGAGGTCAATTTGGTCATTTGACCTAAGCTGATATGGACAAACGACAAACAACAGTGTACCTGGGGTCTGCCTTTGCAGATTGTACCTAGCACATCTCCCTATGCATATAAAGCAAATATGTATTGTTTCCTTTTCTTTTTTCTTTTTTCTTTTTTATTTTTTATTTTTTATTTTTTATTTTTTTTAATTTATTTATTGGTTAGTAAGTACTGTTGCCCAGATGACTAATACAAGAGGGGGGGTGAATTGAGTTGTATTAAAAAAAAATAACAATTATAAATCAAATATATAATATAAAATATAAACAAAATATGAAATAACAATAAATATAAAGAGTAAGGGTAAGAGAGAAGCAAACTCAGTATGTTAATGAGGTTCGGCCCCACTGCCTACGTCCTTGCCTCAAGCTATCCCTTGAGGATTCTCAAATTTACTATTCAACCTCCTTCAGGTGGAGATAGAAACCTATTACACCTTTGAACAACACCGCTACAAAGGATCCGTGTAGAACACCCTCTACACTTGCAATCACCTTACACGTGGTGATTCAACTATTCCCCGTGTAAAATACTTTCTACACACACAAGGGTTATACACACCCTTTTTCTGATACAAAAGCTGATAGTGAGTAGGTTATCAGAAAACACTCCTCAATTAGTGAAATAAAAACAATACAGCGCAAACTATATCTCTCAAAATGAATAAGGATTAAGGCTCAATGCTTAAAGAAGAGAGAATGAAAGCTTTGAATGAATGTTGTATGCTCTTGGTGTTGTGAATGTGAAGCTCTCAAATGATCTATTTATAGGCATATGAGACTTCATATTCAAATTTAAAAAGATTCACATGTCAAAGACAACATCATTCACTTTTTCAAAGAATTCAAATAAAAGGTTCTTCTTTTTCAATTGTCAAAGATAACATCATTCACTTTTTCAAAGAATTCAAATAAAAGGTTCTTCTTTTTCAATTGTCAAATACAACATCATTCACTTTTTCAAAAAAATCAAACCTAATCTTTTACTTTTGGCATATGACAAAATGAGCACACTTTCATTTTCAACAAATTCAAACCTAATGTTTTACTTTTTGTATAAGTCTAAAAAAGCATCAATCACTTTTGAAAATATTTAAATAAAACATGCACATGTGAAAGATGACAATCAATCATCTTTAATATTTTCAAAGTTTAACCCTTTAATCAAGGCATGCACATGCAAAAGATGACAATCAATCATCTTTCAAAATTTTCAAATTTAATTTTCAAAAATATTCATGCACATGTGGAAAATGTATTTTAATACTTTATGATAAAATATTAATTTTGAGCATTAATTCTAATTTCGAATTTTGAAGAGATTTACAACATTACTCTATAATTTTAATGTGAACTTGTTCCCTTCTTGCTCATGCTTGTTTCCTTGATGTGCTTGACTCCATTGTGTAGACAACTTGAGCTTGAGACTTCTTTATTCTTTGAATTCATTTGTTATCATCAAAATCCATGTGTAAATATATAATTACACAAAACTTGAAATCTTGGGTTCAACAATCTCCCCCTTTTTGATGATGACAAATACTTGATAAAACCTGAAACCTGTATTAATACTTAAGCTCCCCCTGAGAATGTGCGTTAGTTTTTCAAGCAAAAGTATAAATATAATTCCAAGCATATATAACAAGTTTAGCAATTTAAATAGTGTTAATGTTCTAGTCTAACACTTCTTCCCCTTTTGATATTATTAAAAAGGATCCGCAACAAGTAAATAGACTGAAGAAAACGGTGCGTTAGTAGACACTATAGATGGTTGAAAAATGGAGCCGTCCGTGACCCGACAAGTGCTGCAAAGCCTCGAGGCCTAACTCTATGAATTTAATACGGCTGAAGATTAAACAATCGCCTGATGTTGTTGACAAACGGGATTGAAGGCTCCGAGTTTCTATAAAAAATGATCATTTTCATCTATCGGATGCCAAAAAAATAATCGCTTCTTGACCTGAGTTCTGTTTTTCCACAACGATAGAATGGTTGAGCAATTCTCTTCCACTAATGTTCCAGACTTGAATCAGGAACCCTTGACGCATCAATCATCAATCTTCTCTCCTGAGGCCGTCAATACCATGATAGGAGCAGTGAACCGTTTTTCTAGTAAGGCTGATTCTGAGATTATTGCAGAATCAATCATGCTCAGTAGTCAATATGCTGCCTCTGTTACGATCATGTCTAGGAGGTTAATGGCGAAGGTGAGTGAGATTGATCATCTTAACATGCAAATATTTGAGTTACGACAGAAGCTTGCTAATAAGGATAGTGAGAATAAAAGGCTAAAGTAAGAAAACCAAGAGTTGAAAAAATTTACAGATTGGTATGCTCATGATCTGTAACCACGAATAGAGGAGCTGGAACGAGAAAGGGTTCAGATACAAGGTCAACATCGGCAGATAACAGCAGAGGTTCATCGTTTACTAGAAAAATAGGGACAATCTACTGTTAATCTCGCTGGCTTAGTAAGAAAACTTTTGACAATGTGTGTCCAGCATATCTTGTATTTCTTTTGACTAAATAATATTTGAAGAGAAAATAGTTTGTCTTATTCTTTATGCTATCTCTATAAAATCAGTCCTGAAGTTCATCCAATCCGCATCAAGTTTTCATCTCATCTCTATAACTCATCTGCATTCCTTCAGCATTCTCGTTTTAAGCCTTCTATTCTTTTCTCAATGGCTCATTCTTCTAACATTTCTCTAGATCCATCCATGAGGCATTCTGCATCTCAACCTCCTGTCCTTTCTGCAGCTGCCATTGGTGCCATGTTGCAGCAAGAAAATAATAATCTGACTAATAAGTCAGATTCTGATGCTATTTATGACTTGGTGATTCTTGGGACTCGCTACTCTTCCTCTATTGTTGCTTTTTCTCAGCGGCTACAAGCCAAAAATCATGAAGTTGAAAGGCTCAAAGAACAAATTGTTGTACTTCAATGAATTGTTCAAAAGTCTCATACAAGGGAAGGAATCATTCGGCAGAAGAATAAACAGTTGAAATCTTTATTAGATTCTTCATTCTGCTTGCCGGTTCCCATGAATAAGAATGACATGATATTGTATGAAGAGAATGAGCGTCTCAAACATGAGGCTAAGAATCTCAAGTTTATGTAAAAGTATTTAAAAAATCTATCTCTATTTTTATTGACTCTGGTCTATCTTTTAAGAGATATTCATAGCATGCATCTTACCTATTTCTCTTCTGATCATACATAATCTATCTTCTGGTAAAGGTTTTGTGAAAATATCTGCTAACTGATCGTGTGTATTTGTGAACTCTAATATTATATCGCCTTTTTACACATGATCTCGGAGAAAATGATATCTTATTTCAATATGCTTAGTTCTAGAATGTTGTATTGGGTTCTTTGAAAGATTTATAGCACTTGTATTATCACGTTTGATTGGAATGTGATTATACTTGAGTTTAAAATCTTCAAGTTGTTGCTTCATGTAGAGAACTTGAGCACAACAACTACCCGCAGCAACATATTCTGCCTCAGCAGTAGATAGTGCAACAGAATTTTGTTTTTTACTAAACCAGAAAACTAATGCATGACCTAAGAAATGACATGCTCCACTAGTGCTTTTTCGATCTATTTTACAGCCAGCATAATCTGCATCTGTGTAGCTGATTAGATCGAAAGATGTGTGCTTAGGGTACCATAACCCTAGGTTAATTGTACCACTAAGATATCTAAGAATGCGCTTAACTGCAATTAAATGTGATTCTTTTGGAGATGATTGAAAGCGTGCACATAAGCACACACTAAACATAATATCTGGTCTACTGGCTGTTAAATATAATAAGCTACCAATCATACCTCGATATATCTTCGAGTCGACTGGCTTACCGGATTCATCTTTATCAAGTTTAGTTGATGGGCTCATTGGTGTTCCAATTTCTTTAGCATTTTCCATCCCAAACTTTTTCAGTAATTCCTTAATATATTTTGATTGATTGATGAATGTCCCACTTTTTGCTTGCTTAATTTGCAATCCAAGAAAGAATATAAGTTCTCCCATCATGCTCATCTCAAATTCTTCCTGCATAGTCTTAACAAAAACTTGACACATATTTTCATTAGTAGCACCGAATATTATATCATCAACATAAATCTGAATCAAAAGAATATCATCATTTTCATATTTAATGAAAAGAGTTGTGTCGATTTTTCCTCTTGAAAAACCTTTTTCAATCAAGAAACCACTAAATCTTTCGTACCAAGTTCTAGGAGCTTGTTTAAGTCCATATAGTGCTTTTGTGAGTTTGAAAACATGATTTGGGGAAATATGATTTTCAAAACCTGGAGGTTGCTCAACATATACCTCTTCATTTATAAAACCATTTAAGAAAGCACTTTTAACATCCATTTGAAAAAGTTTGAAATCTTTATAACAAGCATATGCAAGTAGCATTCGAATAGCTTCTAATCTTGCGACAGGTGCATATGTCTCATCATAATGGATTCTTTCTTCTTGATTAAAACCTTGGGCTACAAGTCGAGCCTTATTTCTAGTAATGACTCCGGACTCATCTTTCTTGTTTCTAAAACCCATTTTGTTCCAATAATAGTATGATTTTTGGGTCTAGGAACAAGTGTCCAAACATCATTTCTTTCAAATTGATTCAACTCTTCTTGCATAGCTAGAATCCAAGATTCATCAAGAAGTGCGTCATTAATATTTTTTGGTTCAATTTGAGATAGAAAAGCAGTATGATTGCAAATATTTCTAAGAGAAGATCGAGTACTTACACCTTGTGAAGGTTCTCCCAAAATTTGTTCCACTGGATGATCTTTCACAAATTTCCACTGTTTGGTTGCATCTTGTATTAAATTTTGATGATCTTTCCTGATGGCTCAATGTTGAACTTCCTCTATTGTTTTCTCTTTGTTGAGATTGAGACTTTCTGTGTTATTTATACCTCCTGTTTCTTCATCAATAGATTTCTTGGAGAGTGGAGAATTAGATTCATCAAATACTACATGCATAGATTCTTGTACAGTCAAAGTCTTTTTATTGAATACTCTATAAACTTTACTATTAGTAGAATATCCGAGAAAGATACATTCATCAGATTTTGCATCAAACTTGCCTAAATTATACCTGTCATTCAAAATAAAACATTTGCATCCAAATACATGAAAGTAACCAATGTTGGGCTTTTTCTCATTCCAAAGCTCATAAGGGGTTTTATCTAACTTAGACCTTAGCATAACTCTATTTATAACATAACATGCAGTACTTACCGCTTCGGCCCAAAAATAACTAGGCAAGTTGTTCTCATTGAGCATTGTTCTTGCCATCTCTTGAAGAGATCTATTTTTCCTCTCTACTACCCCATTTTGTTGAGGAGTTCGAGGAGCAGAAAAATTATGCACAAAACCGTTTTCATCACAAAATGTTTCAATATTTTTATTAACAAACTCTTTTCCCCTATCATTTCGGATACTTGAAATAGTATAGCCCTTTTCATTTTGAATTCTCTTGCATAACTTGGTAAAGGCATTATGTGCCTCATCTTTATGAGCAAGAAAGATGACCCAAGTATATCTAGAGAAATCATCAACAATAACAAATGCATAATATTTTCCTCATAAACTTGCAACTCTATTTGGTCCCAAAAGATCCATGTGTATCAGTTGCAATGGTCTAGTAGTGGAAATATGTTTCTTAGTTTTAAAAGAAGTTTTTGTTTGTTTACCAAATTGACATGCATCACAAATTTTGTTTTTAAGAAAATTTGTTTTTGGTAAACCTCTCACAAGATCATTTTTTGAAAGTTTGGAAATAAGTTCCATATTGGCATGACCTAATCTTCTATGCCATAGCCAACTAGTTTCATTTTGAACTGAAGAGCAAATAGCATCTTGTGAGGTAATTTCTTCAAAATCGATTGTATAAACATTATTGTTTCTAAAAGTAATAAAACAAATATTATAATCATGATCATTCAAAATAATGCATTTATCCATTTTGAAAGTAACTATAAATCCTTTATTACATAATTGACTTATGCTCAAAAGATTATGTTTTAAACCTTCAACAAGTAGAACATCTTCAATTATGAGAGAAGATTCATTACCAATTTTATCTATTCCCACGATCTTCCCTTTCGAGTTGTCTCCAAATGTCACGTGTCCTTCTTCTTTAGATCTAAGATCAAAGAACTTAGTCTTGTCTCCCGTCATGTGTCTTGATCATCCACTATCTAAAAACCACTTATTTTTACTTGTGGATGACTTCATGCATACCTATAAAAATAATTAAAATGATTTTTCTTGGTACCCAAGTTCTTTGGGTCCTTTATTTATTAGTATTAGAAGAAACAAGATTTTTAGGTACCCATATGGCCCTAATAGTTATTGTATGATTTCTTCTAATAGGACAAGTATGATAATTATAACCATTTCTATTACAAAAATTACAAATAGCATGTGACATATATGAAAAACTTGAATGATTATAATAATATCCTTTTTTGACAAAATTATTTTTATGAAAAGAATTTTGAATATTAGTCTTTGATGTAGAATGATTATCAAAGAAATTTTTATAAGGTTTGTATTTTTGTTTTGGCATATATCCCAATCTTGCCTTGTCAAAAACACATCTTTGACTACCAAGAAGTTTTTCAAAATTTCTTTTTCCATTCGTAAAGTTTTCAACAATATTTTCTAAAACGGTTTTCTTCTTATTCAATTCAAGATTTTCATCTTTCAAAATGATACTTTCTTTTCTTAAAATTTCAATTTCGTTTGTTAAAGAAGAATTTTTCTTTTTCAAAGCAGTATACTTGATACCCAATTTTTCAAATTCCTCATAAATCTCTTCTAAAACATTTTGCAATTCTTCATATGAATGATTTTCAATATTATCAAGATTTGTTACCTCAATATCATCTTTAGCTATAAGACAAAGATTTGCTGATTCTTCATTGCTTGCTTCACTATCTGAGCTACTTGAATCATCATCCCATGTAGTTTTCATTGTTTTCTTGCCCTTGTTTCGATCTTTCTTTAGTAGAGGACAATCTGTCTTGATATGACCAGGTTTATTGCATTTATAACAAATTAAAGTGTCATTTTTACCTGAATCTTTCTTGGAAAACTTTTTGAAGGATTTCCTCGGAAGAGTTCTATTTTTCTTCAAGAACCTCTGAATTCTTCTTGTTATCATCGCAACTTCTTCATCTTTATCGTCATTTTCCTCATCTTCATCACTTTCACTTTCATGAGGAACAGCTTTAAGTGCTAAGCTCTTCTTTGGCTTTCTTTCTTCTTCTCCTCTTTTCAATGTGTACTCATGGGTGATAAGTGACCCGATGAGTTCATTGACTTCGAGCTTCTTGAGGTCTCTAGCTTCAAGAATCGCTGTAACTTTTGATTCCCAACGTTTTGGTAAAGAGTTGAGAATTTTTCTTACTATCTCCACCGTGGAATAAACTTTGCCAAGAGCTGTCAAGCTGTTTATGATGTTAGTAAAATGAGTGTGCATACTAGAAATAGATTCATCATCATTCATCTTAAACATTTCATATTCATGAGTAAGAATATAAATTTTTGATTCCTTGACTTGCGAAGTTCCTTCATAAGTTACTTCCAAGTTATCCCAAATTTCCTTTGCCGTAGCGCAATTCATTATTCTATTAAACTCATTTCCATTAAGAGCATTATATAATAAATTCATAGCAGTTAAATTTAAAGTATAAAGTCTATCGTCTTCACGATCAAATTCTTCTTCTTCCTTTTTGACCTTTACTCCACCAACCACTTTTGTTGGAATATAAGGTCCATTTATAATACATTTCCATATTTCTCTACTTTGAGCTTGAAGAAATATTCTCATTCTAACTTTCCAGAATGAGTAATTATCTTCACAAAAGAGTGGAGGCCGACTACTAGATTGGCCTTCACCAAATGAAGCTGCAATGTTAGCCATAAGATCTTAACTCAAAAGATAATTAATCTTATAATAGAGCTCTTAGCTCTGATACCAATTGTTGCCCAGATGACTAACATAAGAGGGGGTTGAATTGAGTTGTATTAAAAAAAATAACAATTATAAATCAAATATATAATATAAAATATAAACAAAATATGAAATAACAATAAATATAAAGAGTAAGGGTAAGAGAGAAGCAAACTCAGTATGTTAACGAGGTTCGGCCCCACTGCCTACGTCCTCGCCTCAAGCTACCCCTTGAGGATTCCCAAATTCACTATTCAACCTCCTTCAGGTGGAGATAGAAACCTATTACACCTTTGAACAACACCGCTACAAAGGATCCGTGTAGAACACCCTCTACACTTGCAATCACCTTACACGTGGTGATTCAACTATTCCCCGTGTAGAATACTTTCTACAGACACAAGGGTTATACACACCCTTTTTCTGATACAAAAGCTGATAGTGGGTAGGTTATCAGAAAACACTCCTCAATGAGTGAAATAAAAACAATACAGCGCAAACTATATATCTCAAAATGAACAAGGATTAAGGCTCAATGCTTAGAGAAGAGAGAATGAAAGCTTTGAATGAATGTTGTATGCTCTTGGTGTTGTGAATGTGAAGCTCTCAAATGATCTATTTATAGGCATATGAGACTTCATATTCAAATTTAAAAAGATTCACATATCAAAGACAACATCATTCACTTTTTCAAAAAATTCAAATAAAAGGTTTTTCTTTTTCAATTGTCAAAGACAACATCATTCACTTTTTTAAAGAATTCAAATAAAAGGTTCTTCTTTTTCAATTGTCAAATACAACATCATTCACTTTTTCAAAAAAATCAAACCTAATCTTTTACTTTTTGTATAAGTCTAAAAAAGCATCAATCACTTTTGAAAATATTCAAATAAAACATGCACATGTGAAAGATGACAATCAATCATCTTTAATATTTTCAAAGTTCAACCCTTTAATCAAGGCATGCACATGCAAAAGATGACAATCAATCATCTTTCAAAATTTTCAAATTTAATTTTCAAAAATATTCATGCACATGTGGAAAATGTATTTTAATGCTTTATGATAAAATATTAATTTTGAGCATTAATCCTAATTTCGAATTTTGAAGAGATTTACAACATTACTCTATAATTTTAATGTGAACTTGTTCCCTTCTTGCTCATACTTGTTTCCTTAATGTGCTTGACTCCATTGTGTAGACAAATTGAGCTTGAGACTTCTTTATTCTTTGAATTCATTTGTTATCATCAAAATCCATGTGTAAATATATAATTACACAAAACTTGAAATCTTGGGTTCAACAAGTACTAATCAAGCAACTTGAACTGTATTAAGATGTTGAGTCAAACAACACCTAACATCAATAATGATCCATTTTATCTTTAGATATTGAAGATTCTATAACAAACATGATTGTATTTTTTACTCTTTGAGTATTACATATGTTAAAGTCATGTTTCACATATTTTTGAGCTGGCCTCTCGGCAATTTGGGTCCTTGATTTTGAACCTGTGAATACAAAAAAATATAAAAAATACAACGAGATGGTAGCTGTAGTGGTGGTTGGAAAGTCTCTGTTGTTAAAGTTAGTATTATCTTAATATTTCGTGTACGTGAATAAAAAATTCAAAAAGAATTCATAATACCTAAAGATTTTTTCTTATACCCGATTTCTGGAGTCAGTTGCCTATTTCCTATGTCAAGGGATGTATCTCTTCAATAGTTTCTTCAGTCAGGTTCCTTTAAAGCAGCGTGGCTTTTTGTCCTGTTCATCTTAGTAGTGCATATCGTCAAGTTCTTCCTTCCCCATCTGTCAAAGTATCGAAGGCTTTCCGTGATTTGCACTCACTTGTCCGCTCAAGACTGTATGAGGTGGCATGTTTCATTTTCCTTGTGTCATGGTGGGTTTCCTATGCGTTCGAAGTTGCAGGCCGACTTTTGCTCCATGACGGGGTCCTCTAATAGGCCGATGGATCGCCTAGCTAACCTGGGCCCCTTACGTATTTGGGTCTATTCGCTGGGCCAATTGCTTAAATAATATCTATAAGTTATGAAGATCAAGTCTTAAGAAAATACAGAAAATAATTTACAATTGAGTTTATATTTTCACGTAATCTATTAGATTTACTTAAGATTAAAAATAATTTTATAAATTGACATATTGTATTAAATCACAACTATTTATAAATTTATTTTTATGTTTTTTTTTAGTTGAATTATTTCTATTATTCTTTTATCAAAGACAAAAGTTCGTGCGAAATAAAGTCTAGCCCAAAATGGAAACATGGCCAAACGCAGTTGGCTGCCTAGGAACCCAAACGCACCCAACCACACGGACACACTCCCTTTTCCTTCTTCGCCAGTCTGTTTCAGCTCGGCCGCCTCTGACCTGACCACAGCACAGCTGTACGCGGTGGGACATCGCTTTCTCTCCATCAAAATGGCGGAGGCCCAAAGCGACAAAATTCCATCCCTATCTGACGTAATCTTCTCGTTTTCTTTTATTTATTTATTTATTCATTTTTTTCCCCAAGTACCTAATGCTCCAGTTTCGTTCGAACAAACGGTAGAATGTCAACAGTCGATCTGTTTTGGTTCTTGAATTTATTATTTTTTGGGTGGATTTTGCACTCGATCACGATTGGATCTTCGCTTTTGTGCATTGGGTTCTGATTTTCTTGGTCGATTCTGGTGTATGTCGGAAACGATCAGAAAAGTAGGCCGTATGTGACTGAGGACTTGATTTTAGTGCTCGTTATGCAATTTTGTTTTTCTTTTCAGTAACTAAATTGATTGATGAAAACATGCTTTTGGTTTGCGGGCTTTGTATGTTTATTTGTGAACGATGGAGCCTATGTTCTCAATTATGAGCATTGACGAAGCCGCTTTCCACATGGAATTCACGTAATTGTAGTTTCAGATTTTCGATTTAGTGAAAAATTAGTTGTTCCCCGCCACCCCCCCCAAAGTCTCATCAAGTATACTGAACCCCGTGATTGCCTAATTACTTACTGTTTATTAGAGATGATCTACTTCGAACAAAATTATTGGAGATGATATAATGTTCTTTGCATCTTGATGATATATCAGGGAGATACGCATTGGTGCTCCATCATATAGCAAACACTTTGTTCAAAGTTTAATGACATATTTTCTTATATGAGGACATTGTGATATTCTCTAAGAATTAGCCTTTTGTTTTGTATTAAGACCTCCCAATTATAATTGGATATTTTATTTTTCTTTCCTATTATTATTTTTGCTGGAGAACTCGGTAACATTCTATAGCTACTTTCATTTCTTTTTCAAAGAAAATCTCTCTAATTCATGCTTAAAAAGCAAGTAACTTATTTTTTAATGCTAAATAAGTCGTGCCATATCAGGTGGCCACTCTAAGGATAAACTCATTAGTCATTAGGTGTCGGTGCTGGCTTCTTTCATAGGTACAACATCACCTGTTAAGAAATCTTGAAGACAGTTACATGGTTGAATCATAGGAGAATGTATAAATTTCGGTTTGTTTATAGTAAGATTTTGGGTGCACTTATTACTTAATTAGAATGGTAACCTTTCTGCCACATGATTTGACTTACAGCAATACTCATTGGAGGACGAGAAGAAACCTGATGCGGTTACTAAATCTGTGGAAGTAAAAGACGTTGAGAAACCAGTACCTGCTGAAGCTGAAGAAGTTTCCTCCGAGAAAGCTGAGGATTCACCTGCTACTGCAGAAGAAAGTACTGAAGTTACCTTGGTTGCCACTGAAGCAAGCAGTGAAGCAACCCCTGATTCTGGAGAGAGCTCCGAAGCCAACTCTACTGCTGTTGAAGATGGTGGTGAAGCTGCTACTGAAGCAAGTGGTGAAAATTCTGAAGAGGAGAAAACTGGCGATCAAGATGCTGCTGAAGAGACAGCAGAGATTACGGTTACTAAGCCTAGACCATTAAACTATAAATTCTTTATATTGCTACCTAACTGCATCATTCATTCAATATTTGCATCTTATGTTTTGTTTTTGTGAACTTAAGAATTGTGGTTATACAGCTTGAGACAGCCCCTGCAGATTTTCGCTTCCCAACTACAAATCAAACAAGGCATTGCTTTACTCGATACGTTGAGTATCATCGGTAAGGCAAACTTGTTCTGTAATTTCTTCAGATCATTTTAAAAAACTTTTTTTGGTAATTGATCTTTATTATTTTGATCTGTTGTAGGTGCGTAGCTGCAAAAGGGGAAGGTGCCCCAGAGTGTGATAAGTTTGCAAAATATTATCGTTCTCTTTGCCCGGGTGAATGGGTATGTATCTTCAGTGCTTTTGCATGTTTACAAGAGTACAATTTTATCTTTTCTCGTCAATCATCTTTAAGTTTGTTCTAAATGTTCAGATAGATAAACTGATTTAGGTTTTATTTATCCACTGGTTTTACGCATTTTTTGCCTTAATCCAATTGAATTGCTTCCCTCATTCACTCAATCTGTGTTGATGATGCCTCATTACTCTTGCAACCATTGAGAAATTTTGAGTGCAAAGCTGAAAGTGATACAAATTGGGGGTACAGGCCTGGGAGAGCAGGGGATACACCTAGATTGGTATGAACTAAACACCTCTTGCCTGAAAGCTTGGCTTTTCACAAGCTGGCCTTTCTATGGCTGACACCATGCACTGATGAAAAACTACCGCTTCAAGAATGAGTATACTGCTTCTGAGTTGAAATAGTTGGAAAAAGTTGCTGCTGATAAAAGTGACTAGTATCTAGTTACACTTCATCACAAATTACTAGGGGTATTCCAGTTTGGGCCAGAATTTCTCCGCCTGAACAAAACAACCAAATTTGGGTTTTTACCCATATAACTATATATATTCGTTTGGGGCTCAGTTTCAAGGGGTTGGTTCACTGACCCCAATCTGAAAACCATGCATTTATATGTTAAAAAAAATTTATTTCTAATTTTTAACCCCCTCCTCTCTCCTCTAACAGAGAAATTAGAAACCATAGGTTCCAATCTCCCCTTGGTTTCTTTCCTCCCTGCAACATTGCCCTTGCTTCATACCAGGCCTCCATTAACTCTGGTCAGGCACCACCCAGACTCAGACTATCCATCTCTTGCACACTGATCTACTCGACTGACCACCAACTGAAGGTTTTGGTTTTGTGGGCAGCTAGCATTTGTAGAACTAGGTTCAGTTTGGCCATTTTAAATCATCATTTACTTTTGCTTGGCTCTACCTCCTTTTGAACGGAGGAGGTTGGGTTTGTGGGCAGCCAGCATGTGTAGAACTAGGTTCAGTTTGGCCATTGTGAATCATCATTGACGTATGCTTGGCTCTACCCCCATTGTAACTCATCATTGACGTATGCTTGGTTACACCCCTGAAATTAGACATGCTCACTAGTTAGCAAACTAAATCTTTGCTTTCTTTTTAGAGTTTGCGGCTACCAATTACAAACTGGCAATAGTTATCTAATACATTGGTTGGCTGATATATCATGGTGTTTGATAGATTGTAAATTCTACTTTTGGGTATAATTTGATCTCATTTCTTGTTTCGTGGGATGACTTGGTTTTGTATTGCTTATGAAAACTGTTGTGTGCTTTATGCATATCAGATCGACAGATGGAATGAGCAAAGGGAGAACGGAACCTTTCCGGGTCCTCTGTAGCTGATGTTTCTACTTTGATACTGAATTGAGATGCGGTTTCTTTGATGAGATATGGAACCTCAGGGAATGTGCTTTTAGGACAAATAAGTTAATAAGAAATTTTGGTTGTTCGTTGGGATTTAGTTCCAGTTCAAATACACATAAACAAAGTTATTGTTTTGCTATCACTCAGGTGTTTTTCCATCATATACTTATACTTCAACACTGTTCTGTAACAGTTAAGAGGTTAATGAATGGAAATGGAGAATAAAAATTTAGCATTTACCTACGCATAACATGATAATAAAATAGTGCTTCCTGATGCAGTTTTCAAGCATCGAGAAAGTCTATATGCCATTGCCAAAACGTTTTAAAGCTCGTGTTTTGGACGTGAAGTCACTCCAATCAATTTCAAGATTTTATTTTCTCAATCAAACGAGTACTATTTCGTTCTGGCTCATTTAAAAAATATGCTCCTTTAGTATTACTTTACGTGCTAAAAACAATGAAACTCCATGAAACAGATCTTACTAAGATTATTTTTGGCTGCATGTGGTGAAATGCACAGATCGTAGTGTTCAAATGCCTCTATTTTTGCAGCACCTTTGTTTGGTTTGAGATATTTTTTGGAAAATAAATGGATTTCGCCCATTAGGAGGACCGAGTCCAACAATATACCATTGTCTAGGCAACTTGATCATTGTAAAAAGCCAGAAGTGCATTTCAAAGCACTGAACAACACATATATCGCAAGGGCAATGCACATTTATTTAGGGCTCCTCTCTCTCTCTCTCTCTCTCTCTCTCTCTCTCTCTCTCTCTCTCTCTCTATATATATATATATATAGGTTCAAAGTTGAGAAAGAAGGTTGACCATGGCTGGACGTGGTCGACAAATAGCATGCAATGGTCGAGCCTTGCTCAAGGTCAGCCGAACCACTTCATCCATGTCTACCATTTCCTCACCAATCCTCTGCCACTCGAAGCACTGTATCAGTGCACCCACAGCAGAGCCAACCACCCTCATGGCCAAACCTTCTCCGGGACAGCTCCTCCTCCCTGATCCAAAAGGCATGAACCTAAACTTAAACTCCTGATCTTTCATCCCATCTAAACCTTCAAACCTCTCCGGCTTGAAATTCGTGGGGTCCTCCCAAATTGACGGGTCATATTGCATGCCCCACAAATTCACTAGTAGTGTAGTGCCACGAGGGACGTGGAAACCACCCACCTGGCAATCCTCCGATGACTCGTGCGGCACAAGTAGTGGTGCTGCTGGATACATGCGCAGTGTTTCGTTTATAATGCAACGAAGATATGGAAGCTTAGCCAAATCGGATTCATCAAGCAGGCGATCGTGTCCTACCCGATTGTCGATTTCTGCCTGCGCCTTCTTCAGAACTTCTGGGTTGTTGAGCAAAAGTGACATTGCCCACTCCATGGTGCCGGCCGAAGTGTCGGTTCCACCTGATAATAGGACCTGTACATGTACATATTTCAAGCATAATTATTTGAGTTACCACAGTTTCCATTAGAATTATGCTGCTGCTGTTCCATTTTAGACCACAAATTTTCAGCTTTTGCTGATGTATTGTGCTCACTGGTACAATGATAATCCTATTTTATTTCCACATGAAGTCCAAATGGAGGTTCAGGTTCCTTTTTTTAATCCAAAACGTTATAACAGCAACAGAGGTTCAGGTTGTCAGATGCTTATCTTTTATGTTTTCGTGACATTTGTTACTGTAGAAATCAAATAGATTAGTGTTTTGGATTAAAAAATCTTATCGATCTGTCCTCAGTTATAGTGTTTTGGATTAAAAAATCCTGTTAATGAATGAAAATTTCGGTGACCCTTTGCAAAACTAGATCATCTCAATATTTACCAGCATGATGCCTCTGATCATCTCGTCATTGTAGTATTCAGGTTCCGATTCTTGCAGATCCAACAGAACTCCAATCATTGTCTTCTTCTTCTTCTTATCCTTTTCTGCATCTGCATCAAATCCCATTCTTTTATGCTCCTCTATCAAGCTCTGCATGAACCTTTCTCTCTTTTCCTGCAATAAAATCAACCTCTTCTCCATCCCAGTAATCCCAAACCACCTTAACATAGGCAAAAAATCTCCGACATATGTCAAAGATCCCAACCGAAATGTTTCAGACACAATATCCCGAAACATGCAGACTTGATCTTTGTCTGCTTCCGCCGTGCTATCCCCGTAATACCGAGTCCCAGCAATCATCCTCATCATCGCGTTAAGCGTAAGCTCAACGAAGGCTGATTTCAGATCATGGACTTCAGTCTGGTTTTGATTATTATTATTAGTAGGCAAGAGCCGGCGAATGAGCGAACGAACCTCGTCGGTGCGTATACGGGAGAGCGTTTGGAGGCGGTGGGAGGAGAGAAGTTGGAGGGAAGAGATACGGCGGAGGTTTCGCCAGTGGTCGCCGTATGGTGCCCATGCAAGGGAGGTGAAGTTGTAGCCGAGGAGTTTCCCGATCAACAGGCGAGGGCGGTTGGCAAAGATGATATCGTTGGTGGCGAGGCATTCCTCGGCAGCGCAAGGGGAAGAGACGATGAGGACTTTTCGAGAGCCAAAGGTGAGATGAATTATGGGACCGTACCGGTTTGATAGCCTGGTTAGAGAGCGGTGGAGGGGTTTCTTTAGGAGGTAGAGATGGCCAACAATGGGGAGGGTGGGGAAAGGGCTTGGTGGGAGGTTTCGGGTCTTGGAAAGCAAGTGCTTGGCTATGACATAGAAGGCTAGGAAGAGAAGAATTTGGAAGAACATGGTGGTGATGAAGGATATAGATTGGGTTGGTGGAACCTATGAAGGTTAGTATGTGGTTGTGTGGGGAGGAATGAAGGTAATTTATAGGAAAATTAGTAACTTCCTTCTTATATTCTACTTTTTCTTTGCTATCAGTTTTGGATTTTTGTTATTATAACGCTCAAGATAGTTTTTGTGAAACTTAAAATTATAGTTAATTGTATTTTTCTTTTATAAAAGAGGATGGTACTCTAATTTTATTAATAATTTTTTTAAAATAAATTAATGCCATTATTGTGTCCATTTTAGTCATTTTCTTGCATGTTCATGTAGTTGGGTTAATGTTGAACAAGTGTAATGTTGTTATGGAGTCATTTTAAGTGTTAATTAATGTAAGATATCCAAACATATTTAAACTCTTCTTAAGTGGGTTCCACGAAGCTCAGTCCAGTTAAAAAGAAAAAAAAAAAGGGAGTGCAACGCCCCCTTTAGACTTAGGTTTCGGTTTTTTCCTTCCTTTTCTTTCTATCCCGAGATCTCTCTCTCCCTCCCTCCCTCCCTCCCTCTTACATGTTCTCTCAATCTGTATGCAAGTAGCGAGTATGTGTTTTATTTTGTAATTTCATGAGAACATAGCCCCCCCAACACCCCCCCCCCAAAAAAAAAAAAAAAAAAAAAACAAAACAACAAAACTTTTTGAAAACATAAAATACCCCATAGATTTATCTCTATATGGGCTTCAAAATTTTTAAAAATTTCAATATATCCATAAGTGTCTCTCTCCCTTTTTTTTTTCTTAAAGTTCCAAAATTTTGTCTAATTTCTATATATTATCTATTTTCAAGATTGTGGACTCTCCAAAATTAAAATTAAAACTAAGTTTATGAGAAATAATAAATTTATTAATATAAATCTCAAATTTTTTTGTTATATAATATTAGGCTTCTTAATATGGAATCCAAAGTGAAAATATGATCTACACTATCCCTGAAGGCAGCTCGACCTCTTTGGAAGAAAGGCTTATGCTTGCAAAGCTAGATACAAAGAAATCTTTAGTATCGAAAGACCAACTAAGCAACCAAAATCACAGCAAATCTTTATCCATACTATGATTCATTAATAATAATAATGTTGGTAGCAAATTACACTAGTCGGAGGATACTAGTCGATAACGGTAGTTCAACTAATTAACATCCTTTTTTGGGACGCTTTCATAAAAATGAGAATTGACTAAAACAAACTACGCCAATCAGCCACTCCATTAAAAGGATTTTCAGGAGAAGTGGTACAACCAATTAGGTCCATTGCTATATGCAAAACTTGGCTCACACATTGTCATCATCCCGACGTCTCGATTTCTACATGTCCGTATGTGGGAGTTTGGGGCGTCACACACATAGCCACCAGGATGATTGATTTCATGTGTTCAAGATCTGTGTGTCTTACAACGCCATCATTGGGCAACGAACCCTAGATGCCCTTAAAGCCATCACCTCTACGCACCATTTAAAAATGAAGTTCCCTACGAGGACGGGTGTTGGAGAGGTGCATGGCCAACGGGTGCTTGCCAAAGAATGCTATGTTCAAGAACTCAGAGGTTAGGAAATAGATGTGAGAGTAGTTGAATTACCAATGCTGGATGAATAGTCACCAACCCCACCTCCTGAGCTCATTAAATGTGAAGTCGACACCTGAGATGAGCAAAACCTGAAGCAAGGTGAGGTTGATGAACTCCTTGAGTAGATCACCCTAAATCAAGCTCACCTAGAAACCATGGTAAGGATCGGAGCCAAGGTAGAGCCTGAAGTTAGGTAACAGTTGAAATAGCTGCTCAACGAGCACATGGATGTCTTTGCCTTGAGCCATAAGGACATGCCAAGGACTAAAACAGAGGTGCTCAAACATTGCATGTGCCTAAACTCGAAAGCAAGGAAGGTCAAGTAAAAGAGGAGAAGTTTTAGTACCGAGAAGTATGTGGTGATTGTGGAAGAAGTCGATTGCCTCTTAGTTGCGTGGTTCATCAAGGAGACCAACTATCCAAAGTGGCTTTCAAACGTGGTTCTTGTAAAGAACAATTGAAAGTGGAGGATGTGTTGACTTCATCGACTTGAATAAATCCTGCCCAAAGGATAGCTTTCCCCTATCATGAATTGACTTATTTATGGATTCCACCGTGGGGCACTGGATGCTAAACTTCATGGATGCCTAATCTATGTATAATAGATCTGGATAAGCCAAGTTGACCAAGAAAAAAAGGTTTTCATAACTGACTGAGGACTATACTGCTACCAAGTAATGCCTTTTAGCTTGAAAAATGTCGGAGTGACATACCAAAGCTGGTAAATCGAATATTTAAAGAGCATATCTTGAGGAATATGGAAGTTTAAGTTGATGATTTACTTGTCAAGAGTAAGGAACTAGGATAGCACATGGTAGATTTTCTTGGAGCTTTCGGTGTAATATAACGATACAAAATAAAACTCAACCCGACAAAGTGTGCATTCAGAGTACGATCTAGCAAGTTCCAGGTTTCATGGTGTCTGAAAGAGGGATCGAGGCCAGCCCCGAGAAAATCCAGGTGATCGTCTATATGAAGCCACCAAAGAACATGAATGAGGCATAGAAGTTAACAAGGAGAATAGCGGTGCTCAGTAGGTTTGTGTACAGATCCACAAATAGGTGCCTACCACTCTTTCGAGTCATGCGAAAGCCCTTTGACTAGGATAGTGAGTGCAAGAAGGTGTTCGTCTAACTTACAGAATATTTATAACCTCCCCCCTCTCTTGAGCTGAACCAATCAAGCAGAGGTCCTGATTTTTTATATGTCTGTTACTCTAGAAGCCATGTCCACCTCCCTAGTTTGGGAGGGAGAAAAGGCACAGAATCTAGTTTACTACATGAGTCGTGCTCTAAGAGGTTACAAGACCAAATATCCCATAACAGAAGTGGTAGCATTTGTATTAGTAGTAGTTGCTTGCCAGTTAAGACCATATTTCCAAGTGCATCCCATAAGAGTTTTAACAGTGAAGTCCCTAAAACAATACTGCAGCTATCGGACACCTCATGGCGTTTTGTAAATTGGTCAATCGAGTTGAGCGAATTTGACATCGACTACCTTCCTTAGACGATGATAAAGGGTCAGTTACTGGTTGACTTCATAGCCAAATTCACCAACTTCCCTGAAGAAATACAAAGATCCCCTACCGGGAAACCCTAGCAAGTTTATGTTGATGGCTTGTCCTACCGTTCTAGTGAGAGTAGACATATACATAGTGGCAGAGAACATCAAGGAAATGTATTATGCAGTAAGGCTCGAATTCAAGACCACCACTAATGATATGGAACATGAAGCAATATTGACAAGACTCACTATAGCGGAGGCTCTAGGGGCTAAAGAAGTCGACATGAAGGTAGACTCTCAAGTGGTAATCAACCAAATAACAGGAGAATACCTGGAAAAGGGTTTAGAAACTTAAGAGATACCTATATTAGGTATACAATGGAACAACTGCTTTAGTTATGCCCAAATTAGCCGTATCGACAATTGAAAGGACGATAGACTAGCACGAGTTACATCAGGTATGGATGAGAAAGGCCTACCATGGAAGGTGACCATTCGAATGATAGGAACCCCAGCCGTCATACTTGATATCTTGAAGATAAAAATAGGAACCCTGAAATGGGTGCATGACATAGCCAAGTTCCTATCTACCGGGGAACTTCTAGGTGATAAAGGTAAGTGAGGAAAGTAGGAACAATGCTGCCTGTTTCGCCTTCATAAATGAAGTGTTATACAAACGGGGTTTCTCCACACCCTTTCTAAGATGCATCTCAAGGGAAGAGGATTAGTACATCCTTGTAGAAGTGTACGAGAGGGCATGCGGGAATCACTTACGAGGAAGAGCTCTAGTGGCTAAAGTTATGAGAGCAGGATTTTATTGGCCAGGCACCCTCAATGATGCCAAAGAGCTTGCAAATGTTCTCAATGCCGACGACACATGCTAGTACCAATCTATCTACCTGAAGAACTAAACATCAGTTACATTGCCATGGCCATTCCCCCAATGGGTTGTCAACCTAGTCGTTCCCATGCCCCTGGACAAGGGAGGAGCAAGATTCATAATCCTCACCGTGAATTACTTCACAAAGTGGGTAGAAGTTGAAGCTCTAGTGACTGTCACGATGAATAATGTCACTAGATTCCCATGGAGGGCTATCATATGCCAGTTCAGGATACCACAAAGCATCATTTTGGATAACAGTGGATATTTCAATTCTGACCACTACTGGAGTTGGTGTGCTGAACTTGCGAATAACACCAAATACTCTTCCCTTGGACACCCCTAGGCCAATAGACAGGTTCAGTCGACTAACATGACAATAATGAACATTCTAAAGAAGAAGTTGGAAGACAAAGAGGGAGCCTGGGTTGAGGAACTCCCCAGGATACTATAGGCTTATAGGACAATCCCCAAAACCCAGACAGGGGAGATGCATTTTACCCTCATTTATGGAAGCAAAGCAATTATACCAGTAGATCGAGGTAGAAATGTCAAACCACATAATCCATCGCTTCGAAAAAAAGTCAAATGTCAGAGGAATGGAAGAGAACCTCGACTTCTTAGAAGAAAGGAGAGATGAAGTTAAGGTTAGGGCAGCAGCTAACAAAAGAAAGGTAGAGTAATACTTCAATAGAAGGGTCAGGCCCAGATCCTTCATTGTGGGGGGGACCGAACCTTAAAGGAAGCAGGGGTCACTATAGTAGAGGATGGAAAGCACTCGCCTCTGACAAACAAAGAAGGAAACAACTTGTTTAAATGTTTACCTCCTTGCCTACTAAGTGCAGTTGAGTCCATCTCCTGCCTAATTATGAAAGTCAAGTGTCTCCACTTGCCCTGACGAACAATGGAGGAAGCAAATTGTTTAAATGTTTACCTCTTCACCCACAAGTGCAGTTGAGCCCATCTTCTGCCTTGTAATAACTAAATCTATTAGGGAAAAAATCCTAGGTCAATAATTTAATTAAATCAAATTCTTTCTCCATTTATTTTAATTTAGGAGTTTTCATTATTGTGATTTTGTTTCTTCTTTAAATTTCTTCTTTGATTCATAAAATAATTTTATATCACTTTGAAAATTATTTTAAAAACTCCAAAAATATATTTTTCATGTTTAAATGAAAAATTAGAGGTTATATATATCCATATATATATATATATATATATATATATTTTAGTTACCGATTGTCCCACTATTAATATTATTATTTTGTCTCTTAATAATTTGGCTCATTTTAATCTCATCCCTAGATAAGACCCTTGAAGTAGGGTTGAAAACCGAAGGTATCGATGTGGTTTCGGTCTAAAACTGAAACTTCACCGACATCTAGAAATACAGATTTTTCTCAACCAAAAATGGTCGACGGGGAGAAAGAACACCGACCGGAGTTTAACAGTTGGCACCGTATCGGTTCATCGGTTCGGGGATTGATTTTTCGAGCCAGAAGATTTCCCATCACCAAATTCACCATTCTCCAAACACAATCCACAAACAAAGTTTTGATTTCATTCTAACTACCAAATAGGATAACAAAAGTTAAAAACCATTACCTGAAGTCATGTAGTTCCACATCTTTCCATGGGCGACGTTGGGGCGAGATGAGTCACGGAGTTTCACATCTTTCTATTGACGATAATGAGAGTGTGAGATGACTGCGGGACATGAGAGATGAGAGATCCGCAGCATGGGATGTGGGTGGCCGCCGCTGTGCATGAGAGAGGTGAGAGAGCTGAGATCCATAAATGACGAAATGAGAACTGAAGAGTAAAGAAGAAGGAGAGGGGGAAGGGGGGACGTAAGGGTGTTAAACCCTACAGCGAAACGATGCCATTTGGTGTTTTAAAGCAAACGGCGTTGCTTCTCTTTATTTTTTTTAAATGGAAGGTAAAAAAATGACATCATATATGAGGAAAAGATTTATTTAACCCCCTATTGGCTAGTTCAGTAGTCTGCCATTGATTCAAATTGGGACCAAATTGGCCGATGACGGTTTGAAGAATCTACAACCACATGTCAACCGGTTCTCCGCTGGTTTTAGTCGGATCACATCAATAATGGCCAGTCCAGCTAGTTCTTGTACACCCTTACTTAAAAGTAGAGAAATATCTACTTATTTTACATACTAGCCACTCATTTTTATAAGTACAATAGACAAGTTTTACCCCATCACCCATAAACCATTCCTTCAGAAAAAAGAAAAATTCATTTTTCCTAAGAGATTTTGTTATACACAGAATAAATAGCAACCAAGAGTTTTATTATCTGAAATTTCTGCAACATCTAGCCAGGAACCTCTTCCCTACATTTCTTTTAGCTCACATCGCTTTCTTTTTGCTTTGATGCTCTAGTTCACACACTTTGGAAGAAGAATAAGGCAGTTAAAAATTTAGTTCCAAATCCTTTTTTGTTATGTCTATGCTTAGTACATAACAGCAACAACATAAGTTGATTTTTGAAAATCCTGCAGCTATCCAAATCTGTTTAGTGTAACAGCCCGCTAGAAATTTAATTGTGAAATTTCTATTAGCTTTAGAAACCTCGTGAAGACCCCATAAGTTTTGACGAATCCATTAATCGTATATGTTTTAGTCTAACTACATAGTTAATGTTATTATTTACTATGGTATCCGAAGTGTGTTTTTGATTATTGGAGATAGTTAGAAGTGTCAAAATGTATTATGGTTTGTGCCATTAGACTTGGAGGGTTATTTAAGGTCTTATGGCGCAATAACACTTTTTCATATTTTCGGACGAAACGTCTGCTCAAAACTGTAGATATTATTGGATAAAAATATTTTGAGCTAATTTTTGTAGATATTATTGGATAAAAATATTTTAAACTAATTTTGTAGATATTATTGGATAAAAATATTTTAAGCTAATTTCGTGGATATTATTGGGTACGAGAGTCATACACTTAACTCTCACTTCGGGTAAGAGAGTCCCACACTTAACTCTCACTTCGAGTAAGAGAGTCCTACACTTAACTCTCACTCCAGCCTCATCTCTTCCATATCTCATCCATAAGTATCTCCAGCCACCCCTCCCCACGAAATTATCTTCACTTACACTTTCCATTAAAAGAATATCAAACACTCTCTCTCGGACAGCTTTTAGGAGTTATTTTGCACGCCCATTTCGAAAATTTTGTAAGTGTTTTATCATAAAGTCTCCTTCATATAAGTTTTTTCTTTTTCAGTCTAGTTTACGTGGATATCTTATTTGTCCCATTTGAAGATTATTTGGTTAGTCAAATATTATGTAAACTATAGAAAGGTCATTCTAGGAGATAAACTGGAGAATATGTTATAGTTTGGAGTTTTTGACCAAGCTAATGGATAGATATTGGTTCGAAATTTTTATGGAGTATTGTTAACATGTATATATGACTATTGGTTGAGGAGTTTTGCATGATTAAAGGTTTTGATGAAAGATTTTCTTAGATTTAGAAACTTAGAAACTGGAAGAGGAAAAAAAACAGTTTCTGTTTTGAGAAAATTTAACTCTTTGGTAGTCTAAACCTATTCCAATGACTTTGATAATTTTATTGGAGGATCCTAACTATCTTATATACATGTTATATTATTATTTTGAATATATTTGATGTTAGTTTCAAAGATATGAAATTTTATGCAAACAGATATTCAGATAAGCTAAAGTGTGGATGTTCTTGGCTAAATTTATGTTTTGGTTAATTTTTAACCATGTGATCTTGAATTAGAAGCTTATATATGTTTTAGGATATCTTTTTAAACCATGTGATGGTTTGGTTTAAAGATCACATATTTATAAGTCATAGATCAAAAGGTTGATCAAAACAAGTTGGAAACAAAAATCAATAGAAATATCATATGGGAATTTCGGCCCTATGGAGTTTTAATAGTTGTGATTAGTTTTAGATTTTTCTAAATTGATATTTGAATTGAGGATAAAATTTACATGATGCATGTAAATTTTGGTGACTTTTGGAGTTAGTATGCAAAATCCTTAAGTTATGGGTAAAACGGTCATTTTCTTACATGCAGAGAGTAAAATGGAAATTTTACTCTTTAAGTTAGTATTTTCCATATTTCAATTTATTAGTGATTTAGTGCTAATTTTTAGAATCACTAATTACAGTTCCTCGTGATCGTGCTTAAAGTTTTATAAGAAACGCGGAGATCGAGGTAAGTTAGCTTTTAACTTACTAGCAGTCTACTGTGTATGTGTGCTAAGTAAAAGAACTACAGTGTATATATGTGTGTTATCATATATGTCTTGCCATGCCAAGTTATCACGTAATTGTCTGTTATACAGAATTTATTCTGTCATCAGATTTTATCTGTTACATAATATGTTCTGTCATGTATTGTTGTACATTAAAAGTACATCATGATAAGTATGCCATCTATTACATGTATGTCAAGTCATGTAATATTCACTGTTGCAAGTATGTTATGTTAAATATGTTGTTTATTATATGTTATGTCATGTTACGAAATGTTTTTATCTCAAGTTGGTCATGTATTTCAAGTTATGTTCAAGTCACGTTATGTTATGTCAGGGCTTCAGTCATTTCGTATTCCAGTCACGTTTCATCTTGAGTACATTCAGTTTCGTTGGGTCCACAACATCTATGGCACACGAAGTATGGGGTCACAACAATTGTGACGCATGCACTACGTGAGACACAGCAATTGTGACGTATAAAATACATGGGGCTACAACAACTGTGAAGTATGTATTTACACGTATAATACATGGGGCCACAACAACTGTGGAGTATGTATTTACACGTAGAATACATGGGGTCACAACAATTGTGGAGTATGTATTTAAATACATTGTGATGTGTAGAATACATGGGGCCACAACAACTGTGGAGTATGTATTTTTCATGTCAAGTTTCCGACCAAGTTTATGATAAGTCAAGTTTCATATCACGCTCATGTTAAGTCAAGTTTCAGAACAAGTTCATGATAAGTTAAGTTTCATATCATGTTCATGTTAATTCAATTTTCAGAGCAAGTTTATGCTAAGTTAAATTTCAGATTAAATTCATGTCAAGTCAAGTTCAGTTTCTGTTTCAATTTAAGTTATGTCAATTATGCTATGTTATACGCCAACTTATGCTTTAATTACTTATAAATTTGATTATGCATTTATGCTTTTACTGTCATCCATGCATCATTAGCTTGTGTGGAAGTTTTTTGTTAACTTACTGAGATTTGTAATCAAATCTCACTTTGGTAGTCCCAACTACCATTCCCCCCGAATGGTAGATCTTGTTACAGGACTTGAAGGAGAATCAAAAGCTGATCAACTAGACACAGTTGACTAAGCGACGGTGCGACGTCAATGTTAATATAGTAGTTAACGTAAATTACTACTTATACGATGGAGTTGCATCTCTAGTACTTTTTGGATCATAACCATTTTGGACTAGTGTTATGATCTTAGTTGTTCAATGGGTCTTTATGTATGAAATATGTTTTAAGCATTTGGGATATTTTCAATTTGGTGCATAGTATTGCTAAAGAAAAAAATTATCTGCTGCGAATATTGCATAATGTTAGATGCATGTTAGAAACATTGTATCTTATATGTCATGAACGGGAGCAGGTAACCTTGTGTTGCATGTCTCGACGTTTCAAATGTTCGTCCGATCCCAAACGGAATTTGGGGCGTCACATTTAGTGACTTCCAACTTCGAATTTTCTCACATGTTGATTCTAGTACTTGTTTATTTGGGTGTGTAATCAAATGGAAGGAAGGTAGGAACAATCATAAATCGTGCAACCTATAGCTTGAAGAGGCGAGATGATTTTTCTGCTTTGTTTTGGTCCAAGTTGTACAATTCTATAAAAAAAAAATTCTGTTATAGCTTTAACTTTCCTTCTTCCTGAGTTTGAATCAATTTTTTACTACGTTTAAGCCTTTATTTTTAATTGTTAAACCAGTAAAGATTAGTATGTACTTTTAACCTTTTCTTCAAGCTAATGGCGTAAGTAAACAACCAAAGATTATATTCAAACTAGTAAGTTTTCTCTTATAAGTTTCTGGTTTATCAAGAACTATCCTTCTGTTTTATGCCATGTTTACCCAAAAAAATGATGTTTCTTTTCAAGAATACAACCAAGTTGCTGTCTGTAAAAGTTAGTGCAGAAATTTTTTGCTATGCATTTTGTTTTGTGTTCAAACAAGACCATTTTCATCTCTATTTTCTATTTCATTTTCACTCAACTAAAGTTACTTATTTTTATGATAAACTACTAAAAAACAAGGGGAAAAATCTGCCATCAAGTAAGCTTTAGTTCACACATTTTGGTTCCAACAAGGTTACCAAAAGTCATTGAATATCCATTTTGATGAAATTTTTCAGATTTTAGTACTTCTTGTTCTCTTCAATTTCCAAGCAAATTCCTATCATCTATACATTCTAATTCCATGATTTTCACCTATCTTTCATGTAGAAAACTAATTGGGCCCCTGTTGGATAGCAAGCACGTTATTAAACATGTTTATGAATTTCTTAAGCAAGCTTGAAATGAGGAATTTAAATGGCTTGAGTTACTGCTAAGTATAGAAGTATAACGTCAAATTTTTATACCTTAAAGAAATATATGGATGGTGAGAAGGAGAGAATAAAGTTGTATTGAATTGGTTTCTTGTTGACCTTGTTTGATATGGACAGAAGTTGAAAGGATAGAAATTGTGTCTTGTATTTGACTTTTTCTAAGTAGACAGGAAGTTAAGGAAAATGTTTTACTTCGTTCTTGGATTTAAAGTAAACAACTAGCTAAGAGTATGGTTAGCAAAGCTTAATGTGAAGTGGATATTGATATGTTCATTTCATTTCATTAAATAGGATTTATTGAAGTGCGAAAGGAAATAAAAGTTGAGCTTAGAGGTAAGTAGCTATGATCATGCTTCTTACACAATATTTTTATTTTTTTCTGCTACATGTGCTTGTTTTCTTCAAATGCTTCTTTGTAATGAAAAATAAATGTATATAATATATCAGCTTTCTTGGTAGCCCATGTTAAGCATCCTATTGGTTATAACTATGTGTATAAGTATGGTGTAAATCATTCACATTCAAGGTTGAAAGAATGAAATTTATCATGTACTTGCTTTCTTAAAAACTAGTAATTTTCTTAATATAAAGTTATAGCATGAAATACATTCTTTTATGAAAGAAAATGCACATTGGTTTGGACTAAGAAAGATGACAAAAATGTTATGAGAGGAAAAAGGAAAGAAAAAGGAAATTAAGGTTTTATGTATGAAAATACAATGATGGTACCAATGAAAGGGGCATATTGCAATGTTTGATTGGCTCGATTGGTAGTGCACCTAGTGGCCCCATCCTGACTGAATGATTCGCAACCCTCGGCTACGGGCAAATTGGGTCCAAAAGACCACTAATCCAAAAGACCATTAATGATTCATAATATTTAATTGAAATGTTTTAAACTTATATAAATTTTCAGAAGAAATGAATAATTGATGTATGATATTTTAACTGTATGGTATATTGCTTACTAATTATTAGACTCACTTTTATGTTTAATGTTAAAAATGTCCAGGTAATGATAGAAATGAAGCTATAGAAGAAGATATTACTCAGGGAGGAGAGACAGAGATTTAGTAGCCTTGGGTTGGGTCTTGTTCATGAAGTTTTAGTTTTTTTGAAGGTTTTCTAAAACTGTTTGGACTATGTATTTTGAGAAAGCAAACATTTTGTATAGGGTAGATGTTCATACTAGGAAAATAGTTATGATTTTTAATTTGTAATTGATGGGACGACACTGTTGTATTTTGACAAACATTTTATTTTGAGTTTTGAAGTTATAAAAGAAGAAAAGAAAGAGAAAGTTCCTTTTGTAAATTGTTAATATATTATTTCGTATAAAAAGAAAGTAGGACAAAATGTAGTAGCTCATTTCATCTCTATGGAGCGATTTTTACATGCCTAAACACTAAAGCCAAATGTGTGATATCCCGTTTTTACATGTATTTTTACTGAACGAGTGTTTTTAATTTAATTAATATATTAGTTCTTTTATTTTAAATTATTGTATTTTAATTGATTTTATTTTAGTTTGATGTAGTGTTTAATTTATTTTAGTCATTTTACGGCTTTTAAAATCGTTTTCGTCGGATCAGTTTTTAGACTCCAGAGATGAGGATTGGACCTCATTTTCTTTCTCCATCTTTTCTTTTCTCCTTTTTCTTTTTTCCTTTTTCCTTTTTTCTATTTCCTTTTCTTCTTTTCTTTTTTCTTTCTTTTCTTCTTCTTCTTTTTCCTTCTCCCCTCCCGCACACCGCAGCTCTCTCTTCCCTCTTCCCGTCGACGATCTGTCTTCCACCCTGAACCATCACCATCTGGCTGACGTGGCCGACACCTCTCACCCAAAAAATCCCCCTTCGGCCGGTGAACACCCCCACCAAAAATCAGCCTCATCCGAGCCGCCGTTAACCCCTTAGAGCCCCACCTTTCTGCATGGTTTTGAGCCATTTCCGACGCCGTCGCTCCACTTCCAGCCACCACCTCTTTACCACTTCATCCCCTACCTCTTGCTATCCGAACCCACCCATTTTCGGCCCCGATCCGTTGCCGGAGCAGCTCCCACGAGCTCAACTCCGATCTGCCCCTTTTTGCACTTCCACCGCCATTTCTACAGCCACCCACGGTCAAAACTCACTTCCTTTAGCTTCATAAACATCTCTAGACAATTTCTTATCAATTTCGTGTCTTGGTTTGTCCCTGTTCGAAAGTGGGTAATTTATAACCCACAGCCACAGTGTAAAATACATTGTTACGTTGTTTTTTCTCCACCGTTTGCGACGTCGTGAGCTTTCGAAAAATACCTTATAGCGCTGTAAGTATTTTTCAAACCTTATTTTAGATTTAAATATATTTTTGCTCTTACAATAATTTATTTGACTGGTTGGTTGATTCCGAACTGAGTACGAGGAGTTCGGGGGTCGGATGGATTGGTTTGGTTGTTTTGTGATTGGTTGGTTAATTGTGCCTTGAGGCGTGCATTATATGGTGCATTCATGTGTATTTTATTTAATTTGAGAAAATCCGATTTTAATCGTGTAAATGGATTTTCAGGTGCGTGTGTGTCACGACCCAAAGTTGGAATGGGGTATTATCTCGGTGGAGCTCCTCTGGTCACTCAGGAGTGGATAATACTAAGTGACATCCCCTGAGTTGTCGCTGGACGACGACTGGATTGTACGATATGGTAATACTATCGTGTCGACTTCGTGGTCCCTAGAGTGGCAGGGACTAGAGGATGGCTTGGTCCAGGTATGCGCTGGGCGCGAGAACTGGGTATTGCTCGTTTAGGTGTCATACGCGTAGTCATTACCTGCAGTGTGGCACAGGAGCCAGGGTGTGCGGATGATTCCTAGGGAAGATCATGGTGCATGCAATAATTGGAACTGGTTTTGGTTTGGATACGAGCCATTTTCTGGGAAAATGGCGAGGCTATGTGATCCATTTTCTGGAAAAGTAGTGGTTTCTTGTTTTGGGCCATTATCTGGGATAATGGCAAGGACTTGTGATAAAGGTTTTGTTTTGGGCCAAAATGAGATTTTGGCGTGCGTGGAAAAATGTGTTTTATGGGTTATGTGCATTGCATTCTTTCATGCATATTGTTTGAGATTAATATATTTTTATTTAGTAGCGTTTGGATCTTACTTACTTGCGGCACCATTTTTGGTACCATAGATTTTGATGCAGAGATCGAGGAGGAGGAGGAGGCTGAGCCCGAGGAGGCGGCTCCGCCGGAGTATTGATTTGGAGTTTTTGCCTTGTAGTTGGTTTTAAAACAATATTTGTGATTTTTAATATTTTATTATGTATGCTTTGAAGGGGTTTGTATTAAATAAAGAAAAATTCTAGTACTTAGTTATATGACTTTGTTTATCCGTTGCGTATTTTCTTTTGCACACTTATTACATGTACACACATTTAGCACTTGGCGATAAGGTGGTGACCCGTGATGTCATTATCTGGACGTCTCAATTTTCCCGTATCCATACGTGGGATTTGGCAGCATCACAGAATGCCTCCACTTGTCCTTGGTGAACAAAGGAGGAAATAACTTGTTTAAGTGTTTCCCTCGTCACCCACTAAGCCTGGTCAAGTCAATCTCCTGCTTAACCATAAAAGCTGAGTGTCTCTATTCGTCCTTGGCAAACAAAGGAGGAAACAACTTGTTTAAGTGTTTCTCTCTCCATCCACTAAGCGTGGTCGAGCTCATCTTCTGACTAAACACCAAAGCTGAGTGCCTTGACTCACTCTTGGCAAATAAAAAATAAAACAACTTGTTTAAGTGTTTCCCTCCTCTCCCCCTAAGTGCAATCGAGTTCGTCTTCAACCTAAATGCTAAAGTCGAGTGTATCCACCTGCTCCTAGCAAACAAAAGAGAAAACCACTAAGCATAATTGAGCCCATCTCCTGCCTAATTAAGCCGAGTGTCCAGTCACACTCAATGTACAAAACAAATAGGCCAAGTAAACTCAGCGAAACAACAGCCCACACACTCTTAAAGCTTAAACACTTCACACAAGGGTAACAAACAGACCAAGATGGAAAAATAATTGACAAATAATCAACCATTAAACATGATCCAAAATGTCATAATCAGTAAAAATTGTTCAAGCCTCATTACAAACTATAGGAAAAGAAAGGAAAGAATAAGGGATCGCGATGATCTCAAGGCACCGGACATGGTGCCTCTACCCAAGGAGTCAAAAACCTGATAGGCGGCGTGGTCAACCTTGATGGACTTCAGATTCAATGTCCACAAGTCAACACTAGGGTGGTCTAGCAGATAATCCCTCAGCTTTATGAGGTCATGCTTAAGCCCAAATCCTAGGCCCTATTGCGAATTTTATAGGCAGCCACCAATTGAGGGGAAAGGTGGATAACTTCCTCCCTGTAGACCCCCAACTTAACCACCTTCAGTTTAGAGGTAGTCAGTTTCTACTTATGACTTCCAGAAACCTCATTCAACTACATGAAATGTTGGTCGTGCTGCTTATGATCCTAGCTCACCATCTAAAGTTAGGCCTCGGCATGAACTTTCTCTCCTTGAGCAATGTTGAGCTAAATGGGCAGCTCCTGACCAGCCTCCTTAGACCAAGTCACACGGGTGGAAAATTCAAAACTACGCTACTAAGCCTCCTCTAACTCTATGTCCAAGTGACAAAGATGATCACAAAGTGTTTCACACTCTTCCTCCATGATCTTTGCCTCAAAATAACATTACTTCACCTCCCCCTGTGATTTCTCCAAATGATGTTGGCAATTGTCCATCATTTTCTGGAGAAAAGAGACATGATCCTCTAGGGAATGGGAATACAACTCCAACCGGGACAGGTTCCACGCCATTTCATTTCCTCCTTTTGGGCCATCTAGACAGCATTATGAGTCCTCTCCATATACAAACGCATCAAACCGTTATCCTTTTCCAAGTTGATCTAGTGATCAACTATCCAAATTGCAAGATGGTCAACTCTTTGGAGAACAAACCAAATCACATTCGGGAAGCATGAAAAGTGAAAACATATACTCAAAATAAAAACTTGTTGGGGGTCAAAAAGTGTCGGAGCTTACTTGTCATGGCATGAACAAACTCGTCCCTATGATCATCAACTTGCAGGGTAAGGCCTGCAGATTGAGATCCTGAGGAACTAAATAACCTTGAAAAGTTAAAAATTCCCCAAAAAAAAAGGCCTGAAGCTACCCATTTCGCCAAAGCCCTATAATGTTAAGGGAATCATAAGAGGTTGAGCAACAGGAGGCCGAAGCTGCAAAGGCACTCTCCCCTAGTTGCTTGATCGAGTCCAAAGGATGATCGCCAGTCCAAAAATCGCTCAAAGATGTAGATGAAGAAACATCACCCCTCATGGACGAGGTGCTGAAGGGCGACAAAAGGATGAATACATGACCTCTGCCAAAATTTACCGTCGAAGGGTTGTCATGAAGGGAAGCAAAAAGGGATTTTTGGAGTAATGTTGCTAGAAATAGTAAAGGGAACATATGATGAAGAAGAACCATCCTTCGACCCAAGCACCGCCTCTCCACAGGCCCTAAAGGCGTCAAAGCCTCCACTAGGTGTTAAAGACACATTATGTACTTCGCCAAATGGGACTGCAAAACTCATTGAAACCTAGGGAATAGCTCCTAAAAATGTAGAATGAAGAACCACATCTATATCTTCCTCATCCTAACAAGGAGTCCCATCTTGACCACCTGAGGTAAGGGGTGTATGGCGAACGACATCTTGACCAGTCAGCTTAGGTGACTCGAAGTCAACACCAATGCCAAGTCAATCTTAGCTTGGTCCATAACTTCCTCTAGTAAGTCTGGAAATGGAGAAGCTGGTTGAACTGACCCATTTCCCTAGGGGTCGATGAATCAAGAATCGACCTCTCCCTGTCAGAGCTTGATTCATAGGATGATTCAATCTAGCCACAAATGGGGTTGTCGTCTAGTTTCCTTTCCTTCCTGGCTTGAAGGAGCAGAAGATCCTCTCTTTTTCCCTCGAGATAGCAAAAGAGTACCTAAGAAATGGCGACCAAAAATGTGAGCCCCGTTCATTGAAACCAAAAACCTATTGATGTTGAAGTGAGTGAGGAGAACATCAGACCAAGTGGTGTTGTCATTGTACTCCACCCACTTATAAACCAGATGCAGGTGAGCTTCCTCACTGTCGGAAAGAATAATAGCAGGGTTACGGTCCTCAAGGACAATACCCTCTCCCACCTGAAAAGGGAATTCTAGATGGTAGGCCTCACTAGAAGGGAACTCCCAACCACTAATTGAGACAAAGAAGTACTTCCTATGCTACTCCTAGGTATGGGAATAACAGCCTTCCAAACTTACCACCTAGTAACTAGTTTGATATTAGAAACTACATAAACTTCCATCTATGTTTTTAACATCGTGGGAATAGAGGAACTCCTTAACCTATAAGATCAGAGTATTCCTCACGAATGGCTTCCAAAACCTGCCGTCACCTACACACCATGCCATTAAGATCCTTCAGACGTTAGGAAGAAGCTAAGAGGGAGTTGATCCCAAAAAGTTGAGCACATCATGGACAGGATGATAGAATGGCAAACGGAGCCCCATCAAGAACATGGTCGAGGAGAAAGCCACTTGGACAGCAAAGCCCTTAGGGTCAACCATCCCATAGATTGGCTCTTCACAAAGTCCAAGTCAACGCAGGATGTAGTAGCTGACCACTTGTACCCTTCAAAGTCAAGGGAACGGTGCAAACCAGTTCCCCTAGATGATTGAAGGAATAGCACAGGAAGACTGAGAACTATGGATGCCAAAGCAAGAAACCTTGAGGAAAGCCATTGAAAGGGAAGAGCTTGTAGAGAAAATAAAAGTAGGTTGAAGAAGGAAGGGATTAAGAATAGTATAGTAGTAGAGAGCAAGTTAGTGTTTGAGAAGGAATGGAATGGCAAGCGATGGCGATGGAAAAAAAGGGGTTTAATGGACAAGGCATCTTTTGAATATCCCCCAAGTAAGAAGAGATGTGTTGAGAAAGAAAAGAAGACAAGAGAGATGATTGGGTTCCTCAATCTGCACTACGTGAAGAGATGCGAAGGTGGAATGATGCACGCCTCATACATGGTCAGCCTCATACATGGTAATATGTGTCAATAAATAGTTGCAAGTGGAAGAAAATCTAGAATAACTAAGCAACATAAGAAAAAAAAAATATTTGACTACTATTTATATCTCATCTTATTCCCCAGGCATCCCCTAATCTTTGTAAAAAACAAGAAATGTATGTCATAGCACTAAACAACACATATATTGCATAGGCAATGCATATTTCTTTAGGACACTATATATATATGAGTAATATTATACAGCACACTCTCATCTCACTTTTATTTTATTAAATAAGATGTGACACATTTATCACTGTTAGATGATAAAGAAACATCCAATAAATTATTATTTAATGATAATAAATGTCTCGCATCTTATTTGGAGGGATGAAAGTAGGGCAGTAGTCTTGTGTATATTATTTTCCATTTATTATATATTGGTTCAAAGTTGAGAAAGAAGGTTGACCATAGATGGACGTGGTCGACAAATAGCATGCAATGGTCGAGCCTTGGTCAAGGTTAGCCCAACCACTTCACTCATGTCTACCATTTCCTTATCAATCCTCTGCCACTCGAAGCACTGTATCAGTGAACCCAAAGCAGAACCAACCATCCTAATGGCCAAACCTTCGCCGGGACAGCCCCTCCTCCCTGATCCAAAAGGCATGAACCTAAACTTAAACTCATCTTTCATCCCTCCAAAACCTTCAAACCTCTCCGGCTTGAAATTCGTGGGGTCCTCCCAAATTGTCGGGTCATTTTGCATGCCCCACAAATTCACAAGTAGTGTAGTGCCACCAGGGACGTGGAAACCACCCACCTGGCAATCCTCCGATGACTCGTGCGGCACAAGTAATGGCCCTGCGGGATACATGCGCAGTGTTTCGTTTATAATGCAACGAAGATATGGAAGCTCAGCCATATCGGGTTCATCAAGCAGGCGATCAAGTCCCACATGATTGTCAATTTCTGCCTGCGCCTTCTTCAGAACATCAGGGCTGTTGAGCAAAAGTGACATTGCCCACTCCATGGTGCCAGCCGAAGTGTCGGTTCCGGCTGATAAAAGGGCCTGTACATGTACATGTACATATATATTTCAATTATTCTCTGCTTATGTGTGTAATGATGGCACTTTTTTGTTAGTGATAATATTGCACGGCGTAGATAAATATCTTTACTTGAAATAGACATATCAATTTATACGGAATATAATGATCAAATGTTCCACACACACAAAGCTAAATGGATATTATCTCTTTTAGAAAAGAAAACAGACACCAATGTATACATTTAAACCAAGATATTATCTCTCTTTCAGAAGAGAGACGTTGTATTACGTTTTGCCATCTTATAGATGGTAACAGTCTTGACTTATACATGATCACATATATTTCTTCTATATTGATAGTCAAATCGCGCGATAACACTCCGAAAACAACCGTTTGTCCAGTTGTCTGAACTGTTAATTTTCTTCCAGGTCAATGACGGATATCTTCTTGCTACGTCATTCATGACCTGGGACAGTGGTAATCCTATTTTATTTCCTCTTGAAGTCTCAAGGAAGTTCAGGTTGTTAGATGCTTATCTTTTATGTTTTCGTCACATTTGTTACTATGGAAAATAAATAAATTAGTGATCTAAATGACTTAGATCTGTCGTAGTTATAAAATCCTCGTTTTAAATTTAAAATTAATTATCATCTCGTTATTATAAATTTTTTAAATTTTTATATAAAATATAATAAATAATTTAATTTTTTTAATTTCTACAAATCCTAAAATAATAACATTAAAATATATTTCATTCTAAAATTCAAAATTCTAAACTCAAAATTTCTCAGTAACCAAACCGAACAGTGTTTTGGACTAAAAAATCTCGTTAATGTCAAGTATATTGCCTTCTCAATACTTACCAGCATGATGCCTTTGATAATCTCGTCCTTGTAGTATTCAGGTTCCGATTCTTGCAGATCCAACAGAACTCCAATCATGGTCTTCTTCTTCTTCTTACCCTTTTCTGCATCTGCATCACATCCCATTCTTCTATGCTCCTCTATCAAGCTCTGCATGAATCTGTCTCTCTTTTCCTGCAATACAATCAACCTATTCTCCATCCTACTAATCCCAAACCAGCTCAACATCGGCAAAAAATCTGCGACATTTGTCACAGATCCCAATCGAAATGTTTCAGACACAATATCCCGAAACTTGCAGACTTGATCTTCTTCTGCTTCTGCCGCGCTACCCCCGTAATACCGCTTCCCAGAAATCATCCTCATCATGACGTTAAGCGTCAGCTCAAAGAAGGCTGATTTCAGATCATGGATTTGAGTCTGGTTTTGATTCTTATTATTAGTAGGCAAGAGCCGGCGAAGGAGCGAACGAACCTCGTCGGTGCGTATATGGGAGAGCGTTTGGAGGCGGTGGGATGAGAGAAGTTCGAGGGACGAGATACGGCGGAGGTTTCGCCAGTGATCGCCGTAGGAGGCCCATGCAAGGGAGGTGAAGTTGTAGCCGAGGTGTTTCCCGGCCAGCAGGCGAGGGCGGTTGGCAAAGATGATGTCTTTGGTGGCGAGGCAAACCTCGGCCGCGCACGGGGAAGAGACGACAAGGACTGGTCGAGAGCCAAAGCTGAGATAAATTATGGGGCCGTACCGGTTTGATAACCTGGTTAGAGTGCGGTGGAGGGGTTTCTTTAGGAGGTAGAGATGGCCAACAATGGGGAGGGTGGGGAAAGGGCTTGGTGGGAGGTTTTGGGTCTTGGAAAGCAAGTGCTTGGCTATGACATAAAAGGCTACGAGGAGAAGAACTTGGCAGAAGATGATCATGGTGTTGAAGGATATAGATTGGGTTGGTGGATCCTATGAAGGTTAGTATGGGTTTGTGTGGTGAGAAATGCAGATAAATAGGTAAGATACCTAGATCTTGACTTTATATAAAAAGAGGAAAGTTGGCAGCTTCTCGGTGGAATCGGCTGATGTGGCAAAATGTCCCGTCGTCCAATTTAATTATTAATAAAAACAAAAAACTTGGCCTTTTACCTTCTTTGCTCAACCAATCAATGGAAAGACCATAACTAGAACAAAAGCCTTTCTTAAAACTTTCCTTATTCAAATGAAAAGCTCGAAATTAGAAAATTAGACTCATTATTATACAAGAAAAATAGATATTTGTGATTAATATTTTGTAATTAAAAAATTATTTACAATTTATTTTTGTTAAAAATAATCATTTTGTCAGAAATAATTAATCACAAATAAATAATTTTTTTATAGTTAATTAATTAATTACCATAAACAGAAGACAGTAGCGGTATCTGTTAGCCTTTACATTCACAAACAAAACTCAGGTTCGAGCAAATAAATCTTAAAGAAACGAAAGCCCCATATCCTAATATAACTTGACCACAAAATACACAACTTGAAAACAGAGGACTTTGAATCAAATCGAGTGGAATTGGCACCAAATGAGTTGAGACAAACAGTAAAAGTAAAAGAGAATTTTCTCGAGAAAGCAAGTGAGCAAACATATAACCATGAAATTATGAGATCCTAGAGATCTGGGAATGCTAAATCATGTGATTTCTATATGTTTCTGGCAACTCCAACAAATTCTATGTGAGTATATTGTTGGTCTCTAGTAGCACTGCTTTGCTCGTCCCCCATGCTTCCCATACCATTGTCGCCTAGTCGATTCCCATACAATTATCTCCTAGTCGGTTAGTCCTCCTCTTGCATGCACACACAAAAATTGCACTTGGGCTTCTGCAAGGGCTCTTGGCCGAAGATGAAGGATATAGATTGGGTTGATATAATTAAAAATAAATTTGGGGTTACAAAAAAAATGATATTTTGTAGTCATAAAATACATAAGTATCAGGCACTCATTTTAAGTATATATATATTGTGATATGTATGTCAATACATTTATATGTTACTCTATTTGTTTAATAAACTAACGTACTCTTTTATTTGTGTAATAAGTGGAGGTGCTGTAAGGAGGAAAGATCAGGGCCGTTGATTTATTAAGTGATGAGCTGCCAGACCACGTGAGGAGCCCGTGCTCCCATCTGGATCTTCATAAGCCAAGCCGCTGGATCATTACACTTGTCACCATCTGTTGTAACATATATATTGCATACTTACCGTGTAAACCCTAAGGGTGTTGAGTCATTTTGTGTATGCAGCGGCTGGGTCTTTCTCGAGAGGCAGAGAGATAGAGAGAAAAGGGAGAAGGGGGCTGTTTTAGGGTTTCGGGGTTTGATCTCTAGAGAGAAATCTGTGCGATTTCTTGTGAGGGCTTGTAATCCTATTGAACTGAGGCTTCTCTATGCTGTATTGTTTATCAATAAAGATCTCTGAGGCTATTCCTGCCGTGGATGTAGACCATTAGGGTCGAACCACGTATCTCGGTGTGTTCTTTCTATGTTTTACTTATTTTTCTTATTTCATTGTTCATTCTTATTTCCTTGCTAATTTCTGGTATATATATGCTCTCGGTTATTTGTTGATTCGTGCTTATATATTGGATCTGGAAGTACTGTATATTCTTGTATAAGATCTGTGTTGGTATTCTGCTGGTTTTGTGAACACAGTTGATAGTATTGTGGATATTGTGAATCTTGTGCATTTCGGTTTTGAGTCAAGAAACAGAAATATACTTGTTGAGTTTTTTTCAGAACCGAAACTAATAAAGTTTTGTTACCTGAATTGAATTTCTTTATTACAAATCTTGGCAATATTTTGTATCTATAAAACCCAAGTTTTATAACATATATATATATATATATATATATATATATATATATATATATATATATATATATATATATATATATATATGAAACTCACTTGAGTAAAGGATTTAAGATTTTTGGCTAAAAAAAATCTAATTTAGATTTATTTCATGGATTGATTCTATTTTTTATTTTTATTTTGTCAAATGAATAATCCAAAAAGTTAAAATTACACCGAGTCAAATCCACGTGAGGAAGTGGGAAAAAAGTGATAGTGCAAAGAAGGAGAATGAGAAATTAAGTGCCACTTTTTCTTTACAATCAATTTGTGAACATTGAGTTTGACAAATATATATATATATATATATATACATACACACACGGTAGTGTTAGTGTGCATTCTAGGGCGTGTGCCCACTAGTATAAATTTGATTTTTTATTTTTTATATTATTTTAACATATTTAAATATTTTAAAAAAATATATCAATATACTAAAACTCACTTCTTTAACTATTAAGTAAAGAAAAAAAATTAAAGAAAAATTAAATACATGAATAAACAAAATGAGAGGACAAGCTAGCATACTAGCATTTTTCATACATATATATATATATATATATATATATATTATAAAATAACATATAAAATGTATCATGTTTTGGAGTAATATAAAATAAATAAAAAATTGTGTGCGGAACAAGAAAACATATGGAAGTTGGGCAATCGAAGTGGCCCACTGAAAATTGCTTAGGGGCATTGTATTTAGGTGACGTGTTTGCTTAAAAAGTTCCAAACGCCTCTTTAAAAGCTTTGGTGAGTAAATTACTTTAAATCATGAACTTTCTTTCTTGATGGGGTTTTCATTTCTTTTTTTCATTTTTTAAAATTAAAAATCTAAATAATTTTTTTATGCTATTTGATGCAGTAGACTATTTATAGCAAATAATTAATGCACTTTTTACATCAGTATTGTGTTTGATCTGTCAATAAATAGACACGTAAATAGATTTTATTTTTCATAATTTTCTTACCAAATATACACAAAATTAAGAATTCAATTTGATTAAAACCCTATTTGTTAAAGCTTTAGATCCCCACAGTTAACACCTCCACTGTATAAATGTTTCAATGCCAAGTCAATAGATATCAGTATGGAGTTAAGCTTACATCACTTGAATGAAAACAAGCACCATCAGTTTAAGTTCCGTTTGGATATTGAGTTAAAATAATATGAGTATAAATGAAAGTTAAATAAAATATTATTTTTTTAATATTATTACAAAAGTCCCTAATCAAGATTTCAAAAAAGTCCTACAGTACTAAGCTTTACAATACGTAAGCAATTAAAGCAATAACTATTTACAAAAAAAAAAAAAAAAAAAAAAAAAAAAAAAAAAAAAAAAACAAACAGACTAAAAGTATAACTTCTATTTTCACCTAAAGCAACTTGGCAAACCAGATTTATCAGTAACAAAGGAGTTCTATGGATAGTCGGCCAACATGATCTTGGTGCAATCAACTGATGTGGTACAGTGTCATGTCATCTGATTTAATTATTAAAAAGAAAATGCTTGGGCTTTTACCTTCTTTGCTCAACCAGTATCCATCGATGGAAAGACCATAACCAATATGAACACAAGCCATTCTCAAATGAACTTATTTTTTAAAACTTCCCTTATTCAAACAAACAGCTCAAAATCAGAAAACTAGACCCACCATTACCATAAACGGAAGACACTGGCGGTATTTGTTAGCCTTTACACTCACAAACAAAACTAAGCTACTAGTAGATACAGCTTGAAGAAACGAAAAACCCAGATGCTAGAATAACTTGACCACAAATTCTATGTGAGTATATTGTTGATCTCTACTAGCACTGCTTTGCTCGTCCCCCGTGCTTCCCATACCATTATCTCCTAGTCAGCTAGTCCTCTTCTCTCGCACGCACACACAAAAATGGCACTTGGGCTTCTGCAAGGGCTCTTGGTCGAAGATGAAAAATCGGGGAGTGGAGATTTCTTGAGGTCCGGGAAGTCTTGGAAGGAGAGAGAGCAAGCGTTTTTGCAAAAGATTCAAGGAAAGCTCGGCATTTTGTAGATGGATTTTCGTTTCTTAATAGCTTGTAACTGGGTCTTGGATGCGGGCCCTTTGAGCCGTTAGTGTCTATCAGCAATGTAGTGAGAAGGAATGGTTTTTGGTCTTCTTCCAATACCTCGTGTAAGTGCTTTTGAGCCATGCGATGAGGAAGGAAACTAAGGGGAGAAGGAGAAATGAAAAAATGAAACGAGGGAGGAAGTGTTGTGCCTCTGGCCTGTCCAAAAATTACACGACGATATTTAAGTGGTTTAGCAAATTGCCTACATCCACTAGAGCCTCTTTCATAGAATTTGTACGAGATTTATAAAAACTCTACAAATTCCTATCTCTCTCTTACGTCCCTCTTTCTCTCTATTTTTCTTTCTCCTCACTGCACTTTCTTCACAACTGCTTTCCTATTTATAGGAGAGAGCAGCCTACAATTTCTATGTTAGGTGCAGCATTTTATGACTTTGCATCAGAGTGAGTGGGTGGGTGAAATGGTGGCTACAGACAGTGGGTGGGTGGTGGCTGCAGACTTGGGTTGATTCAACAATCACCCCCTCCACCCAAGTGTGTCATACCAGGCTGCTTGCAAACTAATTCATTTTTCAAACGAATGCACGTCTTTCTTTAATATGAGAGACTTCTGCTATCGAATACGCTCCAATGCACCTGAGGGTGCTCAGCAATGTACAATATTGATCAAGTCCAAACAATGTTGGAACTTGATCCCTATGACGACCTTCGTCAACATATCTGCTGGATTATCTTCAGTGCAAATCTTCTGAAGTTTGATGTCATCTTCTTTTAATATTTCACGTACAAAGTGAAATCGGATATCTATTTGTTTTGTTCGAGAGTGATACACTTGATTCTTGGCCAAATGAATTGCACTCTGACTGTTATAGTAAACAGTAACCTCTTGCTGCTTAAAGCCCAAATTTGTTACCAATCTCTATAACCAAATAGCTTCTTTCACGGCTTCTGTTATAGTCATGTATTTAGCCTCAGTTGATGATAGTGCAATTGTCGACTGCAAAGTTGATCGCCAACTAACTGGTCCTCCAACCATAGTGAACACATATCCAGTTGTCGATCGTCATTTGTCAAGATCACCTGCATAGTCTGAGTCAACATATCCAGTTACTAGACTATCTTCACTCTTCTCGAACTTCAAACCAACATCTACGGTCCCAGAAATATACCGTAGAATCCATTTAGCCGCATGCTAATGAACCTTTCCAGGATTATGCATATAGTGACTAACTAAGCTAACGGCCTGGGAGATATCAGGTCGTGTACACACCATGGCATATATTAATCTTCCAACAACACTTGCATATGGGACATTCCTCATGTAGTCTCGCTCTTCATCAGTTTTAGGAGACTGCAATGCACTGAGCTTGAAATATGGGGCCATAGGAGTACTCACCGGCTTCGTCTTTGAGTCGATGTTGAAGCGTTGCAGTATTCTCTTCAGATACTGCATTTGAGTAAGGTGAACTGTACCTTTCACCCTATCTCTACTCATCTCCATCCTTAGTATTCTTTGAGCTTCTCCCAGATCTTTCATTTCAAACTCATGACTTAACTGAGTTTTTAAGCAATCTATCTCTCCCTTACTTTTACATGCAATTAACATATCATCTACATATAAAAGCAAATAAATGAAAGATCCATTTGCAAGTTTTTTGAAATATACACAATGATCGTATTGGCAACGAGTGTATTTCAGATCCATTATAAAGCGGTCGAAATGCTTGTACCATTATCGAGGTGACTGCTTCAAGCTATAGAGAGACTTCTTCAAATTACATATCCAATTTTCTTTGCCAGCTTCTTTGAATCCTTCTCGTTGAGACAGATAAATCTCCTCTTCCAGATCACTATGTAAGAAAGCTGTTTTCACATCAAGTTGTGCTAACTCAAGATCATATTGTGCAACCAAAGCTAGCAATATCCGAATGGATGAATGCTTCACAACAGGAGAGAATACTTCACTGTAGTCAATTCCCTCTGTCTGAGTGTAGCCCTTGGCTACCAACCTAGCTTTGTATCGCACTCCATTTTTAGCAGCTTGATCATATTTCTGATTGAAGATCCACTTATAGCCAATTGTCTTCTTTCCTTTTGGAAGCGGCACAAGCTCCCAAGTCTGGTTCTGGTGAAGAGACTGCATCTCTTCATTTATCGTCTTTGTCCATTCAACTTGTTCACTAGACTGTATGGCTTCTTAGTAAGTGGTTGGGATCTCACCCCCTTCAGCTGGTAATGCATATGTCACATAGTCTGCAAAACGTGTCGGTACACATTTCTCTCGTCTCGGTTTATTGGTCGCTATTGATTCGGGTTGATATGGAGGTACTATGACTGGATTATCAACCTCATCTTGTCCATGCTTTCTCAACTTTTTTGAAGTAATAAACTTCACACTCTGTGAATCATCTGATGTTTTGCCATCACTGCTGCCTTTATGCTTATGTGACTTAAGCATCTCAGATTCGTTGAATGTTACATCTCTACTGATGATCACCTTTTTAGACTCTATACACCAGACTCTATACCCTTTTACACCGGTACTAAAGCCCAAGAATTTTGCTTTCTTGGCTCTAGGATCAAGCTTACTTTCTTTAGCATGATAGTAAGCAGGACATCCAAAAACGTGTAAAGAGTCATAATCAGTAGCATGTGTACCTCTCCACATTTCAGTGGGTGTCTTCCCGTCATTGGTAGCTGCGGGTAGTCAGTTGATGAGGTGGCAGGCATATGTCATAGCTTCAGCCCAAAATTTCTTACTGAATCCAGCATTCAGCAACATACATTGCACTTTCTCTAATAATGTACGATTCATTCATTCTGTGACACCGTTCTGCTGCGGTGTACCTCGTACCGCCAAGTGTCTGACAATTCCCTCTCTCCAGCATACTTCCATGAAGGGGTCTGAAATGTACTCACCTCCATTATCAGATCTGAGCCGCTTAATCTTCCTGCCGGTCTGAGTCTCAACCATTTTCTTCCAATCAAGGAAGATTTTCAGCACTTCATCTTTATTCTTTATCATATACACCTACACACATCGAGAATAATCATCAACAAAAGTTACAAACCAATACTTGCCTCCCAAAGATGCATTTTGGGTAGGTCCCCAAACATCGGAGTGGACATAGTTAAGTATTCCCTATGTATTGTGTACTGCAGTTCCAAACTTGATCCGCCTCTGCTTTCCCAATACACAATGCTCACAAAAAGACAGTTTACCAGTTTTGACACCTTTGAGTAAGTCTTGCTTCACTAATGTTTGCAAAACCATTTCTCCAGCGTGTCCCATAAGCATATGCCAAAGACTGGTGGTGTCATCATCAGTCTCATCTAGCTTCTCACTGCATGTGGAATCTCTTCCATCAACAGTACTTCAGTGCAAGAAGTACAAGTTTCCTCACCTTAAGCCCTTCATTGCCACCTGAACTTCCATTAGTACTTTGAGAGTTCCGTCTTCAATGGTGATTCTGAATCCCTTTGAATCCAGAGATCCCAGTGAGATGAGATTCTTCTACAAGTCCAAAACGTACCGAACTTCTGTCAGAGTCTTGACGCTGCCATCGTGCAGCTTTAACCGAATGCTACCTATTCCCTGAGTCTTACAGGCACTGTCATTGCCCATTAGTACTGCTCCACCCTCAATCTTTGTGAATTCAGTAAACCAGTGCCGATTGGGATACATGTGATAGGTATATTCGGAATCCATAATCCATTAATCGGAATGACAAATGGATGATGAACTTATCAAGGAAAAATCTGAATCATCATCTTTGTCCATGACATTGGCTGTGGAGGGTTGATTCTGCTGTTGTCCCTTCAACTTGGGACAATCCTTCTTCCAGTGTCCTTTGTTGCGACAAAAGGAACACTCGTCTCTGGCGAGTCTTTTGCTGACTGATGAACCACGTGAGGTGGTCTAGGTTTTCGATTGAAAACCATTCTTCCTTTTGGGATACCTTGACTGCAGTCTCCCTCTTACTGTTAGAGCTTCACTTGATCTATGATGTTGTAACTACTTATGCTTTTTTCGTTACTCATTGCTAATTAAAGAACTAAATACATCTTCAAAACTAATCTTTTCCTTCCCATACAATAGAGTAGTAATTAAATGCTCATATTTATCAGGCAATGAATTTAACAAAAGTAAAGCTTTATCTTCATCTTCGATTTTAACATCCAAGTTTAACAAATCAGCAAGAATTTAGTTATAATTATTCAAATGTTCAGACATTGAAATCCTTCACGAAATTGGAATCTAAAGAGCTTCTTGTTCAAGTGCAAACAGCTCTCAATGCTCTTCTTAATGAACTTATCCTCCAATTTCTGCCAAAATACCTTAGCATGTGTCTCTCTCACGACAAAATACTTCTGTTATTTGGTAAGGCATAATCGGATTGTAATACAAGTTTGAGTATTAAGCTTCTTCAAATCCTGATCAGTCATATCATCTAGCTTTCCTTCCAACGCAATATCCAACTCTTGTTGGACCAAAACGTCCATAACTTCACACTGCCACATGCCGATGTTGCTTGTTCCATCGAATTTCTCAATTTCAAACTTGGCATTTGACACTGTGGACTGACGTCCAGAGCTACTGGCATTTTCAGAGCTCCTATCTCTTCCAGATCTTTCCATTTGAATTTAGAAAATTTAGACACAAAATTTAAAATTCTAACCGTGCGGATGAGTCCGGAATGATCTAAATAGTTAGAAAGTACTATTTGATCGTTGAAATCAGACTCCAAATGGCTTAGATCAAGCCTGACAAGAATTTGAAAAAACGGACGGTCCTGATCTTCTGGCGCGTGAGATGCACGCATGGCGTCTGGCACGTGTGGTACACGCGCTGCTATTGTTGGGCGCGTGGGTGCGTGTCTGGAGCATGAAGGACACGCGCAGAGAACCTCTAGGGCGCGTGTGAGCGCGTGAGAGCGTGAATTACATGCGCCTTTCTACTTTTGGGTGCGTGGCAACCTCGGATGCGCGTGGGGGCGCATGGGTTGCAGTAGATGCATGGGTGCCGATCTGCTTGGGGAGCGTGTAGACTCTTTCGACCTCTGTTTTCGATTCTGTTTGTGGTAACGGATTCGTCTTGACGCGAGGAACACCCTGGAGTTGTCAAAAATTGATTTTGACCAACATGAATTTTCGGACAGCTTGAACCAAAGAATTGATAACAATTGTTGTGCCTCCGGCCTGTCCAAAAATCACACAAGACGATATTTAAGTGGTTCAGCAAATTGCATACGTCCATTGGAGCCTCTTTTATAGAATTTGTAGAAGATTTACAAAAACTCTATGAATTTCTATCTCTCTCTCATGTCCCTCTTTCTCTTTGTTTTTCTTTCTCCCCACTGCACTTTCTTCACAATTGATCTCCCATATTTATAGGAGAGAGCAGCCTACAATTTCTATGTTAGGTGCAGCATTTTATGACTTTGCATCAGAGTGAGTGGGTGGCTGAAATGGTGGCTGTAGACAGTGGTTAGGTGGTGGCTGCAGACAATAGGTGGGTGGTGGCTGCAGACTTGGGTTGATTCAACAGGAAGAAAACCCAGAGGCTGTCGAATGCACCATTTTGTTTAAAATGAATGAAATGAATTGTTTTCATATGGACGCCGGTTGCACGGTGCTTCCCCCATCTGACTACAACAAGAGCTTTTGGTAACAAAGATCCCATACAGTTATAAGGCAGTGGTGAACTTTAAATAATAATAATAAAAAAAAATGGAGTAATACATTTCTCCAAGATTAGTTAAACCATTTGCCATTCTATTGCCTTTTCTTTATATATACTGAACATTAAAACTTAGAAATTTGTTAAAGTCAAGCATATGTTCCCAAAGATCCACATACCTGCAAGGAGAGCTCTTCTTACTTTCATACTAGTTAACTACTAGCAAAGCATCTGATTCAATAATGAGGTCATAAAAACCCAACTGGTAACATAAAGAGAGGCTAGATTTAACTGCAGAAATTTCTGCAAAAATATTTGTACCGACTCCCAAATAAATGGAAAAGCCATGTATGAAATGACCAAAGTGATCATGAAGGATCCTACCACAACCATCAAATCTTGTTGCCTTGTGTGGCTCCATCAATATTGAGTTTTATTCTACTGGTAAAAGGATTTAACCAACAAACCAATCTGAGATTTGTGTTCTAGTCTTCAAAATATTTAATGTAGAGATATCACCATGTCTGAATATGCCCTTTAATGGTTTAATCATCAAATTAAGTTCTTGCAACCATTTCACAACTTTTTCAAATAACGCACGAGGCATGTTTTATCTCACCTTCATACTTGGCTAAATTTCTAGCTAACCACAATTCTTAGAGTATCGAACAAGGAATTAATTGAGCTAGTACATGAAGCTGATTTGAACCATGAAAAACCGACCATCAAGTGAGCAACTTATTTCTCCATCCCAAGGCTAAAAGGCTGAGATGCTAAAAATCTGGGAAAAATGAGACCATACAAATACAGCGAGGGAACAATCATTAAAAACATGCATATTAGACTCAATAGCTACACAGCCACAACTACATTTCAAAGCCAAGCTTATGCCACATTTTTCTTATACTAAAGTCCAAAGCTACCCATTATTCCACAAGATATATTTGGTGGAAGAATTTTACTCCAAATACACTTTGATGCAGAAAACTGAGGATGGTGAACTCTAACAATATGATCCCAAGCTGACTTCGTAGTAAATTTTTCATCATTTTTATGCTTCCAAAATTGACCATCATCACCAATTCTTAGTGTGATATTGAATCTAAGAATTCAATCCATCAACATGCTTCAAGCTTATCACTCTGCCAACAGTAATACATAGGTCATTTATCCGAAGCTTCGGCGTAGAGACAAAAAAGCCCAAAGATGCAAGGGATCTATCACCCATCCAGTTATCATGCCAAAAATTTAATGAGCTACTTCTAATCTTCCACTAATGATACAAATTGGGGGTGCAGGCCTGGGAGAGCAGGGGATACACCTAGATTGGTATGAACTAAACACCTCTTGCCTGAAAGCTTGGCTTTTGACAAGTTGGACTTTGTATGGCTGACACCACGCACTGATGAAAAACTACCGCTTCCAGAATGAGTATACTGCTTCTGACTTGAAATAGTTGGAAAAAGTTGCTGATGATAAAAGTGACTAGTATCTAGTTATACTTCATACAAATTACTAGGGGTATTCAGGTTTGGGCCAGAATTTCTTCGCCTGAACAAAACAACCAAATTTGGGTGTTTACCCATATTTCTGCAAAACTATATATATTCGTTTGGGGCTCAGTTTCAAGGGGTTGGTTCACTGACCCCAATCTGAAAACCGTGCATTTATATGTTTAAAAACTATGTTTAAAAAGAATTTATTTCTAATTTTTAACCCTATTTCCTTAAGAACACACCCCCCCACCCCCACCCTAACAGAGAAATTACAAACCATAGGTTCCAGTCTCCCCTCGGTTTCTTTCCTCCCTGCAACATTGCCCTCGCTTCGTACCAGGCCTCCATTAACTCTGGTCAGACACCACTCAGACTCAGACTATCCATCTCTTGCACACTGATCTACTCGACTTCCCACCAACTGAAGGTTTTGGTTTGTGGGCAGCCAGCATGTGTAGAACGAGGTTCATTTTGGCCATTTTAAATCATCATTTACGTATGCTTGGCTCTACCTCCTTTTGAAAGGAGGAGGTTGGGTTTGTGGGCAGCCAGCATGTGTAGAACTAGGTTCAGTTTGGCCATTGTGAATCATCATTGACGTATGCTTGGCTCTACCCCCATTGTAAATCATTATTGACGTATGCTTGGTTACACCCCTGAAATTAGACATGCTCACTAGTTAGCACACTAAGTCATTGCTTTCTTTTTAGAGTTTGCAGCTACCAATTACAAACTGGCAATAGTTATCTGATACATTGGTTGGCTGATATATCATGGTGTTTGATAGATTGTAAATTCTACTTTTGGGTATAATTTGATCTCATTTCTTGTTTCGTGGGGTGACTTGGTTTTGTATAGCTTATGAAAAGTGTTGTGTGCTTTATGCATATCAGATCGACAGATGGAATGAGCAAAGGGAGAACAGAGACTTTCCGGGTCCTCTATAGCTGATGTTTCCACTTCGATACTGAATTTGAGATGCGGTTTCTTTGATGAGATATGGAACCTCAGGGAATGTGCTTTTAGGACAAATGAGTTAATAAGAAATTTTGGTTGTTCATCGGGATTTAGTTCCAGTTCAAATACACATAAACAAAGTTATCGTTTCGCTATCACTCAGGTGTTTTTCCATCATATACTTCAACTGTTCTGTAACAGTTAAGAGGTTAATGAATGGAAATGGAGAATAAAAACGTAGCATTTACCTACATCTTCTCTACGCATAACATACTAATAAAATAGTGTTTCCTGATGCAGTTTTCAAGCATCGAGAAAGTTTATATGCCATTACCAAAACGTTTTAATAAGCTCGTGTTTTGGACTTGAAGTCACTCCAACCAATTTCAAGATTTTATTTTCACAATCAAACGCACTCCTATTTCGTTTTGGCTCTTCTAAAAAATATGCTCCTTTAGTAATACTTTACGTGTTAAAAACAATGAAACTCCATGAAACAGATCTTACTAAGATTATTTTTGGCTGCATGTGGTGAAATCCACAGATCGTAGTGTTCAAATGCCTTTTTTTTTTTTGAGGCGCCTTTCTTTGGTTTGAGATGTTTCTGGAAAATAAATGGATTACACCCATTACGGGGACCGAGTCCAACAATATTCCATTGTCTAGGTAACTTGATCTTTGTAAAATGCTAGAAGTGCATTTCAAAGTTCTAAACAACACATATATCGCAAGGGCAAATCACATTTATTTAGGGCTGCTCTCTCTCTCTCTCTCTCTAAATATATATATATATAGGTTCAAAGTTGAGAAAGAAGGTTGACCATGGCTGGACGTGGTCGACAAATAGCATGCAATGGTCGAGCCTTGCTCAAGGTCAGCCGAACCACTTCATCCATGTCTACCATTTCCTCACCAATCCTCTGCCACTCGAAGCACTGTATCAGTGAACCCACAGTAGAGCCAACCACCCTCATGGCCAAACCTTCTCCGGGACAGCTCCTCCTCCCTGATCCAAAAGGCATGAATCTAAACTTAAACTCATGATCTTTCATCCCTTCAAACCTCTCCGGCTTGAAATTCGTGGGGTCCTCCCAAATTGACGGGTCATATTGCATGCCCCACAAATTCACTAGTAGTGTAGTGCCACGAGGGACGTGGAAACCACCACCTGGTGATAGGTCCCAACAATTGCAAATGACGATAACGTAAACAATTCTCTTCGGGTGAGAAATAAACCACAGCGTTGAATGAAATACTTGATAATAGATTGACGATAGTACTGGCTATTTAAATAAACAAAGCCATGAACAAAAAAACAGCAAATACAAGGAAAACTAATAACCAACAAAATGGACTTAGCTCACGTAAAACAGAGCATAAAACAGAGCACTTAACAAAATGAAATAAAACAACGTAAAACTCGCAACTTTGCATAAAACTTGCAACTACTTCCTTCTGCACGTAGAACGGCCATAACCCAGTCCTTTCTTGCATCGTTTTCATCTCCTCTCTACATTGCATGCACCATGCAATGGTCCCGCCCGTTCTGCACATCCCTGCTGCTCATCCCAAATACTTGGGATTCGGCTTATGGCCTCTCTCAGAGCGTCTCGGCCTATCAATACTCTCTCCATGAAGTGGACGCTTGTCCCCAATGTCCATAGAAGAAAACCGTTCAAGCAAAGACTGGTTGGTCTCCCACGTGGCATCCTCGACTGGTAGATGCTTCCATTGGACCAGACTTTCCTCGTCAAATTTATTTCCCCGTTTGACCTGTTGAATCAACTCAAGTATGAATGCAAGGGATGCATAGCTGTTGCACATGCACCGTTTGGTATTTTGTTGTATTAGGCACCAACTGCAGCAACCAAATTACCCACCCACTATCTCTGCAGCAAGGTCATAAAATGCTGCACCTAATGCAAAGATGGTTGGCTGTGCAAAATGTAGTGGGGGAAAATAGAGAGCAAGTGAGTACGTGAGGGAGAGAAAGAGAATTTGTAGGCAATTTACTGAATCACTTAAATATCGTCTTGTGTGATTTTTGGATAGGCCGGAGGCGCAACAATTAGTATCAGAGCTCTGGTTCAAGCTGTCTGAAAATTCAAGTTGATCAAAATTAATTTTTGACAACTCCAAGGTGTTCCTTGCGTCGAGACGAATCTGTTGCGACAAATGGAATCGAAAACGGAGGTCGGAAGAGCTCACACGCGCCCCAAGAAGATCGGCGCGTGCATCTACTGCAACTCACGTGCCCCCACGTGCATTCGAGGTTGAAGACGACTAAACCTCACGCGCCCAAGTGCCCTAGAGGAGGAAGACATGTGAAACCCACTCTCCCACTCGCCCTAGGAGGAACCCGTGCATGTACCACACGCGCCCACTCGCACTACTTCCGTGTGTGCATCTCACGCGCCAGACTATCAGGACCGTCCGTTTTTCCAGAATCTTGTCAGGCTTGATCTAAGCCATTTGGAGTCCGATTTCAAAGATCAAATAGTGCTTTCTAACTATTTGGATCATTCCGGACTTATCCGTACGGTTAGAATTTTGAAATTTTGTGTCTAAATTTTCTAAATTCAAATAAAAAGATCTGGAAGAGATAGAAAATGCCAATAGCTCTGGACGTTTGAAGTTGAGAAGTTCGATGGAACAAGTAACTTTAGCATGTAGCAGTGTGAAGTCATGAACGTTTTGATCCAACAAGAGTTGGATATTGCGTTGGAAGGAAAGCCAGATGATATGACTGATCAGGATTGGAAGAAGCTTAATACCCAAGCTTGTAGTACAATCCGGTTATGTCTTACCAAAGAACAGAAGTATTTTGTCATGAGAGTGACAAATGCTAAGGAACTTTGGAGGAAATTAGAGGATAAGTTCATGAAAAAGAGCATTGAGAGCCGTTTGCACTTGAAGAAGAAGCTCTTCAAATTTCAATTTCGTGAAGGTATTTCCATGTTTGAACATCTGAATAGTTACAAGCAAATTCTTGCCGATTTGATAAATTTAGATGTTGAAATCGAAGATGAAGATAAAGCTTTACTATTGTTAAATTCCTTGACTGATACGTATGAGCATTTAATTACTACTCTATTATATTGGAAGGAAAAGATTAGTTTTGAAGATGTATCTAGTTCTTTAATTAGCAATGAGTACTGAAAAAAGGATAAGCAGGTACAATAAGATACATCAAGTGAAGTTCTAACAGCAAGAGGATGGCCACAGTCAAGGTATCCCAGAGAGAAGAACGCTTTTCAATCGAAACCCGGGCCACATCACGTGGTTTATCAATCGATAAAAAACTCGCCAGAGACAAGTGTTTCTTTTGTCGCAATAAAGGACACTGGAAGAAGGATTGTCCCAAACTGAAGGGACAACAGCAGAATCAACCCATTACAGCCAATGTCGTGGACAGAGATGATGATTCAGATTTTTCCTTGATAAGTTCATCATCCATTTGTCATTTCGATGAATAGATTACGGATTCTGGATGTACCTATCACATGTGTCCTAATCAGAACTGGTTTACTGACTTCACAAAAATTGAGGGTGGAGTAGTACTTATGGGCAATGATAGTGTCTGTAAGACTCAGGGAATATGTAGCATTCAGTTAAAGCTACACGATGGCAGCGTCAAGACTCTGGCTGAAGTTCAATACATTCTAGACTTGCAAAAGAATCTCATCTCACTGGGATCTCTGGATTCAAAGGGATTCAGAATCACCATTGAAGACGGAACTCTCAAAGTACTAATGGGAGTTCAAGTGGCAATGAAGGGCTTGAGGTGAGGAAACTTGTACTTCTTGCAAGGAAGTACTGTTGATGGAAGAGCTTCCACATGCTGTGAGAAGCTAGATGAGAATGTTGATGACACCATTAGTCTTTGGCATATGCGTATTGGACACGCTGGAGAAAAAGTTTTGCAAATACTGGTGAAGCAAGGCTTACTCAAAGGTACCAAGACTGGTAAACTGTCTTTCTGTGAGCACTGTGTATTGGGGAAGTAGAGGCAGATCAAGTTTGGAACCGCGATACACAATACACAGGGAATACTTGACTATGTGCACTCTGATGTTTGGGGACTTACCCAAAATGCATCTTTGGGACGTAAGCATTGGTTTGTAACTTGTGTTGATGATTATTCTCGTCGTGTGTGGGTGTATACGATGATAAATAAAGATGAAGTGCTAAAAATCTTTCTTGATTGGAAGAAAATGGTTGAGACTCAGATCGGTAGGAAGATCAAGCGGCTCAAATCTGATAATGAAGGTGAGTACATTTTAGACCCCTTCATGAAAGTATGCCAGAGAGAGGGAATAGTTAGACACTTTGCAGTATGAGGTACACTACAGCAGAACAATGTGGTAGAACGGATGAATTGTACTTTATTAGAGAAAGTGCGATATATGTTACTGAATGCTAGATTCAGTAAACAATTTTGGGTTGAAGTTGTGACATATGTCTGCCACCTCATCAACCGACTACCCGCAGTTGTCAATGACGGGAAGACACCCACTGAAATGTGGAGAGGTACACATGCTTACTATTATGCTAAAGAAAGTAAGCTTGATCCTAGAGCCAAGAAAGCAAAATTCTTGAACTTTAATACTGGTGTAACAAGGTATAGACTCTGGTGTATAGAGTCCAAAAAGGTGATCATCAGTAGAGATGTAACATTCAACGAATCTGAGATGCTTAAATCACATAAGCATAAAGATTCCAGTGAAGGCAGCAGTGATGGCGAAACATTAGATGATTCGCAGAGTGTGAAGTTTATTACTTCAAAGAAGTTGGAAAAATATAGACAAGATGAGGTTGATAATCCAGTCACGGTACCTTCATGTCAACTCGAATCAATACTAACCAACAGACCGAGACGAGAGAAACGTGTATCGACACATTTTGCAGACTATGTGACATATGCATTACTAGCTGAAGAGGGTGAGATCCCAACCACTTATAGAGAAGCCATACAGTCCAGTGAATAAGTTGAATGGACAAAAGCGATGAATGAAGAGATGCAGTCTCTTCACCAGAACCAGACTTGGGGGCTTATGCCACTTCCAAAAGGAAAGAAGACATACGACTGTAAGTGGATCTTCAATCAGAAAGATGATCAAGCTGCTAAAAATGGAGTGTGATACAAAGCAAGGTTGGTAGCCAAGGTCTACGCTTAGATAGAGGGAATTGACTACAGTGAAGTATTCTCTCCTGTTGTGAATCATTCATCCATTCGGATATTGCTAGCTTTGGTTGCACAATATGATCTTGAGTTAGCACAGCTTGATGTGAAAACAACTTTCTTACATGGTGATCTGGAAGAGGAGATCTATCTGTCTCAACCAGAAGGTTTTAAGGAAGCTGAAAAAGAAAATTGAGTTTGCAGTCTGAAGAAGTCTCTCTATGGCTTGAAACAGTCACCTCGACAATGGTATAAGCGGTTTGACCGCTTTATGATGGATTTGAAATACACTCGTTGCCAATACGATCATTGTGTATATTTCAGAAAACTTACAAATGGATCTTTCATTTATTTGCTTTTATATATAATGATATGTTAATTGCATGTAAAAGTAAAGGGGAGATAGATCGCTTAAAAACTCAGTTAAGTCATGAGTTTGAAATGAAAGATTTGGGAGAAGCACGAAGAATACTGGGGATGGAGATCAGCAGAGATAGGGTGAAAGGTACAGTTCACCTAACTCAGAAGCAGTATCTGAAGAGAATATTGCAACGCTTCAACATCGACTCGAAGACGAAGCCGATGAGTACTCCTATGGCCCCATATTTCAAGATCAGTGCATTGCAGTCTCCTAAAACCGATGAAGAGCGGGACTACATGAGGAATGTCCTATATGCAAGTATTGTTGGAAGCTTAATGTATGCCATGGTGTGTACACGACCTGATATCTCCCAGGCCGTTAGCTTAGTTAGTTGCTATATACATAATGCTGGAAAGGTTCATTGGCATGAAGCTAAGTGGATTCTACGGTATATTTTAAGGATCGTAGATGTTGGTTTGAAGTTTGAGAAGAGTGAAGATAGTCTAGTAACTGGATATGTTGACTCAGACTATGTAGGTGATCTTGACAAACGTTGATCGACAACTGGATATGTGTTCACTATGGCTAGAGGACCAGTTAGTTGGTGATCAACTTTGCAGTCGACAATTGCACTATCATCAACTGAGCTGAATACATTGTTGTAACAGAAGCCGTGAAAGAAGCTATTTGGTTACAGGGATTAGTAACAGATTTAGGCTTTAAGTAGCAAGAGGTTACCGTTTACTGTGACAGTCAAAGTGCAATTCATTTGGCCAAGAATCAAGTATATCACTCTCGAACAAAACACATAGATGTTCGATTTCAATTTGTACGTGAAATATTAGAAGAAGAGGACATCAAACTTCAAAAGATTAGCACTGAAGATAATCCAGCAGATATGTTGACGAACGTTGTAACAGGAATCAAGTTCCAACACTGTTTGGACTTGATCAGTATTGTACACTGCTGCGCACCATCGGGTGCATTGGAGCGTATTCGATAGCAGAAGTCTCTCATGTCAAATAAAGATGTGCATTCATTTGAAGAATGAATCAGTTTGCAAGCAGCCTGGTATGTCACACTTGGGTGGAGGGGGTAATTGTTGAATCAACCCAAGTATGAATGCAAGGGATGCATAGCTGCTGCACATACACCGTTTGGTGTTTTGTTGCATTAAGCACCAACTGCAGCCACTGAATCACCCACCCACTATCTCTACAGCAAGGTCATAAAATGCTACACCTAATGCAGAGATAGTAGGCTGCTCTCTCCTATAAATAGGAGAGAACTCAGTTGCAAAATGTAGTGGGGAAAAATAGAGAGGAAGTGAGTACGTGAGGGAGAGAAAGAGAATTTGTAGAGTTTTGTAAATCTCGTATAAATTCTATAAAAGAGGATCTAGTGGACGTAGGCAATTTGTTGAACCACTTAAATATCGTCTTGTGTGATTTTTGGACAGGCTGGAGGCGCAACATGACCCAACGAGTATCCAGTGTATTTTGGGGTTCAAGCAGAACAACTACTTCATCACTTACTGGTGGCAGCTCCTTGGACAGTGCAGTAAGCTCACCCACGAAGTTTTTTAAAAGCGAGATGTGGAAAACGGGATGAATACGGGCTCCGTCTGGCAGTTGAAGTTTGTATGCAACTGCCCCAATTTTTTGTATCACTGGGTATGGTCCGTACAAGCGATTAGCGAGCTTCTGATGGCCACGTTTGAAGGCGGATTGTTGTCTATAAGGGTGTAACTTAAGGAACACCAGATCTCCCACTTCGAATGAAATGTCTCCACGTTTTTTATCCGCAATTTGCTTCATGCGATTAATGGAAGCCTCCAGATTGCTTTTGAGCTGACGTAGCAGTTCGTTGTGAGCCTCTAAACTTTGGTCTACTTCATGCACAGAAGAAACCCAGTCTAGTAAATGGGCATTGGAAGAGGCAAGCATCCGTAAGGTTTTTGAAATGGGGTCATTCCCGTGGACACATGATATGTGGTATTGTACCAGAGTTCAACCCAGGGAAGGTAAGCTCCACTTGCGTAGCCATTGATGAACCATACTCTGGAGATATTGCTCAACACACCGATTGATATGATATTCCGTTTTTACGTGTATTTTCACTAAAGGAGTATTTTAATTTAATTAAAATATTAGTTTTTTTCTTTTAAATTATTGTATTTTAATTAGATTTATTTAGTTGTAATATTTTTTTTGTGGAAATTTCTTGATATTAATTATAATTTTGAGTTTAAATTATTGTGTAATTTATTTTAGTTTGTTTTTGGATTTAAAATTTAGTTGTTAGTTTTTACTATTTATTTATTATATTTTAGCTTGATGTGGCGTTTAAATTATTTTAGTCATTTTATAACTTTTAAAATTGTTTTCGTCGGATTAGTTTCTGGACTCCAGAGGTGAGGATTGAACCTCATTTCTTTTCCTCTTCTTTTTTTTTTTCTCTTTTTCTTTTTTCTATTTTCTTTTTCTCTCTCTTCTTTCTTTTCTTTTTTCTTTCTTTTTCTTCTTCTCTTCTGTTCTCCTTCTGCGCGACGTACTCTCTCTCTCTCTCTCTCTCTCTCTCTCTCTCTCTCTCTCTCTCTCTCTCTCTCTCTCTCCCTCTCCTTACTATCGGCATTTTCCTTCTACAGCCCAGACCGCTACCGTCCGGCCACTGTGGCCTACACCACCCACCCAGTTTTCTTCCCCTCTGATAGGTGAACCTCCCCACCAAGTTTTACCTCCATCCGAGCCATCGTTAGCTACCACGAGCTCCTCCAAGCCGCACGGTTTTTGGGCCATTTTGCCGCCGTCGTTCCACCTCCGGCCACCATTTTTTCACCACATCATCACCTACCTCTTCCCATCCTAAACCACCTATTTCTAGCTCCAATCCGTTGCTGGAGCAGCCCCCAGGAGCTCATCTTTGTTTTTGCCATTTTTTCACTTCCATTGTCATTTCCTCCGCCACCCACAGCCCATTCTCAGTTCCACTAGTTTCATAAACACTTCTAGACCATTCTCTATCAATCCCCAATCTTGGTTTATCCCCGTTCAAAAGTGGGTATTTTGAAACTCACGACCACAGTGTATTTTATATTATTACGTTGCTTTTTCTCAGCCGTTTGTAGCTCAGTGATCCTTAAAAAATTATTATATAGCATTGTAAGTATTTTCTAAACTTTCTTTTAGATTAAAATATATCTTTGCTTTAACGATAGATTGTAACTGGTTGGTTATTCCGGATTGAGTCCGAGGAGTCGGGGGTTGGATGGATTTGAGGATGGAGTTGGTTATGTTTAGTTGATGTTGATATTTGTTGGAGATTTTGTACCTTGATGCTTGCAATGCATAGTGCATGCATGTTCATGTTTAAAAAAGGGAAAACTAGGTTTTCGTGTAATTGCATGCGTGTACATGTGTTTATAAAAATGAAAACTAGGCTTTGAAGCGAGAAATGATTTTAGGTATATGTGAACGATTGGATTGACTGGTTTGAGTCAGCGGCACGTGTAGGGATGGTGGTGAGCAGGGATGGTGGTAGAGTCTTCCCGTTGATTCTAGTCTACGGTGCACGTGGCCTAGGGATGGTGGTAGAATCCCACCTGTGATTCCCGCCTACGGTGGACACGTAGGGATGGTGTTGAGCAGAGATGGTGGTAGAGTCCCGCCTGCGATTCCGGCTTACAGTTCTCTAAAGGTTTGGTTTTTGGGCCATTATCTGGGATAATGACGAGGTTACATTTAAAGGAAATATTTTGGGCCAAAATAGGATTTTTTTGGCGTGCGTGAAAAATGTGGACTTTTGGGATATATGCATTTGGTATCATTTTCATGCATATGATTGTGGCATGAATATATTTTCTATTTTGAGGTTTGCTTGGTTTATTACTTACCTGCGGTACCATTTTGGAACCGTAGATTTTGATGCAGAGTTTGAGGAGGAGGAGGCTGAGCCCGAGGAGGCGGTTTCGCCAGAGTATTGACTTGGAGTCTTTATATCAAAAAATATCTCTACTAGTTTTATGCCTCGTATTTTGGTTTTGAAACAGTATTTGAGACTTGTAATATTTTAATATGTGTGGTTTAAACTGGTTTGTATTAAACAAAAATTCTGGTACTTAGTTATAAGACTTTTATTATCCGCTGCATGTTTTTATTGTACACTTATTGTATGTACACACACTTGACACTTGGCGATGGGATGTGTGACCCGTGTTGTCATCATCCTGATACTTCAATTTCCACGTGTCCATACGTGGGAATTGGGGGCGTCACAGGTGGTATTAGAGCGAGGTTTGGCTCTGGGTAAAACCACGTGTCCGGTAGGTATAGTATCAGAAAGTTTTAAAGTTGTGATTTAAAATTTATTTTGATTTAAAGTTGCTATTTGATTTGATTTGGTTTGGTTTGATTTGATCTTATTTGAATTGGAAGTATGTTGTTTTACTTGTTTTATTTATTTCAGTGTATCTTATTTTATTTAATTGGTTTATTTATAATTTAATTTATTTTGATTTGTTTTGTTCGGAGTTGAAATTGAGGTTAAAGGTTACGCTATGGCAAGAATGCGGTATAATCGAGAATACTATTATTAGGCATGAACACTTAGTGTAGTAGGCTTAAATTCTTAGCGATGTGGTTTGCTTTTATGATGTTGAGGGGTAAAGAGAATGTCATGGTTTAGGCAATCTTTGTAAGGTGGGAACTCACGTCGCAATGAGGCTATAGAATAGGAGAGTGTAGGTTCAACGAACTTTAAGGATAGGTTTAAGAGAATTTTATTTAAGGTTTGAGGCCTTATAGATTCTAAGAAAATAAGTTTATGGTAATTAAGGTGTTAGGTTCGACAAGCTTTGGAGGAAATAATTAGATTTCAATATTTAAATTTCGTTGATTCGGATGAGTAATTTGGTGGCAATTGGGGCTTACATTTTACAAGCTTTTAAGGTGAATGTCTTAGATTAAAGCCATCAATCTTGAGAATTTCAGAAAATGATTTATTATCCACTAATATTTTAGATTTTGAAAGCTTTGGGAGTTGATTGTTCTATTATGGGGTGTAAGTTCATTGATCTTAGAAATTCCAGAAAATGATTTTTATGTGATTTAAGGTTTTAGAATTGCAAAGTTAAAGGACCGATTTATAATAAGAGTTGAGTTCTTAATTTTACAGACTTGGTATGCTAGCTTGATCTACTCTAGAGAGTGATAGGTTTGCAACTATTAAATAGGATTGATCACTGATGACTGAAGATATCGATCTAGTTCAGAATATGATTATTGTTAACTTGAGGTTGTAGTAGCAGATTTTAGGAAATGATTTTTATTGATTCGGAAGAAATAGGTCCATCGAAGTGTTGGAAAAAGTAGTTTGTGTTGATATTGAATGCAATAGAATTTGAGGCTTTATGATCCGTAGACTTTTGGGAATGGATTAATAGCAGGCTTGAGGTTAATCTCGGTACAAAACTTTAAGCAATAGATGTTTGTTGATTTTAAGGGTATAAGTTGAGCAGATTTAGGAATGATTCATGTTGATTTGCGGATATAAGTCCAGATAATGGAAATAGTAGTGATGGATGTCTTGTACGTTGGAATGATTATTGGTTTTAGTCAAGGTGCATGAGATCGACACACGATAGTGGTAAGTCGATTGGAGTGTTCAGTTGAAGCGTGTTACTCAATGGAATGTTGGTTGGCAATAATTGTTATGATTACCTTAAAGAATTAGTTGTGAATTGAGGCCGTATAGGAATTTAAATTTATGGAGGCTACACTCTACTTTGAAGATCGAACATCTAATTGGGAGAATTATGAACATTGTTATTAATTTTGAAAGATATTGTTGGGTTGCCATGTGTGGTGTATGATAAAATTTTGGAAGTTGAAACTTATGCATTAACGGTAGGTAGCATAATCATTTGTATAAGGTAATAAAGCATTAGGATCCATGAGTGTTGTTCAATAGTTTTTGATGGAGTGAAGATTTAAGCAGTATAGCTTGTCTTGAGGTTTATTTGTGATGTGCGATTGAAGGAATTAGAAGTTTTAATACTAGAGTTTTGAGGGTACAAACAGGTGGGTGAGTTACCAAGAGCATTTCTATTATGTTTAGGTGGGTCAATAGTAGTTTATAGTGAGTTTAGTTTCCGCTAGATTAGATGATATTCAAAATATAGGTAATGAGCTTGAAGTGTGGGATGTCGGGTAGAAGTTATAGGCGCTCTCGTTGGTTGGCCGGGAACGACTTGGACCTTTTTGGATATGTTCCTTATCTTTAGAAGAAGCAGGTGTATTTTGGGATGATGTTATGTGTTTTCAATTTGGGGCATTGAGGTTGATTAGTATCGATTTCTATCATCAATTAATGGATGTATTTTTGCAAAATATTAATTTTGATTAAGGCAGTAAGAGCCAAATGAGGAATGAGTGATAATACGTGGTTTTTGGAGGTATATTATTCTCTATTGAAGTGTGGCAAAAGATTTTCTTGTTTTTAGGTGTTGAGTTAACTTGTACTGTTGATTTATAAGGACATAGTCTTTTTGTATTTTGGCGAGTTATCAGAGTGAACACAGAAGCATGATTTTTTGGAGATAATTAGGTGTTCAAATTTTGTGCTGATTTTGAGGAATTAGTAGTGATTCAAAATTTTAATGGAAGATTAATCATTAGTTGAGCAATTTATGTTTATTGATGGTTTATTTCAGAAGTGACTAATAGGATACCAACTTATGGAATACAATAGAGGTTTGGAAGTTTTCTTTTAGCATGAGAGTCGATTGAGATTAACACAATTTATGGCGCGAAGATAATACCCATTGGAGTTTACTGGGTGTTGTATTAATATTTTTGTGGAATTGGAGATTTTGGATTACATAGTTGCCTTAGGAGTACTAGAAGTGATGGTCATTGGGAGATTAGTGCGGGTATGATGGAATCGCCTATAGAAGCAGACAAGAGAGAGAAATATCATTAATTATTTGGGTGTTAATGATGGTATGTTTATCCCAAATGTGTTATGAGTTGTATCTTGTATCCTACTTTGTCAATAATGTTTGACCTTGCAAATTTCGAGGACGAAATTTATTTTAAGGGGGGAGGATGTGATATTCCGTTTTTACGTATATTTTCACTGAATGAGTATTTTAATTTAATTAAAATATTAATTCTTTTATTTTAAATTATTGTATTTTAATTAGATTTATTTAGTTGTAATACTTATTTTTTAGAGTTTTCTTGATATTAATTATCGTTTTGAGTTTAAATTACTGTGTAATTTATTTTAATTTGTTTTTGGATTTAAAATTTAGTTGTTAGTTTTTACTATTTATTTATTATATTTTAGCTTGATGTGGTGTTTAAATTATTTTAGTCGTTTCAAAACTTTTAAAATTGTTTTTGTCAGATCAGTTTCTGGACTCCAGAGGTGAGGATTGGACATCATTTCTTTTTTCCATCTTTTCTTTTTCTCGTTTTCTTTTTTCTCTTTTCTTTTTCTTCCTTGCTTCTTTCTTTTCTTTTTTCTTTCTTTTTCTTCTTCTCTTCCATTCTCCTTCCGCGCGACGTACTCTCTCTCTCTCCTCACTATCGGCGTTTTCCTTCTAATGGCCAGACCGCAGTTGTTTGGCCACCGTGGCTTACACCACCTACCCAGTTTTCTTCCCCTCCGACCGATGAACCTTCCCACCAAGTTTTACCTCTATTCGAGCCACCGTTAGCTGCCACGAGCTTCTTCCAGCCGCACGGTTTTTGGGACATTTCGCTGCCATCGTTCCACCTCCGGCCACCATTTCTTCACCACATCATCACTTACCTTTTGCCGTCCTAAACCACCTATTTCTAGCTCGGATCCGTTGCCGGAGCAGCCCCCACGAGCTCATCTTTGCTTTTGCTATTTTTTCGTTTCCACTGCCATTTTCTCCGCCACCCACATCCCATTCTCAGTTCCACTAGTTTTATAAACACCTCTAGACCATTCCCTATCAATCTCAAGTCTTGGTTTGTCCCCGTTCAAAAGTGGGTATTTTACAACCCACGACCACGGTGTATTTTACACTATTACGTTACTTTTTTTCAGCCGTTTGTAGCTCATTAATCCTTCAAAAATTATTATATAGTGTTGTAAGTATTTTCTAAACTTTCTTTTACATTAAAATATATCTTTGCTTTAACGATAAATTGTGACTGGTTGGTTATTCCGGATTGAGTCCGAGGAGTCGGGGGTCGGATGGATTTGAGGATGGAGTTGGTTATATTTAGTTGATGTTGATATTTGTTGGAGATTTTGTGCCTTGATGTTTGTCTTGCATAGTGCATGCATGTTCATGTTTAAAAAAGGAAAAACTAATTTTTCGTGTAATTGCATATATGTACATGTGTTTGCAAAAATGAAAACTGGGATTTTAAGCGAGAAATGCTTTTTGGTACATGTGAACGATTGGATTGATTGGTTTGAGTTAGAGGCATGTGTAGGGATGATGGTGAGCAGGGATGGTGGTAGAGTCCCGCCTGCGATTCCCGCCTATGGTGCACACAGCGTAGGGATGGTGGTAAGCAGGGACAGCGGTATAATCCTGCCTGTGATTCTCACCTATGGTGCATGCCTACGGATGGTGGTGAGCAGGGATGGTGATAGAGTCCTGCCTGCGATTCCCACGTACAGTGCTCTAATGGTTTGACTTTTGGGCTATTATCTGGAATAATGATGAGCTTATGTTTAAAGGAAATATTTTGGGCCAAAATGAGATTTTTTTGGCGTGCGTGAAAAATGTGGACTTTTGGGATATATGCATATGGCATCATTTTCATGCATATTATTGTGGCATGAATATATTTTCTATCTTAAGGTTTGCTTGGTTTATTACTTACCTACGATACCATTTTGGAACCGTAGATTTTGATGCAGAGTTTGAGGAGGAGGAGGCTGAGCCTGAGGAGGCGGTTTTGTCAGAGTATTGACTTGGAGTCTTTATGTCAAAAAATATCTCTACTAGTTTTATGCCTTGTATTTTGGTTTTGAAACAGTATTTGAGACTTGTAATATTTTAATATGTGTGGTTTAAACGAGTTTGTATTAAACAAAAATTCTTGTACTTAGTTATAAGACTTTTATTATCCGCTGCATGTTTTTATTGTACACTTGTTGTATGTACACACGCTTGACACTTGGCGATGGGATGTGTGACCCGTGTTGTCATCATCCTAACGCCTCGATTTCTACATCTCCGTACGTGGAAATTTGGGGCGTCACAATTGACAACTTCGGTTTGTCCGTCCGTTTGTGGGTGGTAGGCGGTACTGAGATGTAGCTTGGTCCCCGACATCTGAAAAAATTCCTGCCAAAATTTGCTGATAAAAATGGGATCCCGATTGCTGATGATAGACCTTGGTAAGCCATGCAATTTAATAACTCCTTCGACGAACCTTTCGGCCACGATTTTAGCAGTAAAAGGATGAGTTAATGAGAGGAAATGTGCAGACTTACTCAAATGATCGACAATTACTAAAATTGTATCCTTACCGTGGGATGTCGGAAGTCCTTCAATAAAGTCCAAGGTGATGTCGTCCCATACTTGGCACGGAATGGGTAATGGCTGCAGGAGCCCAGTTGGAGACATTGTTTCAGACTTCACATTCTGGCAAGTTGGACATTGTTTGATATATTCTTGCACCGCCTGATACATTTTTGGCCAGTAGAACTGTTGGGCTAATTTCTTGAATGTCTGTGAGACCCCAGAATGGCCTCCTATGTTTGTATCATGCATTTCGTGGAGCAATTTCGTACGTAATGCAGCTTGAGCAGGAATGACAACTCTACCTTTAAAGAAGAGCAATCCGTTACGCCATGCATACGGCCCCTCCAATTGATTATTAGATTGGCGAGTCAGATTCGTGACGTAAGAATCACCTTCATAAGCTTGTTTAATCTCATCCCATACGGGTATTGCTGGCACATGAATATGATGGAGAACTGGGCTACCAGACTTGCGTGAGAGGGCATCCGCTGCTGAATTTTCACGGCCTGGGTGGTAAACAATCTCGTAGTCATAACCCATTAACTTGATTACCCATTTCTGCTGTTCTGGCATAGCCACACGTTGCTCTAAGAAAAATTTCAAGCTACGTTGATCAATGAGGATGAAGAATTTTTTTCCAGTAGATAAGGACGCCATAGGCGTATGGCCTCCACAATTGCAAGCATTTCCTTGGCGTAAGTGGACCAAGATTTTTTTGTAACCCCCAAAGCTCGACTCATAGAAGCTATTGGCCTGCCTCGTTGTGATAATAATGTGCCAATTCCCTCTCCATATGCATCAGTTTCGATGGTGAAGGACTCATTGAAATTAGGCATTGCTAACATCGGAGTCGTGGTCATAGCATGTTTGAGAGCCAGAAAAGCTGCGTCGGCCTCATCACTTCAGCAAAATTGTTCCTTTTTGAGCAAGTTGGTTAAGGGCCGTGCGATGATACCATAGTTTTGAACAAATTTTTGATAATATCCCGTCAAGTCTAAGAAACCACATAACTCAGAAATATTAGTGGGGGGTGGCCAGTCGACCATGGTTGCAATTTTACTGCTACTAACCTTCACTCCTTGGTGTGTGATGACGTGCCCCAAGTATTCCAGTTCTTGCTGACCAAACACACATTTGCTTGCCTTGGCAAAAAATTGGTGTTGCCGCAAGATGTCCAATGTTTGTCTAACATGTACCAAATGGTCATCCGAAGTGGGGCTATATACTAGAATATCATAAAAAAAAAACTAAGATAAACTTTCGAAGGAAGGGACGAAATATTGAATTCATAATGGCCTAAAATGTCGAAGGTGCGTTACAAAGGCCAAAAGGCATTATGAGATATTTGTAATGGCCATTATGAGTGCGAAATGTTGTTTTAATAACATCGGGAGGATTCACTCTTACTTGATGATAGCTGGCTCTCAGATCAAATTTAGTGAAGTAAGTGGCGCCGTTCAATTCTTCTAGCATGTTGTCAATTGTTGGAATGGGAAAACGGTCCTTAACGGTGGCGACGTTAAGTGATCGGTAATCGGTACAAAATTGCCAACTCCCGTCTTTTTTCCTTACTAGTAGTACCGGCGACGAGAAGGGATTGGTGCTTGGACGAATGAGCCTAGAATCCAGCATTTCTTGGACCTGCTTCTCGATTTCGACTTTCTGGAAGTGGGCATACCTGTAGGGTCATACATTAATTGGCTCGGTTCCTTCCTTTAACGTAATATAATGGTCCACTTCACGTGCAGGTGGTAAACTGGAGGGCTCCTGGAACACATCTTCGTATTCCTTTGACAGCTCTTGGATACTCTGTTGTTTATCGTCAGTTGGTGCATCGGTTGGTGCAGGTTCCAAAGCCGATTGAAAACACACAACAAAGATTGCATGCCCTTGACGGAACTCCTTTGTCATTTTTGCTGGTGAAGCCGCCTGAATGGTTTGCACATCCACCCCTTGCAATCTCCAGTTTTGATTTTCCCAAATAAAATTCATGGTCAACTGTTTCCAGTTACAAACTACAGATCCCAACATTTCAAGCCATTGAACCCCGAGGCCCAGATCAAGACCTGATAAGGGTAGAGAAAAAAGGGTAAGCTAAAATTTGGTGCCCTGTAAGTCTACCCGTACGTTGTCGTAATGCCTCTGCCATGTAAGTTTGTCTCCACTGGCCACTCAGACAGGGAAGGTCTCAGTAAGTATTACAGGTAATCTGAGCATGCTTGCTAAGCAGTTGCTGATGAAGTTGTGGGTCGATCCACTGTCAATCAAAACCATTACCTCGTGGGGACCCATTTTCGCTGTGACATGCATGGTTTTTGGTGCTGTCCTTCCTGTTAAGGCGTGCAAGGTGATCTCCAGTTCAGGTTCAAGTTCTTGTACTTCTACCGCATCTTCTCCGTGGTCATCTTCCAGTATTTAATCAGTAATATCTTCACATGTCATATTACCCATGTGGCCTTCCAAGAGTAACAACTGCAGCTTCTGACATCGATGACCTGCTGTAAATCACTCATTGCAGTTGAAACAGAGGCCTTGTGCCCTCTTTCTCTGCATTTCTTCCCACGACAAATGCTTAATGGGTCTAGCAGGTACAGCAAGAGCTATACAGGTGGCTTGTAGAAGAGCTAATGGAGTTCTTGCAGGTGGTAACCGCATGAACCTCCTTTGCCGTGCGAGCTGATTATCCCTCATTTGTGCTAAAGTAAGGGCCTCTTTAAGTGACTGCGGCTTAAACATTCAAATGCCATCCGCTATTTCTGCCTTCAACCCGCCCATGAAAGTTCCTACTAATGCCTTCTGAGTCCACCCTTGGAACCTGTTGCTGAGTTTTTCAAACTCGCGCTGGTAGTCCCTCAAGGTCCCCAGTTGTTTGACATGGGAAAGAGTTTTGTCGAAGTCCTCACACTCTGATGGTCCAAAACAAGCCCAGAATTCTTCCTCGAATCTTTCCCATTAAAGCTCGCGTCCTTCATCCCGAAATGCTCTACAAATCCATTGCCACCATTGGTTGGCTTCTCCTTCCAAATAGTATGCTGCCATGGAAACCTTCTTAATTTTCGCCGTGCCTTGGTATTCAAAAAACTAGTACACCCTGTTGAACCATTCGGTTGGGTCATCTCCTGAAAATCGTGGAAATTCCAACTTCGCCGTTTTTGAAGAAACGATCTGTTGACCCCCATCGTTGCCTTCTCGGTGTGGGTTGCCGTGGTTGGGGTTCTCCTGGTTTATGACCAACATACTTGAAATTTGATTGAGAGCTTCCTCTATCCGCTGTAGTCCTTCTTGAATGGTACCAACTCCAAACTCCAAATGCTCAATACGCTCCTTGTTCGTCCCCATTATCAACCTGGCTCTGATGCCAATGATAGGTTCGATCAATTGCAAATGACGATAACGTAAACAATTCTCTGCGGGTGAGAAATAAACCACAGCTTTGAATGAAATACTTGATAATAGATTGACGATAGTACTGGCTGTTTAAATAAACAAAGCCATGAACAAACAAACCAAAATACAAGGAAAACTAACAACCAACAAAATGGACTTAGCTCACGTAAAACAGAGCATAAAACAGAGTACTTAACAAACTGAAATAAAACAACGTAAAACTCGCAACTTTGCGTAAAACTTGCAACTACTTCCTTCTGCACGTAGAATGGCCATGACCCAGTCCTTTCCTGCATGGTTTTCGTCTCCTCTCTACATTGCATGCACCATGCAATGGTCCCACCCGTTCTGCACGTCCCTGCTGCTCATCCCAAATACTTGGGATTCGGCTTATGGCCTCTCTCAGAGCGTCTCGATCTATCACCTGGCAATCCTCCGATGACTCGTGCGGCACAACTAATGGTGCTGCTGGATACATGCGCAGTGTTTCGTTTATAATGCAACGAAGATATGGAAGCTTAGCCAAATTGGATTCATCAAGCAGGCGATCGTGTCCTACCAGATTGTCGATTTCTGCCTGCGCCTTCTTCAGAACTTCTGGGTTGTTGAACAAAAGTGACATTGCCCAGTGTCGGTTCCACCTGATAATAGGACCTGTACATGTACATATTTCAAGCATAATTATTTGAGTTACCACAGTTTCCACTGGCACAGAATTATGCTGGTGCTGTTCCATTTCAGACCACAAATTTTCAGCTTTTGCTGATGTCTTGTGCTCACTGGTACAATGATAATCCTATTTTATCATTTGTTACTGTAGAAATTAAATAGATTAGAGTTTTGGATTAAAAAATCTTATCGATCTGTCCTCAGTTATAGTGTTTTGGATTAAAAAATCTTGTTAATTCACGAAAATTTCGGTGACCCTTTGCGAAACTAGATCATCTCAATATTTACCAGCATGATGCCTCTGGTCATCTTGTCATTGTAGTATTCAGGTTCCGATTCTTTCAGATCCAACAGAACTCCAATCATCGTTTTCTTCTTCTTCTTATCCTTTTCTGCATCTGCATCGCATCCCATTCTTTTATGCTCCTCTATCAAGCTCTGCATGAACCTTTCTCTCTTTTCCTGCAATAAAATCACCTCTTCTCCATCCCTCTAATCCCAAACCACCTTAACATAGGCAAAAAATCTCCGACACATGTCATAGACCCCAACCGAAATGTTTCGGACACAATATCCCGAAACATGCAGACTTGATTTTTGTCTGCTTCCGCAGTGCTATCCCCGTAATACCGCGTCCCAGCAATCATCCTCATCATGGCGTTAAGCGTAAGCTCAACGAGGCTGATTTCAGATCATGGACTTCAGTCTGGTTTTGATTATTATTATTAGTAGGCAAGAGACCGCGAACGAGCGAACGAACCTCGTCGGTGAGTACACGGGAGAGCGTTTTGAGGCGGTGGGAGGAGAGAAGTTGGAGGGAAGAGATACGGCGGAGGTTTCGCCAGTGGTCGCCATATGGTGCCCATGCAAGGGAGGTGAATTTGTAGCCGAGGAGTTTCCCGATCAACAGTCGAGGGCAGTTGGCAAAGATGATATCGTTGGTGGCAAGGCATTCCTCGGCCGCGCAAGGGGAAGAGACGACGAGGACTTTTCGAGAGCCAAAGGTGAGATGAATTATGGGTCCGTACCGGTTTGATAGCCTGGTTAGAGGGCGGTGGAGGGGTTTCTTTAGGAGGTAGAGATGGCCAACAATGGGGAGGGTGCGGAAAGGGCTTGGTGGGAGGTTTTGGGTCTTGGAAAGCAAGTGCTTGGCTATGACATAAAAGGCTACGAAGAGAAGAATTTGGCAGAAGATTATCATGGTGATGAAGGATATAGATTGGGTTGATGGATATGAAGGTTAGTACGTGTTGTGTGGTGAGGAATGAAAGTAGGACAGAATGTAGTAGCTAATTTCATCTCTATGGAGCAGTTGTTACATGCCTAAACACCAAAGCCGAATGCCTCCACTTGCCCTTGGTGAACAAAGAAGGAAACAACTTGTTTAAGTGTTTCTCTCCTCACCCATTAAGTATGGTCGAGTCCATCTTCTGCTTAACCACAAAGCTGAGTGTCTCCATTCACCCTTGGCAAGCAAAGGAGGAAACAACTTGTTTAAGTGTTTCCCTCTCCATCCATTAAGCTTGGTTGAGCTCATCTTCCAACTAAGCGCCAAAGCGGGTGCCTCCACTCACCCTTGGCGAATAAAAAAGAAAACAACTTGTTTAAGTATTTCTATGATACCTCATTTTTACGTGTATTTTTATTAAATGAATATTTTAATTTAATTAAAATATTTGTTCTTTTATTTTAAATTTATCAAATTTTAATTGGATTTATTTAGTTGTGAAATTTATTTGAATGTGCTTTCTTATTCTTAATTATTGTTTTGTGTTTAAATTACTCTTTAATTTAATTTAATTTATTTTTGGATTTAAAATTTTATTGTTAGTTTTTACTAGTTATTTATTATATTTTAGTAAGGTAATGTGTTTAAATTATTTTATTCAATTTATAACTTTAAAAATTGTTTTCGTTTGATCAGTTTTTGGACTCTAGATGTGAGGATTGGACCTCATTTCTTTTCCTTATCTTTTTTTTCCTTTTTATTTTTCTTATTTCTCTTTCTTTTCCTTTTTCTTTTCTTTCTCGCCATTTTCTACCTCGGTCCCTCTCTCCCCGCGCAACACCCTCTCTCTCTTCCCTCCCGCTCGTTTCATTCGTCTGCCCCCAGTACCGCCGCCGTGCCACCATGCACTACACTGCCCCCACCACCCTCTTCCCCCCACCTGCTGGCTGACCTCTCCATCAAATTTCAACCTCAACCAAGCCACCGTTAAGCTGCATGCTCCCCACCAAGTAGCAGCCCAAAATCATCCTCGCACCGCCGTAGCGCAACCACTGGCCACCACTTCCACTAGTTCATCACCGACCTCTAGCTGACCTAACTAGCCTATTTCCAGCTCCGATTTGTTGCCGGAACAACTAACATGAGCTCAACTCCGTTTTGGCCTTTCTTTCACTTCCACTGCCGTTTTCTCCGCCACCTATAGTCAACCATCACTTCCACTAGTTTCATAAATACCTCTAAGTCATTCTATATCAATCTCAAGTCTTGGTTTATCTCCATTCAAAAGTGGGTATTTTATAACCCACGGTCACATTGTATTTTACACTGTTACGTTATTTTTTCGTCACCTTTTGCAGCCCATTGATCCTTCAAAAAATATTATATCGCATTGTAAGTATTTTCCAAACTTCCTTTTAGATTTAAATACATTTTAGCTTTAACAATAAATTGTGATTAGTTTGTTATGCCGGACTGAGTCTGAGGAGTTCGGGGGTTGGATGGATTAGAGGATGAAGTTTTTTGTTTGTATGCTTGTTGATGTTGAGATTTGTTGGATATTTTATATTTTGATATGTGCATTGCATGGAGCATGCATTATCATGTTTGTAAAAAGGAAAATTGGATTTTTTTCACATAATGGCATACATGTACATGTGTTGAATATTGAAAACTGGGTTTTCTTATGTAAATGGATTTTTGGGTGGGTGTATATCATGACCCTAAGCTGAGATTATTTATTATCTCAGTGGAGCTCTTCTGGTCACTTGGGAGCACAACATACTGAGTGACGTCCCCTAACTTGTCACTGGGTGACAACGGGAGCAGACGGGATGGTAACGCTCTCGTACCAACTCTGTGGCCCCTCTGCTGGTGGGGGGCTAGAGGGTGCTTGGCTACGTACGTGCTGAGCATGAAACTGAACATCGCTTGTTATGAAGTCACACGCATGATCGTTACCCATGGTGTGATGAAAGGAGCCAGGGTATGCGGATGACTCCTAGGGAGGTCATGGTGCATTCGGTTAATGGAAATGGATCTTGAGTTGAGACTTGGATTTTTTGGCCATTTTCTGGAAAAATGGAAGGAAAAGTTTTAAAGGAAATTTTTGGGCCAAATGTGATTTTTGGCGTGAGTTTGAAAAAAATTGTTTTTGGGCCAATGTGATTTTTGGCATGAGTTGGAAAATAATTATTTTTGAAAAAGATTATTTTTGGATCTCATGCATATGACATCTTGTTCATGCATATTGTTGAGTTTTAATATATATTTTTATTTTGTGGATGTTTTGATTATTACTTATCTGCAGTACCGTCTTGGGTACCGTTGGATGAGTGATCGTGGATCACTCGTAGATTGTGATATATTTCCTACTTTTGTTTATTGTTTTGATTTGTATTATATTTATGTTAGTTAATTGTAATATTTTTGATATGCGTGTTTTAAGCTAGTTTGTATTTAAACAAAATTTTGGTACTTAGTTGAAAGACTTTTATTACCTGTTGCGTTACTTTTGTGTACACGTGTTACATGTACACACAATTGGTACTAGGCGATGAGATGCATAACCCGTGTTGTCATCATTCCAACGCCTCGATTTCTGCATGTCCGTACGTGGGAGTTGGGGGCATCATAGTTTCCCTTCTCTCCCACTAAGTGCGATCGAGTTTGTCTTCCACCTAAACATTAAAGTTGGTGTCTTCACCTACTCCTAGCAAACGAAGGAGAAAACCATTAAGTACAGTTGAGCCTATCTCCCACCTAATCAAGCTGAGTGTCCAGCCACACTCACTGTACGAAACAAACTGACCAAACAATAGGCCGAGTAAACTAAGCAAAACAACAGCCCACGCACTCTCAAAGCTTAAACACTTCGCATAAGCGTAACAAACAAACCAAGATAGAAAAATAATTGACAATAATCAATCATTAAACATGATCCAAAATGTCATAATTAGTCAAAATTGTTTAAGCCTTGTTACAAACTATAGGGAAAGAAAGGAAAGAGTAAGGGATTACGACAAGCTCAAGGCACCAGACATGGTGTCTTTACCCAATGAGTCAAAAACTTGATAGGCGGCGTGGTCAACCTTAATGGACTTCAAATTCAATGTCCACAAGTCAACACTAGGGTGGTCTAGCATATAATCCCTCAGCTTTGTGAGGTCGAGCTTAAGCCCAAGTCCTAGGCCCTATTGCGAATTTTATAGGCAGCTACCAATTAAGGGGAAAGGTGGATAAGTTCCTCCCTGTAGACCCCCAACTTAACTACCTTTAGCTTAGAGGCAGCTAGTTTCTGCTTGTGACTTTCAGAAACCTCATTCAACTACATGAAATGTTGGTTGTGCTACTTATGATCCTAGCTCACCATCTCAAGTTAGGCCTCAACATGAACTTTCTTGCCTTGAGCAATGTTGAATTAAATGGGTAGTTCTCGGTGACCCTCCTTAGACCAAGTCACATGGGTGGCAAGTTCAAAACTGTGCTACTAAGCCTCCTTCAAGTGACAAAGGTGATCACAAAGTGTTTCATGCTCTTCCTCCATGATCTTCGCCTCAAAATAACATTACTTCACCTCCCTCTATGATTTCTCCAAATGATGTTGGAAATTGTTCATCATTTTCTGGAGAAAAGAGACATGATCCTCTAGGGAATGGGAATACAACTCCAACCGGGATAGGTTCCACACCAACTCATCCCCTCCTCTTGGGCCATCTAGACAGCATGATGAGTGCTCTCCATATACAAATGCATTGAATAGTTATCCTTTTCCAAGTTGATCTTGCGATCAACTATCCAAGTTGCAAGATGGTCAACTCCTTGGAGAACAAACCAAATCACATTCGGGAAGCATGAAAATTGAAAACATATACTCAAAATAAAAACTTGTTGGGGGTCAAAAAGTGTTGGAGCTTACTTGTCATGGCACGAAGAGACTTGTCCCTATGATCATTAGCTCGTAGTGTAAGGCACGCAGATTGAGATCCTCAGGAACTAGGCAACCTTGAGAAGTTAAAAATTCCCTCGGAAAAAGGCCTAAGGCTACCCATTTTGCCAAAACCCTATAATGATGAGGGAATCAGAATAGGGTTGAGCAAAAAGAGGCCGAAGCTGCAAAGGCACTCTCCCCTAGTTGCTTGACCGAGTCCAAAGGATGATCGCCAGTTGAAAAATTGCTCGAAGATGTAGAGGAAGAAACATCACCCCTCATGGACGAGGTGCTGAAGGGTGACAAAGGGATGAATACATGACGTCCTCCAAAATCTTCCCTCAAAGGGTTGTGATGAAGGGATTTCTGGAGTTACGCCGCTAGAAACAATAGAGGGAATAGATGACAAAGAAGAACCACCCTCCGACCCAAGCACCGCCTCTCCATAGGCCCTAAAGGCGGCAACGCCTCCACTAAGTGTCAAGGGAGTAGCTTCCAAAAATGTATAATGAAGAACCACATCAATATCTTCCTCATCCTAACAAGGAGTCCCATCTTGATTTTTAATATATATTTTTATCTTGTGGGTGTTTGGATTGTTACTTACCTGCAGTACCGTCTTGGGTACCATCGGATGAGTGATTGGAGATCACTCATGGATTGTGATTTATTTCCAGTTTTGTTTATTGTTTTTATTTGTATTATATTTATGTTGGTTAATTGTAACATTTTTGATACGCTTATTTTTAAGCAAACTTGTATTAAAACAAATTCTGGTATTTAGTCGACTGACTTTTATTATCCGTTACGATCTTTTAATGTACACGTGTTGCATGTACACACACTTGATACTTGGTGATGTGATGCGTGACCCGTGTTGTCATCATCCTGATGCCTCAATTTCCACTTGTCTGTACATGGAAATTGGGGGCGTCACAATTTCCATCTAAATTTTTAACACCGTGGGTATAGAGGAACTCCTCAACCTATAAGATCAGAGTATTCCTCCCAAATGGCTTCCAAAACCTATTGTCACCTACACACCATGCCATTAAGATCCTTCAGACATTAGGAAGAAGCTAAAAGGGAGTTGATTCCAAAAAGTTGAGCACATCATGGACAGGATGATAGAATGGCAAACGGAGCCCCATCAAGAACATGGTCGAGGACGAAGCCACTTGGGCGGCAAAGCCCTTAGGGTCAACCATCCCGCAGAGAGACTCCAACAAATCCAATGCAACAAATCGGTTTTTCACAAAGTCCAAGTCAACACGAGATGTAGTAGCCGACCACTTGTATCCTTCAAAGTCAATGGAACGGTGCGAACTAGTTCCCCCAAATGATTGGATGAATCGCATAGTCAGGAAGACTGAGAACTATGGATGCCAAAGTAGGAAACCTTGCGGAAAGCCATTGAAAGGGAAGAGCTTGGAGAGAAAAGAAAAGTAGGTCGAAGAAGAAAGGGATTAAGAAGAGTACAGTAGTAGAGAGCAAGTTAGTGTTTGAGAAGGAATGGAATGCCAAATGATGGCGAGGGAAAAATGGGGTTTAACGGACAAGGCATCGTTTGAATATCCCCCAATTAAGAAGAGAGACGTGTTGAGAACGAAAACAAGACAAGAGAGATGAATAGATTCCTCAATCTGCACTACATGAAGAGATGCAAAAGTGGAATGATGCACGCCTCATACATGGTAATATTTGTCAATAAACGGTTGCAAGTGGAAGAAAATCTAGAATAACTAAGTAACATAAGGAAAAAAAAAAATCAACTATTTTCATCTCATGTTATTCTCCAGACATTCCCTAATCTTTATAAAAAACAAGAAATGTATTTCATAGCACTAAACAACACATACATTGCATAGGCAACACATATTTCTTTAGGATGCTATATATATATGAGTAATATTATACAGCACACTCTCATATCACTTGTATCTTATTAAATAAGATGTGACACATTTATCACTATTGAATGATAAAGAATCATCCAAAAAAAAATATTCAATAATGATAAATATCTCATATCTTATTTGACGGGATGAAACTGGGACAGTAAGTCTTGCATATATTGTTTTCCATTTATTATATATTGGTTCAAAGTTGAGAAAGAAGGTTGACCATGGCTGGACGTGCTTGACAAATAGCATGCAATGGTCGAGCCTTGGTCAAGGTCAACCCAACCACTTCACTCATGTCTACCATTCCCTCATCAATCCTCTGCCACTCGAAGCACTGTATCAGTGAACCCAAAGCAAAACCAACCATCCTAATGGCCAAACCTTCTCCGGGACAGCTCCTCCTCCCTGTCCCAAAAGGCATGAACCTAAACTTAAACTCATCTTTCATCCCTCCAAAACCTTCAAACCTCTCCGGCTTGAAATTCGTGGGGTCCTCCCAAATTGTCGGGTCATTTTGCATTCCCCACAAATTCACAAGTAGTGTAGTGCCACCAGGGACCTGGAAACCACCCACTTGGCAATCCTCCGACGACTCGTGCGGCACAAGTAATGGCCCTGCTGGATACATGCGCAGCGTTTCGTTTATAATGCAATGAAGATATGGAAGCTCAGCCAAATCTGGTTGATCAAGCAGGCGATCAAGTCCCACATGATTGTCGATTTCTACTTGCGCCTTCTTCAGAACATCTGGGTTGTTGAGCAAAAGTGACATTGCCCACTCCATGGTGCCGGCCGAAGTGTCGGTTCCGGCTGACAAAAGCTCCTGTACATGTACATATTTCAAGTCCAATTATTCTGTGCTTATGTGTGTGATGATGGCACTTTTTTGTTAGTGATAATATTGCGCGGCGTAGATAAATATCTTTTCATGAAATATACAGTATCAATTTATACGAAATATAGGAAAAATATTGTTGCAAACACAATTGTGTACTAATCTGTACATTAATATGATGTGATTGGTCAAAAAGTAAATTTTATTAAAAAAAATATTGATTTAAATTTTAAGTATGAATAAATCAATATTTATATACAGATTAATACATGATTGTGCTTGTATATAATAAAACTTCAGAATATAATGATCAAATGTTCCACACACACAAAACTAAATGAATATATCTCTTCCAGGAAAGAAAATAGACACCAATGTATACATTTAAACCGAGATATTTTGTGGTATGGAACTTGTATTATTACGTTTTGTCATCTTATAGATGGTAACAGTCTTGACTTATACATGATCACATATATTTCTTCTATATTGATAGTACTCAAATCGCGGGATAACATGTGAAAAACAACCGTTTGTCCAGTTGTCTGAACTGTTAATTTTCTCCTATTTTATTTCCTTTGAAGTCCCAAGAAAGTTCAGTTGTCAGATGCTTATCTTTTATGTTTTCGTGACATTTGTTACTGTAGAAATTAAATAAATTAGTGATCTAAATGACTAGATTTGCCGTAGTTATAAAATTGTCGTTTTAAATTTAAAATTATCATCTCATTATTATTATTTTTTTAAATTATTATATAAAATATAATAAATAATTTAATATTTTTAAATTCAGATTCTAAATTCTAAACTCAAAATTTTTCAGTAACCAAACCGAACATAGTGTTTTGGACTAAAAAATCCCGTTAATGTCAAGTATATTGCCTTCTCAATACTTACCAGCATGATGCCTTTGATAATCTCGTCCTTGTAGTATTCAGGTTCCGATTCTTGCAGATCCAACAGAACTCCAATCATGGTCTTCTTCTTTTTCTTACCCTTTTCTGCATCTGCATCACATCCCATTCTTCTATGCTCCTCTATCAAGCTCTGCATGAATCTGTCTCTCTTTTCCTTCAATACAATCAAACTCTTCTCGATCCCACTAATCCCAAACCAGCTCAACATCGGCAAAAAATCTGCGACATTTGTCACAGATCCCAACCGAAATGTTTCAGACACAATATCCCGAAACTTGCAGACTTGATCTTCTTCTGCTTCCGCCGTGCTACCCCCGTAATACCGCTTCCCAGAAATCATCCTCATCATGACGTTAAGCGTCAGCTCAAAGAAGGCTGATTTCAGATCATGGACTTGAGTCTGGTTTTGATTCTTATTATTAGTAGGCAAGAGCCGGCGAAGGAGCGAACGAACCTCATCGGTGCGTATATGGGAGAGCGTTTGGAGGCGGTGGGAAGAGAGAAGTTCGAGGGAAGAGATACGGCGGAGGTTTCGCCAGTGATCGCCATAGGAGGCCGATCCAAGGGAGGTGAAGTTGTAGCCGAGGTGTTTCCCGGCCAGCAGGCGAGGGCGGTTGGCAAAGATGATGTCTTTGGTGGCGAGGCATTCCTCGGCCGCGCACGGGGAAGAGACGACAAGGACTGGTCGAGAGCCAAAGCTGAGATAAATTATGGGACCGTACCGGTTTGATAACCTGGTTAGAGTGCGGTGGAGGGGTTTCTTTAGGAGGTAGAGATGGCCAACAATGGGGAGGGTGGGGAAAGGGCTTGGTGGGAGGTTTTGGGTCTTGGAAAGCAAGTGCTTGGCTATGACATAAAAGGCTACGAGGAGAAGAACTTGGCAGAAGATTATCATGGTGATGAAGGATATAGATTGGGTTGATGGATATGAAGGCTAGTACGTGTTGTGTGGTGAGGAATGAAGAAAAATAGGTAAGATATCTATATCTTGACTTCATAATTTTATTAAAGCTTTAGATGCCCTCAGTTAACACCTTCCCTGTATAAATTTTTCAATGCCAAGTCAACGGATAGGAGTATGGAGTTATGCTTACATTACTTAAATCAAAACAAGCAGCGAGAAAAGTGCTGTTTTGATATTGGGTTAAAATAAAATGAATTAACGTGAAAGTTAAATAAAATATTATTATAATATTATTAAAATATTATTAAATATGGGGTTACAAAAGTCCCTAATCAATATTTCAAAAAAGTCCTATACTAAACTTTACAATATTTAAGCAATAACTATTTACAAAAAAACAGATCATATAATACCAAAAGTAAAACTTCTATTTCCACCTAAAGCAGCTTGGCAAACCAGATTTATCAGTAACAAAGGAGTTCTTCTACGGACAGTTGGCCAACATAATCTTGCTGCAATCGGCTAATGTGGCACAATATCACGTCATCCGATTTAATTATTAAGAACAAAAGAAAACACTTGGGCTTTTACCTTCTTTGCTCAACCAGTATCCATCGATGTAAAGACCATAACCAATATGAACACAAGCCATTCTCAAATGAACTTATTTCTTAAAGCTTCCCTTATTCAAACAAAAAGCTCGAAATCAGAAAACCAAACCCAAAAAACCCAACCCACCATTACCATAAACGGAAGACAGTGGCGATATTTGTTAGCCTTTACACTCACAAACAAAAACTCAGCTACTAGTAGATAAAGTTAAAAGAAACGAACGACCCAGATGTTAGTATAACTTGACCACAAATTCTATGAGTATATTGTTGGTCTCTACTAGCACTGCTCTGCTCGTCCCCTGTGCTTCCCATGCCATTATCTCCTAGTCAACTTGTCATTTTCTCTCACATGCACACATAAAAATGGCACTTGGGCTTCTGCAAGGGCTCTTGGTCGAAGATGAAAAATCGAAGAGTGGAGATTTCCTGAGGTTTGGTAAGTTGTGGAAGGAGAGAAAGCAAGCGTTGTTGCAAAAGATTCAAGGAAAGCTCGGCGTTTTGTAGATTGATTTTCGTTTCTTAACAGCTGTAACTAGGTCTTGGGTGAGGGCCCTTTGACCTGTTAGCGTCTATTAGCAATCTCGTTGTTGAGAAGGAATGGTTTTCGGTCTTCTTCCAGTAGCTCGTGTAAGTGCTTTTGAGCCATGCGATGAGGAAGGAAGCTCGGGGGGGAGGAGAAAGGAAAAATGTAACGAGGGAGAAAGAAAACCCAGAGGTTGACGAATGCACCATTTTGTTTAAAATGAATGAAACTAATCGTTTCCATGTGGACACTGGTTGTGCGGCGCTTCCCCCATCCGACTACAACAAGAGTTTTTGGTAAAAAAGATTCCATACAGTTGTCAAGGTAGTGGTGAGGTGAAAAAAAAGAAAGACGAAGTAATACCTTGCTCCAAGCTTAGTTAAACCATTTTCCATTCTATTGCCTTTTCTTTATATATACTGAACATCAAAACTTAGAAATTTGTTAAAGTCAAGTATATCTTCCCAAAGATCCACATACCTGCAAGGAGGGCTCTTCTTACTTTTATACTAGTTAACTATCAACAAAGAATCTGATTTAATAATGAGGTCATAAAAACACAGCTGGTAGCATAAAGAGAGCCAGCTTTAACTACAGAAAGTTCTGCAAAAGTATTTGTACCAACCCCCAAATAAATGGAAAAGCCATGTATGAAATGACCATAGTGATCATGAAGGATCCCACCACAACCATCAAATCTTGTTGCCCTGTGCGGGTCCATCAATATTGAGTTTTATTCTACCAGTATGAGGATCTAACCAACAAACCAATCTGAGATTTGTGTTCTAGTCTTCTATAAAGGGATTCTCAAAATATTTAATGCAGAGATTGCACCATATCTGAATATGCCCTTTAATGTTTTTAACATCAGATTAAGTTCTTGCAACCATTTCACAACTTTTTCAATAATGCATGAGGCATAATTTATCTCACCTTCATACTTGGCTAAATTTCTAGCTAACCACAATTCTTAGAGTATCAAAAGAGGAATTAATTGAGCTAGTAAATTACGCTGATTTGAACCATGAAAAACCGACCATCAAGTGAGCAACTTATCTTTCAATCCCAAGGCTAAAAAGGCTGAGATGTCAAAAGTCTGGAAGAAATGAGACCATACAAATAGAGCAAGGGAACAATCATTTAAAACATGTAAATTAGACTCAATAGCTTTATAGCCACAACTGTTGGTATTTTTGGTACAGAGATGTGGTAAAAAGGTGAAAAAATAGAGGAGAACTTCAACCAAAATACTTGTTGATTGATATTGATGTTCTGCCGATTACAGATGGAGAAGTACATTATATAAACAACATTGAAAATTACAGAGAACTAATAGTCATGTTGTCCCAAGATGCACAACAGCAGAGTTTGACTATAATAACAATAGACTAAAAATAGACTTTATTGAAAAAATTGCATCATAAACAGACGTTAGTTTCAATACTCCTCTTTGATGCATTTTTCTAACACTCCAAGTTTGAGCCTCAACATCTGGAATTTGTCTCTTGGAAGTGCCTTTGTGAAAATATCAGCAACTTGTTCTTCGGACCTGCAAAACTCTAGCTTCACATCTCCTTTTGCCTCTACTTCCCTCAAATAATAATACTTGATTGCAATATGTTTAGTTCTTCTATGAAAGACAAGATTCTTTGCCATAGCTATTGCTGATTTGTTATCACAATTGGTAGCTACTTTTTTGCACCCATATCTTCAAGAATCTTACTCAGCCAAATAGCTTGATTTGTAGCTCCAGCAGTAGCCACATACTTTGCTTCAGCTGTGGATTGTGCTACAGATCCTTGCTTCTTTGATTCCCATGGAAACACACCAATTCCAAGATTAAAACAATACTCGGATGTGCTTCTTATATCATCCATAGAACCAGCCCAATCACTATCAGTAAAACCAGTCAAAGTTGAATGAGAACTTGGTTTATACCAAATGCCAAAATCCTTTGTGCCTTGAATGTATCTCAACACTCTTTTAGTAGCTCCAAAATGGATTTGACTAGGACATTGCATGAATCTTGAAAGGAGGCTGGTTGCATACATGATGTCAGGCCGAGTGGCAGCCAAGTAGAGTAAACTTCCAATTAAGCTCCTATATGCTGCTGCATCAGCTTCTTTTGCACCATCTTCCTTCTTCAATTTCTCATTTGCTATCAAAGGAGTGGCTACTGATTTGCATTCAGCCATATTGAACTTGTTGAGCAAATCAAGAGCATATTTCCTTTGTGAAATGAAAATGTCTCATTCTTGATATACTTCCATTCTAAGGAAATAGTGCATTAGTCCCATGTCACTCATTTTAAATGTTTTCATCATCTCTTGTTTGAATGATTCAATCATAACTGAATTATTTCCCGTTATAATTAAATCATCAAAATAAAGTGAGACAATGAGCAAACTTTCACCTTTGAGCTGGACATAAAGTGTAGGTTCACTAACACTTCTTTTGAAGCCATGATCACAAAAATAGCCATCTATTTTCCTGCACCAAGCTTGGGATGCTTGCTTAAGCCCATAAAGAGCTTTTTTTAACTTAAATACTTTCCCTTCTTCCTTTATAAAGCCTTTAGGTTGTTGAACATACACTTCCTCCTCAAGTTTTCAATTGAGAAAAACTAATTTTACATCAAGTTGTGAGATCTTCCAACTTCTTTGAGCTGTAAGTGCAACTACTGTTCTAATGCTGTCCAACCTAGCTACCGGTGCATAGGTTTCATTGAAATCTATCCAGCCTGTTGTGAATAGCCCTTTGCAACCAGTCTTGCTTTACACTTATTTAAAGAATCATGTGGGTTGAACTTTGTTTTGTATACCCACTTAACTCCGATAACATCCTTGCTGCCAGGATATGCAACCAGCTCCCATGTATTGTTTTTCTCAATCATTTTAATCTCCTCCTTCATTGCATCCACCCAAACTTGTTCTTTAGAGACTGCTGCATAATTTTCAGGCTCTATGGAAGTGAAGTTGCAAGATTCATCGATCTCATTCAATGCCCTGAATCTTCTTGGAGGAGTCTCGGGTGATAAAAGTGCTAAACTTCTAGAGTTGCCATCACTTCCTGAAACCGAGAATGGTGATGAAGGTTGATCATTTGGAGCTGATGTTTCTAGCCTCCCTTAAACTTGCTCGATAACTAGAACATGAAGAGTCAGATCTAGTTCATGCTCTTCTTCCCATTTACAGGTTGAATGCTCATCAAACTGAACATCTCTACTTGTGACCAGCTGCTGAGTTTTGAGATTGAAGATCCGGTATCCCTTAGATTGAGAGCTATACCCAAGAAAAATCCCTTTCTCTGAATTTTCTTCTAGTTTGTGCCTCTTTTGTTCAGGAACATGAATGTAACACAAACATCCAAATATTTTGAAGTGATTAACAGTTGGCTTGTGTCCACTCCATGCTTCAATTGGAGTCATATCTTTCACTGCCTTTGTGGGGCATCTATTTAGCACATATACTGCTGTATTAATAGCTTCTGCCCAGAACTTTTTTGGAATGCCCTTTGCCATTAGCAAGGACCTAGCCATCTCCATAACAGTCCTATTCTTCCTTTCTAAGACTCCATTTTGTTGTGGAGTGTAGGCTACTGTCAATTGGTGTTCCAATCCTTCTTCTTGGCAAAATTCAACAAACTTACTTGAGTTGAATTCACCCCCTCTATCACTTCTCAAGATCTTCATCTTCCAACCACTTTGATTTTCAACCAGCATTTTGAAGTTTTTGAAACACTAAAAGCCTCTGATTTTTGTTTGAGAAAGTAGACCCAAGTCATTCTTGAAAAATCATCAATAAAGAGCATAAAATACCTATTTTGGCTTTGAGAAAGTGTCCTCATGGGACCACACAGATCAGTATGCACTAGCTCAAGTACTGATTTTGCTCTCCAAGCTTCTCCTGATAGAAATGGCTGCCTATGTTGCTTTCCCATCATACACCCTTCACAAGTAGGCATGTTTTGGTCCAACAAAGGCTTATCTCTTATCATGTTCTTCTTATTTAACATCCTTAAGGCATTTAAGTTGTAATGACCAAACCTTTGATGCCAAAGAGTTGTTTCATCAGATTTGGCCATCATTGCTTTTGGGAACTGCCAAGTAATGGGAAAATTTCTCCCATTTCCCATTTTAACTTCTGCCAGCACATGGTTGTTTTTCTTCAAATCAAGAATAACACATAGCTCTCCCTCAAAGTGAAGTGAGTAGCCATTTTGCATCATTTGCCCAACACTTAGCAAACTTTGATCAAGACTAAGAACATGAAGAACATCTTTTATGAATCTAGTCCCTCTATTGGTTTCCATGGCAGTCGTACCTTTGCCACTTGCCTCCACCAAGTCTCCATTTCCATGCTTCACTTTAACACATACAGATTTATTGATTTGAGAAAATAAACTCTCATCTGGTGTCATATGGTTGCTGCACCCGTTGTCTAGAAACCACTCTCTTCTTTGCTCGGCTGCAACATGACAAGCATATAACAACTGCTCTTCCTTGTCCTCGGTAAAATTTGCTTGCTGATTTTTGTTCTTGAACCGACAATCTTTCTCCTCATGCCCAAACTTCTTGCAATTTGAGCATTGTGATTGCATTAGTGGTAACAATCTTTCTCCAAATGATTAGTCTTCTTGCAAACACCATAAGGTGAAAATTCTCCCTTCTTCTTTTGAGAATTTTCTCCTCCTTTTACTATGCCCTTGAACTTTTTCTTGAAGTCCTTTTGCTTTTGATTCTTTAGGCTAACTTTGGATTGAAATGCATTTTCCAAAGACACCTCATTCCTTCTGCCAATCCGTTGTTCATGAGCATAAAGTGATCCCATTAACTCAGTGACAGAAAGTGAAGAGAGATCTTTAGCTTCTTCAATGGCAGCCACCACATGGTCATATTTTTCAGTCAAGCTTATGAGGATTTTCTGAACAATTCTTTCATCTGAAATATTTTCATCATAAGCCCTCATTTGATTCACTACTTCAATGACTCTAGAGAAATAGTCCTTGATATTCTCTGATTCTTTCATTTTGAGATTTTCAAGTTCCCTTCTTAGCCCTTGAACTTTGATAGTTTTAACTTTGGTATTACCTTGAAATTCTTGCTAGAGGATCTCCCCAGCTTGCTGGAAAGTAGAAGCCCTCATCAACCTTGGAAAGATGGACTCACTCACAGCCTACTGCAGAATAAACAAGGCTTTTGCATCCCTTTGCTTATCAGACTTGACTCAGGTAGGATCAAAAGCTCCTTTAGACATGCCTTCAACAGTTGAAGAGACTCCATTTTCAACAACATCCCACAGATCAAGAGATAAGAAAAGGGTTTTTATTTTTATGCCCCAATAGTCATAGTTTTCACCAGAAAAAATGGGAAGAGTTGCAGATGAACCAGGCGCAGCCATCATATCCCAAAGAGATTGTAACCTTGGGCTGATACCAATTGTTGGTATTTTTGGTACAGAGATGTGGTAAAAAGATGAAAAAATAGAGGAGAAATTCAACCAAAATACTTGTTGATTGATATTGATGTTCTGCCGATTACAGATGGAGAAGTACATTATATAAACAACATTGAAAATTATAGAGAATTAATAGTCATGCTGTCCCAAGATGCATGATAACAGAGTTTGACTACAATAACAATAGACTAAGCCAAGCTTATGCCACATTTTTTTATATACTGAAGTCCAAAGCTACCCATTATTCCACAAGATATCTTTGGTGGACGAATTTTACTCCAAATACACTTTGATGCAGAAAACTGAGGATGCTGAACTCTAAAAATATCCCAAGCTAACTTCGCAGTAAATTTTCCGTCATTTTTATGCTTCCAAAATTGACCATCATCACCAATTCTTAGTTTGATATTGAATCTAAGAATTTGTTGCATCAACATAGGATTCTGTAGGCTTCAAGCTTATCACTCTGCCAACAGTAGTATATAGATCGTTTATTCGAAGCTTTGGTGTAGAGACAAAAAATCCCAAAGATGCAAGGGATCTATCACCCATCCAGTTATCATGCCAAAAATTTAATAAGCCACTTCTAATCTTCCACTAATGATACAAATTGGGGGTGCAGGCCTGGGAGAGCAAGGGATACCCCTAGATTGGTATGAACTAAACACCTCTTGCCTGAAAGCTTGGCTTTTGACAAGCTGGACTTTGTATGGCTGACACCACGCACTGATGAAAAGCTAACGCTTCAAGAATGAGTATACTGCTTCTGACTTGAAATGGTTGGAAAAAGTTGCTGCTGATAAAAGTGACTAGTATCTAGTTATACTTCATCACAAATTACTAGGGGTATTCAGGTTTGGGCCAGAATTTCTTCGCCTGAACAAAACAACCAAAGTTGGGTGTTTACCCATATTTCTGCAAAACTATATATATTCGTTTGGGGCTCAGTTTCAAGGGGTACACCACTCAGACTCAGACTATCCATCTCTTGCACACTGATCTACTCGGCTGACCACCAACTGAAGGTTTTGGTTTGTGGGCAGCCAGCATGTGTAGAACTAGGTTCAGTTTGGCCATTTTAAATCATCATTTACGTATGCTTGGCTCTACCTCCTTTTGAAGGGAGGAAGTTGGGTTTGTGGGCAGCCAGGATGTGTAGAACTAGGTTCAGTTTGGCCATTGTAAATCATCATTGACGTATGCTTGGCTCTACCCCCATTGTAAATCATCATTGAAGTATGCTTGGTTACACCCGTGAAAATAGACATGCTCACTAGTTAGCACACTAAGTCATTGCTTTCTTTTTAGAGTTTGCAGCTACCAATTACAAACTAGCAATAGTTATCTGATACATTGGTTGGCTGATATATCATGGTGCTTGATAGATTGTAAATTCTACTTTTGGGTATAATTTGATCTCATTTCTTGTTTCGTGGGGTAACTTGGCTTTGTATGGCTTATGAAAAGTGTTGTGTGCTTTATGCATAATAGATCGACAGATGGAATGAGCAAAGGGAGAACAGAGACTTTCCGGGTCCTCTGTAGCTGATGTTTCCACTTTGATACTGAGTTTGAGATGCGGTTTCTTTGATGAGATATGGAACCTCAGGGAATGTGCTTTTAGGACAAATGAGTTAATAAGAAATTTTGGTTGTTCATTGGGATTTAGTTCCAGTTCAAATACACATAAACAAAGTTATCGTTTCGCTATCACTCAGGTGTTTTTCCATCATATACTTCCAACTGTTCTGTAACAGTTAAGAGGTTAATGAATGGCAATGGAGAATAAAAATATAGCATTTACCTAAATGTTCTCTACGCATAACATACTAATAAAATAGTGTTTCCTGATGCAGTTTTCAAGCGTCGAGAAAGTTTATATGCCATTGCCAAAACGTTTTAATAAGCTCGTGTTTTGGACTTGAAGTCACTCCAACCAATTTCAAGATTTTATTTTCACAATCAAACCCAGTCCTATTTCGTTCTGGCTCATCTAAAAAATATGCTCCCTTAGTATTACTTTACGTGTTAAAAACAATGAAACTCCATGAAACAGATCTTACTAAGATTATTTTTGCCTGCATGTGGGGAAATCCACAGATCGTAGTGTTCAAATGCCTCTATTTTTGCAGCACCTTTCTTTGGTTTGAGATGTTTTTGGAAAATAAATGGATTACGCCCATTAGGAGGACCGAGTCCAACAATATTCCATTGTCTAGGTAACTTGATCTTTGTAAAAAGCTAGAAGTGCATTTCAAAGTACTAAACAACACATATACCGCAAGGGCAATGCACATTTATTTAGGGCTACCCTCTCTCTCTCTCTCTCTCTCTCTCTCTCTCTCTCTCTCTATATATATATATATATAATATATATAGGTTCAAAGTTGAGAAAGAAGGTTGACCATGGCTGGACCTGGTCGACAAATAGCATGCAATGGTCGAGCCTTGCTCATGGTCAGCCGAACCACTTCATCCATGTCTACCATTTCGTCACCAATCCTCTGCCACTCGAAGCACTTTATCAGTGAACCCACAGCAGAGCCAACCACCCTCATTGCCAAACCTTCTCCGGGACAGCTCCTCCTCCCTGATCCAAAAGGCATGAATCTAAACTTAAACTCATGATCTTTCATCCCTTCAAAACCTTCAAACCTCTCCGGCTTGAAATTCGTGGGGTCCTCCCAAATTGACGGGTCATATTGCATGCCCCACAAATTCACTAGTAGTGTAGTGCCACGAGGGACGTGGAAACCACCCACCTGGCAATCCTCCGATGACTCGTGCGGCACAAGTAATGGTGCTGCTGGATACATGCACAGTGTTTCGTTTATAATGCAACGAAGATATGGAAGCTTAGCCAAATCGGATTCATCAAGCAGGCGATCGTGTCCTAACCGATTGTCGATTTCTGCCTGCGCCTTCTTCAGAAGTTCTGGGTTGTTGAGCAGAAGTGACATTGCCCACTCCATGGTGCCGGCCGAAGTGTCGGTTCCACCTGATAATAGGACCTGTACATGTACATATTTCAAGCATAATTATTTGAGTTACCAGAGTTTCCATTAGCACAGAATTATGCTACTGCTGTTCCATTTTAGACCACAAATTTTCAGCTTTTGCTGATGTATTGTGCTCACTGGTACAATGATAATCCTATTTTATTTCCACATGAAGTCCCAATAGAGGTTCAGGTTTCTTTTTTTAATCCAAAACATTATTACTGCAACAGAGGTTCAGGTTGTCAGATGTTTATCTTTTATGTTTTCGTGACATTTGTTACTGTAGAAATTAAATAGATTAGTGTTGGGGATTAAAAAATCTTATCGATCTGTCCTCAGTTATAGTGTTTTGGATTAAAAAATCTTGTTAATGCATGAAAATTTCAGTGACCCTTTGCAAAACTAGATCATCTCAATATTTACCGGCAAGATGCCTCTGATCATCTCGTCATCGTAGTATTCAGGTTCCGATTCTTGCAGATCGATCCAACAGAACTCCAATCATCGTCTTCTTCTTCTTCTTATCGTTTTCTGCATCTGCATCACATCCCATTCTTTTATGATCCTCTATCAAGCTCTGCATGAACCTTTCTCTCTTTTCCTGCAATAAAATCAACCTCTTCTCCATCCCTGTAATCCCAAACCACCTTAACATGGGCAAAAAATCTCCGACATATGTCAAAGACCCCAACCGAAATGTTTCAGACACAATATCCCGAAACATGCAGACTTGATCTTTGTCTGCTTCCGCAGTGCTATCCCCGTAATACCGAGTCCCAGCAATCAACCTCATCATCGCGTTAAGCGTAAGCTCAACGAAGGCTGATTTCAGATCATGGACTTCAGTCTGGTTTTGATTCTTATTATTAGTAGGCAAGAGCCGGCGAAGGAGCGAACGAACCTCGTCGGTGCGTATATGGGAGAGCGTTTGGAGGCGGTGGGAAGAGAGAAGTTCGAGGGACGAGATACGGCGGAGGTTTCGCCAGTGATCGCCGTAGGAGGCCAATGCAAGGGAGGTGAAATTGTAGCCGAGGTGTTTCCCGGCCAGCAGCGAGGGCGGTTGGCAAAGATGATGTCTTTGGTGGCGAGGCATTCCTCGGCCGCGCACGGGGAAGAGACGACAAGCACTGGTCGAGAGCCAAAGCTGAGATAAATTATGGGACCGTACCGGTTTGATAACCTGGTTAGAGTGCGGTGGAGGGGTTTCTTTAGGAGGTAGAGATGGCCAACAATGGGGAGGGTGGGGAAAGGGCTTGGTGGGAGATTTTGGGTCTTGGAAAGCAAGTGCTTGGCTATGACATAGAAGGCTACGAAGAGAAGAATTTGGAAGAACATGGTAGTGATGAAGGATATAGATTGGGTTGGTGGATCCTATGAAGGTTATTATGTGTTTGTGTGGGGAGGAATAAAGATAATATATAGGAAAATTAGTAACTTCCTTCTTATATTCTACTTTTTCTTTGCTATCAGTTTTGGGTTTTTATTATTATAACGCTCAAGATAGTTTTTGTGAAACTTAAAATTATAGTTAATTGTATTTTTGTTTTTTTATAAAAGAGGATGGTACTCTAATTTTATTAATAATTTTTTTAAAATAAATTAATGCCATTATTGTGTCCATTTTAGTCATTTTCTTGCATGTTCATGTAGTCGGGTTAATGTTGAACAAGTGTAATGTTGTTATAGAGTCATTTTAAGTGTTAATTAATATAAGACATCCAAACATATTTAAACTCCTCTTAAGTGGATTCCACAAAGATGAATCCACTATCTAAACTCGTTAAAAAGAAAAAAACAAAAAACTGCAACACCCCCTGACTTAGGTTTCGGTTTTCCCCTTTGTTTTCTTTTTAACATAGCTCCCCCCCCCCCCCCCCCCCCAACAACAACCCCAAAAAATAAACAAAACTTTTTGAAAACAAAAAATACCCCATAGATTTATTTTTATATGTTTTCTAAAATTTTAAAAATTTCAATATACCTAGAGATGTCTCCCTTAGATTTTTTTCCTTAAAGTCCCAAAATTTTGTCTAATTTCTATATATTATCTATTTTCAAGATTGTGGCCTCTCCAAATTTAAAATTAAAACTAAGTTTATGTGAAATAATAAATTTATTAATATGGATCTCAAAATTTTTTGTTATATAATATTAGACGTCTTAATATGAAATGCAAAGTAAAAATATCTACACTATCCCTGGAGGCGGCTCGACCTCTTTGGAAGAAAGGTTTATGCCTGCAAAGCTAGATATGAAGAAATCTTTAGCATCGAAAGACCAACTAAGCAACCAAAGTCATAGCAAACGACCACAATATCTTGTGAAGGCAATTGTGAAGGAGTAATTTATCCACACTATGATGCATTAATAATAACAATGTTGGTAGCAAATTACACTAGTAAGAGGATACTAGTCAATAACAGTAGTTCAACTAATTAACATCTTTTTTTGGGACGCTTTCATAAAAATGAGAATTGACCAAAACAGACTACGCCAATCACCCATTCGATTAAAAGGATTTTCAAGAAAAGTGGCACAACCAATTAGGTGCATTGCCCTGCCAGTATTTGCAAAACTTGGCTCACACATGGCCACCAGGATGATTGATTTCATGTGTTCAAGACTCGTGTGTCTTACAACACCATCATTGGGCAACGAACCCTAAATGCCCTTAAAGCCATCACCTCTATGTACCATTTAGAAATGAAGATCCCTACGGGGACGGGTGTTGGAGAGGTGCACGGCAAGTAGGTGCTTGCCAAAGAATGCTGTGTTCAAGAACTCAGAGATTGAGAAATAGACGTGAGAGTAGTTGAATTACCAATGCTGGATGAATAGTCACCAACCCCACCTCCTGAGCTCATTGAACGTGAATTCAACACCTGGGACAAACAAAACCTAAAACAAGGTGAGGTTGATGAACTCCTTGAGCAGATCGCCCTAAATCAAGCTCACCCAGAAGCCATGGTAAGGATCAGATCCAAGGTAGAGCCCGAAGTTAGGTAACAGGTTAAGTAGCTGCTCAACGAACACATGGATGTCCTTGCCTTGAGCCATAAGGACATGCCAGGGACTAAAACAGAGGTGATCAAACATTGCATGTGCCTAAACCCGAAAGCAAGGAAGGTCAAGTAAAAGAGGAGAAGTTTTAGTACCGAGAAATATGTGGTAATTGCGGAAGATGTCAATTGCCTCTTGGTTGCAGGGTTCATCAAGGAGACCAACTATCCAAAGTGGCTTTCAAACGTGGTTCTTGTAAAGATCAATGGAAAGTGGAGGATGTGTCAACTTGAATAAATCTTGCCTAAAGATAGCTTTCCCCTATCATGAATTGGCATAATTATGGATTCCACAGTGGGGCACTGGATGCTAAGCTCCATGGATGCCTACTATGTGTATAACAGATCTGGATAAGCCAAGTGGACCAAGAAATAAAGGTTTTCATAACTGACCGAGGATTATACTGCTACCAAGTAATGCCTTTTAGTTTGAAAAGTGTCAGAATGGCATACCAAAAGCTGGTAAATCGAATGTTTAAAGAGCATATCTTGAGGAATATGGAAGTTTAAGTTGATGACTTGCTTGTCAAGAGTAAGGAACTAGGACAGCACATGGCAGATTTTCCTGAAGCTTTCATTGTACTAAGATGATACAAAATAAAACTCAACCCGACAAAGTGTGCCTTCAGATTACAGTCGGGCAAGTTCCTAGGTTTCATAGTGTCCGAAAGAGGGATCGAGGCCAGCCCTAAGAAAATCTAGGTGATCGTCGATATGAAGCCACCAAAGAACACGAATGAGGCACAGAAGTTAACAAGGAGAATAGCGGCACTCAATAGGTTCGTGTCCAGATCCACAAATAGGTGCCTACCATTCTTTTGAGTCATGCAAAAGGCATGTGACTAGGATAATGAGTGCAAGAAGGTGTTTGCCTAACTCAAAGAATATTTATAACGTCCCCCATCTCGTGAGCCAAACCAATCAAGGGAAGGTCCTGATTTTGTATATGTCTGTTACTCTAGCAGCCATGTCCACTGCCCTAGTTTGGGAGGAATAAAAGGCGCAAAATCTGGGTTACTACATGAGTCGTGCTCTAAGAGGTGACAAGACCAAATATGCAATAATAGAAGTGATAGCATTTGCATTAGTAGTAGTTGCTTGCCAGCTAAGACCATATTTCCAAGTGCATCCCATAAGAGTTTTAACAGAGGTGACACCTCATGCCATTTAGTAAATTGGTCAATCGAGCTGAGCGAATTTGAAATCGACTACCTTTCTTAGATGGTGATAAAGGGTTAGGTACTAGTTGACTTCATGGCCAAATTCACTAACTTCCCTGAAGAAATACAAAGATCCCCTACCGGGAAACTCTAGCAAGTTTATGTTGGTGGCTTGTCCTACCGTTCTAGTGAAAGTAGACATATACATAGTGGTAGAGAACATCAAGGAAATGTATTATGCGATAAGGCTTGAATTCAAGACCACCACTAACGAGATGGAACATGAAGCAGTATTGACAGGACTCGCTGTAGAGGAGGCTCTAGGGGCTAAAGAAATCGACATGAAGGCAGACTCTCAAGTGTTAGTCAACCAAATAACAGGAGAATACCTGGCAAAGGGTGAGAAACTTAATTAAGAGATACCTATAGCAGGTATACAATGGAACAATTGCTTTAGTAATGTCCAAATTAGCTATATTGACAATTGGAAGGCCGACAAACTAGCAAGGGCTACATCAGGTATGGATGAGATAGGCCTACCGTGGAAGGTGACCATTCGAACGATAGGAACCCTAGCCGTCAGACTTGATATCTTCAAGATAAAAATAGGAACCTTGAAATGGGCGCATGACATAGCCAAGTTCCTATCTACTGGGGAACTTCTAGGTGATAAAGGTAAGCGAGGAAAGTGAGGAACAAAGATGCCTGTTTTGCCCTGATAAAAGGCATGTTATACAAACGGGATTTCTCCACACCCTTTCTAAGATGCATCTCAAGGGAAGAGGATTAGTACGTCCTCACAGAAGTGTACGAAAGGGTTTGCGGGAATCACTTAGGAGGAAGAGCTCTAGTCGTTAAAGTTATGAGAGTAGGATTTTATTGGCCAAGCGCCCTCAAGGATGCCAAAGAGCTTGCAAATGTTCTCAGTGCCAACGACACAAGCCAGAACCAATCTATCTACCTGAAGAACTAAACATCAATTATATTGCCATGGCCGTTCCCCCAATGGGGTGACAACCTAGTTGGTCCCATGCCCCTGGACAAGGGAGGAGCAAGATTCATAATCCTCACCGTGAATTACTTCACAAAGTGGGTAGAAGTTGAAGCCCTAGTAACCATCATGATGAAAAATGTCACTAGATTCCTATGGAGGGCTATCATATGCCAATTCGGGATACCACGAAGCATCATTTTGGATAATGGTAAATATTTCCATTCTAACCACTATTGGAGTTGGTGCGCCGAACTTGAGAATAACACCAAATACTCTTCCCTTGGACACCCTTAGGCCCACAGACAGGTTGAGCCAACTAAAATGACAATAATGAACATTCTAAAGAAAAAGTTTGAAGACAAAGAGGGAGCCTAGGCTGAGGATTACCCTAGGATACTATAGGCTTACAAGCCAATCTCCAACACCCAGACAGGGGAGATGCCTTTTGCCCTCATCTATGGAAGCAAAATAATTATACCAGTAGATCGAGGTAGAAATGTCAAACCACATAATCCGTCACTTTGAAAAAGAGTCAAACGTCAGAGGAATGGAAGAGAACCTCAACTTCATATAAGAAAGGAGAGAGGAAGTTAAGGTTAGGGCAGCGGCTTACAAAAGAAAGGCAGACTAATACTTCACAAAAGGTTAGGCCCAGATCCTTCAATGTGGGGGACCTAGCCTCAAAGGAAGCAAGGGTCACTATAGCAAAGGATGGAAAGCACTCGCCACTGACAAACAAAGAATGAAACAACTTGTTTAAGTGTTTACCTCCTTACCTATTAAGCGCAGTTGAGTCCATTTCCCACCTAACCATGAAAGTCAAGTGTCTCCACTTGCTCCTGACGAACAATGGAGAAAGCAAATTGTTTAAGTGTTTACCTCTTCCCCCACAAGTACGGTTGAGCCCATCTTCTGCCTTGTAATAACTGAATATAGAAAAAAAAAAAAAAACCTATGTCAATAATTTAATTAAATCAAATTCCTTCTCCATTTATTTTAATTTAGGAGTCTTCATTATTGTGATTTTGTTTCTTCTTTAAATCCCTTCTTTGATTCATAAAATAATTTTATGTCACTTTGAAAATTATTTTAAAAACTCAAAAAATATATTTTTCATGTTTAAATGAGACTTAGTATGAAAAGAAGAAGAAGATATATATACATATAAATATATATATATATATATATATATATATATATATATTGTTACCGATTGTCCCACTATTAATATTATTATTTTGTCTCTTAATAATTTGGCTCATTTTAATCTCATCCCTAGATAGGACCCTAGAAGTGGGGCTAAAAACTGAAGGTATCGATGCAGTTTCGGTTTTGAAACCGCACCGACATCAAGAAATATAAATTTTTCTCAACCAAAACCAGTCGATGGTGAAGAAAACAAAGTTGCTGTCTGTAAAAGTTAGTGCAGAAATTTTCTGCTATGCATTATGTTTTGGGTTCAAACAAGACCATTTTCATCTCTATTTTCTATTTCATTTTCACTCAACTAAAGTTACTTATTTTTATGATAAACTACTAAAAAACAAGGGGAAAAATCTACCATCAAGTAAGCTTTAGTTCACACATTTTGGTTCCAACAAGGTTACCAAAAGTCGACAAATATCCATTTTGGCGAAATTTTCCAGATTTTAGTACTTCCTTGATCTCTTCAATTTCCAAGCAAATTCCTATCATCTATACATCCTAATTCCATGATTTTCACCTATCTTTCATGTAGAAAACTAATTGGACCCTTCTTGGTCAGCAAGCAAGTTATTAAACATGTTTATGAATTTCATAAGCAAGCTTAAAATGAGGAATTTAAATGGCTTGAGTTAGTGCTAAGTAGAGAAGTATAACTTGAAATTTTTATACCTTAAAGAAATGGATGGTGAGAAGGAGAGAATAAAGTTTTATTGAATTGGTTTCTTGTTGACCTTGTTTGATATGGTTAGAAGTTGAAAGGATAGAGATTGTGTCTTGTAGTTGACTTTTTCTAAATGAACAGGAAGTTAAGGAAAATGTTTTACTTCGTTCTTGGATTTAAAGTAAACAACTAGCTAAGAGTATGGTTAGCAAAGCTTAATGTGAAGTGGATATTGATATGTTCATTTCATTTCATTGAATAGGATTTATTGAAGTGCGAAAGGAAATAAAAGTTGAGCTTGAAGGTAAGTAGCTATGATCATGCTTTTTACACAATATTTTCTTCTACTACATGTGCTTGTTTTCTTCAAATGCTTCTTTGTAATGAAAAATAAATGTATATAATATATCAACTTTCTTGGTAGCCCATGTTAAGCATCCTATTGGTTATACCTATGTGTATAAGTATGGTGTAAAGCATTCACATTCAAGGTTGAAAGCATGCAATTTATCATGTACTTGCTTTCTTAAAAACTAGTGATTTTCTTAATATAAAGTTATAGCATGAAATACATTCTTTTATGAAAGAAAATGCATACTGGTTTGGACTGAGAAAGATGATGAAAATGTTATGAGAGGAAAAAGGAAAGAAAGAGGAAATTAATGTTTTATGTATGAAAATACGATGATGGTACTAATGAGAGGGGCAGATTGCAATGCTGGATTGGCTCCATTGGTGGTGCACCTAGTGGCCCCATCCTGATTGAATGATTCCCAACCCTCGACTACTTGCCGATTGGGTCCAAAAGACCACGAATCCTAACATATAGGGTGTAATAGTTTAGTAAGAGAAAAGTGAAAATTGATTCAGAATATTTAATTGAAATGTTTTAAACTTATATAAATTTTCAAAAGAAATGAATAATTGATGTATGATATTTTAACTGTATGGTATATTGCTTACTGATTATTAGACTCACTTTTATGTTTAATGTTTTAAATGTATAGGTAATGATAGAGATGAAGCTATAAAAGAAGACACTACTCAGGGAGGAGAGACGGAAATTTAGTAGTCTTGGGTTGGGTCTTGTTAATGAAGTTTTAGTTTTTTTGAAAGTTTTGTGAAACTATTTAGACTGTATTTTGGGAAAGCAAACATTTTGTGCACGGTAGATGTTCATAATATGAAGATAGTTATGATTTTTAATATGTAACTAATGGGACAGTCTTATATTTTGACAAACATCTTATTTTGAGTTTTGAAGTTATAAAAGAAGAAAAGAAAGAGAAAGCTCCTTTGTAAATTGTTAATATATTATTTCCGTATAAAAAGAAAGTAGGAGAAAATGTAGTAGCTCATTTCATCTCTATGGAGCGGTTGTTACATGCCTAAACACCATAGTCAAATGCCTCAACTTTCCCTTGGTGAACAAAGGAGGAAACAACTTGTTTAAGTGTTTCCCTCCTCACCCACTAAGCGTGGTCGAGTCCATCTCCTGCTTAACCACAAAAGCTGAGTGTCTCTATTCGCCCTTGGCAAACAAAGGAGGAAACAACTTGTTTAAGCGTTTCCCTCTCCATCTACTAAGTGTGGTCAAGCTCATCTTCCGGCTAAACACAAAAGCCGAGTGCCTTCACTCACCCTTGGCGAATAAAAAAGAAAAAAACATGTTTAAGTATTTCTATGTTATCCCCTTTTACATATATTTTTATTGAAAATATATTTTAATTTAATGAAAATATTGGTTCTTTTATTTTAAATTTATCGAATTTTAATTGGATTTATTTAGTTGTGAAATTTATTTTAAGGTGCTTTCTTATTATTAATTATTATTTTGTGTTTAAATTGTTCTTTAATTTAATTTAGTTTATTTTTGGATTTAAAATTTTGTTATTAGTTTTTACTAGTTATTTATTATATTTTAGCAAGGTAATGTGTTTAAATTATTTTATTCAGTTTATAGCTTTTAAAATTGTTTTCGTTTGATCAGTTTCTAGACCTTAGATGTGAGGATTGGATCTCATTTTTTTTCCTCATCTTTTCTTTTTCTCTAATTATTTTTTTCTCTTCTTACTCTTTCTTTTCCTTTTTCTTTTCTTTCTCCCCATTTTCTCCCCCGGTCCCTCTCTCCCCGTGCGACACCCTCTCTCTCTTCCCTCCCACTCGTTTCATTCGTCTGCCCCCAGTGCCACTACCATACCGACGTGCACTGCACCGCCCCCACCACCCTCTTCCCCACCTTCCAACTCACCTCCCAACCAAATTTTAGCCCCAACCGAGCCACCGTTAAACCACACATGCCCCACCAAGCCATAGCCCAAAATCATCTCCGTGCTGTCGTCGTGCAGCCAATGGCCAACACTTCTTCACTAGTTCATCATTGATCTCTTGCCGATCTAACTCGCCCATTTCCAGCTACGATCAGTAGCCGGAGCAACCACCACGAGCTCAACTCTGTTTTGGCCTTTTTTTCACTTCCACTGTCGTTTTCTCCGCCACTCACGGTCAACCACTACTTCCATTAGTTTCATAAACACCTCTAAGCCATTCTCTATCAATCCCAAGTCTTCGTTTATCATCATTCAAAAGTGAGTATTTTATAACCCATGGCCACAGTGTATTTTACACTGTTGCATTGCTTTTTCGCCACCTTTTACAGCCCATTGATCGTTCAAACAATATTATATAGCATTGTAATTATTTTTCAAACTTCATTTTAATTTAAATATATTTTAACTTTAACAATAAATTGTATTTTGTTGGTTATGGCAGACTGAGTCCGAGGAGCTCAGGGTCAGATGGATTAGAGGACTGAGTTATTTGTTTGTATGCTTGTTCATGTTGAGATTTGTTGGATATTTATATCTTGATGTGTGCATTGCATGGAGCATGCATGATCATGTTTGTAAAAAGGAAAATTGGATTTTTTCACATAATGGCATATATGTGCATGTGTTAAATATTGAAAACTAGGTTTCCATGTGTAAATAGATTTTTGGGTGTTTGTATATCATGAGCCCAAGCTGAGATGGGGTATTAACTCCGTGGAACTCTTCTGGTCACTTGGGAGTGCAATATACTGAGTGACATCTCCTAAGTTGTCGTTGGGTGACAACGAGAGCGGACATGATAATAATGCTCTCGTACTGACTCTATGACCCCTCTGCTAGCAGAGACTAGAGGATGCTTAGCTACGTATGCGCTGGCCGTAGAACTAGGCATCACTCGTTATAAAGTCACATGCATGGTCGTTACCCATAGTGTGACGAAGGGAGTCAGGGTGTGCAGATGACCCCTAGGGGAGGTCATGGTGCATTCGGTTAATGGAAATGGATCTTGAGTTGAGACTTGAATTTTTGGGTCATTTTCTGGAAAAATGGCGAGGAAAAGTTTTAAATGAAATTTTTGGGCCATATGTGATTTTTGGCGTGAGTTGAAAAAGAATTTTTTTTTGGCCAAATGTGATTTTTGGCATCAGTTGGAAAAGAATTATTTTTGGAAAAGATTATTTTTGGATCTCATGATATGACATCCTGTTCATGCATATTATTGAGTTTTAATATATTTTTTTATCTTGTGAGTGTTTGGATTATTACTTACCTGCGGTACCGTCTTGAGTACCGTATATTTTGATGTAGAGGACGAGGAGGCAGCTCAGTCGAATGAGTGATCGGGGATCACTCGTGGATTGTGATATATTTCCTGCTTTTGTTTATTGTTTTGATTTGTATTATATTTATGTTGGTTAATTGTAATATTTTTGATATGCTTGTTTTAAGCAAGTTTGTATTTAAACAAAATTTTGGTACTTAGTTTAAAGACTTTTATTACCTGCTACGTTACTTACGTGTACACGTGCTGCATGTACACACACTTGGCACTTGGCAATGGGATGTGTGATCCGTATTGTCATCATCCCGACGACTTGATTTCCGCATGTCTATATGTGGGAGTTGGGGGCGTCATAGTTTCCCTCCTCCCCCACTAAGTGCGATCGAGTTTGTCTTCCACCTAAACACTAAAGTCGACTGTCTCCACCTGCTCTTAGCAAAAAAGGAGAAAACCACTAAGCACAGTTAAGCCTATCTCCCGCCTATTCAAGCTGAGTGTCCAGTCACACTCAATGTACAAAACAAACCAACCAAACAATAGGCCAAGTAAACTAAGCAAAACAACAGCCCACGCACTCTCAAAGCTTAAACACTTCACACAAGCGTAAAAAATAGACCAAGATAGAAAAATAATTGACAAATAATCAACCATTAAACATGATCCAAAATGTCATAATCAATAAAAATTGTTCAAGCTTCATTACAAACTATAGGAAAAGAAAGGAAAGAGTAAGGGATTACGACGAGCTCAAGGCACCTGACATGGTGTCTCTACCCAATGAGTCAAAAACCTTATAGGTGGTGTGATCAACCTTGATCGACTTCAAATTCAATGTCCACAGGTCAACACTAGGGTGGTCTAGCATATAATCCCTCAGCTTTGTGAGGTCGAGCTTAAGCCCAAATCCTAGGCCCTATTGCGATTTTATAGGTAGCCACCAATTGAGGGGAAAGGTGGATAACTTCCTCCTTGTAGACCCCCAACTTAACTACCTTTAGCTCAGAGGCAGCTAGTTTTTGCTTGTGACTTTCAGAAACCAACCTCATTCAACTACATGAAATGTTGGTCATGCTGCTTATGATCCTAGCTCACCATCTCAAGTTAGGCCTCAGCATGAACTTTCTCGCCTTGAGCAATGTTGAGCTAAATGGGTAGTTCTCAGTGAGCCTCCTTAGGCTAAGTCACACGGGTGGCAAGTTCAAAACTCTGCTACTAAGCCTCCTTTAACTCCATGTCCAAGTGACAAAGGTGATCACAAAGTGTTTCACGCTCTTCCTCCATGATCTTCGCCTCAAAATAACATTACTTCACCTCCCCTGTGATTTCTCCAAATGATGTTGGAAATTTTCCATCCTTTTCTGGAGAAAAGAGATATGATCCTCTAGGGAATGGGAATACAACTTCAACTGGGACGGGTTCCTTGCCATCTCAACCCCTCCTCTTGGGCCATCTAGACATCATGATGAGTCCTCTCCATATACAAACGCATCGAACAATTATCCTTTTCCAAGTTGATCTAGCGATCAACTATCCAAGTTGCAAGATGGTCAACTCTATGGAGAACAAACCAAATCACATTCGGGAAGCATGAAAAGTGAAAACATACACTCAAAATAAAAACTTGTTGGGGTCAAAAAGCATCAGAGCTTACTGGTCATGGCATGAATAGACTCGTCCCTGTGATCATCAGCTCATAGTGTAAGACCCACAGATTGAGATCCTAAGGAACTAGGCAACCTTGAGAAGTTAAAAATTCCCTTGGAAAAAGGTCTGAAGCCAACCATTTTACCAAAGCCCTATAATTATGAGGGAATCAGAAGAGGTTGAGCAAACAAAGGCCGAAGCTGCAAAGGCACTCTCCCCTAATTGCTTGACTGAGTCCAAAGCGTGATTGCCAATCGAAAAATTGCTCGAAGATGTAGACGAAGAAACATCACTCCTCATGGACGAGGTGCTAAAGGGCGACAAAGGGATGAATACATGACCTTCGCCAAAATCTACCCGTGAAGGGTTGTCATGAAGGGATGCAGGAAGAATAAAAGAGATTTCTAGAGTTATGCCGCTAGAAACAGTAGAAGGAACATATGACAAAGAAGAACTAGCCTCCAACCCAAGCACCGCCTCTCCACAGGCCCTAAAGGCGTCAACACCTCCACTAAGTGTCAAAGACACATTGTGTACTTTGCCAAATGGGACTGCAAAACTCATCGAAACCAAGGGAGCAGCTCCCAAAAATGTAGAATGAAGAACCACATCAATATCATCCTCATCCTATCAAGGAGTCCCATCTTGACCACCCGAGGCAAGGGGTGTATGGCAAACGACCTCTTGACCAGCCAGCTCAGGTGACTCAACGTTTAACACCAATGCCAGGTCAATCTTAGCTTGGTCCATAACTTCCTCTAGTAAGTTTGGAAATGGAGAAGCCGGTTGAACTGACCGATTTCCCTAGGGGTCGATGAAGCATGAATCAGCATCTCCCTGTTAGAGCTTGATTCATAGGATGATTCAATCTAGCCACGAATTGGGTTACTGTATAGTTTTCTTTCATTCTTGCCTTGAAGGAGCAGAAGATCCCCTCTTTTGCCCTCGAGATAGCAAAAGAGCACCTAAGAACTGGCGACCAAAAACATGAGGCCCGTTCACTAAAACCAAAAACCTATTGATGTTGGAGTGAGTGAGGAGAACATTAGAACAAGTGGTGTTGTCATTGTACTCCACCCACTTATAAACCAGATACAAGTGAGCTTCCTCACTGTCAGAAAGAATAATTACAAGGTTACGGTCCTCAAGGACAATACCCTCCACCACCTAAATAAGGAATTCTAGATGGTAGGTCTCACCAGAAGGGAACTCCCAACCACTAATTGAGACAAAGAAGAACTTCCTATGCTACTCCTTGGTATGGGAATAACGGCCTTCCAAACCCACCACCCAGTCACCAGTTTGATATTAAAAACTACATAAATTTCTATGATATTCCCATTTTACGTATATTTTTATTGAGTGGTTTTATTTAAATTATTATAATTAGTAATTTTCTTATTTTAAATTAAAAGTATATTTGCAATATTAATTTATTATTTTTAAGTGGTGAAATTATTTTTAACGTGCTTTTTTGCTATTTATTATTATATTATATTCATATTGCTTTTTTTAATTTAAATTATTTTATTTTTGGATCTTATTATTTTATTTTATTTAATCACTACATTTGAATTATTTTATTTAACTTGTTGTTTCGAAAATAATTTTGTTAGATCAATTTAGTGACCCAAGTTGTGAGGACTGGATCTCACTTGCTTTTCTTCCTTTGTCTTTTTCCCTTTTTCTTTTCTTCTCTTTTTCTTTTCTCATTTTTCTTTTTTTTCTTTTCCTTCCCTTTTTCCCCCAGCTCGTGCGACCCGTTCCTCCTCTCTTCCCCCCATCGTTTTTTTCATCCCACTGTAGCACTGCCATCCATCGGCTGTGCTTCTCATCGCCCCTCCCATTCTCTTCCCTTCCGACCGATGAACACCCCCACCAATTTTCAGACCATCTAGTGCCACCATTAACCACCAAGAACTCCTCCAAGTTGAGGCGTCTTTTTGCTCTAGCGCCGCCGTCACTCCACCTCCAGCCACCATTTTTTCACCACTTCATCACCGACCTCTTACTGACCTAACCCACCAATTTCCAGTTCCAATTCATCGCCGAAGCAACCACCACAAGTTAAAATCTAATTTGGCCTTTTTGGTATTCCACCGCATATTCCTTTTGCAGATGCCTTGGAACAAATGCCAAACTATGTCAAATTCCTGAAGGACATTATTTTCAAGAAGAGAAGGTTGGTGGAGTTTGAAACAGTGAAACTTTCTGAAGAATGCAGTGCCATTCTTCAAAAGAAATTGCCTCAAAAATTAAAAGATCCGGGGAGTTTCACTTTACCTTGCACTATTGAAAATTCATTTTTTGATAGAGTTTTATGTGATCTTGGTGCTAGCATTAATCTTATGGCACTTTCTATATGCAGGAAATTAGGACTTGGAGAGATGAAGCATACAACAATTTCTTTGCAACTAGCGGATCGGTCCATTAAGTATCCACGTGGAATCATAGAAGACGTATTGGTAAAGATGGATAAATTTATTTTTCCTGTTGATTTTGTGGTGTTAGACATAGAAGAAGATGAAGAAGTCCCTCTAATTCTTGGCCGACCATTCTTGGCCACGAGAAGAGCTTTGATTGATGTTCAAAAGGGTGAATTAACATTGAGAGTTAATAAGGAAGAAGTTATGTTCAACATCTACGAAGCTATGAAATTTCCAGAAGATCCAAGTACTTGCTTTCGAGTAGATGTCATTAAGTAATATGTAGAATAGGCCTTTCAAGAAGATATGCCATCCGATCACCTAGAACTCTGTATCACCACTTCATCTCATGCTTTTGATTTTAATAATTCTGCTGTTTGTGAATCTGACTTGCCTTTTGTTAGTGAAGAATTTTTCCACTATGTTTTTGCTTTGGGAGCATTGCAGCAGGTTAGAGCCGGTGGTAATGAAGTGGGGAAGTTAGAGCCGGTGGTACCAAAGGCTGAATCTGAAAATGCTAAAGAAAAGATGCAGAAAAATACAACTCCGGAGTTGAAGCAATTACCTGAGCATCTTCGCTATGCGCTCTTGGGGGATAGTGATACATTTCCAGTGATTGTTGCTACATCACTCACACTCGAAGAAGAGTAAAAGTTGCTGCGTGTATTGAGGAAGCATAGAACAGCCTTGAGATGGACTATTTCTAACATAAAAGGAATAAGTCCCTCTATTTGTATGCACAAAATTTTAATGGAGGAGCTTTACAAGCCAACGATCAAGCACCAAAGAAGATTAAATCCAGCAATGAAGGAAGTAGTGAGAGCTGAAATTTTGAAACTCCTTAATGCTGGAATCATTTATGCTATTTCAGACAGCTTATGGGTAAGTCCAGTGCAAGTTGTACCAAAGAAGGGTGGAATGACGGTGGTGAAAAATGACAATAATGAATTCATTCCTACAAGAACGGTCACGGGATGGCATGTATGCATGGATTACCGCAAGTTGAATAAAGCAACAAGGAAGGATCATTTTCCACTTCCATTCATTGATCAAATGTTGGATCGATTGGCTGGGTACTCCTACTATTGTTTTTTGGATGATTATTCGGGGTATAATCAGATTGCTATAGCTCCTGAAGATCAAGAGAAAACTACATTCACATGCCCCTATGAACGTTTGCTTTTAGGAGGATGCCCTTTGGATTGTGCAACGATCCTGCGACATTTCAACGTTGCATGATGGCTATCTTTTCTGATATGGTGGAAGATATAATGGAAGTTTTCATGGATGATTTTTCAGTTTTTGGTACATCTTTTGATCATTGTTTGTATAACTTAGCTCTTGTTTTGCAGAGATGTGACGATAAGAATCTAGTCCTGAACTGGGAGAAGTGTCATTTCATGGTTCAAGAAGGGATCGTGCTTGGCCATAGAGTGTCATCTAAAGGAATTGAGGTGGATCGAGCCAAAATTGCAACCATAGAGAAACTACCATCTCCAAAGAATGTGAAGGGAATCAGAAGTTTTCTGGGACATGCTGGATTTTATAGAAGATTTATCAAGGATTTTTCTAAACTCTCTAAACTTTTATGTAATCTTCTTGAGAAAAATTCTACATTTGACTTTAATGTTGTTTGTTTGTAGGCCTTTAATGCACTCAAGGAGAAACTAATTTCAGCACCAATTGTGATTGTGCCTGATTGGAGTCAACCTTTTGAAATTATGTGCGATGCAAGTGACTTTGCAATTGGAGCAGTGTTGGGGCAAAGGCGAGACAAGCTGTTTAGAGCCATCTATTATGCAAGCCGGACATTGAATGAAACGCAATTGAATTATACGACAACTGAGAAGGAGATGCTTGCTGTGGTGTTTGCTTGTGACAAATTTCGGTCCTACCTCATTGGTATAAAGGTGATAGTGTTCACTGATCATGCAGCACTTCGCTATTTGTTTGGCAAGAAGGATGCTAAGCCTAGGCTAATTCGCTAGATCCTACTTCTTCAAGAATTTGATTTGGAGATTCGAGACAAGAAATGAAGTGAAAATTTAGTGGCTGACCATCTCTCTCGGTTAGAGCAAGAGGAAGAAAAAACAAATTCAGTGGTCTAAGAGGCATTCCCTGATGAGCAGTTGTTTGCATGTGAGATCAAGCTTCTGTAGTATGCTGATATTGTTAACTACCTAGCTTGTAAAGTTTTACCACCTGATCTTACTTACCATCAATGTAAGAAATTCTTGCATGATGTGAACTATTATCTTTGGGATGAGCCTTTGTTATTCAAAAGATGCTCCGATCAAATCATTAGAAGATGTGTGCTAGAAAAAGAGATGCAAGACATCCTCCATCATTGCCATTCATCATCATATGGAGGACACTTTGGAGCCATCCGTACAACAGCTAAGGTACTTCAAAGTGGATTTTTTTGGCCTTCTATTTTTCGTGATAGTTACACTTTGGTAAAAACTTGTGACCGGTGACAACGTATGGGAAATATTTCAAGGCGTCATGAGTTACCACTGAAAGGTATCTTAGAAGTTGAGTTGTTTGATATTTGGGGAATAGATTTTATGGGGCTTTTTCCTCCTTCTTTTGGTTTTGCTTATATCTTATTAGCAGTTGACTATGTGTCAAAATGGGTGGAAGTAATTGCTACAACAACAAATGATGCAAAGGTAGTGCTCAAATTTCTGCACAAGAATATATTCACAAGATTTGGCACTCCACGAGCTATTATTAGTGATGAAGGGACTCACTTTTACAACAAGTTGTTTGAAAATCTTCTTTCTAAATATGATGTAAAGCACAAGATAGCACTTGCTTACCATTCTCAAACTAATGGCCAAGCTGAAATTTCAAATAGAGAAATCGAGAACATCCTTGAAAAGACAGTCAAAACCAATAGAAAGGATTGGGCGAAGAAGCTTGATGATGCTTTGTGGGCATACTGTACAGCCTTTAAAACACCGATCGGGATGTCTCCATACTGATTAGTGTTTGGAAAGGCATGTCATCTTCCTGTAGAGTTGGAGCATAGAGCTTATTGGGCTGTAAAAAAGTTTAACTTTGATTTGAAGGCAGCAGGTGAAAAGCGACTTCTTCAATTGAATGAGATGGAAGAGTTCCGGAATGATGCATATGAAAATGCAAAGATCTATAAAGAAAGGACGAAGAAGTGGCATGACAAATAGATTCTTAGTCGAGAGTTTGCTCCAAGACAACAAGTTTTTACTCTTTAATTCACGACTCAAACTCTTTTCAGGAAAGTTGAAACCAAGATGGACAGGTTCTTATACAATTCATGAAATTTTCTCTTTTGGAGCAGTAGATTTGAAGGACAAGACAGAGAATATTTTCAGAATTAATGGTTAGAAATTGAAGCACTACTATAGAGAACAAATGAAGATGAACTATGCATTTATTCCTCTTGGAGATCCTAATTGATGATGATTGAAAAGTCTGGCTATAGACTTTAAAACAAGCACTTATGGGAGGCAACCCATAGATCTTTCTTTCATTCTTTCATTTATTTTATTATCTTTATTTATTTAGTTTTAATAAATTGGTTTTTGATGCAGGTTTATTTAGCATGAATAAAAAGTTGAAAAATTTTAAACGTCGGAAAATTCATCATGCAACCAGGGAAGTTCCTTTTATTTTTTCAATCCTTTTTACTTTTGCATTACAATGAGGACATTGTTTAGTTTAAGTTTGGGGGTATAAACTCCTATAGTCATTTGATCCTCTTGTTTTCTAAGTCTTGGGTTGTTAATGGGTTGTTTGATTCTCTTACCAAGCATACATTGAAGTAAGATTGAATTCTCTATGACTCTGAAATTTGTGATTGAAGATGGTTTTGAGAAAAATTTTCAAAAATTTCTTTTATGTCAAGTGGAGTTTTGTGGGTACTTTGGTTTAAATATTTGACCTTGAACATAATTGAGCACATAGTCGTTTTTCTCTTATTCCATTTTGTTTATGAAGAGAAGAAGTTGAATTAATTGAAAGAGGGAAGTTCGATTTTGCTTTGCTCTAGAATTCGTTGATGGGTCTTTGAGGCGAAATTCTAGTTGAAACCAAATATTAGAGAAATGATCTAGGCATTTCTTTGGCATAACCAAAAAGCTTTCCCAACCGTCCTAAATATCATACCATCATTACATGGTGTGTTTCCATAGTCAACCCCCTTGAGCCTTCATAAGCCTTTATTTATTCTTTGAACTACATAAACCATGCCTGCTCTAAGCCTGACAAATAATAAATCTACCTTGGATAGTTTGAGAAAATACTTTGGTGGAGAGTTACATTTAAAAGAGAAAATTGGTTCATGATGAACCGTATTATGTTTGCTTTGTTTGATCAAAGAAGAAGAAGAAGAAAGATAGTAAAAGTGAAAAAAAAAAACAAAAACAAAAACAAAACCAAAAGAAAAGGAAGTCACTAATCGGAGTATGTGTCACCTCAGATTTTGTTAAAGGAATTGTTGGTATTGCTTCAGTGATTACAGCAACAATAATGCCACAAGTATGAGCATATTGCCAAGAAAGAGCTATGATTTGAATCATGTGGGTATCTCTTTTAGTGTTCTCTTCACTAAGTATTTTTTCTGTTTGCTTTGATTTTTCATATCTAGTTCTTTCTTAACCCTTACCCTGTGTCCTATCATTACAACCTTATTAAAGACCTTTTGATCTCTGATTTTGGTCTTAACTACATTAGTGGAGAGGATTTCTGAAAATTGGACTTATGGGGTTAAGTTTTAAGAGAATTCTTCTGATTTTGGTTGTTCTACTTTTATCTGAGTTTGCAGATGGTTTGAGGTTAAATTGACTATAGCACACACACACTCAAGGTCTTAGCTTTAGATTGAAGTAAACGCCTAACTCTTGCTTGACAAATTGTAAAATTTTTGATTGATTTTCTTGCTATCTTTGATGTTAAAAGAGTAAGATACTAGTAATGAAATCTAAATTCATAAAAGCTTGGTGAGTGATGATACTTCTCTTTGGGATTGAGTTGATATGGCCTAAACTATCATTTGCTTTTCTTTTTGTTTGAGGACAAACAAAGTTGTAAGTTTGGGGGTATCTGATGACTTGCAAAATTTCGTATTTCAGATTTTACAAGATCGTTTGAGTGGAGGCTTTTGACCGCTCGAACTAATTCAGACAGATTTAAAGGCTCGACTGTCGCTCCACAGTGAGCTCGAGCGGGTTGCTGGAAAACAAAGATCACTCGAGAGGAGACATTGGCCACTCGAGCGAAATCAGGCAAAGTCGAACGCTCGACGTGCGCTCGATAGGACGCTCGAGCAAAATCAGGCAGAGTCGAACTCTCGATGTGCGCTCGACACCCCGCTCGAGCGAACATCGTATTTTGATAAATTTAAGGTTTTCCGCCGTCACACCATATAAAAGGAATTTTTCACTCTATGGCCGCAGTGGTTGACTGGAGAACACTTTTTGGGACAGAAAAACACAGTTAGAAGGATTCAATTCATCTATTTTGGAGAGGGAATTCCATATTTTGCACGTACATTGGAATCATACACGAGCACAGATGGGAGAAAAGCATTGAATCATTTCCTTGAGTTTTTGAAGACGAGTTACAACTGCGAGGCGTATTTTTCAACGTTTATTTTCTTTCAATATTCTCAGAACAATTATGGTGAATTCGTTTATGTTGAATTCCATTTCTAGCATGAGCTACATTTTATTTATTCTAGCAAAACGATGTAACCTATTTCCGAACTATGCTTGATTGTCTATACTAATTTAAGGCAATTCTCTCTTTGTTTATCTGATTTATTATGAGTTTATTGCTTCTAATTAACTGGCCATTGATTAGATGATATTTAATCTTGTGATTTGCTATCGAAAGAGAGAATCATAGGGTAGATCTTGAATATTTCAGCATAGGTAAATATAGAGATCGAAAGACTTATATGAACCTATATAGTAATTAAATCATTGATCTTATTACTTTCTTGATTATTTAATTTGCATATATTTGTGTGAATTGATAAACAAGAGTCATTTCCAATTGACTATCGAAAGAGGCTTTTGGATGAATTAGAGATTTGCTAATAGACGAAAAGAATTAAATTAAATTAGCTGGATGAGAAAAGCATAGTGAAGAATTAGGTGAAATTGATTTCCTAGAAGTTTTCTTTCCCATTAATTTGATCTTTGAACGTCAGTTTTATTTCCTTTGTGTATTTCTCTTTGAGTTGATCTTAATTTAATTTGCAACTACAAAAATCTTAGTGATTCCTCTAAATAAAATCGAGATTAGTATAATTTTGGCATTTGGCAAAAGTAAGGTACCGATCCTTGAGGACGATCTTTTCTTATCACTTTATTATAAAACTACGATACTGTGCACTTGCAGTTTTGCACCGCTCACAACCACCAAAAGCTAAAATTTAATTTGGCCTTTTTGGTGTTCTACCGTCGTTTTCGCCACTACCCATGGCCAACCGCCATTTCTTTTAGCTCCACCAACACCTCTAAGGTCTTTCCTATCAATTCCAAGTCTTAGTTTATTCCCATTCAAAAGTGTGTATTTTGTGATCAACGGCCACAATGCATTTTGCACTGTTATATTGCCATGCCGTTATGTTTTGTACCTCCGTGATCTTTCGAAAAATATTTTATAGTGTTGTAAGTATTTTTCAAACTTACTTTAAGATTTAAATATATTTTTACATTAACAATAATTGTGATTTGGTTAGTTATGCCTAACTAAGTCCGACGAATTGGAAGTCGGTTGGATTAGAGGACGGAGTTGTGTTTGTTGTTGTTGGTATTTTTGTATATTGTCGTAAGCATTGCATAGTACATGCATATTCATGTTTGAAAAGGAAAACTGGATTTTCGTATAATTGCATGCATGTACATGTGTTGGAAATTGAAAACTGGGTTTTCAAACAAGAAATGATTTTGGGTATATTTGAATGATTGGATTGCTTGATTAAGTTAGAGGTACTATAGGGATGGTGGTAAGCAGGGATAGTGGTAGAGTCCCGCCTGCGATTCCCTCATATGGTTCATGTGTAGGGATGGTGATAAGTATAAATGGTGGTAGAGTCTTGCCTGTGATTTCCACCTACCATGCTCTGATGGTTTGGTTATTGAGTCATTTTAATGGATTGGGTTTTTGGGCCAAAATAGAAGAATTTTGGCGTGCGTTAGAAAAATGATTATTTTCTAGAAATGAGGATTTTCGGAACATATGCATATGGCATCATGTTCATGCATTTGATTATTGCATAAATATATTTTTATCTTGAGATTTGTTTGGGGATCACTCGTGGATTGTGATTTATTTCCAATTTTCTTTATTGTTTTTATTTGTATTATATTTATGCCGGTTAATTGTAATATTTTTGGTAAGCTTATTTTTAAGCGAACTTGTATTAAAACAAATTCTGATACTTAGTTGACTGACTTTTATTATCCGTTACGATCTTTTAATGTACACGTGTTGTATGTACACACACTTGACATTTGGTGATGGGATACATGACTCGTGTTGTCATCATCCTGACGCCTCGATTTCCATGTGTCCGTATGTGGGAGTTGGGGGTGTCACAATTTCCATCTAAGTTTTTAACACTGTGGATATAGAGGAACTCCTCAACCTATAAGATCAGAGTATTCCTCCCGAATGGCTTCCAAAACCTATTGTGACCTACACACCATGCCATTAAGATCCTTCAGACATTAGGAAGAAGCTAAGAGGGAGTTGGTTCCAAAAAATTGAGCACATCATGGACATGATGATTGAATGGCAAATAGAGCCCCATCAAGAACATGGTCGAGGATGAAGCCACTTGGGCGGCAAAGCCCTTAGGGTCAACCATCCTATAGAGAGACTTTGACAAATCCAATGCCACAGATCGATTTTTCACAAAGTCTAAGTCAACACTGGATGTAGTAGTTGACCACTTGTACCGTTCAAAGTCAAGGGAACGGTGCAAACCAGTTCCCCCAAATGATTGGAGGAATCGCACGGTCAGGAAGACTAAGAACTATGGATGCCAAAGTAGGAAACCTTGTGGAAAGCCATTGAAAAGGAAGAGCTTGGAGAGAAAAGAAAAGTAGGTCGAAGAATAAAGGGATTAAGAAGAGTACAGTAGTAGAGAGCAAGTTAGTGTTTAAGGAGGAATGGAATGACAAGTGATGGCGAGAGAAAAAGGGGGGTGTAACGGATAAGGCATCGTTTGACTATCCCCCAATTAAGAAGAAAGACATGTTGAGAACGAAAAGAAGACAAGAGAGATGAACGGGTTCCTCAATATGCACTACGTGAAGAGATGCGAAGGTAGAATGATGCACACCTCATACATGGTAATATGTGTCAATAAACGGTTGCAAGTGGAAGAAAATCTAGAATAACTAAGTAACATAAGGGAAAAAAAAAAATCAACTATTTATATCGCATCTTATTCCCTAGACATTCCCTAATCTTTGTAAAAAACAAGAAATGTATTTCATAGCACTAAGCAACACATATATTGCATAGGCAACTCATATTTCTTTAGGACGCTATATATATATATGAGTAATGTTATATAGCACATTCTCATATCACTTGTATCTTATTAAATAAGATGTAGTACATTCATACTGTTGAATGATAAAAAATTATCTAATAAATAATTATTTAATGATGATAAATATCTCACATCTTATTTAGCGGAATGAAAGTGAAACAGTAGTCTTGTATATATTATTTTCCATTTATTACATGTTTGTTCAAAGTTGAGAAAGAAGGTTGACCATGGCTGGACGTGGTCGACAAATAGCATGCAATGGTCGAGCCTTGGTCAAGGTCAGCCCAACCCCTTCACTCATGTCTACCATTACCTCATCAATCCTCTGCCACTCGAAGCACTGTATCAGTGAACCCAAAGCAGAACCAAGCATCCAAATGGCCAAACCTTCTCCGGGACAGCCCCTCCTCCCTGATCCAAAAGGCATGAAACTAAACTTAAACTCATCTTTCATCCCTCCAAAACCTTTAAACCTCTCCGGCTTGAAATTCGTGGGGTCCTCCCAAATTGTTGGGTCATTTTGCATGCCCCACAAATTCACAAGTAGTGTAGTGCCACCAGGGACGTGGAAACCACCCACTGGGCAATCCTCCGATGACTCGTGCGGCAAAAGTAATGGCCCTGCTGGATACATGCGCAGTGTTTCGTTTATAATGCAATGAAGATATGGAAGCTCAGCCAAATCGGGTTCATCAAGCAGGCGATCAAGTCCCACATGATTGTCGATTTCTGCCTGCGCCTTCTTCAGAACATCTGGGTTGTTGAGCAAAAGTGACATTGCCCACTCCATGGTGCCGGCCGAAGTGTCGGTTCCGGCTGATAAAAGGGCCTATACATGTACATATTTCAAGCTCAATTATTCTGTGCTTATGTGTGTAATGATGGCACTTTTTTGTTAGTGATAATATTGCGCGGCGTAGATAAATATCTTTTCATGAAATAGACAGTATCAATTTATACGGAATATAATGATCAAATATTCCACACACAGTAAGCTAAATGGATATTATGTCTTTCAGAAAATAAAACAGACGCCAATGTATACACTTAAACCGAGATATTTTGTGGTATGGAACTTGTATTATTACGTTTTGTCATCTTATAGATGGTAACAGTCTTGACTTACACATGATCACATATATTTCTTCTATATTGATGGTACTCAAATCGCGGGATAACATGTAAAAAACAACCGTTTGTCCAGTTTTCTCCTATTTTATTTCCTTTGAAGTCCCAAGAAAGTTCAGTTGTCAGATGCTTATCTTTTATGTTTTCGTGACATTTGTTACTGTAGAAATTAAATAAATTAGTGATCTAAATGACTAGATTTGCCGTAGTTATAAAATTGTCTCTTTAAATTTAAAATTATCATCTCATTATTATTATTTTTTAAAATTTTTATATAAAATATAATAAATAATTTGATTTTTTTAAATTCTTAAAAATAATATTAAAATATACTTCATCCTCAAATTCAAAATTCTAAACTCAAAATTTTTCAGTAACCAAACCGAATATAGTGTTCTGGACTAAAAAATCTCGTTAATGTCAAGTATATTGCCTTCTCAATACTTACCAGCATGATGCCTTTGATAATCTCGTCCTTGTAGTATTCAGGTTCTGATTCTTGCAGATCCAACAGAACTCCAATCATGGTCTTCTTCCTTTCCTTAGCCTTTTCTGCATCTGCATCACATCCCATTCTTCTATGCTCCTCTATCAAGCTCTGCATGAATCTGTCTCTCTTTTCCTTCAATACAATCAAACTCTTCTCCATCCCACTAATCCCAAACCAGCTCAACATCGGCAAAAAATCTGCGACATTTGTCACAGATGCCAACCGAAATGTTTCAGACACAATATCCCGAAACTTGCAGACTTGATCTTCTTCTGCTTCCGCCGTGCTACCCCCGTAATACCGCTTCCCAGAAATCATCCTCATCATGACGTTAAGCGTCAGCTGAAAGAAGGCTGATTTCAGATCATGGACTTGAGTCTGGTTTTGATTCTTATTAGTAGGCAAGAGCCGGCGAAGGAGCGAACGAACCTCGTCGGTGCGTATATGGGAGAGCGTTTGGAGGCGGTGGGAAGAGAGAAGTTCGAGGGACAAGATACGGCGGAGGTTTCGCCAGTGATCGCCGTAGGAGGCCGATCCAATGGAGGTGAAGTTGTAGCCGAGGTGTTTCCCGGCCAGCAGGCGAGGGCGGTTGGCAAAGATGATGTCTTTGGTGGCGAGGCATTCCTCGGCCGCGCACGGGGAAGAGACGACAAGGACTGGTCGAGAGCCAAAGCTGAGATAAATTATGGGACCGTACCGGTTTGATAACCTGGTTAGAGTGCGGTGGAGGGGTTTCTTTAGGAGGTAGAGATGGCCAACAATGGGTAGGGTGGGGAAAGGGCTTGGTGGGAGGTTTTGGGTCTTGGAAAGCAAGTGCTTGGCTATGACATAAAAGGCTACGAGGAGAAGAACTTGGCAGAAGATGATCATGGTGTCGAAGGATATATATTGGGTCGATGGATATGAAGGTTAGTACGTGTTTGTGTGGGGAGGAATGAAGATAAATAGGTATGATATCTAGATCTTGACTTTATAGGTAAGATAAAAGAGGAAAATTTGCAGCTTCTTTCTCGTCTTCTATTTTTTTATGAGCTCTCAATTTTGGACTTTTGGTAGTATTACTCTCAAGATAGTTTTTATTAAATTAAAAATAGTTAATTGTTTTTTTTTTTTTTTTTGAAAAACAAGAAGACATCCTAATTTTATTAATAATCTTCACATATAGCGGAGAAACATAATATTACAAACAAATCTAGGGTTGCAAAAGTCCCTAATCAAGATTGCAAAAAAGTCCTATGTTAAGATTTACAATATGTAAGCAATTAAAGCGGTAACTATTTACAAAAGAATAGAGTACTATATAATACCAAGAGTAAAACTTCTATTTTCACCTCAAGTTTGGCAAACCAGATTTATCAATATCAAAGGAGTTCTTCTAAGGACAGTCGGCAGCATAATGTTGGTGCAATCGGCTGATCTGGCATAATGTCACATCTTCCAATTTAATTATTAAAATAAAAGCAAAAGCTTCGGCTTTTACCTTCTTTGCTCAAACAGTATCTATCAATGGAAACATCATAACCAATACGAACACAAGCCATTCTCAAATGAACTTCTTTCTTAAAACTTCCCTTATTCAAACAAAAAGCTTGAAATTAGAAATCCAGACCCACCATTACCATAAACAAAAGACAGTGGCAGTATCTATTAGCCTTTACACTCACAAACAAAACTCAACTTCTAGCATATATAGCTTAAAGAAACAAAAGACCCAGATGCTAGTATAACTTAACCACAAAATACACAGCTCAGAAACAAAGGACTTTGAATCAAATAGGGTTGAGCAGAAATCCAAAAATTCGACTCCAACCCCGACTCCGCTCCAGCTCCGACAAGTCGGAGTTTTTTTCCCGAGAAAAGTCGGAGTCGGAGTCCAGTCAGATCAGACTCCGATCCTCCGACTCCGACTCTGACTCCACATCCGACTCCGCTCTGCTAGTGTACATATTTTGTAATGTGTTTTTCTATATAGTAATCATATAAATATAAATATAGTAACATCATTAGTTAAATCCAATAATATACTAGCAATTAGCACTAGTTATTAGTTATAAACTTATAGTAAATAAGTTAATAAATATTATTAATTTACTATATACTAATAGACTAATAGTATTAGACTATTTGTATATAGTAAATTACTAATATATATAATAGTATACTATTAGTTGTATATATTAAATTAATATCTTTAAGTTATTATCTATTAGTAATTTAGTACTAGTGTAGTGTTATCACATATTATTAGTTACTAGTTATTACATCTAGACTATCTAGTTATAAGTTATTAGACTATAGTAAATAAGTTAATAAATATTACTATATATTAATAGACTAATAGTATTAGTATTAGTGTATTACTAATATAATATATATATATATATATCTATATAATAGTATACTATTAGTTAATATATATTAAATTAATATCTTCTAAGTTATTATCTATTAGTACTAGTGTAACTAGTGTTATTACATATAATTAGTTACTAGTTATTACATCTAGCTATTACATATTTGTTATAGACTATTCACTATAGTAAATAAGTTAATAAATATTACTAATTTACTATTATACTATATACTAACTTACTAATAGACTAATAGTATTAGACTATTAGTATATAATAAATTACTAATATAGTGCAATAGTATATGTAACAGCCCGCTAGAAATTCAATTGTGAAATTTCTATTAACTTTAGGAACCTCGTGAAAATCCCATAAGTTTTCACGAATCCATTAATCGTATAGGTTTTTGTCTAACTACATAGTTAGTGTTATTATTTACTATGGTATCAGAAGTGTGTTTTTGATTATTGGAGATAGTTAGAAGTGTCAAAATGTATTATGGTTTGTGCCATTAGACTCGGAGGGTTATTTAAAGTCTTATGGCACAATAACATTTTTTTCATATTTTCGGACAAAACGTCTGTTCAAAACTGTAGATATTATTGGATAAAAAGAAATATCTTGAGATAATTTTCGTGAATATTATTAGGTAAAAATATTTTGAGTTGATTTTTATAGATATTATTAGATAAAAATATCTTAAGTTGAGTTTTTGTAGATATTATTGGATAGAATATTATGAGATAATCTTTTATAGATATTTTGGGTAGGAGAAAACTACACTCAACTCTCAACTCCAGCTTTATCATCTTCCTTATCTCGTCCATAAGTAGCTCCAGCCATTACCTACAAACTTATCTTCATTTATACGTTCCCTTAAAAGAATATCAAATACTTTCTCTCGGACAGCTTTTAGGAGTTCTTTTGCACACCTATTTCAAAACTTTTATAAGTGTTTTATCATAAAGTCTCCTTCATATAAGTTGTTCCTTTTTTAGTCTAGTTTACATGGATATATTATTTGCCCCATTTGAAGATCATTTGGTCAGTCAAATATTATATAAACTATAGAAAAGTCATTCTGGGAGATAAACTGGAGAATATGTTATAGTTTGGAGTTTTTGACTAAGCTAATTGATAGATATTGGTCTGAAATTTTTATGGAGTATTGTTAACATGTATATGTGACTATTAGTTGAGGATTTTTGCATGATTAAAGGTTTTGATGAAAGATTTTCTTAGATTTAGAAACTGGAAGAAGAAAAACAGTTTCTGTTTTGAGAAAGTTTAACTCTTTGGTGGTCTAAACCTATTCTAATGACTTTAATAATTTTATTGGAGGATCTTAAGCATATTATATACATGTTATATTATTATTTTGAAGATATTTGATATTAGTTTCAAAGATATGAAATTTTATGCAAAGAGATATTCAGATAAGCCAAAGTGTGGATATTCTTGGCTAAATTTATGTTTTGGTTAATTTCTAACCATGTGATCTTGAATTAGAAGCTAATATATGTTTTAGGACATCTTTTTAAACCATTTGATGGTTTGGTTTGAAGATCATATATTTATAAGTCATAGATCAAGAGATTTATCAAAACTAGTTGAGGAAAAAGTTTCTATTTTTGGATTAAGTGTAAAACCAAAAACTCCAAATGTTATTTTGTGATTTTGGTGACTTTAGTTTGATGATTTAAAGCATGGTTGATGTTAGGATGATATTATGAATATGTTAGAAGTAAGATTTGATTTTTGAAATTCTTGGAGATGTTTTGATTTAAGGTCAAAACTTGTGATTCAAGTGCTTGGATCTTTTTACAAAAAAGTTTGGTGTTAATTATTAGCTTTTTCTAAATGAATGTTTTAAGTATGGTTTTGAACTTAGGATTGGAAGATGTTTGTTGCAAAATTTTGGTTTAAACATGAGTTTTGAAGTTGGAAGGAATTGTAACAAAAATCAAGGGAAATGGCCTATGGATGTTTCGGCCATAGTGTGTTTTTCATAGTTGTGTTTTGTTTTAAATTTTTCTGAGTTGATATTTAAGTTTAGGACAAAATTTACATAAGGAATGTAAATTTTGAAAACTTTTGGAGTTAGTATGCAAAATCCTTAAGTTATGGGTAAAACGGTCATTTTCCCACTTGTAGAGAGTAAAATGAAAATTTTACTCTTTAAGTTAGTATTTTCCATATTTCAAATTATTAGTGATTTAGTTCTAACTTTTAGAATCACTAATTACAGTTTCTCGTGATCACACTTGAAGTTTTATAAGAAATGCGAAGATCGAGGTAAGTTAGCTTTTAACTTACTAGCAGTCTATTATGTATGTGTGCTAAGTAAAGGAACTACAGAGTATGTATGTGTGTTATCATATATGTCATGCCATGCCAAGTTATCACGTAATTTGTCTATTATACAGAATTTATTCTGCCATCAATTTTTTATCTGTTACATAATATATTCTGTCATGTATTACTGTACCTTACAAGTACATCATGCTAAGTATGTCATCTATTACATGTATGTCAAGTCATGTAATATTCACTGTTGCAAGTATGTCATGTTAAATATGTTGTCTATTATATGTTATGCCATGTTACGAAATGTTTCTATCTCAAGTTGATCATGTATTTCAAGTTATGTTCAAGTCACGTTATGTTACGTCAGGGCTTAAGTCATTTCATATTTCAGTCACGTTTCATCTTGATTACTTATGTATGGGGTCACAGCAAATGTGGCGTATGCACTACGTGAGACACAGCAATTGTGACACGTAGAATATATGGGACTACAACAACTGTGGAGTATGTATTTAAGTAGTTAAAGAATAAGTTTCCGTAGAATACATGGGGCCACAACAACTGTGGAGTATGTATTTACACGTAAAATACATGGGGCCACAACAACTATGGAGTATGTATTTTTCATGTTAAGTCAAGTTTGTATAGAATACATGGGGCAATAACAACTGTGGAGTATGTATTTACACGTAGAATACATGGGGCCACAACAACTGTGGAGTATGTATTTTTCATGTTAATTCAAGTTTCAAAGCAAGTTCATGCTAAGTGAAGTTTCAGATCAAGTTCATGTCAAGTCAAGTTCAGTTCATGTTTCAATTTAAGTTATGTCAATTATGCTATGTTGTACGCCAAGTTATGCTTTAATTACTTATGAATTTGATTATGCATTTATGCTTTTACTATCATCCATGCATTATTAGCTTGTGTGGAAGTTTTTTGTTAACTTACTGAGATTTGTAATCAAATCTCACTTTGGTAGTTCCAACTACCATTCCTCCCGAATGGTAGATCTTGTTACAGGACCTGAAGGAGAATCAGGAGCTGATCAACTAGACACAGTTGACTAAGCGACGGTGCGAAATAAATGTTAATATAGTAATTAACGTAAATTACTACTTGTATGATTGAGTTACATCTCTAGTACTTTTTGGATCATAACCATTTTGGACTAGTGTTGTGATCTTAGTTGTTCAATAGATTTTTATGTATGAAGTATGTTTTAAGCATTTGGGATATTTTCAATTTGGTGCATAGTATTGCTGAAGAAAAAATTTATCCGCTGCGAATATTGCATATTGTTAGATGCATGTTAGGAATATTGCATCTTATATATCATGAACAGGGGCAGGTAACCTTGTGTTGTATGTCTCGACGCTTCAAATATCCGTCCGATCCCAAACGGAATTTGAGGGCGTCACAGTATACTATTAAGTTACATATATATTAAATATATATCTTTAAGTTATTATCTATTAGTACTAGTGTAACTAGACATATTATTAGTTACTAGTTAGTAGTTACTACATCTAGACTATCTAGTTATTAGACTATAGTAAATAAGTTAATAAATATTACTAATTTACTATATATTAATAGACCAATAGTATTAGTATTAGTATATTACTAATATATAATATATTTAATAGTATACTATTAGTTACATATATATTAAATATATATCTTTAAATTATTATCTATTAGTACTAGTGTAACTAGTGTTATAGACATATTATTAGTTACTAGTTATTACATCTAGACTATCTAATTATTAGACTATAGTAAATAAGTTAATAAATATTACTAATTTACTATATATTAATAGACTAATAGTATTAGTATTAGTGTATTACTAATATATCATATATTTAATAGTATACTATTAGTTATATGTATATTAAATTAGTATCTTTAAGTTATTATCTATTAGTGCTAGTGTAACTAGTGTTATTAGATATTATTAGTTACTAGTTTTTACATTTAGACTATCTAGTTATTAGACTATAGTAAATAAGTTAATAAATATTACTAATTTACTATATATTAATAGACTAATAGTATTAGTGTTAGTGTATTACTAATATATAATAGGATATATTTTTACTAACTTAAATATATTTTTACTAACTTATTAATTTATTTTTACTAACTTATTAATTTGTATTTGTAACTTACTTTTTTTTCCCAATTTTTTAAAAGTGAAAAGTTGAAAACCCTAATGGGTTAGGCTGAAACGACGCCGTTTCAGCCTAACCCATTAGGCTTCCCCCCCAGCCCGATTCCCTCCCCTCCCCTCCCCTCCCTTCCCCTCCCCTCCCCCTTCACTGAAAGTCTGAATCATTTTCTTCCTCACTGCCTCACCTCTCATTTCAACCTTCATCGACAAAACCCTCACCTCTCATCTGAACCCATGCTGTGCCGTCACCCCTTCGACCTCCGTCACCCCTCTGAAAGCCCATTCTTTGCAAAACCGAGGTGCCTCTCTCTCTCTCTCTCTCTCTCTCTCTCTCTCTCTCTCTCTCTCTCTCTCTCTCTCTCTCTCTCTCTAATTTGTATATCTTAACTATTTTTACATTATTTTTGTTTATTTTCTTTATAGTTGTGGATATTAGGTTTGTTTGTTTGTTGGAATCGCTGGATAGTTGTGGATTTTAGGATTGTTGTGGACTATTTATGAAAGGCCATGGGTTTTCTTCATGAGAGATGGATGGGGGTCATGGGTTTAAGTATACAAATGGTAGGAATTTATTGAAGTATGGAATTTGTTGGAATTTGTTGTTAGGATCTACTATGAAATACACTAAATGTTGTTAGGATCAATCTCCTTCAATAGCCCTTGATGATCTGAAATGCTATTATTTGTTTTTTCCCATTCCTCTAGTAAGCACTAAGTAGATTCGTAGAAGCTTTTAACCCAATAAGCACTGAGTTCGCTCGAACTCAGTGTCGAGTGGCACAATCTGCCTGAGTTCACTCGAGTTCAGTGTCGAGCGAGGGTCGAGCGGCACACTCTGCCTGAGTTCGCTCGAGCTCAGTGTCGAGCAAGGGACGAGCGATGCAACCATATTTATAGATTCATAGGACATTTTTTCTCATTACTACTATATATGTATATCATTTAAGTTACTTGAGTAATCTTTACATTAGTTCATGAATTTATTTTATTTATATTTATCTTATTTGTTGTGTTCTATAGTTCTAGTTATTAAATCATGGATATGGAAGGCACAAACACTCCTACATCCACAGGTGCATCTTGTCCTGGCATTCCAGCCCCAGAACAACTGATTGATATTCCCAGTCCAATAGCTGATGAGTCTAGCGGACCAATAGGCTCTTCGGTAGGTACTCCTAGTGCCTTTCATTCTACCCCTCGCCCACCACCTGGTAGTAGAAATATTAAGAATAGGTCTAAGATATGGTCCCACTTCACAAGAGTGCCCGATTGTGATCCCGAAGAGTCTATAGCTACTTGTAATCATTGTCATAGGCAATGGAAATGCCATCCCAAATGGCAAGACACTTCAGTCATGAAAACACACATCCAACTTTGCCCCAAAAACTGTAAGAGTAAATTGGACAAGAGTCAAACATTCTTGGTCCCGGAAGCAAGAAGTGAATGAGGGTAAGGGGAGAAGACCTTAGGGATGGCCAAATATAATGAGAAAAAAATCTGAGCTGCCCTTGCTAGGATGGTGATAGTAGATGAGCTACCATTTAGATGTGTTGAGGGAGAAGGGTTTCGGGAATTTCTTGCTTGCACGACGTCGTTGTTGCCTCTTTAACTTCAACACTTCTGCAGTTCGATCTCCCCACTTCAGTTCCATCTCAGATCAGTTCTTCGGAGCCCTAACAGTCTCTTCCTCTTCAAAGAACCTTGCCCACAAGGTGTGGGTAAAGGTTTCGAAGCTTCCACAAGGTTTCCCAGCTACTTTCCTCTGTCGGTAACCCATTCCATTTCACCAACACTTCAGTCACTGCTCGATCTCCCTGTTTCTTCATCTTCCTATCCAAAATCAGTTCTGGTTCCGGTTGGATCTCACCAGAAGAATCAGTGGGAGGGAGATTCGGGAGGATTGGGGTCTGAGAACCCAATTTCTTCTTCAGACAAGACACGTGAAATGTGGGATGGATCTTCAAAGACTCTGGTAGCCTTAGACGATAGGCGATAGTTCCGATCTTTTCTTCCACCTGGAAAGGTCCATAGAACCTTGGTGATAGCTTCAGATTCTGCCTCAAAGCTAGAGTTTTTTGACGATATGGTTGCAATTTCAGGTAAACCCAATCCCCCTTTTCAAATACTCGTTCAGTTCTCTATCTATCCGCATAATGTTTCATTCTATGTTGAGCATCATTTAAATTTTCTTTGAGCAAGTTTATTACTCGGTCCCTGTTGTTGAGGAACTGATTTGCCGCATCATTTGCTACTGTTCCCGGTACATAGGACAAGAGAGTGGGTGGGGGGTAGTCGTAAACAGCCTGATAAGGGGTCATTTTAGTCGCCCTATGATAGGTTGTATTATACCACCATTCAGCCATGGGAAGCCAGTAAGACCAAACCTTAGGCTTCGAACCAGCATAGCAACGTAAATAGGCTTCCACACATTTATTCACTACTTCAGTTTGGCTATCCGATTGTGGGTGATAAGCTGAACTGAAATCAAGGGAAGACCCTTGCGCACTGAAAATGGCCTTCCAGAAATTACTTAAAAAAATTGGGTCCCTATCTGATACCACAGACCTAGGGCACCCATGCAGCTTAAACACATTCTTCATAAACTCTTCTGCCACCACTTGAGCAGTGTAGGGATGAGCTAAGGGTATAAAATGCCCGTACTTAGAGAGTCGATCAACCACCACCAATATTACACTGAATCCTTTTGAAACTGGTAGACCTTCCACAAAATCAAGAGAAATGTCAGTCCAAGGTTGGTTGGGAATGGGAAGTGGCTGGAGTAGTCCAGCTGGGTGAACAGTCTCGTTTTTCATGGCTTGGCAGGTATCACATTCCCGTACTAGCTTCTTAATGTCTTTTTTCATATATTTCCAATAGAAATTCATTTTGGCCCTTTGGTATGTTTTCAGGTACCCCGAATGACCTGCTTGAGGGCTGTCATGCACAAATTGTAACACTTTCTTTTTAAAATCAGAATTTTCTGCCAATATAATTCGCCCATTTTTTAGGATCACCCCTTGTCTTAGAGATAGGCCCTTAGGTATATTCCGATTTGACGATAGCTGATCCAGTAACACTACCAGCTCAGTTGATTCTTGGTAGCTCCTTTTTAATTCCTCTAGCCAAGAAGGGTTAGGAAAAGAAAGTATAGCCGCACATTCAGCCCTGCTTGGCCCTTCCATTCTTTTAGACAGTACGTCTGCCACCCTATTTTCCTTCCCTTTTTTGTATTCAATAGAAAATTGGTAGCCCATCAACTTGGCTACCCATTTGTATTGCATCTCAGTTCCCATCCGCTGCTCCAATAAAAACTTAAGGGCCTGCTGGTCAGTCCTAACTATAAAGGTCTGACCCAGGAGGTATGGCCTCCATTTTTGGACAGCTGTCACAAGAGCTAGTAGTTCTTTTTCATAAGTAGATAAGAGAAGGGCTTTACCCTTAATGGCCTTGCTTAGATAAGCAATGGGCTGTCTGGACTGCATTAAAACGGCTCACAGCCCTATTCCGCACGCATCACATTCAATAACAAAGGGCTGGTTGAAATTTGGTAATGTTAACACCGGAGGGTGTGAAACAGCCTGTTTCAAGGCTACAAACGCCTTCCTTGCTTCCTCACTCCAAGAAAAAGCATTTTTCTTCAACAAATCTGTAAGAGGAGCTGCAATTCCCCCATAATGTCGGATAAACTTCCGATAATACCCCGTTAGCCCTAGGAATCCCCTTAGAGACTTCACATTCTTAGGCTCAGGCCACTCTAACATGGCAGCCACTTTAGAAGCATCCGCCATCACCCCATCAGCATTAATCACATGGCCCAAATAGTCGATTTCTCCAACAGCGAATTTACACTTAGATCTTTTGGCATATAGGCTGTGTTGCTGTAGTAAGGATAAAACCTTACTCAAATGTCCCAAATGTTCAGCTCTACTCTTGCTATAAACCAAAATGTCGTCAAAAAATACCAATACAAATTTTATGAGATAAGGTTTAAAGACATCGTTCATTAACCCTTGGAAGGTGGCAGGGGCATTAGTTAGACCAAAGGGCATTACCAAGAACTCATACTGCCCTTCATGAGTACGAAACGTTGTTTTGGGTATATCCTCCTCAACCACCCGCACCTGGTGATACCTCGACCTTAAATCGAGTTTAGAAAAAATAACTGAGCCAAACAATTCATCCAACAGCTCATCAATCACCGGAATTGGAAATTTGGCCTTCACCGTCTCCTTGTTTAATGCTCTATAGTCCACACATAGTCTCCAACTCCCATCGACCTTGCGGACCAGTAAAACAGGAGAAGAGAAGGGGCTGGAGCTAGGTCGTACCACCCCTGATTTCAATAGCTCCGCCACTATTTTCTCTATTTCTGTTTTTTGGTAGTAGGGATACCGGTAAGGCCTATTAGCTGTGGGTTGTGTACCTTCCTTGAGAACAATCTAGTGGTCATGGTTACGGGGTGGAGGCAGCCCTTTAGGCTCATTAAAAACTCCCTGAAACTCTTCTAGGACTTGAGTAACATCAGCCTCCAATTTTATTTGCTCCTTCCCTCCCTCCGTAACAGCCATAATTTGTAACAAAACCCCCTTACCCTTAGGCATTTTATGACCATCCTCCACCACAGAAGGTTTCAACCTTAACCCTTGTAATTCAATCAAATTCCCTTCTTGTCTAAAACTCATTAGCAATTTAGAGAAATCCCAAGTTATGGGGCCCAATGTTTCTAACCATTGAACTCCTAACACCACATCACATCCAGCAAGATCAAGTAAATAAAGAGAGGTCTTAAACGAGGTACCTTGCATCTTTACCTTCACTGCATTACACATTCCCGCACTGCTCAAGCACTGACCGTTTGCTACCTTGACACTCAATTCAACTGAAGGATCCACTACTAATTCCAGCTTTGGAATTAGAGCTGAATCTATGAAATTATGTGAGCTGCCCGAGTCCACTAAAATCACCACTTTCTCCCCTTTGATGCTGCCCACCAGCCTCATTGTACTAACTGTAGGAGTGCCCGCAATTGCTGCCAATGAAATTTCAGGAATCTCTACCTTGTTATCAGCCTTGTTGTCCACGCCCACTTCTTCCTCATCCTTTGTAGGGCTGTCTTCCTCCTCTTCAACATCTTCCTCGTCAGCTTGGAGGAAATAAATCCGTGATTTTTTGCACTTATGGAGTGGGTTCCACTTTTCATTGCAGTGGTAACACAGCCCTCTTTTCCGCTTTTCATCCATTTGATCGGAAATAATTGGTCTGGTAGCACCAGTAGGGCCAGACCATTTAGTGTTGCTGTTTCCCGAGTAGGACCCCCGGGAAAAACCCCCAAACGTTTCACTAGACTTCTCCCCTGTTTGTTTGATGGATTTTTTTACACTTAAGAGGTATTCCTCTTGTAGTCTTGCTAATCCATATGCTGCATTCATATTGACAGGGTTAAACATTTTTATGGGAAGGCGGATTTCATCTTTCAGCCCGCTTATGAAGCAACATAGCTTGTGTTCATCGGAAAGGCCCCTCGACCGATTGGCTAGGGCTTCAAATTGTGCCGTGTAAGCCGCAATAGAGCTGGACTGTTTCAATCGGGTTAGTGCTTCCATGCGACTATCGTACGACGTTGGCCCAAAGCGGAGGAGCATAGACCTGGTTAATGTGTCCCAGTCATGGAAATGGCCCCTCTCAAAAGACTCTTGGTACCATACTAGAGCCTCCCCCTCCATGTGGTAAGATGCCATGAGCAAGTGGTGTGGCAAGGGAGTCTGATGGAATTCAAAGTAATGGTGTGCTTTGAAAATCCATGCAGCTGGATTTTCTCCTTGAAAGTGGGGATAGTCTAAGCGCACACCCCTGAAATTGCCTCTTCTTGGTTCTTGTGGTTCGTGGTCTTCATACTGCAGCTGGCGTTGTTTCTGATCATTTTGTTGATTGTTTTGCTGATTTTGGTTGAGCTGTTGTTGTTGGTGTTGCCGAACTATTGTGCGCATTATATCATTGAGTGTGTCGAAATTATGCTGAAAATTCCTCATGGTTTGCTGGTTTTGTTCATTTTGCTGTTGTGTCTGCTGTTTAAGTTCCAGTATTTGCTACTGTAACTCCTCATGTTGTTGAGTCTTGGATCTAGTATTGTCTGCCATAGGATCGACTGCTAGCTGATACCACTGTTAAGAGCTTGGTAGTTGTAGATATTAGGATTGATAGTGGTGGATATTAGAAATGCTTGTGTGCTGTGAATGGTGGAAAAATGATTGAAATGGTGAAATATGGTTGCTGTAATGAGAATGCAGGATGCACGGCAATTGTATGAAGAAATGCTAAGAAAGGACAATGACAATGGAAATGCTACGGCAGTAACTTCGAGGGCTCCCTATCCTCCAAAACAAAATAACAACTACAGAGAATCCTTCCAGGAAATTGTTCAAATCCATCCCCTCCCCTTTCCGTGCCTTAAGACATTCTCATTTCCTAATAGAATTGAGACTAACTAAATTGACCCTGACAATGTAAAACCCAAATGACAGACGTACGTACCGTTTGGGATTAAATACCAAACCTGCGTTTTCAAACTAATAAAAGGATTCTATTGTAAAAAGGTGCGCAACACCTATTTAAAACATAAGAAAAGGTGCGCAGCACCCAGTTATTTAATACGGAACATTTCTTGCTTGCATGATGTCGTTGTTGCCTCTTTAACTTCAACACTTCTGCAGTTCGATTTCCCCACTTCAGTTCCATCTCAGATCAGTTCTTCGGAGCCCTAACACCATACCATTATCTCCTACTTGGTTCCCATACCATTATCTCCTAGTTGGTTAGTCATCTTCCCTTGGACGCGCACACAGAAATGGCACTTTGGCTTCTGCAAGGGCTCTCGGCTGAAGATGAAGGATTTAGATTGAGTTCTTATTACAAATAAATTTGGGGTTATAAAAGAAATAATATTTTGTAGTCATAAAATAGACATGCATCACGTTTTTTTTTTTTTAAATAAATAAATAAATATAAAATTACCTGAGTAAAGGATTTAAGATTTTTAGTTAGAAAAAAACTAATTTAAATTTATTTTATGAATTGATTTTTTTTTTTTCCTAAATAGATAAAAAAAATTAAAATTACACGGAGTCAAATCAACGCGTGGAAGTGTAAAAAAGGTGATGGTACAAAGAAGGAGAACGTAATTACTGAGAAATTAAGCACAACTTTTTCTTTGCAATCAATTTATGAACATGGAGTTTGATATATATATATATATATCGTGGTGATAATGTGCCGTCCAATTTTGACAGCTAGGCGTACCCATTAGTTTTGACTTTTTAGTTTGTATATTTTTTTAATATATTTAATATGACGTCTCCAACTCCTATATATGAAAATATGAAAATCAATATATCAGAAAATGATAATATGGATCTTACATTTTAATGATAAGTGTTAACTGTATGTTTATACAAAAAATGTATAACAAAAATGCAGTAATTAAATTAAATAGGTCAACTAAGTACCAGAATTTTAAATATAAATTTATTTAAATATAAGTATTTCAAAAAGTATTACAATTATCTAATAAAAATATGATTAAGTCAAAATACAATAACAAAAAAAGGAAAATAAATCCCAACACTCTAGAAAGTCGTCGCATCCTCATACTATACATCTTCATCTGCATCAAAATTTACGGTACAAATAAACGATACTGTAAGTAAGTAATTATCCAAACAGCCTGTGACTCACTCAAAAATGAGTAGCTCAAAGACTATCTCAAGTGCAGGATGATGTCATGTAATAATTAAGAATAAAATTCCTAAATCGTCTTCTAGGAAAAAGTTGTTTAAATCTAAACTCGTATAAAATGGTAAAAAATTTTACAAATAAAAGTGATGGTATGTACAATGAATGGAAAAGTACAACAGAAATGAAAAGTGTACTAGTCATAGACTAAATTCATACTTTTGGATTTTTTTAATGTCGAAATTGAACATAAAAGACTAACAGATTGAAATTAACAATTAAGGATTCAATTATATTAAATAATTTTAATTAATCTGAAAATCAAATAACAAACTGAAATTGATCTAAAATGTAATTGTAATGTATATTTAATGGAAGTTTAAAGAAACAATAAAAATAAGTGACATCAAATAAAATAAACATCAAATAAAATGGCTAAACTTTTAATCCAAAAATATCAAGAATACATCATAAATTTTAAATTAAAATTAAATAAAAAATAAGAAATAAAAAGATTAAACTAATTAAACGGAGATGAAAATTAAAAATAGTGAAAAAAACTAAACTGTAATAATAACTAAATCCTTTAAGAAACTCTTTAATGCACTGCAATATTAGTGAGTGCTCCAAAAAAATTTATGTATTAGGATGTGAATTAAAGATCCAAGAAAAAGAAAATTCAGTACTGAAAATTTCTCCCAAAAGATTCTCTTGTATACGGTTAGAAATATATTTTAAAAAGAAATTAAGGTACTGTTTAACTATAAGAAATTTTTATTTTAAATATAACATTTTCATCTTATCAATGTTATCATTATAATTTTTTTAAATCTTAATATAAAATATAATAAATAATTTAATTTTTTTTAATTTTAATATAATAATAATAATATTAAAATATAATATTTTAATATTTAATTTTAAAATTTAAAATTCTTACCTAAAAAATCTCGACAAGCAGAACTGAAGTGTGCGGCACCCAAAAACAGTTGCCCAAAAAGATCTCCATCTGTGCGCAAGTCAAAGTGATATTTTTTGTGTACGCAAGTGCAAGTTTGGAGAAATAAGTGTTTCGTATAGGTCTTGAACTCCTCAAAGTGTATACGTGTTACCTCCCATGTCACGTGGGTGTGAATCCGGAAAAATGCCCAAAATAGGTTGCCGTGCCCACTTTGAAGTCTAATTGCCAAATCTTATATGACATTGAATGCCCCCATGCGAAAAGTCCTTTTTATTTTTTGACTTTTTTTATTTTTAATTTTTATATTCTTTAAACTTAAAAAAAGAGAAATAAAAATAAGAAAAAATTAAAAAAAATAAAATATCAAAATTATATCATGCATGTAAAAGAATATTTTTTAATTTAATAATAAATTATAAAATTAAGTATAAATTCATGCTATTAATATTAGAGGATTGAGGGCAAGCTACAAGTCGTTTAGACCCCACCATTCCTTATATATAAGTTGTCATATTTCATTATTCTTTAGTTTTGTTATTTACTTTACAGATGTCATTTGCTCATTTGAAACTTGCAGTTAGTTAGTTAGAATATTCTGCTGTATATATACTAGCACCTTCTATGTATGAGAGAAGGCAATATAGAAAGGAATCCTTTTATTCTTCTTCCATCCACTTATCTCTTTATTTTCCATTGTTTTTCTGCTGCACTTAGCTGCATTGCAGCATTGCCTATTACCTTCTTACATGATATCACAGAGCCACTGAGAGATTTTTTTATGGAAAAACCCACCTCCCCCAAATCCCCCCAATCCCCCAAATCCCCCAAATCCCACTCAGACCTTCACACAAACACCTTATCTTGTTACCTCAACCTTTCTGATCCAGCCAATCCTTTTCGCTTGGATTATGGAGATAGCCCTGCCATTACCCTTGTATCTGAGCCCTTTACTACAGACAACTACACCACTTGGTACCGTGCTATGCGCCGTGCCCTTCGTGCAAAAAATAAAATTGGTTTCATCAATGGTTCCGTCTTGCACCCTACTGATTCCATGGACCCTTTACTAGACCTGTGGGAAAGGTGCAATGACATAGTTGTTTCATGGATACAAAACTTTGTAAGTCCCTCTATTAAATCCAGTGTTGTTTTTGTTAATGATGCTAAGGAAATTTGGCAAGATCTTCAAGACCGTTTCTCTCAACAAAATGGCTCACGAATTTTCCAACTCAAGAAAGCACTAGCTGGCCTTCTTTAGGAACATGATTCAGTAAGTTTACACTATGGTAAGTTGAAGACTATTTAGGATGAACTCTCCATCTATAACCCTATTCCCGTTTGTAATTGTGGCACCATGAAAATCCTTTTGGATAGATACCAGAGAGACTGTGTTCTCCAATTTCTAATGGGTTTACATGACTCCTATTCCCCTATCCGAGACCAAATTAGGTTGATGGACCCCATTCCCCCTATCACAAAAGTCTTCTCTCTCATTCAGCAACAAGAAAGGCACCACCAGCTAATATCCACTGTCCCTTCAACTCAAACCATGGCACTGGCCATTAAGAAATCTTTTTCCCCTTCAAAATTTTCCAAAACAAATCCTTCTTCCAAAAAGGAAAGGCCATATTGCAGCCATTGGAAGATTTCTGGCCATTAATTGGAAAACTGCTTTAAACTTGGCAATGCAGCAGCCCCCATCTGTTCACACTACAACTTAACTGGCCATACAGTTGACAAGTGCTACAAGTTGAATGGTTACCCACTTGGTCACAAGTTTCATGCCAAGCAGCAGGCTCCTGGTTTTCTTGCTAACCAAGCCATTCATTCTAATGCTACTGACCCTAAAATTGTTATTGATGACAGGATTGGTTTGACCAAGTTTCAATACCAGCAGCTTATGTCTTTAATTCAACCTCAGGATTCTTCAATTGCAGCCAATGTTTTTCACTCTGGCAATCAACCTCCCCTCTCAATCTCCTGTTCCTTCTTCCAAAATGTCTGGTATATATCAATCTCTTTCTACACACACACAAAGTTCCCTACACAACTCTTCTTCTAGTTGGATAATTGACACAGGTGCCATAGTAGCACTTCTTTTTTCACTTCCATTACCTCGATTGTTGCTTACTCAGTCAAGCTTCCCAACAGAAGCTCAGCCTCGGTGACACATATTGGTACCATTCATTTGACAAATACTATCATCTTGAGGGATGTTCTTTGTGTCCCTTCATTCTCATTTAATTTAATTTCAGCAACCAAGTTAACCTATTCTCTAACTTGTTGTTTACTTTTCTTCTCAAATTTTTGTTTCATTCAGGACCTGCCTTCTTGGAGAACGATTGGGAAGGGTGAGCTAAGACATAGTCTGTACCACCTGGTCTGCACAGAAATCTCTCCATCAACCCTTGCACAATCCCTCTCAGATTATACTCATAACACTCACACAAATCTTATTTCTTCAGTTTCTGATATTAACTCTGTTCCTCATGCTAATCTATGGCACTGTCGCTTGGGTCATTTGTCTTTTTCTAGATTAAAGTTGGTTTCTGACCCTATTGTAAGCAAGCACACAGATTCCATTAATGAAAAGCCTTGTCAAATTTGTCCATTAGCAAAGTTCCATCGATTACCTTTTCCTGATAGTGTTCATATTTCCTCTAGAATATTTGAACTGGTTCATTGTGATTTATAGGGACCTAGTCCCACTATTGCACATGGTGGTTCTAAATATTTTTTGACAATAGTGGATGACTTTTCTAGTACCACTTGGCTTTATTTACTCTCTACCAAAGCTGAAACCAGAGCATGTATCAAATCTTTCTATACTTTGGTAGAAACACAATTTGGACTCAAAATTAAAACCCTGAGAAGTGATAATGGTGCTAAATTTTGCATGACAGATTTTTTTAATGACAAAGGCATTATTCATCACAAAAGCTGTGTGGAAAACACTCAACAAAATAGCATTGTTGAGAGGAAACACCAGCACCTGCTTAATGTTGCTCGTGCCCTTCGTTTTCAAGCTAATTTACCTTCAAAATATTGGAGTGACTGTCTTTTGATAGCAACATATATCATCAACACAATTCCAACCCCTCTTTTAAATAATAAGACTCCATATGAACTCCTGTTTAACAAAAAACCTGCTTATGCTCACATGAGAGTATTTGGTTCCTTATACTTTGCAGCCACCCTTTTAAATGGTAGAAATAAATTTGATCCTAGAGGTCGAAGATGTGTTTTTCTTGGTTATCCCTTTGGAATCAAGGGATACAAACTTTTAGACCTTACCAACCATACCATTTTAATTTCAAGGGATATAATTTTTCATGAGTCCATTTTCCCTTTCCAAAATCCCACACTTCCCTCCTCATCTTCCCTTCTAGAATCACCCTTACCAATTTTTTCATCTTTTCCACCTTCTGCCTCTAATTTTCAGTCCCTCTTCACTGCACCTCCCATCCCCTCAACCATTTCCCCTTCTGCCCCTTCTACCCCCCTACTGTCAGCATGTCACCTCCTTCACTAACCACTGAATCCGCATCTCATTCTGCTCTTGACCACCCTCCCATTCCCACTCTTCAAAGGTCCAATAGGATTATAACTGCTCCTCAATACTTGAAAGATTTTCACTATCATCAGACCATGCTGGCTCCTCCTGAACAATCATTTTCCAAGGATGCTCCTGCTTCAAATGGTAAGTCATTTCCTCCAAGTAAATGTTTATCTTATCATAAATTCAGTCCCTCCTTTCAAGCTTTTACCTCCTCTCTTTCTCTCCAATCCGAGCCTAATTCTTATAAACAAGCTTTGAAGGATCCTGGTTGGTGCAAAGCTATGGAAGCTGAGCTTGAGACTTTGGAAAATAATTATACTTGGACAATCACTGACTTACCTAAAGGGAAAGAAGCCATCGACTGTAAGTATGTTTATAAGATTAAGTTTAAGTCTGATAGTACTATAGAAAGATTTAAAGCAAAGTTAGTAGCCAAAGGCTACACACAACAAAAGGGCATTGATTTTCATGAAACCTTCTCTCCAGTTGCTAAGCTGTTCACTGTGAGATGCCTCCTCACTGTTGCTGCCATTAAAGGATGGCATTTACATCAATTTGATGTAAACAATGCCTTCCTTAATGGTGATTTACAAGAGAAAATTTATATGAAGAGACCACCTGGGTACACCAAGGGTAAGCTACATCAAGTTTGCAAATTGCTCAAGAGTCTCTATGGTCTTAAACAAGTATTAAGACAATGGAATTTTAAACTTACCTCTCATCTACTTGCATTTGGTTTTATCCAATCAAAAGCTGATTATAGCTTATTCACAAAGCAAGATGGAGATTCTTACATTGCCTTGTTAGTTTATGTGGATGATATCTTAGTTGCTAGCAATTCTCAAACCTTTATTGATTCCATTCGCACTTTTCTTCATTGTAAGTTCAAAATTAAGGATCTTCGCTGTCTACGATATTTCTTGGGCCTTGAGATTGCTAGATCATCCAAAGGTATTCACATTTCCCAAAGAAAATATGCCTTAGATATATTGGCTGATTCTGGTATGCTTGGTTGCAAACCCTTCAAGCTGCCTTTTGATCAAAACCTTAAAATCAACAAAGATGAGGGTACTTCTCTTTCTGAGCCAAGCACTTATAGAAGGCTTATTGGTAGACTTTTATACGTTACCATCTCTCGGCCAGACTTATGTTTTGCAGTACAATTGTTGAGTCAATTCATGGATAAACCATCTTCAACTCACTTGGCAACAGCATATAAGGTTATAAGGTATATCAAAGCAGCTCCTGGATAAGGAATTTTTCTTTCCTCTTCATCTCAGTTTCAGCTACAAGCTTATTGTGATTCAGATTGGGCCTCTTGCCCAGGTTCTCGTCGATCAACTACAAGATACTGTGTATTCTTAGGCAGCTCCTTAATTTCTTGGAAATCCAAGAAATAAAATGTGGTTTCTCGGTCCTCAGCTGAAGTTGAGTATAGATCCATGGCTACCACTTGTTCTGAATTAACTTGGCTTCGATATTTGCTTCAAGACCTTGGCATCTCTCATCCACAAGCTGCTCTCCTCTTTTGTGACAATCAAGCAGCCCTCCATATTGCTGCAAATCCAGTATTTCATGAGAGAACAAAACACATTGAGCTCGATTGCCACTTGATTCGAGATCAAATTTAAGTTGAAACTATTACAACAGCTCATGTTTCTTCTCAAACCCAGTTGGCAGACATTTTCACTAAAGCATTACCCTCTTACCTTCTACAATTACACCTCTCCAAGATGGGAATAGTTAATCTGTATTCTCCATCTTACGAGGGGATGTTAGAGTATACAGGGCAAGCTACAAGTCGTTTAGACCCCACCATTCCTTGTATATAAGCTGTCATATTTCATTATTTTTTGGTTTTGTTATTTACTTTACAGATGTCATTTGCTTATTTGAACTTGCAGTTAGTTAGTTAGAATATTCTGTTGTATATATAATAGCACCTTTTGTGTACGAGAGAAGGCAATATAGAAAGGAATCATTTTCTTCTTCTTCCATCCACTCATCTCTCTATTTTCCATTGTTTTTCTGCTGCACTTAGCTGCATTGCAGCATTGCCTATTACCTTCTTACAATTAATCAAATTAAATCACAATTCGAATTTATGCATCTTAATCATTTTTCTATCTAAAATCAATAATAATGTAATGAAAAAAATATATATATTGGTTCTAAATGTATAAAATATACAAAAATTCAGCTCAATTACCCACCAAATAAAAATACATTCATGCAATAACAATATGCATGCACACGATAACAGATACATGGGACTCGAAAATTATTTTTTTTGAAAATGAATATTTTCTAATACATGCCAAAATTCATTTTGGGCCAAAAACATATAAAGTCTATTAAAATATATCCCCAACATACAATCCATCATTATTATTAAAATAAGGTCATGTCATCCGATTTAATTATTAAAATAAAAACAAAAGCTTGGGCTTTTACCTTCTTTGCTCAACCAGTATCTATCAATGGAAAGATCATAACCAATACGAACACAAGCCATTCTCAAATAAACTTATTTATTAAAACTTCCCTTATTCAAACAAAAAGCTTGAAATTAGAAATCCAGACCCGCCATTACCATAAACGGAAGACAGTGGCAATATCTGTTAGCCTTTACACTCACAAACAAAACTCAACTTCTAGCATATAAAGCTTAAAGAAACAAAAGACCCAGATGCTAGTATAACTTGAACACAAAATACACAGCTCAGAAACAAAGGACTTTGAATCAAATTGAGTGGAATGGGCACCGAATGAGTTGGGACAAAAAGTAAAAGAAAAGAGAATTTTTCTCGAGAATGCAAGTGAGCAAACATCTAACCATGAAATTATGAGATCCTAGAGATTTGGGAATGCTGGATGTGATTGCTATATATTTTTGGCAACCCCCACAAATTCTATATGTGAATATTGTTGGTCTCTACAAGCACTGCTCTGCTCATCCTCCATGCTTCCCATACCATTATCTCCTACTTGGTTCCCATACCATTATCTCCTAGTCGGTTAGTCGTCTTCTCTTGCACGCACACACAAAAATGGCACTTTGGCTTCTGCAAAGGCTCTCAGCCGAAGATGAAGGATATAGATTGGGTTCATATTACAAATAAATTTGGGATTACAAAAGAAATAATATTTTGCAGTCTATATGCAAGCATCATGTATTGTTTTTAAATGAATAAATATAAAACTCACGTGAGTAAAGGATTTAAGATTTTTAGCTAGAAAAAAAACTAATTTAAATTTATTTTATGGATTGATTCTTTTTTTTTTTTTTACAAAATAAACAATTAAAAAAAAGTTAAAATTACACGGAGTCAAATCCACGTGTGGAAGTGGGAAAAAGGTGACAGTGCAAAGAAGGAGAATGTAATTAATGAGAAATTAAGTGCAACTTTTTCTTTGCAATCAATTCATGAGCATAGAGTTTGATATCTATACTTATATATAAAGTGAGGATAGCTTATTTACAATATTTTCATCTAATTTTTTTCTTCTTATTTTACCCTTAATTTTATTTGACAATTACAGACGTCTGTATTTTACTTTCTTTTTTACCGACAGTCATTTTGGTCTTTGTACCTTACCACCGACTGATTTGCTTTTCCTGTTTTGTTTCTAATTTTATCCCTTAATTTTATTGTTCTTTTCATTGTCTTTGGTGTCGTTTTGTTTCGCCGACTTGATGTTAATGTCTTTTTACAGTTAAAACTTATCACTTTGTTTAACAAATTCAATCAAACTGAAATTTAAATATTAATGTTTCTTTCATTCCGTATCTTGTATTCTCTACTCTTTGTATTCTAACTTTGAAAAAAAAAATATCTTGGACGAAGTTATTCGTGAATCTCAGTAGATGTAGGTATGTTTTAATTCTTTCTCTTAATATTGTATGAATGAATTTGTTCCAGTATGTAATTAGATGATATGCATATTCATCTTCTGATTTGGTCGTATGCATATTCATTTCATCATTTCAGATTACCATCTTTGGTGTTTAGCGAGCTACCCATGTCACTCATCAAGTGCATTTTTTCATTTTTAGTTACTCCCCATTCAATTTTGATTCTTAAATATCGAGGAAAATGTTTTATTTAAGTTGGGGGTGGTGGTGCAAATTTAGTATTTAAAATGCTTGTTAGAACTCTGTGGCATATTTTCATGTGTCAATTTTTTTTTTAATTTGCATCATACATGCATCATTTTCATATGTATACTCATTCTCATTCATAGCCATTTTCGTTAATTCACCAAACCCACCATAATTATTTTTGTTGAAGCATTCATAGAATCCTTAATGCACTCATCCAAGTTTTGTTGTAAGATGTTGGTTTGACACATGTAGTTAGAAAACTCTTTTGCTTAAGAATTCATGTGGGTTTTGGAGATGATTGAGAGTATACAAATGCAGTAAATTATGATAAGCGTTCATTGATCTGTTGAATTGGGCATTTCTTTTGAGAATATCATTACATGGTTTGTAGTACAATGGTGGATATATTTGGGATATAACGGTCAACTTAGGATTAACGTTTGTGCCTTTCAATCTATCATTTTCTATCATAGACCCCTATTAGCCAATTTTGAGCCAATAAACATATGTAGCATTTTCTTTTTATATTCCCTTATCATCCATGCCTCTCCACATTAGAGTATAACCTATATATTGATTTTCTTACCCTTTTTACTTCCAAGTGTATACTAAGTGTGGAATTTGCATTCTCTTTCTTTTATTTTATCATTTTCAATTAAAAAAAGAAGAAGAAGATGACAAAAAAAAAATAAAGAGAAGAGTACAAGTTGCAAAGTGTTCAATTGAGTGAGTTCGAAAAAATTTAAAAAAAAAAAGTTGGTAGAAATGGAAAGAATACAAAGGTGGCGCCATGTGTTTGTCCATCAAATTGTTGAAAAAAAAAAAAGAGAGGAGGAAGAAGAAGGAAAAACATTATTATTTGATAATCTGAAAAGTTGGAGAGTACATCAAGTGAGAAGTGTTGTCTATTGAGATATTTAATAAAATTCTATTTATATTTACTTGGAAGTTTTTGAATCCCTTTTATCCTTTTTTTTTCATATAGCCCCGAAACCAAACCACATTACAATCTTTTGTATTGACCATTCTGATCCTAAGTAAGCTATTGGAAAGACTGATGAAAGTCTCATTTGTTAGTGTTCCTATCATAAGATCAATATTTGCTTGTTATTTGTACATAATTGCCTAATTTTTCATGAAAGTGTGTATACACCCATTATTAACTTCATAGAGAGAGCCCTTATACAAAACACTATTATACCCGTGAGTTATGGAATTGAACCTTTTGCTTGAAACATTCTTGATATTGCATGTGTCAATATTGGTGGTAAGATGGTTATGGCTTGGAGAACATACACACTCTGTGGATTGCTATAGGTGGATTGATCTTGATGGGTTATTGGATTCCTTAGATTGTTTTGATATGTGAATATGAAAAGTGTGACTTGATGGCCTTTATATGTGATTTTCTTTGGTCTCTTTCATTGTTTTGACATGAAAATTGATAGGAACTAGCAACAAGTAAGTTGGGGGTGTGATGAGTGTGCGAAAGTACACTCTAAATATCCTATTATTAGACTAAAATGCTAAAAGATGAATAGAAATCATAGGAATTAATGTGTATTCTTAAATTGAGTTTCTATTTATGTTGGGATACTCCTAAGCAGTTTTTTATGTTTAATTTTAGAGTTTATAAAAGAACAAGTCAAGTTCAGTCAAATTTAAAGGAAGACATTCATGAGGCTTGAGAAAAATTTGAAAGAAAATAAAAAGAAAAAAAATCACAAAATAAAACCACAAGAAGTCTAAGTCTGAAATTCGTTAGGAGACAATCTAGATATATTTTAGTCTTTTGATTGTATCCTTTTACTCATATATTGGATTGATGCGATTCTTAATGCATTAGAAAGCTATCTTAAAGGGTTATAACTTTATCTCTAATAAGAATTTTCAAATTCAAACTTCTGAATGGTGTACGTGGCTGCCAAGATAAGTCCTAAAATTTAGGCGATTTTTCTATACAAAAATTAAGAGGACATTAGGGTTTCTTTCCTGCCCTATATAAGCATATCATTAGAACAAAATAGAGGGGAGATGGAGGCACAAGAGGCATATCTGAAAAGATGAGAAAATCACTTCCATAGCCACCGTTCGCTTTCAGTTTTTTCTGGAGATTTTTGTTATCCAGTATATTTATGGGTAACTAAATTTTCAAGTAGGGTTATAGGTAAACTTGCACATTATATGGTATTTTTTAATTTATGTATTTGATCTTCAATTAATAAAACTCTTTTATTTTATCATTCTCAATTCATCTTTGATGTTTTATTCTCCAAATAATCATAGAATTTATTCTGTTTATGGATTCAGTCATGCTTTTTCTATTGAATGGATTAATTCTTTAATTATTTTTAAATCAATTATTTATTTATATTGATTTAATTCTTTACTGCAATATCACTCCCTGAGTATATTGTCGTAATTGGATTTTTTCAATAGAGATAGTAATTTACGTATTTTAAAAGTGGTGAATGATTTTTCAAAGGGTCACATTTGATTTAATTTTGATTCAATTTACATAGTTATGGCATGAGTGCACACACTCAACGTTTGTTGGTGGAAATGTTGTCCCTTGGTTTTCCTCGTCGCCCTCGTAAACTGAAAGGGATGAGGCAAGTTCGTGTAGACATGGTACATGGCTCTCCTGGTCTTCTTGTCATCCTCGTAGACTAAAGAAAGAGATGAGGAAATCTCATGGAGGCACGATGCTTGGTTCCCCTAGTCTTCTTGTCGACATCATAGACTAAGAGAATGGATGAAGCAAGGCCATGGAGAGACAGTGCTTGGCTCTCTTAGTCTTCTCATCAACCCCTTAGACTAAGAAAATGATGAGGTAAGCCCATGGAGACAGTTTGCTTAGCACCCCTAGTCTTCTCATTGACCTCGTAGACTAAGGAAATGGATTAGGCAAGCCTATGGAGACATGATGCTTTGCCTCTCTGGTCTTCTCGTCAACCTCGTAAACTAATACAAGTGATGAGAAAGCCTGTGGAGACATAGTACTTTGCTCCCCTAGTCTTCTCTTTGACCTCGTAGACAGAGGGAATGGATGGCCAAGTCTGTGGAGATACGATACTTTGCTCTCCTAGTATTCTCGTCGACCTCGTAGACTGAGTTTAGGGATGGGCAAGCCTGTGAAGACACAATTCTCAAATTTCATGTTCTTCTTGTTGCTCTGGTCTTCTCATTTCGAAAGGGAAAAAAAGTCATTCTCGACCCACTATGACAATCTAGGCGTCGATCAGTATGGTATGGAGTCTCAGTGTGGCCCAGTGTAGCTGTGTGTATGTCCATGGTAGTGAATAGAAAAAAAATACTAAGAGTGTAAAATAGAGAGAGACACATAGATTTACTAGGTTTGCATAAAGTCTATGTCCACAGGGCTTTTAGGGAGAGAATATACACTATAATAAGCTTATTTACAATCAATCATAGTCTCCCGTGCTTATTATACAATGGATATCAGAGGTTTATCTTCTGATGTAGGCATCATCACTGGAGTTCATCTCCTCCCCTTGGAAAGCTTAAGTCTAGATTCAAGAAAAGTCCCCTTCAGCAGTCTAGTTCCTTTCCTTTTATCATCTACCTTTTTTCTTGATTTACATCACATAACCCCACCTTTATACTTTTATGTCACATTATCTCTTTTCTCTTGACATCTTTCCATCTCTTTAGCTTTTTTGTTCCCTCTTTTGCTCCTTATCTTCTCTTCCTTTCCTCCTCATGAAACCTACCCCTTGGGCTGGGCCCAGTAAGCTTAGAGCATTCCCAATGGATTATTATGTAAAACCTATATTTTTGTAAAATTTGAAGAAAATCAAAATAGCTCATCCAACAGATTATGTATTTTATCACTAATATCCAGTTTGTTACAGTACCGCCTCTATATTTATAGAATATTGTACCCACTCGTATAAATATTTAATTCATGAAAAATTCTATATACAGTCTGTGACTTTGGGACTCCCCTCGCACGCCTTGAAACGAATCATTTCATTAACTATAAAATGCTATCATTCCATTAAGTGGAGTAAAACACATGAAAGAATCAGACCATAAATCATACTTCGGTGATCTCCATGTCGATGGCAACTCCGCGTGTAACCAAGTGTAGAGGGATCTTTAAATAAAATGATTGCAACGTAGGCTGAGATGGTGGCAGCGAGGGTCCCGCTTCCATACATAGACCAATGCGCTCACCTTTTGATCCCACTCAACAAGTGCAGGCAGTCCAAGTTATACCTATCATGGAAGTGTGAGAGCAAGCGCCACTCCTCTGAGAAGTGCAAGTATGAACTCGTCATGAAACAGATGCTCAAGATGCAGAAGATTTGTGCAGAAGGGACCAAGTTGAAGCAGTAGCCAAAGCAGGTAGTGTTTTAAAATTGTTTAAAGGTGGAGGGTTTAATCTTTTGACTACTATTGATTTGAAGCTATGTGAAACTGGTTGTACGGAAACAATTACGATGATTCATTTTATTGCTCTTTTGTTTATGTTGCAACCTTTTCCAACATATGTAATAAAATTCATCGCAATGATATTTATTATTAAAAAAATCCAAGGAGAAAGAAGATGCAGAGGAGGTGGAGATGGGTGAGGGAGAGTTGGAGGGTGAGAGAGGGAGCCATTGGAGGGATCTGAGAATTCTACAGCTGGAGGGAGAGAGAATATGAGAGAAAATATGTGAGGTAATTTTTTGATATTTCACTACAATTTAAAGAATAAAATGACTAAAAGCCCATTCTTCTGCACGCAGGCTATAACAACCCGCTAAAAATTCAATTGTGAAATTTCTATTAACTTTAGGAACCTCGTGAAGACTCTATAAGCTTTCACGAATCCATTAATCATATAGGTTTTTGTCTAACTACATAGTTAGTGTTATTATTTACTATGGTATTATAAGTGTATTTTTGATTATTGGAGATAGTTAAAATTGTCAAAATGTATTATGGTTTGTGCCATTAGACTCGGAGGGTTATTTAAGGTCTTATGGTGCAATAACACTTTTTCATAATTTCGGGCGAAACGTTTGTTCAAAACTGTAGATATTATTGGATAAAAATATCTTACGCTAATTTTGTGTATATTATTGGATAAAAATATTTTAAACTAATTTTGTAGATATTATTGGATAAAAATATCTTGAGTTGATTTTTGTAGATATTATTAGGTAAGAGAGTCCTACACTCCACTCTCACTCCGGGTAAGAGAGTCCTACACTTAACTCTCACTTCGGGTAAGAGAGTCTTATACTTAACTCTCACTCCAGTCTCATCTCTTCCATATCTCATCCATAAGTATCTCCAGACACCCCTCCCCATGAAATTATCTCCATTAAAAGAATATCAAACACTCTCTCTCGGACAGCTTTTAGGAGTTCTTTTGCACACCCATTTCGAAGCTTTTGTAAGTGTTTTATCATAAAGTATCCTTCATATAAGTTGTTCCTTTTTTAGTCTAGTTTACGTGGATATCTTATTTGTCTCATTTGAAGATCATTTGGTCAGTCAAATATTATGTAAACTATAGAAAGGTCATTCTGAAAGATAAACTGGAGAATATGTTATAGTTTGGAGTTTTTGATCAAGCTAATGGATAGATATGGGTCCGAAATTTTTATAGAGTATTGTTAACATGTGCATATGATTATTTGTTGAGGCTTTTTGCATGATTAAAGGTTTTGATGAAAGATTTTCTTAGATTTAGAAACTTAGAAACTAGAAGAGGAAAAACAGTTTCTGTTTTGAGAAAGTTTAACTCTTTGGTGGTCTAAACCTATTCCAATGACTTTGATAATTTTATTAGAAGATCCTAAACATCTTATATACATGTTATATTATTATTTTAAAGATATTTGATGTTAGTTTCAAAGATATGAAATTTTATGCAAAGAGATATTCAAATAAGCCAAAGTGTGGATGTTCTGGGCTAAATTTATGTTTTGGTTAATTTTTAACCATGTGATCTTGAATTAGAAGCTTATATATGTTTTACGACATCTTTTTAAACCATATGATGGTTTGGTTTGAAGATCACATATTTATAAGTCATAGATCAAAAGGTTGATCAAAACAAGTTGGAAACAAAAATCAAAAGAAATAGCATATGGGAATTTCGGCCCTATGGAGTTTTAATAGTTGTGATTAGTTTTAAATTTTTCTAAATTGATATTTTAGTTGAGGATAAAATTTACATGAGGCATGTAAATTTTGGTGACTTTTAGAGTTAGTATGCAAAATCCTTAAGTTATGGGTAAAACGGTCATTTTCCTACATGTAGAGAGTAAAATAGAAATTTTACTCTTTAAGTTAGTATTTTCCATATTTCAAGTTATTAGTGATTTAGTGCTAACTTTTAGAATCACTAATTACAGTTCCTCGTGATCGCGCTTGAGATTTTATAAGAAACGTGGAGATCGAGGTAAGTTAGCTTTTAACTTACTAGCAGTCTACTGTGTATGTGTGCTAAGTAAAGGAACTACAGTGTATGTATGTGTGTTATAATATATGTCATTCCATGCTAAGTCATCACGTAATTGTTTGTTATACAGATTTATTCTGTCATCACGTAATATATGGGGGCCGAGGAAGATGGCTGAGATGCATGTGGCCAAGGAGCTGCTTGGCTGAGGAAGATGTCCAAGATGCGTGTTTTTTGTGAATGGCAATGCAACTCTGTGTAGCAGAGGAAGCACATCCGAGATGGATGTAAGTCTGAGCAACTCTATATGGTTGAGGAAGATTCGTGTCTTGGCAACTCACTGCATGTATTGGGTGGCTGAGATGGCTTCTCGTTCGCACATTGTTGGCAGTTGAGATGGCAATTGGTGGTTGGGAACTTGTAGCCACAAGATGGGGAGCGACTGGTGGGAAAGGTTCTACTGACACCTTCAGTTGATGGGGTCCATCATGCCGGCATGTCTAATGGTGGCAGCTGGCGGCCACAATAGGCCTTGGGCAGTTGATGGTACTGTGTGCATTGCTCTCATAGATGAGAGCCACTTGGGCAAAGACAGAAGGTGCCAATGATCCACATGGTCACTACCGACACCGTGGTCAGGTTTACCACAGGTGGGGGACGGTGTGGAATTTATCAACGAAAGCCTCATAGCGTGGTGTGATGGGGATTGGCCTCCACCATTTCTATTTGTCTGTCCAGAGAAGCGACTAGACAAAGATGGAGTTGTTAGTAATTGGTGACGGGTAGCAACCGCCATAGCAAGCCACCAAGGCACATGTATGATGTGCACACACTGTGCATGGCCTATACGTTCCTCAAATGTGCAATGGGCTTCGTGCACACCGCACTGTGCACTCCATGTGTGAAATGCTAGGTGAGTGTTTGTCACATGCATAATGTGTGCATTCAAGTGCATTGTGCTCCCAATGGTATGGGCGAGAAATGTCATCTTGCCTATTGTCTTTATAACCGTGCTATGGAAGTAATAAAATAATGGAAGAATCTTATTCGATCATTGGCGAATGACTTCGGAAGCCAGTAAATCTTCCTTCTTCAAGTTTCGACGTAAGAAATAAATCAATCCCACGGACAACACCAAATGTAAATGCTAAAAAATTTCACAACATGCAAAATAGGAGAAAGTATCATTCCCACTACACGATGGGGTTTCGGGCCTCAATATGTGTGGTTTGGAGCCCCCGGTGGCAATTCAATATGGTTGTACAACATTTCTACATACATCCATGACAGTGAATGGAAAATAAATATAGGAATAATAAAAGAGCACATAAATTTACGTAGTTCAACATAATGTATATGTTCACAAGTCGTTTGTAGGCCAAATTTACTATAATATGATTGTTTACAGTCTCTCATGATCTCTCATCCTCTTTGTACAAGGAAAGTTGGGGATCTATTTGCTGGAGCTCTTGTTGAATGGTTGAAGATGTTCCCTCTTTCTTGTCTTTTCTTATCCCTTTTTATCTTCGCTTTGGGAGTGGTGAGAGATTACAGCTTTATTCTACTCATTGCTTGCACGCTTGATTTGATTTCCTGTCTTTCTCATTTTTCTCTTCTTTTTTGTCACTTCATTCTTTTCCTTCTAACATATTATTTTCCCTTATCCCCTCGTTATCTTATCTTTATCTCTTCTTCCTCTCTCATTTTGTTGTCCTCTAGTGAGGGCCCTTTAATGGGCTAGGATTGGTTTATCTGGACCTGCAATATTTTATCCCATTTAGAAAAGTTCTTATTATTTATAATGTTTTAATTAAACTCTAATTATATCATTTATTAGTCCTTTTGGAATATAGGTTATATGACTTCGGCTTTTATTGGAGAACATTTGACCCAATGGCAACAATTCTATTTCCCACTTAGTGAAGTAAGGTTCTCTCTGCTAGGCCATTGGGGCATTACATTTGACCCATATGGCAACAACCCTGTTTCTCATTGGGAGAAGTAGGGCAAATCACCAACACTCTTTGCTGGCAAAGAAAACAAAGAGAAGGTAGAGATGACGAATGATGAGGTGAGTGGGGAAAGGAATTGGTCGATTACTCTAGTTATAACGAGATACTTGGATCTGTTAAAAAATCCTTTCAAAAAAGGTTACAAATATAAAATGAAATAGTTTTGAAGATCAAAATGACATGACAGATTTTTCTTAAAATGTGAAATCCAGTTATAGATAACAGATCGATATTAACCTGATACGTTCATTAAGTAACCGTACCCACATCCATATAAGGGCGAATACGAAATCCAATTACCTGCTCCAATAAATCTTGTTTTCGAAACTCAGAATCAACCCAGAAAAAGAACTGGCCTGGGTGAACAAACCTAGTCTAATCTTAACAAGTTCTATTGGTGGTGGCTTGGTATGTGTTGTGACAAATGGAGATCAATTCAAAATCGCTGATAAGTGAAAAGAAAAAATAAATTTAAAAATTTATACATGACACCAAGAACACCATAATAGATGCATTGGAAAGAGGGTTATAATAAATCAAATCTACAAAATATAATACAAAACTTATCTATTTAGAATTTATATGAATTATTCACTTGCAATGATCGGCGGAATCTAGCGAAAAGTTCGATAACTATTGATGCTGAAGTGAAATTCAAACTTGTGAAAGAAGGTTGAGGTTGGATGGACGTGGGCGACAATAAGCTTTCAATGGTTGAGCCTTGGTCAGGGTCAGACCAGTATCCTGTTCCCTCATTTCCACCATTTCCTCACCAATCTTCTTCCATTCAAAGCACTGTAGCAGTGAACCCAAAGCCAAGCCAACCATGCGCATGGCCAAGTTCTCCCCAGGACAGCCCCTCCTCCCCGACCCAAAAGGCAAGAATCTGAACTTCAACCCATCTTTTATCCCTTCACAACCTTCAAATCTCTCTGGCCTGAAACTCGTGGGGTCCTCCCAAATGTTAGGGTCACGATGTATGGCCCACATATTCACCAATATCGTAGTGCCCCGTTGGACATGAAAGCCACCCAGTTGGCAATCCTCCGAAGACTCGTGCGGTATAAGCAATGGGCCTGGCGGATACATTCGCAACGTTTCGTTTATAATGCAATGAAGATATGGGAGCTTAGGTAAATCGGATTCATCAATCAGGCGATCATGTCCCACAACAGTGTCGATTTCTGTCTGCACTTTCTTTTTAACATGAGTATTGTTGAGCAAAAGGGACATTGCCCATTCCATGGTTGACGATGTAGTGTCGGTTCCACCTGCTATTATGACCTGTTCATGAAAATTTTATAGGCCAATACATGATCATGTGGCGTATAACTGTATCAGGATTTGATATTTTTTTTTTTTTTTAATCCAAATGCATTTTATGATTGGAATGACATAGACAAACTAGTTGTAGTTTGGATCTATCTTAAATTGTAGATCAAAGTGTTTGGATGGTTAATAATATAATATAAACAATTAAGGAATGTTTGAGGAATGAGATATGAATAGTAATCAAATGGTTTGAGTTAAGATATTTTATTAGATTTTGAGAATAAAGAGTAAAAATGTTAAATTAAAATATTGTTGTAATATAATTTTTTTTTTTTTATACTTTGAAAAAATTATATATTTTGTTGTTTTATCTAAAAGTTTAAAAATGTTATAATGATTAAGTAATTCAGATTAAGTAATTAATTAGATGAAAAAGTTAAAAATTTAAAATTGAAAAATATTTATACTTAAATAATAGTTGAGAATAATTAAATTTTGAGATAAGATAAAATAAGATGATTTGTGTCCTTGAATAAGTCTTAAATCTACCTCTTTATATCAGCTCTGTGGGAACAAACAGTAAATTTATATGATATCTGAGTACCATTCTGAGTTCGAACCAGAAAAGTATGGCCACACGCGAGGGAACTTCGCTAATACTTACCAACATGATGCCTCTGATAATCTCATCCTTGTAGTATTCAGGTTGCGATTCTTGCAAGTCTAGCAAAACTTCAATCATCGTCTTGTTCTTCTTATTCTTCGTATAATTCTCTGCACCGCATGATCTCATTCTTCTATGTTCCTCTATCAAGCTCTGCATCAAACTATCTCTCTTTTGCTGCAATTTAATCAATCTCTTCACCACTCCATTTCCTGCCCACCTCAACATCGGCAAGAAATCTTCGATATTCGATACAGAACCCAATCGAAAGTTTTCGGCAACCATCTCCCGAAACTTGCTGGCTTCTTCTGCTTCCTCCACCCTGTCCCCACAATACCGCTTCCCAGCAATCATCCTCATGATTACATTAAGTGTCAGTTCAAAGAACGTCGATTTCATATCGACCGCCTGCTTCTGATCAGTACGTAAAAGCCGGGATATGAGCGAACGAACCTCATCAATGCGTATATGGGACAGCGTTTGGATACGCTGGGAGGAGAGAATTTCGAGGGACGAGATTCGGCGGAGATTTCGCCAGTGGTCGCCGTAGGAGGACCAAGTTAGGGTGGTGTAGTTGTAGCCGGCGTATTTTCCAATGAGCAGGCGTGGGCGGTTCGCAAAGATGATGTCGTTTCTGGTGAAGCATTCCTCTGCTGCGGACGGGGAAGAGACGATGAGGATGGGTCTATAGCCAAAGTTGAGAAGAACTACGGGACCGTAGCGGTTTGATATGGTGGTTAGAGTGCGGTGGAGAGGTTTCTTTAGAAGGTAGAGATGACCGATGACGGGGAGGGTGGGGAAAGGGCTCGGCGGAAAGTTTTGAATCTTTGAAAGGAAGTGCTTGAGGAGCACATAAAAGGTTGCAACAAAAAGCAGGAGGTAGAAGACAATCATGGCGGCTGGCCGAGGCGATGAAAGGTGATGCTGTAAAGGGATAAGGAACGATTGAATAAACGGTCGTGCTACTTATAACTATTTTTACCGTATTTTTTATACATTTTATTTTATGATGTGATTGATAAAAATAATTATTTTATATTAAAAAAATTACATTTTATTTTGAAGCTTATTGGAGTTTTGCTCAAGGATTTATGGCCGACTAAAGGACAAAACTTTATATTAACAAATAATTGATCATATATATTCCATATATTAGTTAAAAAATTAGATTTTAATAAAAATTATATTAATTTAAATTTTAAATATAAAAACAATATAATTGGTAGATAAATTGATATGTGAATTCGTTTGTATGTAATAAAATTTATATATAAATAATAAATTAAAAACTTCATATAGTCACTTTTATATATTTTTTATATATTATTAAAATAATAAGTTACGTTAAAAAATAATTATTTTGATTAATTATATAAAAAAATATATAAAAAATACGTAAAAATAATTATATATAATAAAATTTATAAGGAATAAATATCTTTACTAACATGAAAGAAGTACTGTTTTTTCTTGAATAATAATTATTTTCCTATTTTGGTAATGGATGTACAAAATACTTGGGATACAGCAGTAAAAGTCCAATAAATGTGTGACCCATAGCAATAGAATAACATTAGCATGGAGGACCCTAAACGTTTTAACGAGGTAACATGGTTTCAGATTCCAATTTTCAGACTTTCCCAACTGCCGAAAAGTTTGTGCCCAACTGTATTACTGGTAGCAGAGGCCATGCTTTGGCTCTAGATTATTAGGGATGGTTTAAGCACCGTCTCCATCCATACAATGCATAGTTTAAAATTACGGTGAAAAAGTATAACTTATATTTTTAAGACTTATTATTTATAATTTAAATAATAAATTTTATTATTAAAAATTTATTTACTATTTAATAATTATGTATTTTTAAAGTTAATTATATTAATTTTTTTAAAATATACAGTTATCTGCATGAATTTTTTGATAAAAATTTCAATTTAGTACTTTTTTAAAAAGTAAATTTTTAACTTTTTTAAGTGATTAAATTACTTTTTATAAATTTACTAAATATTTCATTTTTTTAAAAAAACTTTTAAATAATTAAAAATACTTTTTAAACTTTGAAACTCAATCCCAAATAGACTCATAATCGGCATGTATGGAGATGCTTAATTGAGCCCTCCTTTAGTTATATAATTGAGATGAGTTTGTTGTTGATTTTTTAAAAAGTCAATTATACTTCCGGCCTTTTAGGCTTAGGGTGTTTTATTTGCGTGGGCTTTGTTGTCCTGGAGTTAATTTTAAACTTGGACTGGGTTAATTTTAATTTGGAATTAGATTCTATTATATTTCAGAAACTATCATAATAATTAAGTGGGTTGAATTCACGTAGGCTTACTGTTTAAAGTGGGCTGGTTGTATTTTTTGCAAAAACTGTTTTTAGTGTTTAGTGAACAATTTTTTTCAATTGGGCCTTGGGCATTTCTTAAAACAAAGTATACTTTTAGCCTATTATTTTAGTTAATATTTTAATTGAACTTTAATTAGATTTTTACAAAATTATTAAGATATATGTTTACGCAAAATAATATGATATGAGTTTTAAATATTATTATTTTATCATATATTTGTATAATTAAATATTTATTAAATTATTTTTTTGGTATTATTTTAAGTACTTAGAATGTTACGGCACATTTTTCTAGAAAAATTAGTAACGATTAGTGTCTCGTATAAGTTATGAGCTACGACGTGAGATTGTGGAAGTAACACTAAAAGGTAATTAGTATGATTATGTAATTGCACGCGTACTATAAATGTTCTAATAGTATATGATAATATGATGTTTGTCTACTCTACACTCCGAGCTAAGTCAAGGTTAAATTCCTTTCACATTTTTTATGAATTATGATATTATGCTTGTATGAATGAATTTGTTGTTTGATGGAGTGAATGATTCTAAAATCACATGGAAGTTATGAAATATTCATGTAGTAACTTAAGTTAAGTATACCATGTAATAAAATAGCCAAATTATGTATGTCATGTTCATGTAGTACCTAGATCATGTATGCCCTGCTCATGTAGTGATTAAATCGTAGATGCTATGTAAAGTCATGAAGTATTTAGATCAAGTATGTTACAGAAAGTTCATATAGAACTCAGATCATGTATGCCTAGAATGTTTATGTTTAGATTATATTATGCCATGTACAAGAATATGACATGTTTTGCTATGCCATGTACAAGGTTATGCCATGTTATGCTATGTCATGCCAAAAAAGTTCATGATATTAAATAAGTTTTCATGCATTAAGAAAGATAAGATGTTTAAGGGTGACACGGACCTAAAACGTGTTCACCAAAAGCTATGTTAAGACGGTGCAACGAACATAAGTGTGATTCACCATATGTTAAATGAAACACGGACTTAAACGTGTTTCATCCCAAGCTATGTTAAGGATGATATGGATCTAAACGTATTCATCACAAGATATGTTAAGGATGACACGAATCTAAGGGTGTTCATCACAAGTTATGTTAAAGGTGACACGGATCTAAGCGTGTTCACCACAAGTTATGTTATGTAGTACCACGAGCTCAAGTGTAATTCATCTTATGTTAAGTGAAACACAGACTCAAACATGTTTCACTCCATGTTATAACAAGTCCTGGGGGTGCCACAAACTTAAGCGTGATTCACCATGTAATAAGTAAAAAACAAGATAAACAAGTAATTTATGCATTCATGTTATATGTTGATATGATTATGTATGTTTTGCTTATGTTGATGATGAATAGGCATGTTATTAGAATATGTGAATGATATATGTCTGTTTAAAGAGTCCTTCAAAAATTAAGTCTAACCTAAGCTAAATTTTATGGTATGATGTGTTATTTATTGAGTATTCGACTTAGACCTGCACATTAGCTCACCCAAGCTCTTTTTAACCTGACTATGCCCGTAGCTCAAGGCCAGCAAAAACAAACCGATCCGATCCGACACATTCGGATTGGATAAACTTTCAGGTTTCCTCTCTCTTCTTCTTCTTCTTCTTCTTCCTCTTCTTTTAAATAAGAAAACTAAACAGTCACATTTATAGTTTCATCACCAAAGCATCATACAAAGAAAAATGTTCAATTAAGGTTTTAGCTTGGACCCAAACAACACACCTTCCCAAATACACAGGGGGCTGAGAAATGGCATCATTTGATTCCTTCAGCACCAATGGTGACGAGCACCTCTCGCCTGCTACACGCCCCTTCGACGGGCTATGATTCCTCTGACCCCTACGCACGGGACCCATTGCCCCCAACTGCTCCATCAAATGACCTCACCGTCGGCCACCACTACGGCTACAATGACGACGTTTATGGGATCCCCATGCAGGCCAACTTGGACTTCGCGTCTCCCTTCGAGTCCACTGCGAATGTGGATGATGATGAAGATGGTGGGGTTTTTGTTCTGGATGGCCCCGTTCTGCCACTGCCTGACAAGATGCACGTATGGTTATTACTTAAACCAAGCCGTCAATGAGAGAGAGAGAGAGAGAGGATAGGGTTTTTTTCAGAAAAAGTTACATGGGTTAAACCGAGTATGTAGGGCTATTGCCTGATGTTTTTAGCTTGATGGCCCACTTCTCATTTTAACCTGATTTTATCGGGTGAGTTGGATTGAATCGATTGGGTGAATCGGGTTATGCTTTTTTCTACATAGGTCTAATCATCATTACAACTTTTTTAAATTTTCAAACAAAACATAATAAAAAATTCAACTTTTTCAAATCTCAAAACAATAATAATATTAAAAAATAATATTTTAAACTTTCATCTAAAACTAAAAATTCTCATCTCACTCCTCAAATATTTTTTTTATATATTTTTTAGGTAAAAATACTAATGATATATTAATGATAAAGTTGGCAATCAGTCATTACAAGATCAGAAATACAAGAGATAACATGATCAATATCAATCTTTTCATCATTCAACAACACTACTTCCCTTGCTAGTCCATGTGCCACACGGTTTGCATCCCTTTTGACATGTTTTAGGCTCCAATTATGACCATGCATCAACTATGATATATCTACAAGAATAGGATTGTAGCTATCCAATCTTGTCTGGTTGCATACAACCAAGACAATATTTGAAGAATCACCTTCAAAAATACACAGGAGTTCTACATAACTTAACAGCTTCTAAAAGTCCCCTAGTTTCAGCCAGATTAGGATAAGAACAAAAAAACATAGGCTTCATCAGAGTCAATAACACATCCCCTTCCCAATCTCGAAGCACAATGCCAGTGCCAATCCTATTAACATGTTTGCGGGCAGCAATATCCAGATTAATCTTAATATGACCATGTGGTGGAAACTCCCACTTGACTGTAGCATTTGGAGCAGTAGATGTCTGTTGACTAATAGCCTCCATAGCTTGCTGGTATGCATCACAATCAGTAACAGCATGCTGAAATAAAACTGAGGGATGAGTGAACTTCTGTTCAAAAATTAGTGAATTTTTTCTATGCCATAAAGCTATGGCCACATGACCAAAATAAGCTAGGTCCCTTCCTGGCAACCTACCCACCAACTATTTAAATACTTGAGCAAAATCAAGGTTGGTGATTGCCATCTTCTGCAAAGTCTTATTTCCCATCAGCCAAACATCCATAGCAGCATGACAAGACCATAAAATATGCCCAGTTGATTCATCTTCCCTCAAACATATAGGACATAAAAGCATCACCAGTGATACTTCTCTTGTAAAGATTCAATTTGGTAGGGAGAGGTTTTGAACATGCTCTCCACAGAAAGTTCTTCACAACACTCGCAATATTTAAGGCCCACAGTTCCTTCCAACAACTATTATACTCAGTTCTGTGAAAGGACTCACCAGGGGAACTGCAGAGTTTCTCCATATACAAGTGATAGGCACTTTTGACAGTAAAAATACCATCATGAGACCCTTTTCATACCAACTTATTAGGGTTCCCCAACATACTAACTAGTATATGAAATATTGCAGCAAAATCAGCTTTAGTGAACACTAATTGTACCAACTGGACATTCCACCAAGTAGTTTGTTTATCTATTAGTTCCTCTACCAAAGCATTAGGAAACAAACTTTGCATTCGGGATTGAATCATGCACAAACTTTCCCTTGGAAGCCATCTGTCCTACCAGATTTTAATCTATCTACGATTGCCTGCCCTCCAAATTAAAGCATCCTTAAGTAGCATTATAGCCTGCCATACACTTCTCCACACAAATGATGGTCTAAAGCCCAAATTAGCCTTATAGCCTCCCCAAACTTGTTAGTTCGTCTATGGTGTTATGATTTTTTAGTATTATATATGGATTTATGGTGTTATAGCTTAAGTCTTGTGTGGTCCATTCATACCTAATTAATGACAAAGTGGTGCTGCACTCTCAGCACCCACCAAGGATGTAACTCATGGGGTTCGATAAAGTTATTTGGTCTTTATTTTTTTATTTTTTTTTATATTCTTACAAGTTTTTTATTTTGAAAAAGTCATAATATCATTCCAAAACACTTCGTTAATCTATAAGTAATAGAAAAATTGTTGAAACCCATGTCAGGACAAGTAGCATTATTATTAATGACATTATAATTGCACCCTGATTGTATTCAATCTATTGCCCTATAACAATTATCGTACTTTATAGCAACGAACGCCTTCTCTCAATATTCCATTTTAGAAGGAAAGAATCTGTCACTCTGCCTTCTCTTTAGAACCAATCCAAAAAAAAAAATATGTCAAAGGTGGGTGGAGCTCCTTCCTCCCTCCCCCCATCTGGCGAGACCAGATTTTGTGTAGCTTTTATTTTATAGTCTTTTGTTTTGTTTGTTTTTCCTTTCAATGCATGGAGAAATGCCAATCTACTGTTTTTTAGAGCCCAAAGACTACCACACGCCCCACAATAGGATTCCTAAGCTGCCGATTCTTCAGATGGTTGAAGAAGTTCGTCCAACGGAGCGGCACGTGAACCACATATGCGAGTAAAAGTGCATGGGTGACATCCACGCTCCACCACATTAGAAGCTTCTGATGCCACCACGCGCGACGTTTCTAGGGCTAGGGACATCGATTTCTTCAAACTGTCTGGACGCACACTCCTAGCGTGGTGTGTGTCCCTCACGCCACCACAGTCTCCTTATTTAACGTTTTTGTTTTCCTTTAAGATTGAAAAGGCAGATTTACAATTTTTCTAAGCTATAATTCATTATTTTCCCATTTATCCTTATATTTTTGTTATATCCTTTTGATTTAGGCAAAAAAAAAAAAAAGAAATGTCTCTTGGACAGTTTGTCTATAGAGTGTATGCCCTCTACTCTTCTAGGGTGTGAATTTGAGATATCTGTTTTAGACAAAGTGCTATCACTCAGACAATTTGTCTGTAGAGAGTTATAGCAATTGTTAAGACCATGTCAGTCACAAAAAAATTTGTATACTGGGGAGCTTGAAATGTAGTAATTGACTTGTAATCAAAGAATTTCCCTATATATCTCAGATCATAGATATAATGTCCCGTTCATTAAAGAATGAAGAATGTTTTCCTAAAAAATAATAAATAAATAAATAAATCTATTGCCTTATAAGTTAGAACTTATAATTTAAAGGCTTGGATTTTGCAAGATTAATTATTAAATATTTTAGCAAGGGATACAAATACATGATATTTCTATTCTATAAAATATGCTATACCATTTAAAATTAATGTTTATTTAAATAATTTAAATTACCTAACATATTATGACAAGATGAAAACATCATATCAACCAGATAGATATATTTAGGTATACTTAATTATTTTCTATTTTATAAAGTCTTTCTGGCTGGTTGCTTTTAACTGTTCAATGAGTGCATGCGGGTAATCATGATCGCCATGATCTTCATTTTTCATAAAGATTTAGAAACTTAGAACATGATCAGGCCTGACATATTTGTTTACCTGTTTAGTTAATTTGTGCTTTGAAGTTTGGTGACTCTTCATGTACATTAGGATGAACAATTGAATTGGATAGTTCGGCTCGAAAAGTTCAAGTTTCTTTAATGGAATGTTCAAACTCATACTACAAGAAAAATAGATTTGCGACTAAAATTTTGTAACCAAAATGATTATTTCTAATAAAAACATATATATTTTCATATAAAACAGTCATTTTGGTTGTAAAATTATAATCGTAAAAACTCATTTTTCTTGTAGTATATATAAATGGAAAATCTGATTTTTATGGACTTGGCTGCTGCCTAGTAAGAACTAATTAAAATTCTCTGTGTTCTAGTTTCTGATTTAAATATTGTTTTTGTGATAAGAATTTGCCTATTTTAATATTAAAAATAGTAAATATTCGATTCTTTTCACAACCATTTTTTAGATGAAGAATAATTTTATAAAATAACTTATAAAATATAATTATTTATAAAAATATCCTCATTTTAAAAATTGTTTATGAAAAGAGTTATAAAACTAGTTGTGTTTATAACATTACTCAAGGTTTTACTGCTAAAATCAGTCATCCAAGTGGCAGCAGCAGAACTAGACATACATGTAACGTTTTAAATTTCTTAGCAAATATGGTTAGGGGAAAAAATTAATAAAATTTGTTCTACTAGAACGGAATATTTAGGTATTGGTGTGTCTTGGTATACCATTATGAGATTAACTATATGTATAAATTGATAACTAATAAAATAAGTACATGTATATGTATATGTGTATCATGCAGTATGTGTGCATATATATCTATATATAAGAAATTGAACATTTATAAAATGGATATAAGTTGAAAACATTAAACAAAAAAGGTAGAGATATTTGTATTAAAAGATATATAAAATTGAGTTAAGATAAGAAACAAAAAAAGAAAAAAAAAATAAGAGTTGAGAAATTATTAAAAATAATGTGACTTAAAAAAATGAGCATGATGAGACATATTTAAAATTACAAACGAATTGAATTATATAATGGCTTTTAAGATTTTAAAATTACATGAATCCCATCTATATTTAAAATTTACAAAAATACCATACAAACTCAAAAAATTACGAAGTTACCATTAAAACAGTCTGAAATGGAAGATGGTCCAAAATGCAAATTCTTGTGAGAATAGGCTGTAATAGACCAAAATTTAGAACTAAATGAAATGAGATATGTAATGTACTAGATACTACATCCGAATGAAAAACTCCAGCCATTCCGACAAAAATCATGAGAACATAACTTAAAACTCATGTGTTCAAACCACTAAAGCAGTGCCATTATCATTAATTATCATCATTTTCCTTTAAAATTATTTATTTTAAATTTGTTTGGGGCGGCACAATAGTGTCAATAAAACGATGTATTGGAGAGCCTTACATATATATATATATATATATATATAAATACAAGGTGCATGATCGATATATACAAGGTACAAATCAAAACATAAGAGGATGATTTGTATTGAAGGAGTGCTGCTGTCGAGAGTTGCCATATGTGGACTTCTTGTGGCCATGTGAAGTCATGATTTAGCCTTTGCAGTCATGGGCTTCCATTTATGTGTAGCACTATTGTTGAGAAGTGCCCTTATGTGAGGATAACTGTTTGACGTATGGGCATCCTTGCCATGGTCGTGTAGCATGATAAATTTCCAAACCCAAAACACAAAAAAACAACTAGAAAATAAGAATACTAGAATAGAGGCGAGCAAAGAACAGGCCGGGAGCCTAGCGTTCTCAGAGTTTAGAAAGGTAATTTGCCATTGCAGGGTGTGGCTTATACATGGCTAGTAATGGTTGCGCTTTGGGCACTGTGAGTCCTGCCCCTTCTGTCATGTCCACCATCTCCTCCCCAATTCTTTTCCACTCAAAGCACTGAATCAGTGATCCTAAGGCCAGCCCCACCATCCGCATTGCCAGACCCTCTCCAGGACAACCTCTTCTCCCTGCTCCAAACGGCAACAACACCATTCCATCGAATTTCCTTTCCCCTTCCAGACCTTGGAACCTCTCTGGCTTAAACTTTCTAGGCTCAGCCCATATCTTGGGATCATTTTGTATGCCCCATGCATTTACCATTAGCATTGTGCAGCACGGGACATGAAAGCCACCGACAGTACATTCCTCGGATGACTCGTGGGGAAGAAGTGGGGCAGGTGGGTACATCCGGAGTGTCTCGTTTATGATGCTGCGAAGATAGGGAAGCTCTGTAAGATCTGATTCCTCTAGTAGCCTGTTTTGTCCAATGTGATTGTGAATTTCAGCCTGGGCTTTTACAAGGGACTCTGGATTGTTCAACAGAAGAGACAATACCCATTCCATTGTTCCAGCTGAACTGTCCGTCCCTGCAGTTAACATGACCTGAAAAAGAAAAATGCTAATTTGTTTCAAAATGTGCAAGGGATGCCTTCATCTACCAACACCTTAAAAGAAAATTTCTCTTCTTTTTGTGTTTTTTGGCCCGAAAACATTCCTAGTATCTGCCACATAACTTGCCTACCCAACTGTTAGGTAGGACACGACACCATTGGGCATCGAGTGAAGGGCACATAGTTCTGTAAAACCAATACTCCTAGATGCTAATCAATGAGTAATCATGTTATGATTCTTATACTTCCCCTATATTAAAAAGGAAAATAAAAAGAAAAAAGTATAAATTATAAAAACCACCCACAAACTCTCACTCCAATGTTAATTTCATTTTCACCATGACCATCACAATGACTCATCCATAAATTGGTTTTTATTTTGTTTTATTTGCTAGTTAGCTTCCAAGACAATTGAACATAAAATACTTTAACCACAAAAAATCTCATAAAAATAAAGTCACGAATTAACATAGTTTGATGTGACATGTCAAATTGTAAAGTTACTTTTATTATAAGTAGATCTAACATATCACATGAAACTCAATTTGTGAGTGAGTAATGACAGGTTCGCGTTATTAACAATACTCACCAAATCAACTCAGTCAACCATGATCCAGATGCAACAGATACTACATGCACACATATGAAAACTACCAACCAACAGTTACTACATGCACAAATATGGAAACCACCAACCAAGCAATGGCTACACGCACACATTTGGAAACAACACAACCAAGAATCAAATCAAGCACTACACTTTCTTAATTATAGCATTAATTGTCTCCTTTGTAAATGTTACAACTCTGTAAAATTCCTATAAATAGACAAAGAGACTCTATGCAAGCTCTCACATTTAGTGAGACATTTTTACAAATAGTTTGTATACAAACTTCTTTATGGTATCTAGAGCCAGTGTAAGAGCAAGAGAGTCTTCCTCCCATTGGCACCAATTCTCTTTTGTGATAACCTCAGTGCCCTACATATGACTGTCAATCCTGTTTTTCATGCCTGCAGTAAGCATATAAAAATCGATTACCACTACGTGCAAGAATGTGTTGGTCGAGGACTACTGCATACCCGACACATTCTGGCTTCCTCCCAACATGCCGACATCGTCGCCAAACCTCTTGGACGTCTTGCACTTCAATCTCTAGGCACCAAACTTGGCCTTCTCTCTCAGCTCAGTTTGCGGGGGACTATTAACAATACTCAACAAATCAACTCAATCAACTGCCAGATGCAACGACTACTACATGCACACATATGGAAACTACCAACCAACCAACGGCTACCATATGCACACATGGAAACCACCAACCAAGCAACGGCTACATGCACACATTTGGAAACAACACAATCAATAATCAAATCAAGCACTACACTTTCTTATTTTATTTTGATACCGTTGCTTGTCTTCTTTGTAAATGTTACAACTCTGTAAAATTTCTATAAATAGATAAAGAGACTCTATGCAAGCTCTCACATTTAGTGAGACATTTTTACAAACAGTTTGTATACAAACTTCTCTACAAGTCCCAAATGCAAAATCTTGCGCAAGCTTATTATAAAAGTGTGGATCCCACCAAGAAAATATGAGTTTTTTACACTTTTGCATGGTGGGTCCACTTCGTATATTTGGGACTAGTATATATTATTGCTTTTAAGTTTACTTTTATGAAAGTGAATTTAGCACTTCTAAATGGAAAAGAATTGGCCCGTCTCATTTAACAAATAATGCATTACCCTCCATAAAAATAAATAAAAAAATAAAACTTAAAATAATAAAAGAATTTAAAATTAAAAATAAATAAATAAATGGTTACAATGAGAGCAACTAAGATCTACGGAAACATCTTCAATGACATCCTTACAAATCGATTCGGTTGTTCCATAATCCACTTTATCACAACTGCAGAACCAAGTTATTATTATTTTTTTTTTTTTGGCTTTTCTTCGCATCTCAAATGAATAATTTTGAAAGGGAGTGAGAAAGCTTACAAGCATCATGCCTCTCACGATTTCATCCTTATAAAACTCAGGTTCAGCTTCTTGCAGTGACAATAGGACGTCAATCATGTTCTTGTCCCTCTCTTCAAAAGCAGAATCGGCCCTCATTCTCCTTTGTTCTTCAATCAACTCCTGCATGAACTTGTCCCTTTTCCCCTGCAGTATCACCAACCTTTTCTCCAGTCCTCTCGATCCAACCCATTTAAAAGCCGGCAGAAAATCTCCTAGATTTGTAGGCACACTGAGCTGAAGGGTCTCCTTCACAATTTTCTTGAACTCTCTCGTTTCTTCCAGCTCTGCCGCGTTCTCTCCATAGTACCGCTTTCCTGCGATCATTCTCATCATGACATTGAGGGTCAGCTGAAAAAAAACTGACTTCATGTCCACGGTCCGAAACTCAACCCCTTCCAAGTCTTGGAAAAGCCGAGAAATCAACGATCGAACCTCGTCAACGCGTATGCCATAGAACGTTTGGAGGCGATTGGATGACAGAAGTTCAAGAGAGGCTATGCGCCTCAAGTTGCGCCAGTGGTAGCCATAGGAGGCCCAAACAAGGGTAGTATAGTTGTAGCCAAGGTGTTTTCCGGCAAGGAGTCTTGGGCGGTTTGCAAACGCGATATCATTTTTGGTGAAGCATTCCTCGGCGGCGGTGGGGGAAGAAACAAGGAGGACAGGGCGGGAGCCCATCTTGATATAGAGAACTGGACCATATTGGTCTGCAAGTTTTGCAAAGGATCGGTGTAGGGGTTTCTTCAAGAGATGGAGGTGGCCAATAATGAGGAGGGAAAAAGCAGGGCCTGGTGGGAGTCTTTTGCTCGGCAAAATCAGATGTTTTGTGAGGATAAACAATAAGAGAAAGAGCAGAAAATAACAGTAGAATGGGATTTCCATGGATGGTGATATCATGAATACATTTACAGAGAATTTGGATGGCTAATATTCATTCGGTTCTCATCTGTAAGAACAAATTCAAGAAGAAATGAAGGCATTCTTCTAAGATTTCATGAACTTTTCACCTCAGGTTGAGTAAAGTCGCCATTTTTCAAGATGACGTGCAGACAACAAACCCAGATCATCGAAATTGGTGAGATGCACAGTGACATGGTTTTGATAATCAGGATCATTATTGGATTTGGATTCCTAGCATTTCTCTTGAAATAATGGAAAAAAATCTCGGGGAACGGTGATAGCGATAGACGTAAGATAAGGGGGAGGTAATTATTAAATAGTCCATCCTACACCACACTTATTACGTAACTTTATCTTTTTTTTTTTTTTTTTAATATATATATAACTAACGGAATTGTCACCACACTTATTACGTAACTTTATCTTTTTTTTTTTTTTTTTTAATATATATATAACTAACGGAATTGTTAAATACAGTCGGCAGGCACATATAAACGGTTGTACAAAAAGAATAAAATAAAATTATAAAATATTTTTTATATAAATCTCATATTAATTTATTTATTTTTAAATAATTATACGTTATTTGTATAATCACGGTTATAAATATCATTTTTCTATAACTAAAACGCTAAAATATTTATTTTATACCAGCCCTTTCGAAATTTCTCCACCCCCAATTTGAAATTTCTCCGTCTCCATTACCATTCAACAAGAGTCAGCACCCTTCATGTGTGCTCAGTCGTGCCCGTGTCTCCTTACGTGTTCTCTCTGAACCGCCGACAAAAGCATCATCATCACTGACAAATTATTCTATATTCTCGAAAATGCGTCTATAGCCCTACTTTCCCTATAAGAGCACTCAGATTCTATCTCCTATTCTTTAAAATATATTATTAAAATTTATTTTTTTATTTTTTAAATTAATTTTTATAATATATTATACATCAATTTATCTATTTTTTTATATCATTTAAATATTATACTTTTTAATATTATTTATTCATTTCAAATATTTTCTCTATCTATTAATAATATTTTCATATCTCTTGATATTTATTATATTTTTATATATACAATATCATATAATTATGTACTATTTTAAATTAATCCAAATTTACAAATTAAATTAAAATATAAATTAATTTAAAAATTAAAAAATATATATATAATAAAAATATATTTTAAAATATCACCACTAACCAAATAATTAATATCCAAATTATTAAAAATATCAACATTCCAAAGACAATGGCAACATGTAGCCTCCAGGTTTGTATGATATGTGAGAAATGAATAAAAAATTATTTACAACCGTGTACAAGCTCCTTCAAATGTAGTGGCTTCCTTGTAGCAAACTCTAAAATCCCTTTAAAATAGAAGATTCAATGGAAGGTAATTTTGAAAATATTTCTTTATATTTTAAAGAAAAATTCATTATAAAGCATCCATTGGGAGTGCTCAAGGTATTGTCCAAATTTGCTTTTGTTAGCTTTTACTTCAAAATATATATTTTTTTTAACTTTTGTAATCGACCCAACGGCTAGTTTCTCATAAAGCATAGTTTAATCCCTATATATACCAAGAAAAATGCTAATTGCAACCGGGTGGAGAAATCGGTGTGTAATCGCGTCCCACGTGGCTTAATGAAACGGTGAGTTTTGCACAGCTCCAGCTCCAGCTCCCTTCCCTCCACTTCGTCGTTTCCCTTCTCTTCTCCCATGATTCTTTCATTTCCCCTTCTTCGTATGGTTTTCTTCTCCACGTCGCCTTAACCTTCTCCTTCTCTCCTGATTACTTACTCTTCTCCATAATCTTCTCAAGATCTTGTTCCATGCTCCATTAATAGCTTCATGTTCTCAAGAATTGGACATTGATAGCATCTCGTTTATGAAAAATCATACTTGTAAAGTGAGATATCGGTATGATGATTAGGAGGAGGACACTTTGGGGAAGCAGAAAAAATGGGTGATGATGATTCAGATTCTATAAACTCCTCTACCATCTAAGCCAGTCTTTCCTCTTCTAAGCTACTCGTGATCTCTCTCTCTCTCTCTAGATGGAGTTGAGGTTTTCTTTTCCTATATTAGAAAAAGCTTAAATAAGTATGAGCTGGGGGTTTTCTTTTCCTAGACTAAGAAAAAAGTTTAGATAAATATAAATAGGGGCAAAAAATAGTGGCAAGGAATATTGACAGAGAGTTAGGGAGGGACGTTTCTTTTCAGCTATGGAAGCCGCAGACAAAGAAGAAGCTCAAGACTCTTTCCTCTTTTCTCTTCAATTCTGATTTCTTTTTTCTTTCTAATTTTGTCTTGTTTCATTTCTATTTTTTTTTACTCGGTTAACGTGGCCTTCCTGATTCTCCCATGGTCTCGCCTCTCGGTTGCATGTAGCATAACTGATATACCAATACCTTTTTTAAGGGTATTTTTTCTTCGCTCTTTTCCTTCCTTCTGAATTGGGTTTGCATCAATTTTGAGCTTCTTTTTCATTTCTCTGAATCCCTTCCCATTCGCTCCTTCAGGTGATTCTCCTCTCTTTTCTTAGTTTTCTATTTTCTGTCCTTTTTCTACTAATTATGGGTTGAATACTATGTTAGTAACCATTAGTAACCGAATTTGTTGTAGGGATGGTTTGGTTATTTAAAAATTCAAAAGCTTATGCTAGGTTTATAGGTAAAATTGATATTTTTCAAATTTGTGAAGTTGTTCTTTGTAGATGCCTTTGTTCTTATGTGAGACTAGCCAAGAACCTGTTTGTTTGTTTGTCTTTTCTTTTTCTTTTTTTCAGTTTACTCAGTGCATAATTTTTCTTTCATTATTATTATTTTGCAATTTGTCTAAAAGCTCTTGACTTTATTTTCTTAAAACATCTTATTTTTAATGGTCGAATCAGATGGTCTGTGCACATATTATTGCATAGTCATCAATTGCTGTTGAGTATGGGGTTTAGTATACTTGGATTTGATCCATTTATGTAATGCAGAATTGGGTCTGTTTAGGTTTTCCACAAACGAATGCCTCTTGAAGCAATTGACCTTGATTCACGGCTTCTTCAATATTCACCAAGCCTTCGATGCACCTCGGTGAGTTGGACATCTTTCAATGAAAATTAATTTTAGTATCAAGATAAAGCCCAATGACATAAGAAATAATTTTATTTCATTTGCTTTCAAAAAAAAAATTTTATTAAGCCATGTTAGTTTGCTGTCTTCTGTTGTGTGAGCTGCAACTTCTACAGCTTGCTCGTACTGAGTTCCATTCTATCTATTCCTTACAATATTCTTTGGTAGTAACCTATTGTCATCCTATGTATATATGACCTATCATTTTCCCTCTTGTTGGTTTTTGATATTGAAGTTAGAAGAATGTGCACACCCTTTCTTTGATGAGCTATGTGAGCCCAATGCCCATCTTCCAAATGGTTGCCCATTGCCCCCTCTTTTCAACTTTAAGCATGAAGTATGTAGCCTCTTCCATTTGAAGAAAAAAAGATCTTCAATCACTCTAGTAGGGTTCATATGCTTGACATGTCCCTTGTCTATTGTGCATTTTGGTGACTGTGTCTCATAAGTTGAGGGGTACACTACCAGGGTTAGTATGCTTAGATTCTTTCATTATCATTATTTTGTAATTTGGTCTCCGATTTTTATGTTTGAGTTCGAAATAGGCTTCTTGCATTGTCTTGTGTTCGCTATATGTAAAACAGAAAATCACAGGCATATTTAAAAAATAAAAGAAAAAAACAAGTATACTCATATAGCTCATGTTCTGGTGGAAAAAATGAGCTTTAATACTAATTTTTTGACTATAACGATTATTCTCACCCCTTCATTCTCACATATGCCAAAAGAAAAATATTTGATGATGAATTACAATTGTGCAACCTTCCAGAATCTCAATTTAATATTGTCACACATCTGATGCCATCAGGTAATGAGGGGGTGTGAAGTTTTGCTTATTGGTTTAATTGAGTCTACCTTCATTTTGAAAGTTATTATGCATGTGGTATTGAATATTATTTGTGTTGTTTCAGGTGTGTGACCATATTGATGCGATGTAATTCCATGGAGATAGGTGCTTATATCAGACAATGCATAAAAATCATTATTATTAGCATGTTGGTCAACTATTAGTGTGCGATGTTATTGGCTGGACTTGCCCATGTTTCTTGGCAACATTGTGTGACTAGGCAGGCGATGGCTAATTTTTTGGCAGAATCGTGTGACTAGACTTGTAAAGAACTTTTTGTGGATATAAATGTTGTGGATTGTGTCCAGGTGCATGTGTGTAGATGGTGTTGTGTCCAGTTGTATATGAATTTGTGTATTTTAGGTTGTGGAGACCTTTAACAGTGGAGATGTATAGATTTTGGTCCTAACTCAGGAACATGGAGTACTTGTAAAACTTACAATGTGTATTTGTATATGAAATCAATCGTAGTTCAATGTCAATTTGGCTGATTATTGTCTGTGCGTGCATGAGTTTAGAAAAATATCTACATAGCTTGTGCGATTTTGTTTAGGTATCATCCTGTTTATAATAGATTTGGAAAAAAAATCTATATATAGGGTATAGATTTTTGTTTCACTTAACTGTGTGTATAATTGATTGATCCAAAATGTTACGATGAATGTCTTAGATAAGCTCAAAAAGGACTTTAAAAATGGAGTAAAAAATAGCAGATTTAGAAAAGTGACAAAAAATAGCAGATTTAGAAAAGTGACAAAAAATAGCAGATTTTTCATAGCTTCCATAATACCTCCCCCTATATAACAAAATGCTTGATCAAGAACCTAATCAAGTTTTGCTTTGCCTAATTCAAGGAGGAGTACCATTACACACTCGATTCGTACAAGAAAAAAAAAAAAAATTATCTATAAATTCACATGTGCCCCCTAGTTTATCTGAACTAGGCAAAAACTATTACAATTAATATAATCCAATACAAATACAATAATATTCTCACATTTCTATTCTCGACCCTTCGCAAATTTTGCTCGACCTCAACCCTTTGAGCATCTCTCTCTCTCTCTCTCTCTGCATTTATTTTCCCTTCTGAGCATTTTGTTCGACCTCAACCTTATGAGCATTTATCTCTCTCATAGAGTGCTGTTGAATGAAATGCCTCCAATTTTTTTCTTTTTGAAGAATATTTGTCAATAGATAAAAATTATAAAGCTAGCCGACGTTCCAATAGATGAAGAAACAAATCAAAGAGAAGAATCAATGCAGGTATAAAGATTCAAATGAAAGCTCTTGAGAATGTTGATATTCCATAAACATCCTTTTCTTTATTGGTTATCTTTAGAAGTAACATCCTTTTTTTTTCAATCAATCGGAGAGAGATATTTCACAGTCTTCGGTTGCCGATGTCCCTCACTCAGAAACACTTTTTTTAACAGAAAATCAAAATAGCATAATCCAAAATTATAAGTGCAAAATAGTATAACTAATAACATATCACAAGGTAAAGAAAAAACAAACAAAAAAAGGCATGTTGGACCCGGTGGAATACCCATGGGTAAGTAAATCCTCAAATTTTGGCAGTACATCTATGGATTCTTCCCATGTTCATAATAGATGGTTTTGAATATGCCCCACTGGGCACAAACTTTCATGATTGAACCATACTAAACCATATAGCTCAACACAATGTCTAAAGACTTGGCAACAACAATAACTTGAGAGAAACAGCCTTATCATGGCCCCAAGATATGTTAAGCAGAAGATTGTAAATGAAAGAATCAAGTGCCCATTAAAAATATCATCAATATTTGATTTAAGACGAAAAGACAATCATACAAAGCTTATCAAACATCCTTTTCTAGTAGTTGATAAGATTACTTGCATACACAAATGATTCATAATTATCGAAGATAAAAAGAGTTGAAGGGTTTTACTACCTCCCACATTCCTTCAGATGCACCTTCAATAATTCCAAGAAGGTTAAGCAACTGAAATTTAGTGTCATTATGGACTATAGTGAACAATCCCAGGAATGCAACTTAGCATTGCGAAAGCATAAGAAGCAGCTTCTAAAAGAGTGCCCATTAACATGGTTAAAATTGTCGACTTCCCCACTCTGCAAACATATTAGGAACAGAACGTTCTTCAGACATACATATTTTTGTTTTTATAAGTTCTTAAAGAAATGTCTGTTGAGTGTTGTCAGATCCACTAGAAGCATATGGTGACCAAAACATAGTAAAAAGTTGGCTATCTTCTACATGCATGCATTTGGTGACTTATAGAAAGTTCTGCATACATGTACACGAGAGAAAGGAAAAGGGAGGCAACTTAGCTTTTGGCCAAAACTAACAAGGCAACAAGTTGGTCCTACATTACTTTTACAAAGCCAGGCTTTATTAAAAGATTACATGCATGCAGTTCATGAGATGGCAAACCTTGAAAATCCTATTACTTATTAGTGCAACATGTCCACGTCCAAACTTGGTAACTTCAAAACCCTCTCCACCACCACCAGACCTGTTTCATAGTTCACATTAACAACAACAACCACACCTTGAGCTTATTAACAAGTCTACACTGATGACATGAAATTTTAAAATTCAAAAGAAAGAAAAGAAAATTGCTTCCTTAGCTTGGCTATCTTCACTTTGAGCTAACCAAGATGACACTCTACATATAGAATTGAACAAAATACATTTTACCAATTAAAAAATTATTACTAAGAATCTCAATAAGGGTATGCATATTTAAAGGAAAAATTATATCAAAGACTGAAATTTGGACAATAGTAATAAAACAAAACGAAACTGGGAAAGACAAACTACATAACATTAAAGCCAGCTCGGATAAAAATCTTAAAATCATTAGTCACTAAGCAATCAATTAATAGCACCCGTTGCTTTGTTTTTTTGGGTCCAAGTCATCTCAGCTTCAATTTCTTGATGATACCCATTTTTCCAAATCACTTCAGCTGTAACCACAAAAATCAATATATATGAAAAAAATGTATCAACTTCTAGGGGTACAAAAATTGTAGTAACACTTTCAATAACCAATCAAGTGGAAGTTCACATTAAGTAGTTCTGAGAAATCGACTGAAGTAACGAAAAAAAAAAATGTAGTGTTAGAAACAATAAAAGAAGCCAATTCAATTCGATCCTCTTGTTCTTTTCTTGCGATTTCTTAACAAAAAGAACTGTAAATTCGAAGGATGACTCACCATGACTTAGTTGCCAGCGATCTCGGGAGTGGATCGGAGAAGAGATATTTGTCGTGACATGGGGGACATATTTACCCTGTCACTGTATTGGGGAACCAAAAACCAGGTTTCGGTAGGAAACTTACCGTGGCATAATCTGGATGCAGGGACAAAGGTCTTCTCTTTGACGTCGGCTGGTTCATCCAAGTTGAGAACCGTGATGTGGTGCCTAGATTGGGTTTGCCACATCACGTGTGCGATGTAGGAAATTTAAGTCGGTTGCTGAGTAGAGTTTCTCTTTATTAAAACTGTGTAAATTGTAAAATGAAGTATACAACAACAAATATAAAGGAAAAACAATTAAGGTGCATATTAATTATGGTGCAAGTGATTACATGTGATTATAATTAAATTAATTTCAAATATAATATTTGTAACAGCCCCTCAAGTTGGAATATGAAGATTGATGACACCTAGCTCGCCAAAATCAACTGACTAATGTATAGAGGAAATATGAAGATTGATGACACCTAGCTCGCCAAAATCAACTGACTAATGTATAGAGGAAATATGAAGAGTCATTACAACTTTATCTTTAACCATATCTCGAATCAAGTGACAATTTATTTTAATGTGCTCAGTTCTTTCATGAAAAATTGGATTGGCAGCAATAAGAAGTGCTACTTGACTATCACAATATAACACACGATCAAAAGAAAAAAAAATGCCGAAATCAAGAAGTAAAGAGACAAGCCATTTGATTTCACAAAAAATACAGGCCATCCAGCAATACTCAACTTCAACAAAGGATCTTGAGATAATAACTTGTTTCTTTAATTTTCAGGAAGTCAAAGAATCACCAATAAAGAGACAAAGGCCATTATCAGATCTTCAGGAATTAGGACAAGTGGCCTAGTTAGAATCACATAAGCCTTTGAGATGTAATGATGATGAGCTGGGAAAAATAATCGTTAGCCTGCAATAGCTTTAACATATCTAACAACATTGACAGCTGCATCATAAAAAGATTGACGAGGCTAATCCAAGAATTGACTCAAAATATTTACAGAAAAAGATAGATCAGGTAGTAAGTGTCAAATATAAAAGATGACCAATTAACCTTATGTAAGAAGAAGAATTATCCAACAAAGGACCTGAAGATTATGTCTTACAAAGCCTTAAATTATGATCCATAGGGCAAGTCGTAGGTTTAGCAGCTAATAAACCAATACCAGAAACAATTTCAAGAGCATATTTTCTCTAGGAAAGAGAAATACCCTTAGCATTCAGTACAACTTCAAGCCCCAAAAAGTATCTCAAAGTACCAAGATCTTTTAGTTTAAAATGTAAATGTAAGAAAGCTTTAAGATCAACAACATTTTTAGAATCATTGGAATTAATAACAATGTCATCCACATAAACCAGCAATGCCAGAAAAGAACCACCAAAACATTTGATAAATAATAAGTAATCAGACTTTAATTGAATAAAACCATAAGTCAAAGTTAAAGAGAACTTAGAGAACCATTGTTTAGAGGCTTGTTTAAGCCCATATAGAAACTTGAGAAGCTTACAAATCCAAGGGCAAAGTTTCATATAAACTTTCTCATCCAACTACCTATAGAGAAAGGCATTATTTACATTCAGCTGATATAATTCCCAATTATGCATAGCAGCTAAGGCAAGAAAGCAACAAACAATGGTCAGTTTTGCAACAAAAGAGAAAATATCAAAATAGTCGATTTCCTCTTTTTGAGTATACCCCTTTGCAACCAATCGAGTTTTATACTTTTCCAAAGTGCCATAAGATTTCAACTTGCACTTATAAACCATTTACAGCCAATAGGCTGCTTGCCAAGACAGGAGGTAAAATGGTTAAGGTCCAAGTTTTATTTGCTTCAAGAATACTGATTTCAGCTGCCATTGCATCCTTTCAATGAGAATATTTGATGGCTTGATGAAATATGTAGGCTCATATAGATAATCAACAGAAGAACATGAATGTTGATATGAGGGAAAAATTTTGGAATAAGAAATATATGAAAAATGGGATAGGAAATACCTGAATTGGAAGAACTATCAACCAGAGAAAAAGCAATAACTTTGTTTTTAGATATCAATGATAATGTTGCAAGTAACGAGGCGGCCTTCTAGTTCTTGTGGATTTTCAAGTAGGATTTGATTGTAATGGGGGAAGAGACATTGAACATTGAGATGTGTCAAGAGTGGTGGATAATGGATTCTTGGGATTTGAAATATCTGAAAGAGGAGTAGGCAAAATAGGATTTGAAGATGTAGCAAGTTCAAAAATTGGATGAAGAATAGAAAAATCTGTTTGAAAGGGGTAACTAGTTTTATAGAAAATAACATCACAAGATATGATGATATTGTGAATATAAAGATGTTGCCCAGATGACTAACATAAGAGGGGGGTGAATTGAGTTGTATTTAAAAAAAATAACAATTTAAATCAAATATATAATATAAAATATAAATAAAATATGAAATAACAATAAATATAAAGAGTAAGGGTAAGAGAGAAGCAAACTCAGTATGTTAACGAGGTTCGGCCCCACTGCCTACGTCCTCGCCTCAAGCTACCCCTTGAGGATTCCCAAATTTACTATTCAACCTCCTTCAGGTGGAGATAGAAACTTATTACACATTTGAACAACACCGCTACAAAGAATCCATGTAGAACACCATCTACACTTGCAATCACCTTTCACGTGGTGATTCAACTATTCCCCGTGTAGAATACTTTCTACACGCACAAGGGTTATACACACCCTTTTTCTGATACAAAAGCTGATAGTGGGTAGGTTATCAGAAAACACTCCTCAATGAGTGAAATAAGAACAATACAGCGCAAACTATATCTCTCAAAATGAACAAGGATTAATGCTCAATGCTTAGAGAAGAGAGAATGAAAGCTTTGAATGAATGTTGTATGCTCTTGGTGTTGTAAATGTGAAGCTCTCAAATGATCTATTTATAGGCATATGAGACTTCATATTCAAATTTAAAAAGATTCATATGTCAAAGACAACATCATTCACTTTTTCAAAAAATTCAAATAAAAGGTTCTTCTTTTTCAATTGTCAAAGACAACATCATTCACTTTTTAAAAAAAAATCAAACCTAATCTTTTACTTTTGGCATATGACAAAATGAGCACACTTTCCTTTTCAAAAAATTCAAACCTAATCTTTTACTTTTTGCATATGACAAAATGAGCACACTTTACTTTTCAAATTTTTTCAAACAAAATCATCTACCTTTTGTATAAGTCTAAAAAAGCATCAATCACTTTTGAAAATATTCAAATAAAACATGCACATGTGAAAGATGACAATCAATCATCTTTAATATTTTCAAAGTTCAACCCTTTAATCAAGGCATGCACATGCAAAAAATGACAATCAATCATCTTTCAAAATTTTCAAATTTAATTTTCAAAAATATTCATGCACATGTGGAAAATGTATTTTAATGCTTTATGATAAAATATTAATTTTGAGCATTAATCCTAATTTTGAATTTTAAGAGATTTACAACATTACTCTATGACTTTAATGTGAACTTGTTTCCTTCTTGCTCATGCTTGATTTTTTGATGTGCTTGATTCCATTGTGTGAACAACTTGAACTTGAAACTCTTTTATTCTTTGAATTCATTTGTTATCATCAAAATCCATGTGTAGATTTATAATCACATGAAACTTGAAATCTTGGATTCAACAATCTCCCCCTTTTTTATGATGACAAATACTTGATAGAACTTGAAACCTGTATTAATACTTAAGCTCCCCCTGAAAATATGCGTTAGTTTTTCAAGTAAAAATATAAATATAATTCCAGGCATATATAACAAGTTTAGCAATTTAAATAACGTTAATGTTCTAGTCTAAAACTTCTCCCCCTTTTGGTATCATTAAAAAGGATCGGCAACAAGTAAATAGACCTGAAGAAAACAGTGCGTTAGTAGACACTATAGATAGTTAAATAAATAAATAAATAAATAAATTTTATCCGTCTGTGACCCGACAAGTGCGGCTGGAGATTTGAAAAAAATTGCCTGATGTTGTTGACAAACGAGATTGAAGGCTCCGAGTTTTTAAAAATGTCATTTTCACCGATCAGGAAAAAAATATATTGCTCTTTGACTTGGATGATAGCTTGTCTTATTCTTTATGCTATCTCTATAAAATCAGTCCTGAAGCTCATCCAATCCGCATCAAGTTTTCTTCTCATCTTTATAACTCATCTGGATTCTTTCAACATTCTCGTTTTAAGCCTTCTATTCTTTTCTCAATGGCTCATTCTTCTAACATTTCTCTAGATCCATCCATGAGGCATTCTGCATCTCAACCTCCTGTTCTTTCTGCAGCTACCATTGGTGCCATGTTGCAGCAAGAAAATAATAATCTGACTAATAAGTCAGATTCTAATGCTATTTATGATTTGGTGAGTCTTGAGACTCGCTACTCTTCCTCTATTGTGGTTTTTTCTCAGCGGCTACAAGTCAAAAATCACGAAGTTAAAAAGCTCAAAGAATAAATTGTTGTACTTCAACGAATTGTTCAAGAGTCTCACACAAGGGAAGGAATCATTCGGCAGAAGAATAAACAGTTGAAATCTTTATTAGATTGTTCATTCCGCTTGCCGGTTCCCATGGATAAGAATGACATAATATTGTATGAAGAGAATGAGCGTCTCAAACATGAGGTTAAGAATCTCAAGTTTATGTAAAAGTATTTAAAAAATCTATCTCTATTTTTATTAACTCTGGTCTATCTTATAAGAGATATTCATAGCATGCATCATACCTATTTCTCTACTGATCATACATAATCTATCTTCTGGTAAAGGTTTTGTGAAAATATCTGCTAACTGATCGTGTGTGTTTGTGAACTCTAATATTATATCGCCTTTTTGCACATGATCTCAAAGAAAATTATACCTTATTTCAATATGCTTAGTTCTAGAATGTTGTATTGGGTTCTTTGAAAGATTTATAGCACTTGTATTATCACATTTGATTGAAATGTGATTATACATAAGTTTAAAATCTTCAAGTTGTTACTTCATGTAGAGAACTTGAGCACAACAACTACCAGTAGCAACATATTCTGCCTCAGCAGTAGATAGTGCAACAGAATTTTATTTTTTACTAAACTAGGAAACTAGTGCATGACCTAAGAAATGACATGCTCCACTAGTACTTTTTCGATCTATTTTACAGCCAGCATAATCTGCATCTGCGTAACTGATTAGATCGAAAGATGTGTGCTTAGGGTACTATAACCCTAGGTTAATTGTACCATTAAGATATCTAAAAATGCGCTTAACTGCAATTAAACGTGATTCTTTTAGAGATGATTGAAAACGTGCACATAAGCACACACTAAACATAATATCTGGTCTACTGGCTGTTAAATATAATAAACTACCAATCATACCTCGATATATTTTTTAGTCAACTGGCTTACCGGATTCATCTTTATCAAGTTTAGTTGATGGGCTCATTGGTGTTCCAATTTCCTTAGCATTTTCCATCCCAAACTTCTTCAGTAATTTCTTAATATATTTTGATTGATTGATGAATGTCCCACTTTTTGCTTGCTTAATTTGTAATCCGAGAAAGAATGTAAGTTCTCCCATCATGCTCATCTCAAATTCTTCCTGCATAGTCTTAGCAAAAACTTGACACATATTTTCATTAGTAGCACCGAATATTATATCATCAACATAAATCTGAATCAAAAGAATATCATCATTTTCATATTTAATGAAAAGAGTTGTGTCGATTTTTCCTCTTGAAAAACCTTTTTAATCAAAAAACCACTGAGTCTCTCGTACCAAACTCTAGGAGCTTGTTTAAGTTCATATAATGTTTTTGCGAGTTTGAAAACATGATTTGGGGAAATATGATTTTCAAAACCTGGAGGTTGCTCAACATATACCTCTTCATTTATAAAACCATTTAAGAAAGCACTTTTAACATCCATTTGAAAAAGTTTGAAATCTTTATAACAAGCATATGCAAGTAGCATTCGAATAGCTTCTAATCTTACGACAGGTGCATATGCCTCATCATAATCGATTCCTTCTTCTTGATTAAAACCTTGGGCTACAAGTCGAGCCTTATTTCCAGTAATGACTCCGGACTCATCTTTCTTGTTTCTAAAAACCCATTTTGTTCCAATAATAGCATGATTTTTGGGTCTAGGAACAAGTGTCCAAACATCATTTCTTTCAAATTGATTCAACTCTTCTTGCATAGCTAGAATCCAAGATTCATCAAGAAGTGCGTCATCAATATTTTTGGGTTCAATTTGAGATAGAAAAGTAGTATGATTGCAAATATTTCTAAGAGATGATTGAGTACTTATACCTTGTGAAGGTTCTCCCAAAATTTGTTCTACTGGATGATCTTTCACAAATTTCCACTGTTTGGTTGCATCTTGTATTAAATTTTGATGATCTTTCCTGATGGCTCCATGTTGAACTTCCTCTATTGTTTTCTCTTTATTGAGATTGAGACTTTCTGTGTTATTTATACTTTCTGTTTCTTCATCAACAGATTTCTTGGAGAGTGGAGAATTAGATTCATCAAATACTACATGCATAGATTCTTGTACAGTCAAAGTCTTTTTATTGAATACTCTATAAGCTTTACTATTAGTAGAATATCCGAGAAAGATACCTTCATCAGATTTTGCATCAAACTTGCCTAAATTATCCCTGTCATTCAAAATAAAACATTTGCATCCAAATACATGAAAGTAACCAATGTTGGGCTTTTTCTCATTCCAAAGCTCATAGGGGGTTTTATCTAATTTAGACCTTAGCATAACTCTATTTATAACATAACATGTAGTACTTACCGCTTCGGCCCAAAAATAACTAGGCAAGTTGTTTTCATTGAGCATTGTTCTTGCCATCTCTTGAAGAGATCTATTTTTCCTCTCTACTACCCCATTTTGTTGAGAAGTTCGAAGAGCAGAAAAATTATGTACAAAACCGTTTTCATCACAAAATGTTTCAATATTTTTATTAACAAACTCTTTTCCCCTATCATTTCGGATACTTGAAATAGTATAGCCCTTTTCATTTTGAATTCTCTTGCATAACTTGGTAAAAGCATTATGTGCCTCATCTTTATGAGCAAGAAAGATGACCCAAGTATATCTAGAGAAATCATCAACAATAACAAATGCATAATATTTTCCTCCTAGACTTGCAACTCTATTTGGTCCAAAAAGATCCATGTGTATCAGTTGCAATGGTCTAGTAGTGGAAATATGTTTCTTAGTTTTAAAAGAAGTTTTTGTTTGTTTACCAAATTGACATGCATCACAAATTTTGTCTTTAAGAAAATTTGTTTTTGGTAAACCTCTCACAAGATCATTTTTTGAAAGTTTGGAAATAAGTTCCATATTGGCATGACCTAATCTTCTATGCCATAGCCAACTAATTTCATTTTGAGCTGAAAAGCAAATAGTATCTTGTGAGGTAATTTCTTCAAAATCGATTGTATAAACATTATTGTTTCTAAAAGCAATAAAACAAATATTACAATCATGATCATTTAAAATAATGCATTTATCCATTTTGAAAGTAACTGTAAATCCTTTATCACATAATTGACTTATGCTCAAAAGATTATGTTTTAAACCTTCAACAAGTAGAACATCTTCAATTATGAGAGAAGATTCATTACCAATTTTACCTATTCCCACGATCTTCCCTTTCGAGTTGTCTCCAAATGTCACGTGTCCTTCTTCTTTAAATCTAAGATCAAAGAACTTAGTCTTGTCTCCCGTCATGTGTCTTGAACATCCACTATCTAAAAACCACTTATTTTTGCTTATGGATGACTTCATGCATACCTATAAAAACAATTAAAATGATTTTTCTTGATACCCAAGTTCTTTGGGTCCTTTATTTATTAGTATTAGAAGAAACAAGATTTTTAGGTACCCATATGGCCCTAATAGTCATTGTATGATTTCTTCTAATAGGACAAATATGATAATTATGACCATTTCTATTACAAAAATTACAAATAGCATGTGACATATATGAAAAACTTGAATGATTATAATAATATCATTTTTTGACAAAATTATTTTTGTGAAAAGAATTTTGAATATTAGTCTTTGATGTAGAATGATTATCAAAGAAATTTTTATAAGGTTTGTATTTTTGTTTTGGCATATATCCCAATCCTGCCTTGTCAAAAACACATCTTTGACTACCAAGAAGTTTTTCAAAATTTCTTTTTCCATTCGTAAAGTTTTCAACAATATTTTCTAAATCGGTTTTCTTCTTATTCAATTCCAGATTTTCATCTTTTAAAATGATACTTTTTTTTCTTAAAATTTCAATTTCGTTTGTTAAAGAAGAATTTTTCTTTTTTAAAGCAGTATACTTGATACCCAATTTTTCAAATTCCTCATAAATCTCTTCTAAAACATTTTGCAATTTTTCATATGAAGGATTTTCAATATTATCAAGATTTGTTACCTCAATGTCATCTTTAGCCATAAGACAAAGATTTGCTGATTCTTTATTGCTTGCTTCACTATTTGAGTTACTTGAATCATCATCCCATGTAGCTTTCATTGCTTTCTTGCCCTTGTTTCGATCTTTTTTTAGCAGAGAACAATCTGGCTTGATATGACCAGGCTTATTGCATTTATAACAAACTAAAGTGTCATTTTTACCTGAATCTTTCTTGGAAAATTTTTTGAAGGATTTCCTCGGAGGAGTTTTATTTTTCTTCAAGAATCTCTGAATTCTTCTTGTTATCATTGCAACTTCTTCATCTTTATCGTTATTTTCCTCATCTTCATCATTTTCACTTTCATGAGGAACAACTTTAAGTGCTAAGCTCTTCTTTGGCTTTCTTTCTTCTTCTCCCCTTTTCAATGTGTACTCATGGGTGATAAGTGACCCGATGAGTTCATTGACTTCGAACTTCTTGAGGTCTTTAGCTTCAAGAATCGCTGTAACTTTTGATTCCCAATGTTTTGGTAAATAGTTGAGAATTTTTCTTACTATCTCTACCTTGGAATAAACTTTGCCAAGAGCTGTCAAGCTGTTTATGATGTTAGTAAAACGAGTGTGTATATTAGAAATAGATTCATCATCATTCATCTTAAACATTTCATATTCGTGAGTAAGAATATAAATTTTTGATTCCTTGACTTGCGAAATTCCTTCATAAGTTACTTCCAAGTTATCCCAAATTTCCTTTGCCGTAGCGCAATTCATTATTCTATTAAACTCATTTTCATTAAGAGCATTATATAATAAATTCATAGCAGTTAAATTTAAAATATAAAGTCTATCGTCTTTACGATCAAACTCTTCTTCTTCCTTTTTGACCTTTACTCCATCAACTACTTTTGTTGGAATATAAGGTCCATTTACAATACATTTCCAGATTTCTCTACCTTGAGCTTGAAGAAATATTCTCATTCTAACTTTCCAGAATGAGTAATTATCTCCACAAAAGAGTGGAGGCCGACTGCTAGATTGACCTTCACCAAATGAAGCTGCAATATTAGCCATAAGATCTTAACTCAAAAGATAGTTAATCTTATAATAGAGCTTTTAGCTCTGATACCAATTGTTACTGATCATAGGCCGCACCTATGTCACCTAACAATTGTACCTACCAGACTAGCCGGCCACCATCTCTACCGGTGCACCATCACTCATGGTCGGAGAGTCTTGTTTCGGTGACACAGTCACAAGCGAGAGTTCCCATGAGTGATCTGCCTGTATGAATAGTACAGGTCAACTAGCTCTGATACCAATTGTTGCCCAGATAACTAATACAAGAGGGGGGGTGAATTGAGTTGTATTTAAAAAAAATAACAATTTAAATCAAATATATAATATAAAATATAAACAAAATATGAAATAACAATAAATATAAAGAGTAAGGGTAAGAAAGAAACAAACTCAGTATGTTAACGAGGTTCGACCCCACTGCCTACGTCCTCGCCTCAAGCTACCCCTTGACGATTCCCAAATTCACTATTCAACCTCCTTCAGGTGGAGATAGAAACCTATTACACCTTTGAACAACACCGCTACAAAGGATACGTGTAGAACACCCTCTACACTTGCAATCACCTTTCACGTGGTGATTCAACTATTCTCCATGTAGAATACTTTCTACACGCACAAGGGTTATACACACCCTTTTTCTGATACAAAAGCTGATAGTGGGTAGGTTATCAGAAAACACTCCTCAATGAGTAAAATAAGAACAATACAACGCAAACTATATCTCTCAAAATGAACAAAGATTAATGCTCAATGCTTAGAGAAGAGAGAATGAAAGCTTTGAATGAATGTTGTATACTCTTGGTGTTGTAAATGTGAAACTCTCAAATGATCTATTTATAGGCATATGAAACTTCATATTCAAATTTAAAAATATTCATATGTCAAAGACAATATCATTCACTTTTTCAAAAAATTCAAATAAAAGGTTCTTCTTTTTCAATTGTCAAAGATAACATCATTCACTTTTTAAAAAAAAATCAAACCTAATCTTTTACTTTTTGCATATGACAAAATGAGCACACTTTACTTTTCAAATTTTTTCAAATAAAATCATCTACCTTTTGTATAAGTCTAAAAAAGCATCAATCACTTTTGAAAATATTCAAATAAAACATGCACATGTGAAAGATGACAATCAATCATCTTTAATATTTTCAAAGTTCAACCCTTTAATCAAGGCATGCACATGCAAAAGATGACAATCAATCATCTTTCAAAATTTTCAAATTTAATTTTCAAAAATATTCATACACATGTGGAAAATGTATTTTAATGCTTTATGATAAAATATTAATTTTGAGCATTAATCCTAATTTCGAATTTTAAGAGATTTACAACATTACTCTATGACTTTAATGTGAATTTGTTTCCTTCTTGCTCATGCTTGGTTCTTTGATGTGCTTGATTCCATTGTGTGAACAACTTGAGCTTGAAACTCTTTTATTCTTTGAATTCATTTGTTATCATCAAAATCCATGTATAGATTTATAATCACATGAAACTTAAAACCTTGGATTCAACAAAAGATTATAAATTTTATAGCCTTTGGTGCCTGCAGGATATCCTAGAAATACACATGCTTGAGCTCAAGCAGAAAACTTGTGATGAGAAGGATTGCTGAGAAAAGATGCGTAACAGAGACATCCAAAGATCTTGAGATGATTATACTTTGGTTTAACAGGAAATAAAATTTCATAAGGAGATTTGTTTGAAAGAATTGGAGTGGGAATTTTGTCTATGAGATAAACAAAAGTGAGTATGTAGTCACTTTGGAAATGTAATGGAATATTAGATTGAAAATGAAGAGCCCAAGCCACATTTAATATATGTTGATGTTGTCTCTCAATAAGAGTATTTTGTTCATAAATATAAATACAACTATGTTGATGTATAACCCCTTTACCTGCAAAAAAAGGTTTCATATCAAGTTATTAGTACGAATTGATTTAATTTTTGTATTAAACTCAGTTTCAACAAAGACAAAAAAAAGATTGTAGATATGATCTAATTTCAGACTTGGAATCAAGTAAGTAAACCCAAGTACATCGACTATAATCATCTACAATTGTTAAAAAAATATTTGAATCTATTTATATGAAGGAATTGATAATGGACCCCAGACATCACAATAAATAACTTCAAAAATTGAATTAGAAACTGAAGTACTTAATGGAAAATATAATATTTTCTGTTTGATAAAGGACAAATAGCACAAGGACTATTATTGGAATTAGTAAAGCAAGAAATATCATATGCTAAGTCATGAAATCTAGAATCAGATATATGTCCAAGGCAACATTGCCAAAGATGAGAATTGTTTTTTTACAAAATTATAGTAAGGTAATGGCATTACAAGAAGTAGAAGTGCCTAACACTTGCAGGAGATGATATAATCCTTGTGAAAGTTTAGCTATGACAACTGTCCTCCAATTGAAGAGGTCCTGAATATAACAAAAATCATGTGAGAAAAATAAGAAGTAAGATAATTGAGAAGTCAACTTACTGATTGCAATGAGATTAAAAGTAAAAGATGGAAAATAAAGAACATAAGTTAGAACCAAAGAATCAAAAAGTCTAATCATACCAATATGAGTAACTCGAGTACAAGAGCCATTAGGTAATTTCACAAAGATATTGGTAGAAAATGTAACAGAGGAAAATAAATAAAGAGAACCAATCATGTGATTAGTTGCACCAGAATCAAGAATCCAAGATTGTTAATAAAATTTGTGTGTATCGACATTAGGTAAAATTAAAGCTTGAGATGAAGCAGTAATTGAGATACCTGAGAATGAAGTAGTAGATGCAGATGAAGATAATGATGAAGAAACTGTACCTACTTGATTCACAGAAGAAGGATTAGAATGAGATTAAAGAAATGTAAAGAGCTTTTAACATTGCTCTTGAGAAAAAGGAAATTGTAAAAGCGAAACTGGTTCTGTTATTGATTGGCTACTAGTGGTCTGGTTAATATTAGGGTTTCTAGGTTTTGTCTTATATCCAAGCATGTATAACCATGAATCTTGTAACATTTATAAATTGTGTATCCCTATAAACCATAGCGTGTACAATAAGGTTGTTCTTTGCGAGTAGTAGACTTCTTATTGTTCTTTGGGCCATCAGAACCTTTCACAGAGTCAGGACTGCTAGAATCATGGTTAGTAAACATAACAACAGCTTCATTTGAAGGTAAAGATTCAAACACAATTTCACATTGTTTTTCTTCATGAAGAATAAGAGAAAAAACTTTATTTATTGAAGGAAACAGATCATAAAGTAATATTTGACTCCGTAAAGGGGTAAAAGACTCATTGAGTACCATCAAGAACTGCAAAACATAATTTTCTTATTGATATTCTACAATCTTTTTCATAGCACCACATGAACATGGAGGTATGGGGCGAAAATGAATAATCTCTTCCCAAAAACTTTTCAATGTATGAACTTATAGAGGAGGTTTCTTAGGTCAAGGAGGCAATAGCTTTTCGAATATGGAAAATATAGGGCCAATTACTTTGGGCAAATCATTCCTTTAAATCATTTCACATCTTTTCAGCCGAATCGATTTAGATGACAAAGGAAATGATTTCCTTGGATAAAGCATTAATCAACCATGAGAGAATCACGATATTGTAAAGGAGCCATGCGTGATAAATAGGATCTATTTCAGAAGGCATCTATTTTAGAATCATAGTTTGTTTTTTGCTATGAGAGACATGGACATGGAACGATTCCATGTGAGATAATTGTCTCTAGTCAAAGGGTGGGAGACGAGAACGACTCCAGAGTGGTCACTACTATGAAGAAAGTAATAATTCGAATAATTCTCATGAGAATGATGCAGAACGGCAGAAGAAGAAGAAGAAGACCAAGATAGATGAAAGATTCTGGAAGAGTGAAATTTTTATAAAAGGAAAATACTTTGACCACAAAAGGATTATATTAAAGTAAATCTACAAACTAATAGAGTTTGATGTGGTACCTCAGATTGTAAAGTTACTTTTATTACAAAACAGATATAATAGATTCTATAAAACCATATTAGTTTCTGGATTTATTTTGTATAATTTTTTTATATCTGTAATAGTTTTCTTTAGAAAAATTGTGTAAATTGTAAAATGAAGTATACGATGGTAAATATAAAGGAAAAACAACTAAGGTGCATATTAATTAAGGTGCGGTGATTACAATTAAATTAATATCAAATACAATATTTGCAATAGATAGAGTAATTCAAGTAAGTCAACGATAATATTTTTAATCGATCATCACTCGACAATGAATTCCACCTTCTCCACCCGATTCCAATGAAAACATAAAACAATTCATAATTAATTATATCCCACGTTAATTATTAATTCGTGGATTGCGTGCCTAATTGAAATGTTAAATTCTTTTTAATATTCAGTGGTACTTGAAGCAGTATTCTAATTCATTTGTGTTTAATTACCTTCATTACTTGAATTTATACGCATTTTAATTGTTGCAGTAGTTCCTTCGCACGATATTGATCATTTACCTCATAAGAAGTGTAATTAAGTAATTCTTTATAAAGATAAGAGAAATAATATTTGTGATTGTAGAATATTTAAATGTCGTATAATTTTTTTGAAAAAAATTAATAAATACGAGACCCACATAAAAAAAATTTAATAATAGACTTCAGTATTTTATTTCAAAATGATTCCATAACATTTATATATTTTATAACTGTATGTAACATTACTCGATAAGAATATATTATTTGATACTGTTAATAATCTATTCATAATATATTATGAATATATATTATATAAAAAATTGGATATATTTAAACTTGGTGCTTTTATTGCGTATAGAAATATATGTATTTTCTATTGATGAAGTGTTGTTACCAATTACATTCTGTATTGAGCAACAGAACCCTTTTCTCCAACATAAGTAATAATCTTTTTTAGCAGGCAGCCAGACATGGTTAAGGGAAACCTAGTTAATGGAATTTGTGCCCCAGCTTCGATAGTTGTGTACATCTTTCATGTGCAAGCCACCATACAAGGGCTATTGTCTTTAATTTATTGTTTTTATTTTATTGACATAAAAGACAAAGGTACAGCAGGAAGTATGATTTATGAATAGCACCATAAAGGTACAGCAGGAATTATGAATAGCACCAATGTCAATACAAGTCAACAAAAACACTAGTAAACAGGAAGTACACAGACAAAAAAAAAGGGACCAACAAATTAAAGAGCGTTAGAAATGCCAGTTTTTGGAGCAAACTGCCAACCCGAGATTGGGCTGGTTTGAAAGACACTTCTACAGCAGCGGCGAAAGAACTTAGTTGCTAGCTGCAGCATGGAAAAACTGTTCTGACTTAAATAGGTGATGAAGCAAGATAAACTTTCCAAATCCAAAACAGAAAGCAACAGCTAGAAAATAGAAATATGAGACTGGAGGTGATTCTAGTCTTCTCAGAGTTTAGAGAAGTAATTTTCCATTGCAGGGTGTGGCCTACACATGGCTAGTAAGGGCCGCACTTTTGGCAAAGTGAGTCCTGTCCCTTCTGTCATGTCCACCATTTCCTTTTCAATTCTTTTCCACTCAAAGCATTGGATCAGTGATCCTAAGGCCAGACCCACCATCCGGATCGCAAGACCCTCCCCAGGACAACCTCTTCTTCCTGCTCCAAACGGCAAGAACACCATGCCGTCTTTCCTTTCTCCTTCCAGACCTTGGAACCTCTCTGGCTTAAATTTTCTAGGCTCTGCCCATATTTTTGGATCGTTTTGTATGAACCACGCATTTACCAGTAGCATTGTGCCTCGCGGGACGTGAAAGCCGCCGACAGTGCATTCTTCGGATGACTCGTGGGCGGGAAGAAGTGGGGCCGGTGGGTACATCCGGAGTGTCTCGTTTATGATGCTGCGGAGATAGGGAAGCTCTGTAAAATCTGATTCCTCGAGCAGCCTGTTTTGTCCGATATGATTGTGAATTTCAGCCTGGGCTTTCATAAGGGACTCTGGGTTGTTCAGCAGAAGTGACAATGCCCACTCCATTGCTCCAGCTGAAGTGTCTGTCCCTGCTGTCAACAAGACCTGGAAAACAAAAATTGGAATTTGCTTCATAATTTGCAGGGAGGCTTTCATCCATTATTTCGTTCAAAAAAAGTTATCTTCCGTGTGTGTCTCTGAGAGAGAGAGAGAGAGAGAGGTGAAAGCTTACTTGCATCATGCCTCTGATAATATCATCCGTATAATACTCCGGTTCAGCTTCTTGCAGAGACAACAGGACGTCAATCATGGTCTTGCCCCCGTTGTCAAGTGTAGAATCACCCCTTGTTCTTCGACGTTCTTCAATTAAGTCCTGCATGGACTTATCCCTCTTCCCCTGCAGTATCACCAACCTTTTCTCCAGTCCTCTCGATCCAACCCACTTCAAAGCCGGCAGAAAATCTCCTATATTTGTTGCCCCACTGAGCTGAAAGGTCTCCACGGCAATTTTCTTAAACCTTCTAGTTTCCTCCAGTTTCTCCTCCACGTTCTCTCCATAATACCGCTTTCCTGCGATCAACCTCATCATGACATTAAGTGCAAGCTCAAAAAAAGTAGACTTCATGTCCACGGTTCGAAACTGAACCCCTTCCGAGTCCAGAAAAAGCCGGTGAATTAACGATCTAACCTCGTCAACACGTATGCTACAGAACATTTGGAGGCGATTGGATGACAGAAGTTCGAGAGAGGCGATGCGCCTCAAGTTGCGCCAGTGGTGACCATAGGAGGCCCAAACAAGGGTAGTGTAGTTGTAACCAAGGTATTTTCCGGAGAGGAAGCGAGGGCGGTTTGCAAAAACAACGTCATTTTTGGTGAAGCATTCCTCGGCGGCGGTGGGGGAAGAAACAAGGAGGACACGGCGAGAACCCAACCTAATGAAGAGAACTGGACCATATTGGTCTGCAAGTTTTGCAAAGGATCGGTGTAGGGGTTTCTTAAAGAGATGAAGGTGGCCAATAATGGGGAGGGAAAGAGCAGGGCTTGGTGGGAGTCTTTTGGTTGGCAAAACCAGATGTTTTGTGAGGATAAACAAGAAGAGAAAGATCAGAAAATAGCAGTAGAATGGGATTGCCATGTATGGATAATTAGTAATCAAGATACTGGCAACCTTGGACTTGGAGGCTGTATATATACAAACACAACGTAGAAATGGATGTTTGTGGTGAAGATAGCTTTTGCCAATCTCAGAAACCATTAAGGAAATTGATCTGTCATCATCGGGAAAGCCACTACAGCCATTAATGGCTCTAGCACTGAAATTGATGAAGGTCCCGCTGTTGGAATGGTCATCTGCATGCGAGGATTGGACCGATTGTTTGTGGAAGATGATGAGACACCGAAGCCTAATAATTATTAAACTTTACCGCTCGAAATAAAACTATTTAGTTCTGCTACTGTGGGATCATTTGGAATCTTGGATGAAAACAAACATATTTAAATTTTTGTTTACAAATTTCCAAAGTGGCAGCGATGATAACACCAAGATGGCATCTTAATTTCCAAAGATGGGAGATCGTTATCTTGCACGTACGACCGATGGACTAGCTGAAAGTTCTATGCGTTACAAGGTGGACGTACAGCATTTGACAAATTATCGCGGGGTCACCCTGGCGTGAACGGACACGTCTCTTCAGCTTGTTGACATCGATTGGACTATTGCCACTATATCCTATTCAAACCCTATTTGGATTATTCCGTTACTTCGATCACGTGTTTTGTCCACATCGCAAACAAGCTATCTTTTTCAAGATATTATTTTATCAAAAATCCTATTTACAATTATTTTTATATAATTTTTTTTTTTACATTCTACTTATATGATCTGTGAAGTATTAAAAAATATTAATACAATTAATTATATCAATAAATTATATAAAAAATAGGGCCGAGCAACCGGGTACCGGACCGGGTATCCGGGTATACTCGGCCCGGAATCCAGATTCCAAATCCGGGCCGGAGTCCGGCCCGGATATAGCCGGGTTATGACCCGGGCTGGAACCTGGATTGATCCGAGTTTTTACAACCCGAAAATTTGGGTTCCGGCCTATACCCGGGTTTTTTTTTTTTTTTTTAAACAAAGCCTATATTATTAATTTTTTTCAGAAAAAAAAATATTTTGGCACTCTTTTTCAAATCTTTGCACATAATGTTCCTTCCAAATTTCTTCCATCTGCTCATTACAAACTTATTACAAAATTTCTTCAACATTCCTTCCGAAATAGCAGATTACAACATTCCTACCTCATAACTAATTAAAATATTTACTTCCGAAATAGCAGAATATAACCCACATCACTTTAGAAATGATTCCAAAGCAATACAGAGCCACTTGCTCCATACAGATTGGGAATAACTGCACATTTCATGGATCAATTATTTTATCAAAAACCATAATAACACCTACATATTATATAAACAAGTACTTAACAAAGCTAAAGAGCACTCACTGCCCAATTAGGAAGTAACGCCAGCACTCACTGCCCACTTAACAAATACAACTACCACATTGCTCAATTAAATTCATACACCAAAAAAGTCAATCCAGTAAAACCTCAAAGGCTATGGTTCTATCAATATGCAGAACCAGGTCTTCAAATATCTGAGATATGGGGGCCCCTAGAACCAGCAAACAAGCACAAAATATGCAGAACCTACATGATAAAACCAAATCAATAAACTCTTTGGAACTCAACCAAGTAAAAGCACAAAATCTCTTACCCGTTTATTGGTAGAATGTATGTCCCAAACTGGCTGTATTTATAAGACGACTTCACTTGCTTCCAATAAATAAAATGTCCATTCCCCTGCAGGACGGACCCCCATGGCCGATTCTACACAATGTAATATATAATAAACCAACAAATTGATTAGACTAACATAGTACGTACGCTACAAGCAACTCCATTATATCCTCTAGAAAAGAAGAAAATAAACAAACCAAACTCCATCATACTCAAATTTCCCTATTTTATCGGCCATCTTCTCATTAAAGTTTGGGTAAACTTGGGTAAAGCTTGATAGGTAATTAAACAAATGGTTTACATTCTTCAGATCAAACTCATCATGAGGAGGCTTCTAATAGAGCAAGTTATAGGCCAGTAAAACAAAGCATAGTTTCTGTCAATTAAATGACCAAATTAATAAAGGCAAGCATTGAAACTTAAGCAACCAAAAAATGGATTTTAATCAAGCTGCTACTGAATAATCTTCCCTCTATTTGCATATGTACAAGATTTATACAAAATTTTGGGGAAAATCATGATGAACTGGTTAAAAAAATAAAATTATAAATCGACCTTTTCTCATGAGCCTAACAATATTGCTAAAAATCGACCTTAGCCATAAAACATTTTGCGGCTTGAAAATCTGTCAGTAGCATAAAACATGTTACTGACAGATTTTTGTAAAGTTTCTCATTCTGATGCACAATCTTTCTATCTCCACAACTTAGCTGCAACTGATTTAGCCTAGAGGACCAGGATCGACATCAAGAAAAACGGGTAAACATTGAAAAATAATATTATTTAGCGTACCCACAACTTTTTTTTTTGCCCTTTTTGCCTTAATTTTCTTTTACTCGGCGTTTTCTTTTTCACCACAGCAACCAAACAGAGACCACGAAAAACAACAGATCAAGGTACAATAAAACAACGAATCAACACCAAAAAAAGGGATCAAGAGCAAAAAGTAATAATTTTAAAAACGAAAACATATTTAAAAAAAAAAAAAACCCAAAATCAACTTAGCTGCCAACGAAAGCACTTCCACCGTTCGGTTAGCTGCCAACGAAAGCACTCCCAAAATCAACTTAGACGCGCGATCAACTTCAAGTTCCGGACAAAACAAAAGCACTAGCGCTTGAAGGGATGAGAGAGAGAGAGAGAGAGAGAGAGAGAGAGAGAGAGAGAGAGAGAGAGAGAGAGAGAGAGAGAGAGAGAGAGGAACTGGGGTAGGGTTCGCGTCGCAGAGAGAGAGAGAGAGAGAGATCTGAATTGGGGGGGTGGCGCTAAGTAAAAGAACGTAGGGTTTTTTTTTTAGTTTATAAAACCCGGGTACCGGGTTTTAAACCCGGGTTCCGGGTTTAAAATCCGGTACCCAGACCTTATTAATCTGGTTTTTTAAATCCGAATTTCGGCCCGGATTTGACCCGGGCCGAAAACAGGAACCGGAATCCGGTATAGGATTCTGGTCCGAATCCGGCCCGGTTGAACAGCCCTAATACAAAATATATAAAAATAATTATATATAACATTACTCTTATTTTATTTTAAAATATAAGAATACTTTATGGAGTTGTTAAGTGTCCAAATATCATATAATTTAAAAAAAAAAAAAATGAAATCTATCATTTAAAAATTAGTTTTTTATTCTGTGTGTCTAATATTTACTTACTTTTTTCAAAGTGATTGTGTAATACTTTCATATTTCACGACTTTAAATATTATTTCACTTTATAATAATATTTTTTAAAAAAAAAATAGACGAGGTCACATGTCTACGAGTGACCCTCTCTCAAATTTATTAAAAACCATCACTTATAACAGAAAAATACCGTGGTAATGGTTAAGCCCCAAGAGAATAACAAAAAAACAAAACCAAAACTATCCATATTCTCAACCCCAACAAAAATAAAACCAACACCTATACCAATATGTCACAAACTCTTATTTCTCCCACAAATAAGCCATACCTAATCTGTCCAATCTATACACACCTCTTACGTCTTTGGGAAGCTGTCCATCCATTTGAAACATTTTATTCTCTCTCTTAGCACCACTTTTTACCAAATAATCAGCAACATTATTTGCTTCTCTAAAATAATGATGAATGGTGAAATCAAATTCATCTAAAAGGCAAGTTTTAAATAGACAAGCTACTGTAAAAAAATAAATCTCACTAATAAAATATAGTTTTTTTACACTTTTTACATATGGCTTTTTTTAACAAGGGCTTGTATGAGACTTATCTATTTAGAGCTTGTACAAATCATTTTTCTTATTTTTATAAGTTTTATAATATATAATTCAAGAAATCCTTTAATCACAGAGAGATTCATAAAAGTAAATTTACAAATTGATATGTTTTGATGTAATACATTAGATTGTAAAATTATTTTTATTGTAAAGTAGATTTAACATATCATATGAAATTATATCAATTTAAAAATTTACCGAGTTACTTAATTTTTATATCCCAAAGAAAATAATGTGTATAGATAAAAAAAATATATTGAAAGAGTTGGTAGACGAAGAGATTTTTTTTAATTATTTAATTATTTATTTTTTTAATATCGGAGCTTAAGATTATGATTTTGTAGGTTTTGCATTTAGGAATGATGTTGATTCAAGACAAACCTCTAGATCATGAATATGCTGGATCGTCTCGTGGTTTACCATGAGCAAGATATGCTTATGATACCTTTGACATACAAGGGGCGCGGGCATCGTTCAGAACAGAGGACTCTGCATAATTCTATTCTCCAAAGCAAAATCAAAGTGGAAACTATTCAAATTCTTTGCAACTCAATGCGACAACTTCTTCTCTATTTTGCACACTTTAGAATTCATCACACGAAAATCAAACTCATCTTTCCAGCCACCAGGCATAAAAAAATATCTCACAAACGTTTCAAAAAATTCTTCACAAGCTCAAATATTCAGCTCTAAGAGTTAAACAATCTTCTCAATTTGTGAATAAGCCGTCTGCATATTGGACACACCCTGTTCTCCCCTTCCATAATCCTGCAAAAACAAATCCAATCAATCCTCCTAAAAGATCTCCATTTTTAGAGGCTTTGAAAACATATCAATGTATATGTTTTACCTCTGTGCACAATCATAGCAGGTGGCACAATGGCCACAAGGAACAAAGAAACAATTCCTTTGCTCATCGTAACAAATTGCACATAATTTTGAATCATATAATTCCTCTGAAGAGCTACTTAATGCTTCTGAATCTTCCCCTTCTTCACCTGTTCCATATTTGTATGGCAATGGCTTCACCGGCATTATAGGGTCAGTCTCGGTTGCTTCCCGCTCTTCTGGTACTGCTACGTCTGTGATGGTATTATTCTCCCCACCACAGGCTCCAAGGTATTTCAGAATCAGCAAAACTATAATCACAAGAAATCCTGCAAATAATAAAGAAGTAAGACCAGATAAGAGGTTGAAGTTTCTTGAAAAAGTGTGCTTCTTGAAGAAGTGTAAGCTTTATCCAATGAAGTCTTTTCCCCCACATTTTCTTGTTTTTTTCTTGTTGTACCTAATATTGTAATGTATGTTAACATGCGTGCCACAAAAGAAAGCTCGATGTACGATCCACCCAGATCCCCCTGCATTGAGTATATTGGTTAACTTATTGGGAAATTTTGTAATCATTGGAGAAAGTTGTATGAATACCAAAGTGATGAGGCCTCACATTGTTGGGTGTGGTGAGTATGACATAATGAGTACTGGGAAAAAGAAGGTTGAGCCGACACGAACCCGATGTTGTGGAACACATGCTCTTAGCTTTAGAAGTATCATAAATCTTAGCTGAAACATTCAGAGTCATGGTCATGATTATGCTTCTTGGGTTCGTGTTTATGATTCCAAGGTAGTACCTGTCATCTTCCTCAATGCTGAATTCTGCCCCTTTACCTGGCCAAATACGCATTTCATCTGTCATAAATCTGTCTCCTTTCCAACATCTTTTATTTTCTCAGTTGATGGGTCTCACTATTAAGCAACAGAAAACTGGAAACCAAGAAAATTTCTAAAGGCAACTTCTTAGTTCTTTCCTTCGAATGAATACCTATCTCCACTTGGACATAGTTGTTTGCTAATTCAAGCACCAACAAGATCAAGACCAAAACCAAAATATGTATCCATTAAGCAGAGTTCTACACTGGATTAACCTAAAATTGCTTCAGTTTATCTTGATTTAGCAGATTCGTTACCATTGATTGATTCCTTTGGGGGAGGGGCATCGGGGAAACTTGTCACTTTCGGCAACAATCTGTTGAATGTCTGCTCTCCTGTGAAATCATTATACGTTTAATGATTAATTCAACATTCTAGATGAAATGTAGAGGAAAATGTTCTTAGAGCTGAAAGAACCTTTGATCATAACTACTTCCAGTTTATTTAAAGCACTAGTTGGAGCCTCCAATCTTATACGTACCGTCGAACCTTTGTTCAACCACAAAGAAAAACCCTGTAAAAGAGAAAACATGGAAAACAGATACCATTTCAATTTCCAAGCTCTCAAGAGATGTACTCATATTAGTTTGATCTTGAAAACCTTCGACCCAGAAAAGAAAAAAGGTTCAATTGATACCTTGCGGCTGTAGGATCTAACAATCACATAGTTTGAGACATTCCAATTAGCTTGGCAGCTCAGTTCAGGCTTCTCGGAGAAAGCATAGAGAAGGACCCCTTTCTTGTCCTCGTCTCTGACTTCAACTTGTTCCACAAACACAGAGCTAGCTTTCATCAAGCGTGAAGAGCTGGGGCCAAGCATCATGCGGCAATCCCCGTAAAATCCATATCGGAGGCTCACCGAAACTGCAAGAAAAGCCCAAAATAAACGCAATTTTATGAGATGAAAAAGTGTTCGATGGAAAGCCAATAAGAAAAAGAAGATGTCAAATTACATGCCAAATAGCCAGATGGTCAGAGGAGCCAGAAGGCGAGCCCACGCCTCGCGCCACTGCTGAATACGCCGCCTCGGAGGCGGCGTCATAACCAGCCTGAACATTGCAAACTCACTCTCAACTAAAATGGAGAAGTTGGTTGGGAGAAAGATAGGTCTTTTTCTGGCGGGGAGGGAGAGGGACAAGATGATGAGCTACTGGTCTATTGAAGTAAACAACATGCGAGAGGAAGACCAGTAGGTTTTCAGGAGTTATCACCAGAGACAGTTCAAGTCTTCAACTACCTATGTTAATATGATTCGCGGGTAACTGAATTCCATTTTCTTGATTTTTGAATGTTAGGTGTCAGTTACGTTAGGCCTATTGTCTGGTTTCTGGACTTTTTGAGAATTTGCCAACAAAACCTGTTCCTTAAACTACAGTTATCAGGCCCTTCGACAAAAATCTTTGAGGACGTTTACTTCATACTTGCGTTTTTATTGCGCGACAGAAAAACCACCTAACATGTTTATTTGCGTGTGGCACGTTATTCTCATAAAATACGGAAAAATCTAATTATAAACGATTATGTGTATTAATATATACATCTATTTAATATAATTAGTAAAAAAAATTAGATTTTAATAAAAATAATATCAATTTAAGTTTTGAATATAAATATATCATTATTAAGATATAGATCAGTATATAAATTTACTTATACGTAACAAAACTCAATTAATATTAGAAGAGTAAATCTAGGTACAAGCTTCAAATTTTTTTATTACTCTTATCATTTGAGATTACCTTAACACTTAAAATTAGCTTATAAGTATTATAACTATAAAAAGATCCTATAAACTGACATTACTTCATATGATATTGTTAGATTTACATTATAATTAAAAGTAAATTTTACAATCTAACGTCCATATTAAACTATATCAATTCACGAATTTACTTTTATGAGATATTTGTGACTAAATAATTTCTCTAATATTTATTGTTATTGGCACCCTAATAATATTTTTTTTTTAAATTCTTAGAAAATTTTAATTCAAAAATAAATTAAAAAGAATGAAATCGGTCCATCAACCAAGCTTTTAGTATCCATACAGAAGTTTCGCAATCTGTTGCCAGGGCATTTTAGTTTAGCCCATTAAGTCCCTTGGGACCACGGCCCACTTTTCTGTTCCAAAGCCGAGAAACGAAAGCGGGTAAAATGGGACGTGCAGGCCATTAATGCCACTAATATTTTTCGTATTAAAGCGACAATCCACTAGTGATAAAGAAACTATTCAAATTTCAAGTTTTAATTAGTCGCGTTAACAAACCCATTTTGGTAACAAATAATGAAGAAGATGGTTGCCAAATTACTTGTTTTTGTTTTAAGAGATGAGATGAAATAAGATTAAAGTTGAAAGTTGAATAAAATATTATTAGAATATAATAATTTAATATTATTTTTATATTAAAATTTGAAAAAGTTAAATTATTTATTTATTTTTTGTATTGGAATTGAAAAAGTTAAATTGTTTATTTTATTTTGTATAAGAATTTAAAAAAGTTGTAATGATTAAGATGAGATGAGACAAGACGAGACGAGAGTTTTCAAGGTAACTTGTAAAGATTAGGATTGTATAAAAAAGTCATGATTTGACTGTATTTTCTTTTTATGGAAAACTAATATTTTTTTAGATAAATCATAAATATTAAAGCCAGTAAGGGGTTGATAGTGCTTGGGATACGGATACGAATAAAATATATAAAGTGCGTGGTGTAGAATGATAAGTAGCATCCTTCTTTAAGATACTGCCATTTATTTATCAACTCTTAATTATATAGGTTTTAGAAGCGTAAAGTTCGAAAGGAAGACAAGAATGTGGGGAGTATAGACTAGTTAGGGTATATACTATATTTGCGTTCCTTAGTTATATTAGCATACTAACTTAAATATTTTAGGAGTATTAAGGTAATATTCTGTAGATATCCTACGGCAGGATATTTTGTTATTACAAGTTGGTGTGTAATATACAATACTAATTGTTATTGAACTCATTACGGTCATAAATAAAAGTCAAAACACTACTTACTAGCAAGTTGATATGCAAAGTCTCCACATTTTACGCGTCAATATTTGTCTTAGATGTGTCACGTCTAAGTAAGCTTGCAATTAGACTTTTTGATATTATATACAATGTTATTTGTCTAACTTTTCTTCATGGCATCAATAATTAAAGAAGATAAAATAAATACATAATTATAAAATATTCTGGTCTAGAACACCTCCTATTTTAGTATATTTTTATTGAATAAGTATTTTAATTGATTTAAAAATTTGGTTCTCTTATTTTAAATTTATTGGATTTTAGTTGGATTTATTTTATATTCTTTACGTTGTGAAATTTCTTTTAATGTGCTTTCTTAATGTTAAGTATTGTTTTGTGTTTAAATTACTTTTTAATTTAAATCGATTTATTTCTGGACTTTAAATTTATTGTGTTGTTAGTTTTTATTAATTAATTATTTTAGCTAGTCGTTTTGTTTAAATTATTTTATTCAATTTACTGCTTTTAAAATTATTTTCGTTGGATCAGTTTTGTTACCCAAGTTGTGAGGATTGTACCTCATTTCTTTTCTCCAATTTTTCTTTTTCCATTTTTCCTTTTTTTTTTCCCTGATATTTCTTTTTACCTCATCCTTCTCTCTCCCTTGCACTCGTCGAGCTCCCCCTCCCCCTACCTGATCCACTCTAGTTGCCGTGACCCAGCTGAAACGCCACCACTCACCAGCGTAGCTCACACCGACGACCTCTCCTTCACTGGTCTCCACCCCCCATAGCCTTCCTCCGCTGTGGTAGCCAGCCCGAAACCCATGGGTTTCCTCCCTCCTTCGTCCATTTTCTTCATCCTCATCTGTGCGTCGCTGCACGCTAGCATGGCCAACACCAACCCGTCCATTCTGTTCACCTTTGGCTGGCATCCCTCCTCTTCCAATATCAACCCCTCTTGTGCTACTGTTAACCACCATAAGCACCACCAAGCAACGACCTCATTTCCTCCTCGTGTCGCCATCGCTCCACCATCTGCCACCACCTCTTTACCACATAATTACTGGCCCTCTAGCAACCCAAACGACCCACCCTAGCACTGATTTGCCACTAGTAAAGCTGAACCATCTCCATCTTCGATTTGGGCTTTTTGGCCTTTAACCACCGTTTCTGCCGCCACCCACGGCTAACCACCACTGTCATTAACTTCACCAACACCCCTAAGTTCTACCCTAACCTTCCCTAGTCTTCGTTTGATCCCGTTCAAATTTGGGTATGTTATCACCTATAGCCACAATACATTTTGCACTATGACGTTGCCTTTCCGCCGTCTTTTGTAGCTAATTGATCATCCAAAAATTATTTTATAGCATTGTAAGAATTTTACAAATAACTTTTAAGATATAAATATATTTTTACATTAACAATACTTGCAATTTGGTTGTTTGTGCCGGACTAAGTTCGAGGAATATGAGGGTTGGTTGGATTAGAGGACAAAGTTGTGTATGTGATTGATTGACGTTGGGATTCGCTGGTATTTTTATATCTTGTCGTATGCATTGCATGGTGCATACATGTTCATGTTTGCAAAATGAAAACTGAGTTTTCACATAATGGCATGCAGGTTTATGTGTATATTTGGAAATTGGGTTTTTATGCATGAAAAGATTTTGGATGTGATTGAAATGAATGGATTGAACAGTTTGATAGAGAGTCATTGTAGGGATGGTGGTAAGCAAGAATGGTGGTAGAGTCTCGCCTGTGATTCCCTCCTACGATGCACACGATAGGGATGGTGGTAAGTAGGGATGGTGGTGGAGTTCCGCCTGTGATTCCTGCTTATGGTACACGTGGTAGGGATGGTGGTAGAGTCCCATCTGCGATTCTCGCCTAAGTAGAGTCCCGACTGCAATTTTCGCCTATAGTGTTAATTGGATATTTGAGCTATTTTCTGGAGAAATGATGGTTATTTTGGATTAGGAATGTTTTGGACCAAATAGGATTTTGGCTTGCGTGAAAAATTATACATTTTCAAGGAAATGATGATTGTTGGGTCTCATGCATATGGCATCACGTTTACGAATATTGTTGTTGCTTTAATAAATTTTTGTCTTGTGGGCTGTTTGAATTATTAATTACCTTCATTACCGTTTCTTGATACAGTAGGCTTTGACGCAGGTGATGAAGAAGTTGAGCCTGAGGATGTGGTTTCGCCGAAAGAGTGATTGGGGATCACTCTCTCGTGGGTTGAGATTTATTTCCCTCTTTGGTTATTGTTTTTGATTTGTATTATATTTATTTTGTGTATTTTTTTATAAGTGAATTTGTATTTAAACAACTCTGGTACTTAGTGATCGTTTTAACTCATTCCACTGTGTTCTTTATTGTACACTTTTACTTGTACACACACTTAATACTTAATTATGGAATGCGTAATCCATGTTATCATCATCCCAACGCCTCAATCTCCACATGTCCATACATGGAAGTCGAGGGCGACACAGAACATTTACACATACAATATTATCATAGTATTCTTAAAATATTAATGTCACATGGTAATAGTGTATTAGCATTGGTGTAGGCAAAAGCAAAGGTAGAATTTAGCTAAAATCACATGTTTTGCCTTTTGCTTATTCTATTCAAGAGAGATTTCACATTGAATTATCCATATGTCAGTCAAAATAACAATAAAATATTATTTGTAATCTAATAACAATAATATTTTTTTTTGAAGTTTTTATTTTTCATATTTTGCAATTATACTAACTACATGTTAATTAATAATTAAATTACTTTTTACCAACCTAGCTAATAATATTTTGGAGGAGAGAGAAATAATTCATAAAATATTCAATAGATAGAGGAAGTAACTCTTCAAATATGTGGATTTACTATAGCTTGTAAGGAAAAGAAAAAAAAAAAATTGAATTTGTCTCTTCCAATGTAGAGAATTTAGTGGGGTTATTAGCTAAATCTTAGTTTGCATTTATATTTTCCTACAGTACCAATTCTAGTGATCTAAGTAAGAAAGGTAATTACAAAGAAAGGTAATTACAAAGGAGTAATCTTCATAATAATTATGTTTTACCCAAACTGATATATATATATATATATATATATTTATAATTAGTCTCAGAAATCTCTAAAACAAATACACTAAACGGGATGAACTAATATCCCATTTTTAATATGCTTGTCATAAATCCAGAGGCGGTAAGAAAAAAAGATACACAAGTTACAATCCTCAAATGATGCAAACCAACAAGGATAGCCAAAATGTGTTGGCACATGAAATGAAATAGAGAAATTTTTGTCTAAGTGAATTTTTATTTAACATATGGAAGATGCACTCTCATTGATAGAATATGGAAAAACCCCCCAAAGTAATTTTAAGAAAGCAAGAAGGGGAAATTCATAGGTCTTTTTACCAGCCCACCTAGGCCCTTACTACTTAATTTATTATATTAACTAGCAGATAAAATAACTCCATAAGAACATTACACTTGTCCATCCTTAACACAACTACAAAAATACGCAAGAAAATAACTAAAATGGATACAACACAATGGCATTAATTTATGAATAATTCTACTAAGCTTCTTCCACTTATGTTAATGCCTTTATATTTTTTCTATGCTCTTTGTTTACTTAAACTAAATGTGTAGCTCAAAATTTCCCCTCCCCCAATCTTCCATTCTTCATCCACTCCCCCTCGGCATGCTCCCCACTTTGATATTTTCTAATTGAAGACTGCGTTCTCACCTTCACCATCGTTTGGCATCGACTTGGAAAATGACTGACCGACAAAAACATGTTCTCACCTTCGCCACCATCTTCATTCTCGCACATGTATGTTTTTTCATTTAGGTGGGAAAGCTTGTTGGACCATTTTCTCTAATGATGACGGGTGAATCTAATCTGATTCATATATAAAGAGTATTCTTTTATTGGAAATGTTTTACTACTTCATAATTTATCGATTGGACTTGTTGCATAGGACAAGATTTTATCTCTCATCACTTCTCTCTACATCCTATTATCACCATCTTCAATCTTGAAATTTTCTGTCCCTTCTTTTGGTGCTTAAAGTTAGATATACGTTTTGGAGCCTATATAAAGCTACAGGTTCCATCACCAAAATAATTAATCCTGGTATATTTATTCCTTCCCTTACAATCAAGAGTTCTTGTGGGGAACAATATATGCAATACAACACTATGCCAAGTATCGATAACCCTACAATTGAAGCAGATGTTGTTTTTAATAATATTACTACAAAGATTATAGGCAAAATGAAAATCTCAAATTCTTTGCCTTGTTTTAATTTGATACTTTCGGCTTTAAAACGGTGTTATAGTTTTTCATTTCCAAAATAATTTCATGGGTTGGTTCCATTATAAGGAAATTATCCTCTTTTCCCTTTTGTGTTCTTAAGAGTTTGGATGGATTCATTCCAAATGTTATAATTTTGATTCATGTTATAGTATGATTTTTGCCGGAAAAAAATAAGAACAAATAGTATCCCAATGGAGTGGTGTGTGAGCCACACGCGTAGGTCAAAGTGTGCGTGATATCCATGTGCCACCACACTGGAGCTTCTGTTACTGTCATGCACAACATTTTTGGGGTCAAGCACCTCAAATTCTTCAGACTCAATTGTCCGTGACACTCCTAGGGTGGTGCGTGTCCCTCACATGCCACCACAGCCTCCTTACTTAGTGTTTTTACTTTACTTCAAGTTTGAAAAGGCGGATCTAAAGTTTTTACACGTTGTAATTCGTTATTTTTCATTTTAGGTAAAAATTAAAAAAATAGTCTATCGGACAGTTTGTCTATAGAGTATATGTCCTCTACTCCTATGGAGTATATGGTAGGAGAACTTTGATTTGGACAGAGTGCTGTCTCTTAGATAGTTTGTTTGTAGAGAGTTACAACCATTGTTAAGACCATATTAATCACAAAGAAATTTGTGTACTGGGGAATTTGAAACATAGTAGTTGGCTTGTAATCTAGAAAATTCCCTATATGTCTTAGGTCACAAATGTAATTTCTCGTTCATTAATGAATAAAGTAAGTTTTCCCATAGAAAAAAAACTTATTTCAAAATTTAAAATGGAAAACAAATTAATTTATCATGAATTAACCTCAATTCAAAACATCTTTTGAATCTAATCTCCATGTTGAAACATATATTTAGGATTGCAAAACGTACAAAAATATAATCCTTTCTTCTTCCTTAGAGTATTTTCTTTTCATATACGCCCAAGTTCACAAGAAATTAGATTTGTTTTTCAAAATTGATGAAAATACATATGGCATCAATTCAATCATCATTATGTGTAGTTGATGGATTTGTAATGGAATCACCAACTTGTTGGTATGGTTGAAAGCACCACTAAAGACGTCGCACACTAACAAAAATCTCAAAATAAAATTTTAGGCCTGCCTACCCGAAGTACAACAAGGTAAAACAACTGCTATATTTTGATATTGTTGTTCAATGTTTGTATAACATGGTAAAGCAACTTCCTTATGTGAAATGTTCAAACTGTGTGTAGAGAGAAGTGATATGTGATTTTTGTTGTTGTATGGGTGGATATATTTTATTTGATAAAAGATAACATTCTAAGAAGAGATAATGCAGTTCGAAAGAGGGAGGAGGACATATTGCGGAGAAGGGAAGATAAACTGAGAGAGAGAGAGAGAGAGAGAGAGAGAGAGAGAGAGAGAGAGAGAGAGAGAGAGAGAGAGAGAGAGAGACAGAGACAGAGACAAATGTTCAAGAGGTTGAGGTTGAACAAAATTTATGAAGGATCAAGAATAGAAATGCATGAATATTATAGTATTTGTATTGAGTTGTATCAATTTTAATAGTTTTTGTTTGGTTCGTATAAACTATAGGGCATATGTAATATCTGGATTTTTTTATTTTTATTTTTTATGGACCAATTGTAATGTACTCCCCTCTTGAACTATGTTAAGCCTAATTAGATACTTGATCAGGCATTTTGTAGCATAGTTGGAGAGGCTTGCTTTCACAATGGAGTTATGAAAACCAAGTGTTTTGTTCACTTTTCTAAATCTGTTGCACTATGTAGAGTTTTTTTCCAATCTATTTTGGTCACTTTTGAGCTTATTCATGACATATTGATAAGATTTTTTTCCAATCTGTTATACATCTAGGATGATTTTTTCCTAATCTGTTTTGCCACTTTTGTTTATATCTATGACATTCTTGATAAAAAAATTTCTTAATTTGTTATACACATGTGATGGTTTTTTCCCAATATGTTTGGTCACTTTTGGAATGCACTCTCATTTAAACTTTGCTAGGCATGTACTCCTAATGACAAAACTACTGCTACCCAAGGAGTAAATCATGAGAAGACTATCAAAACTATCCCAAATAATTAGCCTCTCATGCACAATACCTTAGTTCCTCTTATTATTGTATCTTGTTGCATTTGTACTAGTTAATTATATGAAGAGAAACAAACAACAAAGGCCATTACCTTAGCCTCTCACACACGCACATAAACAAACAATGGATCTGATATTGAAGTAAGATTGATTTCATATATAAGTTTTTTATGGTAAGCTTTCTAGCAGGTACTCCCAGTTCCTGATTTGGAATCACAAGCTATATATCTTCACAACACAAGAACTCCACAACCTGCCCATACACAAAATTCATACACAACTAGACACAAAACCATCTACACAAGCTGCTAATATTTATCTACACAAACACTTGGACACAATCTACAACATTTATCGACACAAACAACACGCACAACTATACATAAACAACATCTACTCAATCTACAATATTTATGCACACAAGCTACCAATATTTATGTAAGAGAGAAGATAGAGGAGGATGCGTGGTGGAGTTGTCACGAAGGGGAGAAAGCTATCATACTAGGGGGTTGTGGAGAAAATTTGAATCAAATTTCAAAATGGGAACCTAAAACTCATATTTTAGTTTAGTGGGAATAAAAAAAAATTAAGAAAACATGTTAACAGTGATGTATAGTGTAGGCAACTAGATAGAAGGGCTCTTAATTTATTTCAACACTCTCAAATAACAAGATTTATCTCTAGGAAGAGCCTTGGTGAAAATATCTGTAACTTGGTTTTTAGTTTTGCGATACTTGAGTTGAATATTTTCATCTTCCACGATCTCTCTAATAAAGTGATGCTTCATTCTAATATACTTTGTTCGGTAATAGTAGACGAGAATCTTTATCATAGCAATGACTGATTTGTTATTAGACAAAAGTGGATTAGATTTTCTTGCTTTTCGCCAACATTTTCTTAGATTCTCCTTAGTCATATTGCTTGTGAAGTTACTGATGATGCCGGAATATACTCGGCGTCAATGGAATATTTGCCACACTTTGTTACTTATTGGATGCCCATGAATTAAATACACCAAAACCAAATGAAAATGCATATTTGAAAGTGCTTTTCATATCATCAATGCACCCGATCCAATCACTATAACAAAATCTAATAAAATTTGCATCAACATTCTTCTCATAGAAAATACCAAAACCAAGTGTACTTTAAACATATCTAAACACCTGCTTGGCTGTCTCAATATGCATTTGGCTTGGCTAGTGTATGAATTGAGACAATAAACATGTAACATACATAACATCTGCTCTTTGTAGTCGTCAAATGCAATAAGCTTCCCACCAAACTTCTATAAATAGACGCGGTGCTTCCACATTCTGTCATCAATTTTTCATTCACAATGAAATGAGTTGACACCAATTTACAATTTATCATTTTAAATGTTTTGGGGAGTTCTTACATTCTTCTTTTGGCGTATAAAACCCACTCTTCTTCTTGGTGAATTTTAAAATAATGCAATAAACTCAAATCACTAATTTTATATTTTTTCATTATATCCAATTTTATTCTTCTTCGGTTTGGACAAGCTTCAATGATGCCTTGGATTTCAATGTCTTCTCATTAGAAATAACTCTTGGTGGTGCTTGCCAAGTGCACACCCTTCACAAACCTTTTTATTTTCTTGTATAGTTGGCAATCCATACATTATATTCTTTTGTTGGAGAGTTCGCAAATTTTAAAAACTCAAGTGCCCAAGTCTTCTATACCAAAGTCACGATTGATCATTAACCACATCCAGCTTTCAGGGCAAACTTTTTGAATATGAGAAAGTCAAACGAAAGATTTTACTATTATTCTCCATCTTATTTTTGCCACATGTTGTCTTCTTCCTCATTTATCATAAATTTTGTAAAAACTGAATTCAAAGTCAAAAGACTACCCATATTCTATAAATTTCCCAACATTTAATAATTTTTTTTTTCCAAATTGAGAACTAGTAATACATCTTGAATATACTTTGTGCTTATTTATCTTTATAGCAATTGTGCCTTTTTCCCTTTGCTTGAACTAAGGAACCATTTCTTATCTTAACTTTGGAATTTTTGAAAGTATCAATCTCCCCAAAATACTTTGATTACTACACCCACCATCAAAAAATCACACATCATTCTTTTGCTTTGATGCCGCTTGAGAAGCATAAAAAAAGTTTGCTTTACTTTCTTACTCTTCAAAAAAATATTTTTGGTCATTTTTTTTAAGCGATGGTTTTTTTAATATGTCTAAAATTTTTACAATTGTGGCATTAAGGTTTTCTCTAAAACCAACAATCTTTATCAATATGACTACTTTTTAACAATTTCTATATTTTTGTTGAGTGAACTGATCTTCATTTCCACTTCTCTCAAAATTATTCATTCCTATTCCTCTTTCATCTCTAGAAGCCTCACTTTTGAACGAGTCTTTTTTTTTTTTTTAATTAACATTGAGTTTAGATTTAAGTGCACTTTCAAATAATTTTTTGGGAGTGCCCACTCAACTTTTGTTCAAATGTTTTAATTGAACCCTTTAGCTGATCTTCAACCCTCAACTTGTCGTTAGTTTATTCAATAACGGCAACGATGAGATCATATTTCTTTAGCAATAATTATTTTTTCTCAACAATTCTTTGATTTGAAATATTTTCTTCATATGTCTTCATTTGCTTCGCAACTCCCATAAGTCTAGAAAAGTAGTCTTTCAACAACTCAATTTCTTTGATTTTTATATTTATTACCCAGATGACTAACACAAAATGGGAGGTGAATTGAGTTGTATTTAAAAAATTAACAATTATAAATCAAATACACAATATAAAATATAAACAAAATATGAAATAGTAATAAATATAAAGAGAAAGGGTAAGAGAGAAGCAAACTCAATATGTTAACGAGGTTTGGTCCCATTGCTTACGTCCTCGCCTCAAGCCACTCCTTGAGAATCTCCAAATTTATTATTCAACTTCTTTCAGGTGGAAATAGAAACCTATTATACTTTTGAACAATACCGCTACAAAGGATTCGTGTAGAATACCCTCTACACTTGCAATTACCTTACATGTGGTGATTCAACTATTCCCTGTGTAGAACACTTTTTACACGCACAAGGGTTATACACATATTTTTATTGATACAAGAGCTGATAATAGGTACGTTATCAGAAAACACTCTTCAATGAGTGAAATAAGAACAATACAACGCAAACTATATTTCTTAAAATAAATAAGGGTTAAGGCTCAATGCTTAGAGAAGAAAGAATGAAAGCTTTTGAATGAATGTTGTATGCTCTTGGTGTTGTAAATATGAAGCTCTTAAATGATCTATTTATAGGCATATGAGACTTCATATTCAAATTTAAAAAGATTTACATGTCAAAAACAACATCATTCACTTTTCAAAAATTTCAAACCTAATCTTTTTACTTTTTGCATATGACAAAAAGAGCACATTTTACTTTTCAAAATTTTCAAACAAAATCATCTATCTTTTGCATGAGTCAAAAAGAGCATCAATCACTTTTAAAAAAATTCAAATAAAGCATGCACATATGAAAGATGATAATCAATGATTTTTAATATTTTCAAGATTTTCAAACAAAATCATCTACTTTTTGCATAAGTCAAAAAGAGTATCAATCACTTTTAAAAATATTCAAATAAAGTATGCGCATGTGAAAAATGACAATCAATTATCTTTCAAAATTTTTAAATTTAATTTTTAAAATATTCATGCACATGTGGAAAATGTATTTTAATGCTTTATGATAAAATATTAATTTTGAACCTTAATCCTAATTTCACAATTTTAAGAGATTTACAACATTACTCTATGACTTTAATGTAAACTTGTTCCCTTCTTGCTCATACTTGATTTCTTGATGTGCTTGACTCTATTGTGTGGACAACTTGAACTTGAGACTCCTTTATTCTTTGAATTCATTTGTTATCATCAAAATCCATGTGTAGATATATAATTACACGAAATTTGAAACCTTGAGTTCAACAATATTTTCAAAATCTCTTTTCAAGGATTAGAGTTTTATAGTTCTTACTTTCAAAATGCCTCTATACTCCTTGTTTGAAGAATCTCACAAGTCTCATTTGATTTGATTGCATTGATAATTTTTGGTAAGATTGTGTTCGCAACACCTTTTTGAATCAAGGTTAAGGCTTTTGCATTTTTTTCCTATGCTCATTCAATTGTTGCTTTTGAGCATCTGTCAAAGTTGTGATATCCACTGATTTTTCATACCCATCTTCTATAAATTCCTAAAAATCGTATGAAAGAAAAATAGTTTTCATCTTCACATACAAAAAATCATAGTTTTCTTCATTGAAAAAAGGAATGATGATTGTTGGGCTCCTATATCTTGATTACTATTACTTGGTAGTGTTATTGTCTTCTTCGAAAATGACTAAGATGGGATCACTCTTCTCCTCTCGGAGATGCTAGGTCTTAGTAGAGGTATTTTTTTCCTGCCTAAGTGCAGTCTTTTTTCCACTTGCTCGGTGGTTGTAACGACTGTATGGCAAATGATTTTGATGGGTTGTATCAGAGGTTATCTCTGACTAAATAGGAGTAGGAGGAAGTGGTGGCGGACTCTTGTGAGTTGGAAGATATTTCTTTGTGTCATGGTAAGTGATTGATTATGTCCCTGTTTATTGAAAAGCATTACAATCATGATGTGTTCAAGTTAACTATGAAGCGCGCATGGCGACCGATGCAAGGGGTGAGATTTCGTGATCTTAATGCAAATCTCTTTTTTGCTGAATTTGAATATATGAGCGATAAGGAGAGAGTGTTGAGAGAGGGACATTGATCCTTTGACAAACACTTGGTATTAATCCAAGAAGTTGATGGGAATAAACAGGTGCAACAAATTCAGATCCGAGAAGCTACCTTCATGGTTCAATTCCATAATCTCCCTTATAAAGCTTGTAATGATCGTGTTGGAACTCATATTGGAACAAAACTAGGAAGGGTTGTAGAGGTTGACTTGGATAATGTGAAGTTGGCGTGGGAGGAGTTTTTGTGTGTTTGTGTCACTTTGGACATGTTGAAACCTTTGATACGAGGAACTCAATTTTCAATGGGGGCAGATGCTTCAGGTTCGTTTCTCTTACGAGCGATTATCAAACTTTTACTATTTATGTGGTTGCTTGGCCATGGGGATAGAGAATGTGCTTTACGGAAGAATCTTGCACAGGTTGATATGTGCAAACGAGATAGCTTTCATATTGGTAAACGTGATTCTCCACTAGAGAAGTCCAATTTAGGGGGTAATGCAGCAACCAGAAAAATGGATGTAATGGTTCCTAGTTGTTCGGCACAAATTAAGGGGTTGGAGATAAATGCTTCTGACAATTATGCAAATTTAGAGGATTGTGTTTTGGCTACAAATTAGGAAGTTGTTGTAGGTGGAGACGAGAAGTTGGGAACCGTTAAGGTTGGAATTCAAATGGTCGACGATGACTTTGCTGCGGAAATCCTTATCTCAACGTTTGCAATGGAATATGGGCCCCATTTAGTGGGTGGGCCATCTCAGGCTAATCAAGTACTTGGGTTTCCTCAAGATGTTCAAGTGGATGGGCCAAATGTTCAACTGAATGGGTTTTCTCAAGTCGGTCTAGTTGAGGAGCCAATTCAAGCAGATGGGCCAGATCCAGTGGATGAGAATATTCGAGGGACCGGAAGTGTTTGCATGGGCCCTATGAAGACAAAAAGGCCTGATGGGTTGTCAACTAGAAAATGGAAACGTCTTTCGTCTCTTTCTGTTGCTTCCCATTCTGAAATTGAGGGCCCTACACAGATCTCCTTTCCTAAAAAATGAAGGGCTCTACATATTGATGGAGGAGGCGATGGAAGACCCAGCAAGAGAGGCACCTTAGCTAGGGGTGATGCGACCGAAGCTTCTCAGGGTGCTATGACTGTATCGGTGGTGGCTATTGCATAGCCCCGCCATAGCCAATGAAAATTTTGAGCTAGAATGTCTGTGGGCTTGGGAAGCTAAGGGGCATTGAAACCCTCTATGATTTGGTGCGGAGGGAAGCTCTCAATATCTTGTTCTTACATGAGACATGCTTGAAGGCATACGAGTTTGAGGTATGTAAGTTTAAATTGGGTTTTGTGAACGGTTTTGTTGTTGATTGTCGTGGATGAATGGGGGGTGTTGCTTTGTTGTGGGGAAGGGAGATTTCATTATCAATTCTTAATTATTCTCATTGTCATGTTGATGCTCAGATTGAGGATATTTGAGCATGATCCTGATAAAGGGTCTTGGTTTTCATGGGTATTTACGGTTTCCCTAAAGTTAGCCAACCTTTTCAACTTGGGAAATGTTATGGCAATTGGGTAGATATAACGGTGAGGCTTGAATGGTGATTGGGGATTTTAATGAACTGTTGCACCACAATGAAAAATGGGGAGGGAGGCCTCGGCCATTTTGGCAAATCTCTACTTTTAGGGATATGGTCAATGACTGCTCTTTAAAGGATATGGGGTTTAAGGGTAATAAATTTACGTGAAGTAATTGTAGAGGAGGGGCTATGTGCACTAGTGAGAGGCTTGATAGAGTTTTGGCAAATCAGCCATGGTTGGATTTTTTTCCAAATGCATCGGTTACACATGGTTTGGAGGCCTATTCAGACCATGTTCGTATATGGGTTAATACTGAAGGGGAATGGGGCACACTCGTGTTAGGAGATAGTTTTAAGTTCGAAGAAATGTGTGTAGGAGAGCGGGAATGTGAGGAGATTATTATGGCTTCTTAGAGGAGAGATGAAGGGGGATATGGTATGGTTGAGGTTATGAATAAGGTTAAAGAGTGCAGAAAGCAACTTGATACTTGGAATAAACATTGCTTTGGTAATGTACAAAAGCAATTACACTTGGCTCGATAGAATATAGAGTTGTTGAGTGCTTTTGATCCAACAGGGGAATTACAAACAAATCATACAAGGGCCTGTGAAGAAGTTCATAAATGGTTAGAGAGATATGAGGTAATGTGGAGGCAACGGTCCAAAGCTTTGTGGCTTAAGGATGGGGATAAAATTCAAAGTATTTTCACATGAAGGAATCTCAGAGAAGAAGAAAGAACAGACTAGGAAGTTTAAAAGATGGGGAAGGGGTTTGGCAGGTTTGTGCACAGAGGGATCAGGTCCTGTTAGATTATTTTGGGAATCTTTATGTGAGCTCTAATCCAAAGGGCTCTCCTGATTTTTTGGAAGCTCTTGCTGGTAGAGTAACACCTGATATGAATGTTGAGTTAAGTAAGAGATTTATTGAAGTTGAAATGCTTTGTGCTTTGTCTGAAATGAACCCATCTAAGGCTCCTAGACCTGAGGGAATGTCTCCAACTTTCTATAAAAAATATTGGCATGTGGTGGGTCCATCTATGCAAGGAGCTGCGCTTCAGGCATTGAATTCAGGTGCTTTTCCTCATTCTATTAATCATACATACATCAATCTCATTCTAGAGAACAAATGCCCTACTGTTGTTGCTGATTATAGGCCCATTAGCTTGTATAATGTGGTCTTAAAGCTTATTTTTAAGGTTATTGCCAATTGTTTGAAAGCAATTTTGCCTAACATAATTAGTGAAAGTCAGAGTACTTTTGTTCCGGGTCGTTTAATTACGGATAATTTGTTAATTGCCTATGAATTGGTACACTTCTTAAAGCGTAAAAAGAAGGGGCAACAAGGGTATATGTCTTTTAAATTAAATATAAGTAAGGCCAACGATAGGGTTGATGGTGTTTTCTTCAAAAGGTGTTGGAGATTATGGGGTTCTAGTCGGGTTTCATTGGTGATGTAATGTGTTAAAACTGTCTCTTTCTCATTTTTGGTCAATGGTGAACCAAAAGGACCAATTTTGCCTACTCGGGGGTTGAGACAAGGGGATCCTTTGTCTCCTTATCACTTCCTTTTTTGTATTGAAGGCTCTTACTATTTTATTGACTGCAGTTGGGTTAAGAAAGGATATCTCTGGTCTGAAAATTTGTAGGAATGCCTCTAACATTAATCATTTGCTTTTTGCAGATGATATAATGTTATTTTTTGCAAGGTTGATGTGGAGGAAAATAGGTAGGTGCAAGCTATGTTAGAAGTTTATGAGAGTGTTTCTAGGTAGAAAATTAATGAGAAAACTTCAATGGTGTTCAGTAGTAATGTGGAGCTGGAGTTACAGCAGGAGATTCGATTACTTTGAGGTAATGGAAAAATTCAGTAGTATGAGAAGTATCTTGGGTTGTCTCCTATAGTGGGTAGATCAAAATCAAGGGCCTTTCAGTCTATCAAGCAAAGAGTTTGGCAAAAATTATAAAGTTGGAAGGAAAAGTTGTTGTCCCATCGGGGCAAGGAGATCTTACTAAAGGCTATAGCACTATTGATTCCATCTTATTCAATGAGTTGTTTTTTATTGCCTTCAAGTTTTTATTCAGAATTAGAGGGTCTAATGTATAAATTTTGGTGGGGACAAAAGAGGGAGAAAAAATGAATTCATTGGATTAGTTGGTGTAATATATGAGGGCAAGAGTAGAGGGATGGGCTCCAAGAATCTTAGAAATTTCAATCTTGCTCTTCTTGCCAAACAAGGGTGGCGGTTAATTTAGGATGAGGAATCTCTTTTGCATAAACTTCTCAAAGCTCGGTATTTCTCTAAGTCCAACTTTTTGGAATATAGCTTTGGGCATTGTCCATCATATACATGGAGGGGTATTTGGGAGGCTAAGAGATGGTTGATGGAGGGATGTATATGGAGGGTTGGGAATGGGAAGACGGCAAAGTTATGGCATGATCAATGAGTTCCAGGTCATAGGCCTTTGGGTATTGAAATTGGGGAAGAAGTGCTTAATAGGGAGGAGGTAGTGGCTTCAGTTCTTCAAGAGGACAATAGGGGGTGGGATTTTCACAAGCTTAGGACTCTCTTCAATCCAATGTTAGTGGTTGATATTATGAAAGTCATGGTGTTTCCTAAAGGTACAGTTGATAAGTTGATTTGGAGTAAAGAAAGGAGTGGGCTATTTTGGGTGAAGAGTTGTTATAAGTTGATTATGTCCCAAATTGGGGTTAATGCCTTAAAATTCTCTTTGTTGTGGAAGTCAACAGCGATTATGGAAAGCCTTGTGGAGAATGCCTACCCCTAATAAAATTAAAGTATTTGCATGGAGGGCATGTAAGGATAGTCTACCCTCAAAAGATAAATTAATGTAGGAGCAGGAGATCCAAGAAGCCACTTGCGGTTCTGCATGCAACCTACTGCAGATTTATTGTATGCTGTGTTTAGATGTGACCAGTTGCACGAACATTGGCTTCAATTCTTTCCTTTGTTGGCTAATTTGTCCCCTATTAGTTTTTCTGATCTAGCACTACATCTTGTTGTTGGCAAGGACCTTAATACCTTCGCTCAATTTTTCTGTCTTGCTTGGGGTTTTTGGTATGGGCAAAATAAGTTGGAATTTGATAACACTATCCTAAGTCCTCGTCATGTCATCTCTCATTCTTTGGGACTTTTGCATAGTTATAAAGCTGTTTCAGTTAAATCCCATGTGCAGGTTTGAAATCATTTTAATTGGAAGCCTCCTTCTATTGGGGTCCTTAAGCTCAATACTGATGGAGCTATATTTTCATATTTTCATAAGGCAAGGATTGGTGCCATTTTACGAGATTCAGCTTGGCAAGTGATCATAGTTGCTTCAAAGCTTGAAGAAGAAGTGGAAACGCCAGAAACTGTGGAACTACTTGCTATTTTTTGAGGGATGCAACTGTGTTCTTCTATGGGGATCTTGCACATTGAGGTTGAGAGCGACTGCTTGTTGTTGGTCCAATCCTTGCAACAAGATAATATGTCGAATTCTATGCTTGGTAATTTATTCTTTGAAGTGCAAAGGTTGCATAGGTGTTTTACAAGTTGTTCTTTTACTCATGTGTATAGAGAGGGTAATAGGGAAGCTCATCAACTTGCTAGAAATGCTTGGAGAGTAGAGACTATTGAGATGTGGTGGGATTATATTCCAGACTTTTTTTCTCAAGTCTTATGGTTTGATAAATGTCTGTAATTATTTATCTCGAATGAATATGGTTGTTTCTATAAAAAAAAAAAAAAAAAAAAATTCTCTTCGTCGGAATTTGTTTACTGGCTTGCTACGAATCTTCACAACCAACTAGTTTTTCTTATTCCAATCTTGCTCTTGATACCACTATTATTTAAACAAGAGGAAAAAACCTCCAAAACAAAGACTCTAGGAGAGCAAGAATGGAAGATCTGTGGGTCCTATTACCAGCTCACCTAGAACCTTCATACTTTAATGTATTACATTAATTAGCACTTAAATAACTTCATGAACCTTGTCCAATATTAATCCAACTACAAAAACAGTGAGAAAATGACTAAAATGGACATAACACAATGACATTAATTTATTTTAACAAAATGAACATTGATTAATGGTAATTCTTTTTGTAATAATAGAATACGTGGTGGAGAAGAGATCATTAGAGATACAACTGTAAAATAATATTAGTGCAGGTCTCTCCTATCATTTATACGGAAGGGAAACTAATAATATTGTTGACGCTAAAGCATATATTGGATGGGCTATAACTATGTGTGAAGTTGATTAATGTTTTCAATGTTGATGAGAAATCTAACGCTTTAGTAGTACTGTTTAACTTATATCTCGTAAGTATGGACACCTTTCTGAATGTTAATGGCCATGGACAAAGTTTTAGGTGCGCCTGTGGCACATTATATGGCTCGAAAGAACGGTGAATTAATTGAGGCTCTCATACGTGTAACGTAACGCGGTCTTGCGAGGTAGCCAGGGGTCCTGGGTGAGTGCATGTAGAGACTCGTGGAAGTGTAATCGTTCTAGTCAACCACGCCTAAAACCACAAATAAAATCTCACACTCTATGTGTTCACGATACAATTACCTTGCAGAATCTAACCTCAATTTGATGGTAATCGGTAAAGCTGAAAGATGCTCTCTCTTCTTTCTTTGTTTTTCTCTCTTTTAGCCCTCTATTTGCATGACAATATTTTTTATCCCATTTCTTGCTTGAGCACTGCCACATAATTTGAAGAGCTTGAAGTTCCAAAGCCACCAATAATTAATGCTACATAAGTGGTCTTGACGACTTGACCTCATTGTCATGTGGTTAAATCTGCATGGTCCTTTAGACCAACGCAGTACCATGGGGGCTAGAAAGACATTTTTATCACGATCATTGTGCACCTTAAGTTCATAGCTTAAGTATGGAACTCATCCCCAAAACTAGTACTTAAGGGTCAACTTTTTGAAATTGGCATTTTAGAATTTCTCAAAAGTTAGTAGCAAAAAAGCAAAAAAATCACTGAAGACTAATGTTGAAAATACAGGAGTCGAACATTTCATGAGCTTACATAAATATTTTGCATACCCAAAATTGACGAAATTTCATTTTCGTACACTTCCATATAAATATTTAACTTTTTTTTTATTATTATTTTTTATTTTTAGATTTTGTTTATGTTGGCTAATTATATTTTATATGCACGTTTTAGGCTTTTACCCCTTAGGAATATTTTTATGTGCATTTAAAAAAAATGTTTTTAAGCATTATTACATGCATGTTTTAATTAAACTAATTAGTTTGTTTTGGCTATTTTTTTTAACATTTATTTAGTTAATTGTTTATTTGCATGATGTTTTGAGTCGAAAATAATAATTCTTTCTCTATTATATTTGGCGTAAAATAATTATTCATTTTGGTTAGAAAAACCAATCAGTCCAACAAAAAAATCAAAAACCGAATCACACTTGTAAAACTGAAATGAATCGAAATCGAAAAACTTAAAAAATTTGATTCCCTAGATTAGCAGGTCGGTTTCAATTCTTAAAATTTCAAAATTTACTTAAACTGATTCAATTCTGATGTACGTCTAAATCTGGACCAAACCAAAGTGATTCACCACTAGCTAGCTAGTAAATTAAAATGTATTGTGGCGTCAATTAGTAATTACAGTTCTTAGCAATCAATTATTAATTTTCTTATAATATAATGAAGAATGATGTTAATAAGTAAGAATTAATAAGTTTTTTTTATTGTAAAGCAGATAATTTAACTAATTAGATAAAATTATATCAATTTATAAATTATTTTTATGTGATTTTTTTATGAATAATATTACGTATAGTCCCCAAATAAGCACTGCAATATAGATTTAGGCAATTTTATTTTTAAAATTTTTTAAAATTATAAAAATGTCCTTTAAAAATGTTACTTTTTTTCATTTAATAAAAGACTATAAATAAAATTTCTCGTTTTTATTTTTATTTTTATTTAAATAGATGTAAGAGTAATCTCAAAAAGCTGTACATCCGATTTCGATATGGAAACCCAAAGGCCAAATTAAATCAGACTGGATATGTTATTAAACCTTTTGTCTTTATAATAATATCTCCAAAACACTTGTCATTGTGTGAGCTTTTATTCGACCAGCTTTCCAGATCCCTCGTCTAAGCTTTACACAGTCACCTCTAGACACTCTGTTATCTCTTTCTCTCTCTCCTGTCTGGCTCTCGTCATCTTCTATGAATGGCCTGACAGTGACAAAGCTTATCGCCTCTTCTTTTCTTCCTCCATCCTTCCTCTTCTCAATGCTCTCCTTACTTTTTAGCCTCATTTCTGTTAGTTCTTAGCTGTGTTTATGTGGGATCCATTGAAATGTCCAGGTATAAATATATTTGAGAGCGACAGATTTGATGTCTCTAAAATATTTAATACTTTCCTTCATCATCCTTGCAATAAAGCTTTACGCTACCTCTAAGGAGAGAGGGAGATAGAGAGAGAGAGAGAGAGAGTAGAACCGAGAGAGACAGACCAAACCAGATGGGGAGAGTGAAGCTTCAGATCAAGAGAATCGAGAACACAGCAAATAGGCAGGTCACTTTCTCAAAAAGGAGAAATGGACTTATCAAGAAAGCATATGAACTTTCCGTTCTTTGTGACATTGATGTAGCTCTCATAATGTTTTCCCCATCAGGAAGACTCAGTCACTTCGCTGGAAATAAAAGGTGTGCTTATGATAAGGGCTTATAGCACCATTTCCCTTATACCTAATTATAAGCTCTATCTGTGATCTTGATGTTTATTTTCTCAGCTGGTCAATGTTTGTTCTTGGGTTCTTTCTGCAATTGATTCTTTCAGGATTCTATATATTGCATATGATATATACAAATACAGACGGCAATACGCCAAGTACATATATAAGAGACAATAAAAAAAAAAACCTGGGATCCTTCGGTCGACCTTTTGGTTATGTCTAAGCTAAATTATATTATAACTAGTCGTCCACTCAGTTCAAGTAAAACGATCTGTTTTTTTGGTTTCTTGAAGCATTGAAGAGATTCTGGCACGGTATTTTAATCTTCCTGAGCACGAACGAGGAAGGTAAGCAGATCTGGGTTCTCCGAGTTTTAAGTAAATGCAACTTTTGTTCTGTCGGTGGTAATGGAGGTTTTCTTTCTTTTTTCCTTAATTTATTCGATGGTTCCGCTTCCTCGTTGCCATGCAATATCGAAAGACTTCAAAACCTAGAGGTAAGCACTCTCTAAATACAAATCTTCAATTGGCTGAGTTGGCCACAACCCTAGTTTAAGGCTTCTTTTGAATTTGCTTAAGATGTTTAATTTTAAGTATATTTGCAGTTTCTCCAAAGGGCGCTTCTTAAGTTGAAGAGTGAAGCAGATATTCGAACCTGTCAAGAAGCCAGGTTTTTTGCTTTTTCCCTGTTCCCAGAGTCCGACTCTTGACTTATTCTGAATGTTTTTCCCTTGTATTGCTGACGTTTAATTTATAGAGTAATTCACTATAATTTGATATTTCTGTCCTGTGAAGCAGCCCAACGAGTACAGCTGATTCCAAACTCGAGGTACTTTATGCATGAGAACTGATCTTTATTAAACAAATAGTTGTTTGTCAGTTTCAGTCTTTATTCTCAATTATCACTATACTGCACGTACGTACAGGAGGTTCAACAAGAAATCCTAAGCTGTAAGTCTCAATTAAAAGATATGCAGAACCGACTAAGGTATGCATGTTTGTTTGCTTCAACCAGTGAACATAAACCCTAATCTTTGCAGTCGGATGTGATGGGAATTAGCTAGCATCTGATAATATCTAAATTTTGGTAGAGTATTTGAAGGAGATCCTTCTGAAATCATAACATTGTGTGAGGCTGAGTATCGAGAGCAAATCCTTAAAGATACTTTGAGACATGTGCATATGCGCAAGGTAAAAGATCTACAAGGAACTTATTAATTTTTTTTTTCCAATTTGAAGCCCTGATCTATATAATATATCCTAAATCCTATGAAACGTATAATGCAACAGCAAGTTTTGGAGCAAAACGGCAATTCTTATGTTGCACCTCCGACAGCTTCAGAGGTATGTTAAGTCATGATGATTGTCATAGACCATGTCATTAAGAAAGAAAGATGAAAATGTAAAAGAATCTGCAAGGAGATTTCAATTTAGAATGATAATGGACTAAAATACCGCAGTAATTTTATATTCTAGTTTGGAGAAAAAGAAAAAAGTGAACTTAATTTCTTGCTAATGTGATTAGGTACAAGTACTGCCTCAAAACACTGCAAGTGGTACCATGCCAGAAAATCCAACATGTATGCTGGGTTGGCTTCCTGAAAGAGACCCACAAATCCAGATCCTGAATTTTTTGGATTCGAATGGCCTTCTTCCTCTGAGGTGCATATATTTGATTTTGGTAGCTGAATCTTAGCACTTTAATTTGTCCAATATCTCTGCATATACAAAAAATTTCCTCTTTTTTTTCCTTTCCTTTTTACAGAGGTCAGTCGCAAAATGTGGTTGAAATCTTGGCACCAGCACCGGCACTGGCACATCCAACTCTTCTTCATGGACAAGATATGAATCAGCTTGATTATCACATCAGCCCAAGAACTGGAGTGGTGGACGACAATAATGTGCAACGTCCTGATCATTTTGTACAAGCAATTGACGTCAACCTGTCCCCGTGGAGTGAAATTTGTCAAACAGGTACGTACTTAATTTTGCATGCAGTAACATTCAAAATATATATAGTACTCTTGATATAGGAGAGAGGTTATGATAAACTATCCATACATTTGTCGTTTCTGTGTCTATATGTATATATGTAAGAGCTTTGTTATTCGATCATAAGCCCCTATACCACACACTTCATAATTTTTTATTTTTAAATTTTATTTAGTTTTATTTTTCTTAAAAAAATTGAATTTGTCTACTAATCATCAATATACCACACACATAGTTAAAAAAAATTAAAAAAATAATAAAAAGAATGGTGTGTGGTATATAAAACCTATAAATAGAATTTTTCATATATGTATACGTATATGTAAATGCATACATATCAAGATATAGAAAAGAGGAGAGAAACGAAGATGCTGTCATGAGCATAGCTGGTGGTTCCTAGCTTCTATCATCGGAATCAGAAGGACATATAGGATTCTTCAAATATGGACCCCAAACTCTCTCTCTCTCTCTCTCAGCTGCTATATATTTCTTGTGCCGGCAACAGTCAGATGAAGATAGATCGAAATGTGACTGCATATCATCATTATTGGAGTGTAAATATCCACGATTATCTGGCCATTAATTACTGCATTTATCAGAAATTTACCGAACCTGATGATCCAGTAGTTTTTTTATTTTTTCAGGAAGCGCTGCTTTTTCTTAGGGATAGTCCTGCCTTTTCTATGGGCATTTAAGATCAGTACTAAAAATTTCATACAAAATTATAAATAAATGCATGCATGTGACAGGGAATGGTGAGTTTCAGGCAGCTGCAGTACCAGTCGGACCACGAGCACTTCTTGAACTATACCTGTCTCAGATCAGTACACCATCAACCATCTTGACACCCAATCAACATCCAAGATAACATGCATTCCTTAAATCATGTGCTTAGCTAGCAAGGTAGGACGCTGCTTTTATTATTTCTGATAACTTTTGTGCTGGAGATTTCGGTTTTTCCCTCGTTCCCCTTTCTTCCATTACTAGTAACGTTATTCAGTATATATCCATCTATCCATTTCTTTCTCTTTCCTGGTTTGGATTTATAATCCGCATGTGTAATTTATAATTAGGAAAATACTTTAGATATAAAGATATTATATAATAAAAATAAATTTACAAATTAATATAATATGATATGGTACGTTAGATTATAAAATTATTTTTATTAAAAAAATATTAAATCTAACGGATCATATAAAATTACATCAGTTTCATGTAGATTTACTTTTGTATATATAATCTATTTGTGTACATAGCAGTTTTCTCACGATTAACATCCTAGGATTTACTGTAAGTGCGATGTCAACCATCGTTCAGTCTATTATTGACATTTTTCCCAAAGATTAATGTTTGGCGATTTAACCGCGAGTGGCCTGGTGCTAAAGATTATAATTTCTTTATATTAATAAATCATCTCTACCTTTCTTCAATTATATATAGAAAATAATATTCGAATATAATTATATCAATAATTGTAATTATATAAATAATTGTAAAAAAAGAGTCACGGTATCTAATACCATAAAAGTGACGCATTCATGAGTTGATTGAGAAACAGTCAGGCTCTTACTCGTAATCAAGGACAATATAATTGCTAATGGCTGTTAGCTGCCAGCAATTGCCACTGCGTACGGGTGCCCACAAGATAGCAGTATAAGAAGCTCGGGAAACACTGGGTCACCAGAAGCGTCTGTATGGACTGTGCACGGGCTGCCACATCGGACTAGTCAACCGTTAACATGATTGATTATTGACCCATCAAACCTAACATGACATGCCGTGCTAGCGTAATATTAAGTACCACGCAGCATTATACGCCAGTCCGTACACAACCCATTCACAGATTTGCATGCCCTTTGCATGGCCCTCATAAGTATAGTAATATATTAAGCTATTTTGATTGAAAAGGTACTCAGAGTCCATGACAATAAAGGCCGGCTCAACTTACCCATTAAAAATAAAATAAAAATAAAAACAAAACGAAGGGCTTGAGATTGAAATTTGAAGAATATTCCCGTTCATCGTACCTTTTATTATAAATATTTCAAAATCTAATCTTGATCATGTGACACTCAAGTGAAAAATAACAAAAAAATTTCAATAATTTAATACCATTTCATAAGATGGTATGAGAATCATGATAAAAGAGATAACGCGTAATGTTAGTGTAATAACCCAACCCGTGTTAAGTCAACCCAAGTCCAAATTTGGCGAAGGCCTAAGTACCTCAAAGAAAAAACCCTATTTTTTTTTCTTGCTGCCTGTTTAAGCTGTGCCATTCACGCCCCTCTACTTTACACAGTAGGAACTTAACCCCACACCATTTTGTCCTCTCCAAGTTACACCTCCACATCGGTAAGAACTCTAGCACCGATCATCTCCTCTGTCTCTCTCTAACTCTCTCTATCAGCGTCTCTGATTAGGACCCACTTGGTGTGTAGTAGGCTGTCGAACGTCACCAAGATGGTCTCTATGTCTCTCTCCACCGTGAGTGTTGATGCCCTCACACCCTAGGCACATTGTCACCTTTCCACCCCTGTAAAGAATGTTATCCTTCTTTGTCCATGAACCCACAAACCATAGTGACTCCATCGCAACAATGTCGTCCTCTACGCCGTGACACCATTGCCGATAAGCCCGTCTTTCTACCCTATTTACTCTCTTCCCTTAATCCAATCTGCCCGATTTTGTTCTTATGCCATTTGTCTCACTATTCTCGAATTTGGTTTTTTGATGTGTTTTCCTTATGTCGTCCTCTACGCCGTGACACCACTGCCGATAAGCCCGTCTTTCTACCCTATTTACTCTCTTCCCTTAATCCAATCTGCCCGATTTTGTTCTTATGCCATTTGTCTCACTATTCTCGAATTTGGTTTTTTGATGTGTTTTCCTTATAACAGTGCATCCTGAATGTCAAATAGACAAAGTCACTACACCATTGAGTTTGATCGATCACCATTTCGAGTTGAGTAAGGTACCCTCGATTTCTACTCATGCTATCACTCGTATTTGTCGTGATTATTTTATTTGGCTCTACTAGTAGATTTGGGTCGTATATATTGAAGGTTGGAATTGGGGTTTGAGTATTTTCATGGCTTGGTTGATGTTGGAAGATCCAAGTTGCTGTTTTGATGTGTCGGGAGTATGAATGTAAACGTGATGCATGTTGGAATGGGATTTAAGTGAATCCAAGGAGATTGGGTTAATCTTTTGGTGAGGTAGTGTGTGAATGTTGTACTTGGAACATTATAAACCCAAGGCACCATGAGGGACTATTTTGCTTATGGGCTATTTATGGGCTCACTTTGAGCTTTAAGTTTGGGTTTTACAATTTCTTTAGTTGATTGGTTTTGTATGTGTACAAGTTATTAATATGTTAGCAATACCCTTTTCGATTAGGTTGTTCTAATACAGTTTGAGTTCTAGTCTTAGATAGTACTTTACAAAAATCAGGTAAGCAGTATTCTTATACTAGACTTTGTCAAAAATTGACTGAGGTTGATTTTACAGAAAACCTGCATATTCTGTTATGAGAACATCCTTAGTTATTTTCTGCACTAGTCTTTATTTTGAATTTTGAAATTTGACTTTTTATCATGATTGGTGTAGAAATGAACAACATTTTTACTCATGTTTTTACATTGCATAAAATGTGAATGTGAAGTTTGAAATATTTCATTTGATTATATGATAATTATATGCTCAGTACTCTGAAAAATCTTGAGGCATAAGATTTTATTATGCTTTGGTTACGACCCTATCGAAGATTATAGTAGTGGCATCTAGCCTTGCCACATGTAATAGTAGTGGTTTTTGGCCTTGCCACGATAGATAGAAGTGACCTCTAACCCTGCCATGGGTGATAATAATGGCCTCTGACCCAGTCATGAGTGATAATAGTGGCCTCCAGTCATGCAACGGGGTGGCCTCTATTTGAGTGCAAACAATTTGGGCGACAGAGTGATCTATGTTTTGCTAGATTATCCGCGGATTGCACAACCCTTCCACGGGGGTCAAAATAGCTTCTATTTTGAATGTATCACTTTGGTGGCAAAAGAGTGATTTAGATTTTGCTCGGTTATCTGCAGACATGCACAACCCTATCACGAGGGTAAACATAGCTTCTGTTTATATTTTTGATGTTGTTCAGTTCCTCCTAAAGTCTTTCCTCTCTTAGAGTTTCCCCGTGTAGAGGCTTTTTCCTTGTCGCAGCATAGGATCTTCTATTTGTTTACTTTGTTGGGTTACGAAGGTAGATGTGAGATAGTGTAGTATAGAGACGAAGTTAGAGGAGTTGTATAAGAAACTCTCTCTTACAGAGTAGCAGAGTGAGGAGGTTCATGTGGAAATTCATAAATTGCAAGATGCAATCATCTGTGGAGGTAAATGTTTGCTGGTTAAACTTCTTACAGAACGTCATTACCATCGAGAGGCTTTTAAGATGACAATGAAGAAAGTATGGAAGCTAGTTAGGAATATTAGGTTCAGCGATTTGAATCCTGTAATCATGTTAATAGAGTTTGAAGATGTGCGTGATAAGGAATGTGTTACTAGAGATGGACCTTGGTCTTTTGATAAACAACTGGTGTTGGTTAAGGAGGTCGAAGGCCATCAACAAGTCCACCAGATTAGGATTACTGAAGCGTTGTTTTGGGTGCGTCTACATGATTTTCTATTGATTGCAAGGAATGATTATATTGGCCATCTGATTGTGAATACAATTGGTAAGGTGATGGAAGTTGATATTGAGAAGGGAGAAATGGCGTGAGGTGAATTATGCATGTAAGGATCAATATTGACATGACAAAATTTCTGTTAAGAGGCAAAATGATTAATATTGGTTCTGTTGATCCCGTTTGGGTTAGATTTTCCTATGAAAGGCTACCCAATTTCTATTATTGTTGTGGTCATGGCCATATGGAATGTGATATATGGCAGTGTGGACAAAGTACGTATGAACATGATGGCTTTCCCTATGGAGGTTGGTTGCTAGTAGGAAGTCAAGGAACCAAGTGTTGGGATCGCCGAGACATGCAACGTGAGATCAGAGGTAGGAATCTGGCAAATTCTCCAGTGTCTGACAAAAGAAAAGATACGATTGTTGAGAATAACAGTGTAAATCTTGGTAATTTAGCTGATTGTTCGGGTGATTAGGTTACAAAATCAACCAAGGATAATGATCAGAACTCAGATGGGGAGGATGAAGTCCCTCAAAACACATAGACATTGAAATTCATAAGTCCCATGATTCTCCAAGTGAATAAGTTTGCATCTGAGAAGGAAATGGTAGCTGTTTTTATGCAGGAATTGATGGAGGATGATATAGGTGAAAAAGCAGTTCAGGAAGGGGTTCAATTGGCCTGTAGGGCTTTTTAATAGAGGCAGGGGAGGGGAGAAGGCCATCAGGCTGGGCCAAGACCCAGTTTGAGCAAAGCCCAGTAAGAGGGCCTAGGTCTGGTGAGGATAAGGAGGCCTAATGTCATGGAGGGGCATAAATGGAAACGTTTTGTCTAGTATCAACAAAACAACCTCTTTTAATTCAGAAACCCCCCAATGAAAACTTTCTAACCATAAACGAAAGGAGAAGCTTGCAGATGACGAGGCAAATGGCAGATCCATTAAGAAGAGGATAGCAACAAGAAGTTTGGAAGATGATTCCAAGAAGTCCTAAATTTTCACATCAGCGGTGGTTGGAACCCAGCACCGTCGGGAACTATCAAACTCCTCAATTAGAATCCTCATGAGCTTGGGAACCCATGAGGCATTTGGACTCTTTGAGATCTTATTAAGAAGGAAGCTCCCGACATTGTGTTTCTTTAGGAAACTAGATTGAAGGTACGTGATTTTGATTCTTGCAAGTACAAAATTGGGTTTAGTAATTGTTTAGCTGTGGATAGTGAGAGTAGGAGTAGGGGAATTGCAATGTTGTGAGGGAGAGATATCAATCTGTCTGTATTGAATTATTCTAAATTCCATATAGATACGTGTGTTACGGAAGGTAGTAGAATAGTGAAGCATTTTATTACTGGTATCTATAGCAATCCTGATTCTAGTCTTAGACATATAACTTGGGATTTAATTAGATCGTTATGTAAAAAGGAGGATGAAGCGTGGTTGGTGCTTGGGGATTTAAATAAAATCCTCTGAGAAATGGGAGAGAGAGAGAAAGGCGTGAGAAATAGATGGTGGATTTTAGAAATGTTGTTAATGACTGTTTATTGAGGGATCTTGGCTTTTGTGGTCCCAATTTTACATGGTATATGGGAGGGAGGCTATTTCGAATATTAGTGAATGTCTTGATAGGTTTTTTGGCAATCCCCAGTGATGGGAGTTGTTTCCACAAGCTAGAGTTGTTCATGGTGGGGCAGCCTATTTTGATCATATTCCAATTTGATTGGATTTAGAAGAAGTCCATACTGAGAGGTGAAGAGAGAAGCTATTCAGATTTGAAGCCATGTGGTTAGGCAAAAAAGCCTGTGAAAAAATTGTTGAAGACACAGAGAGTTGGCACAGGTAGAAACAATATGGAAGAGGTGATGACTAAGATTTTTTATTGTCGTAAGAGGCTGCAAGTTTGGAATAGAACTAGATTTGGCAATGTTCAGAAGAATTTACAAAAAGCCAAACAAAGTTTCAAGCAGTTACAAGAAAGCGATCCTCTGGGTGTGAGGAGGGAAGAACATGATACTACTGCCAGGGATGAGATTCAAAAGTGGTTAGAGCATGATGGAGGTTATGTGGAGGCAAAGATCAAAGCCATTATGGTTAAGGGAAGGGGATTAGAACTCAAAAATCTTCCATACCAAGGCATCTAATAGAAAGAAGAAAAATCAAATAAGAAAACTTCAGAATGATGAAGGTGAATGGCAGGAAGGGGAGTTGAGGGACAGTTTGATCATTGATTATTTTGTAGAATCTGTTTTCATCATCAAAACAAAGAGGTCCTATTGATTTCCTTTAGGTTTTGGCAGCGACATTGTCAAGTTCTATGAATGCTTATTTATCAAGGAGACACACAAAAGCTGAAGTTGTTGAAGAATTGAAGCAGATGGATCCAGCTAAAGCTCTGGGATTAGATGGTATGGCCCATTGTTCTTTCAAAGGTATTGGCATTGTGTTGGGAAATATGTTGCTAATGCTATCTTAGATGCTTTGAATAATGGTAATTTTCCTCCATATTTGAATCATAATTTTATCTTGTTAATTTCTAAGAAGAAGAATCCTGTGAGAGTAGTAGATTTTAGACCAATTAACCTATGCAATGTGGTCCATAAATTGATCTCGAAAGTTATAGCTAATAGAATGAATAAGGATCTGCCTTGTATTATCTCGGATTCTCAGTGTGCATTTGTCCTTGATTGACTTATTACAGACAATGTATTGGTGGCTTATGAGCTAGTCCATTATTTCAAAATGAAGAAGAAGGGTAAGAAAGTTTATACGTCCCTTAAAGTTGATATGAGTAAAGCTTATGATCGAGTTGAGTGAGATTTCTTGAAAGAAGTGACGAGTATAATTAATGAGTTTTGAGAAAAAGTTGATTGAGTTGATTATGTGTTGTGTAAAAGCTGTTTCTTTTTCAGTTTTAGTGAATGGTGAGAAGACTATTTGTCGAGAGTTTGCAGTAAGATAAGGTGTTAGCTTCAATTCATGATGTCTAAGTTGTTGAGTTTGAGGAGTTGAAGACTCTCCAGAGTAAGGACCCAAAGCTGTTAAATATCTAGAAAAGATTCTAAAAGTCTAAAGGACCTGCGCATTTCAATTTGGATAAAGATAGTATTCTTCGATTCCAGAATCGTAGGTTGATTCCTCAGAATTCAAAGTTTAAGGAGCGGATTATGGCCGAAGCTCATGCTGCCCTTTATTCAGTTCACCCCAAAAACACGAAGATGTACCAAGAATTAAAGAGAAGCTTCTGGTAGTAAGTGATGAAGAAGGATATTGCTATGTTTGTCACGAGATGTACCACTTGCCATCAAATCAAAGCCGAGCATCAAAGGCTTGCTGGTAATCTCCAACCCCTCTCTATCCCTGAGTGGGAAGTGGGACAATATTGTTATGCATTTCGTAGTGGGTTTGCCAAGGACTCCTAGTGGAAAGAACTCGATATGGGTGATTATTGATCGGTTGACCAAAAGTGCCCATTTCCTACTTGTTACTAACACTAACACTTTAGGGAAGTTGACTCGGTTGTATGTAAAAAAAAATAGTGAGTCTTCATGGGATACCCAAGAGCATAGTGTCAGATTGGGACCCGCATTTCACGTCCCATTTTTGGAAGAGCTTGTAGTCAGCCTTGGGCATTAGATTGAAGTTTAGCAGTGCGTATCATCTACAAACCAATGGTCAATCAGAACACAGCATCCAAACTCTCGAGGATATGTTGTGAGCTTATGTCTTGGAATTCATAGGAAGTTAAGAGAATCATTTGCCGCTTATAGAATTTGCATCCAACAACCACTTTCATGCATCTATTCAGATGGCACCTTATGAAGCTCTTTATAGGAGAAAGTGCAGATCGCCTTTGTTTTGAGATGAAGTTGGTGAGAGGAAGCTGCTTGGGCCAGAAATAGTTCAAGAGATGATGGATCAGGTTTGAGTTATAAGGGACAAGATGGCGGCAGCTCAGAGTCATTAGAAAAGTTATGTGATTACAAGAAGAAGAGACTTGTCTTTCGAGGAAGGTGATTGGGTATACCTCAAGGTCTCACCCATGAAGGGAATCAAGCATTTTGGGAAGAAAGGGAAACTTAGCCCGAGGTATGCCGACCATTTTCATATTTTGGAGAAGGTTGGGCCTGTTGCTTATAGGATTGCCTTGCTGGATTATTTTGGAGAAGTTCACGACATATTCCATGTATCATCACTGAAGAAAAGTTTCAGGCAGCAGGAGCCTCAAATTGTTGATCCAGATAGCATCCAACTACAGCCTGACCTCACCTATAAAGTTACATTGATGCATATTGTAGATTGGAAAGAGCAAAGGTTGAGATCCAAGATGATACCTTTAGTGAAGGTGGCATGGGGAGAGTTGTTGGCTTAGGATTTCTCTTGGGAGAGAGAGGCATACATGAGAGAGCATTACTGATATTTGTTTGGGTGTTATTGATTGTATATCTTTCTCAAGCGTGTTTTGAGTCGTATCTTGTAACTTGCCTTAGTATTAATGGATGAGCCTGCCAATTTTGAGGATGAAATTTCTTTTAAGGGGGGAGGATGTGAGATTCCTATTTTGTAACTTTTTCTAGTTATTACTTATTGTCTATTAATTATTGACTCTTTATTTCAAATTATTTTTATTTTACTAATACTAAGTTCTTGTGTTTTTATTTTTTTTCCTTTTACCTATTTATTGTGTCCTTATTTTTGTTGGATCTTTTTCGGATTGCGCTTTTCGTATTGTTGGCTTTGCGTGCAATTTATTTCAGATGGGCTGTGGGTGTGTGAGTTAGGGCCTAGTCCATGTGGATTGGTGTAGCCCAGCCCCTAGTGCCTTAAATGGTGCCGCTTTGGCACCACATGTAGGGGAAATCCTAAGGGTTTCGTTGCATATTTTAGGTGTCGTACCTCTCTCATTCTTTCTTTCTCTTATTCTTTTTTTTCTTCTCTCTCCTTCTCCTTCATTCTGCTAAACCCATGACTTTCACCTACAATGCCACCCCTCACCGCTAGCCTTTCCACGCCACGCATCCCTTGTTGCAACTCCTCTCCACCACTGGCCCACACCACCTCCCCAATCCGCAATTTGCGAGCCACTTCCTCTACATTTCTCCCCATTTCTCTCTACAAACCCAAAGGCTTTTCAGCCATGGGAGCTTGCCGCCGCTGGTGGCCTGTGTTTGTGCACCATATGTGGGCCTCTCGCAGACCTCGCCCCTTCCACCACCCTCAATCACAACATCGGCTACGATTGCCAAGATGCTTCACTCGACCTATAAATGAGCCAAGTTCCCCCACTTCTTTGAAGCATCTCAAATCCATTGTCCCCTTCTCTAAGCATAGATCTTGAGTTTCCCCATCCTCCAATCTAGATCTCGAAGCCTTTGGGAGTGTTTTTTCCAATCTGCTGCCCTCAGCCACCTTTTAAAGGTTGCGTGACCATCCTCGAGCTACCAAAACACGATCCCCACCATCCCCTTCCTTTGGTTCTGCCCAACCTGTGAGTGAGAGACCATCTCAGCCACTGTCCCGCTGTGCTCCTCCACTTTTGGCATCACCTCGTAGACTGGCGCACCCTTGATCTTCCAGATTTGCTCGCTATGTAGTAAGTAATCTTCCGATGCAATCGCTTTGATATTAAAATAATATTTTTACACTAAGGCTTGGCTGTAGCCTGTTTAGTTGGACTAGGCCTCAGGCCCAGTGGAGTGTTGGGGTTTAAATTGTTGTTGAGGATGGTTGGGTCTTGGGCAAAAAACGAAGGATAGGAAAAGTGTGTAGTTTGGTTGTGAAACTGTGTTTGTGGAACTATATTATGACTGTTGTAATGTGTATTGCTTGATGTTTTTCTTGCCATGTCATCCAATATATTGCTTATCATGCATCTATACATTTTATGATATTGCTATTTGAATAGTTTATATAGTTGTGCTGTGTTATGCCCTATTGTATGAATTGGAATTTGGGTCTCTATCTGATGGTAATAACATGTGGGTGCGTGTGTATCATGACCCTAAGCCAAGATGGGACATTATTTTGGTGGATCTCCTCTGGTCACTTGGGAGCATATAAGACGGAGTGACATCACTTGGGTTGTCCCTGGGCGATAATGAGCTCGGATGAGATGGTAACGCTCTCGTGCTGACTCTGTGGCTCCTCTACTGGTGGGGGCTAGAGGATGCCTGGTCAGGTACGTGCCGGGTGCAGAGCTGGGCATTGCTCATTACAAAACGTTTGTGCGTGTGACGAAAGGAGCCATAGTATGTGGATGGTCCCTAGGGGAGATCATGATGCATACCTTAATCAAACAGTTACTGGAAATGTGATTTTTGGTGTGTGTGGTTAAAGGGTGTCCTTTAGGAAAAAGGGGTGAAAAAGGTTATTTGTTTCCTTTGCTGATATGACTGCTAATTATGTTGGTTGTATAAATGTATGCTTTAATCTCTTGGATGTTGTCTGGTTGCTTACTTACTAAGATTTCATAATCTCATTGTGGTGTTCTTACCTACGTTTATGGAACCGTAGACTTTGATGTAGAGGATGAGTATAAGCCTGAGGGACTAGCTTCATCAAAGGAGTGACTTGCTGGTGTTTCTTTGTTGATTTTGGGATTTGTGTCCCCCTTAAGCTATGTATCTTCATTCTATTTATTTTTGTCGGATGATTGTATAACCTTTTTGGGGATTATTATTTCATTATACTATTTTTAAATTTCTGGTACTTACCTTGACTACCATTTACATGTTTCTGTTGTGAATTTTATTGGTGTAGACATATTGCATGTTGCACACACTAAGAACTTGGCAATGGGGTGTGTGACCCGTGTGGTTATCATCCCGATATCATGACTTCCACAAAATCACACATGAGGGTCTAGGGCGCCACAAAAGGGGGAAAAGGGGGACTAGGTTTCAAAGACTTTCGTCTTTTCAATTTGGCTTTGCTAGATAAGTAAGGATGGAGGATATTGCAAGAGACAGATTCAACTGCTACATAAAATATACAAGGCTAGATACTTTCCCAATGGAGTTTTATTGGAAGCTAGACTAGGTAAAAGGCCATCTTTTGCTTGGTGAGGCATTTGGGAGGTTAAGAAACTGCTGAGCCAGGGATGTACATTGAAAATAGGGGATGGTAAGACTACTAAGCTATGGAAAAACACTTGGATCACTGGTCACCAATCTTTATTGCAGGAAGACATTGTTATCAGGGATGATCTAAAAGATGCTTCAGTTGACAGTGTAATAGATACTACCACCAGAGGATGGCAAGTGGAATAGATTCGAGCTCTCTTCAATCCAAGTCTTGTTGATGATATTTTGAAAGTGATAATTTATCCTGCTAAGCAACCTGATTAGTGGAGTTGGTCCCAGGAAAGGAGTGGCAAGTTCAGTGTTAGGAGTTGCTACAAGTTTTTTAAGAGAAGCTAAAGGGTGATTCAGGGGAATGTTCAAATGCTAGTCAACAACAATTACTTTTGAAAGGCATTGTGGAAAATGAAAGCTTCAAACAAAATAAAGATTTTTGCATGGAGGGCTTGCAGAGGGGCTACCATCAAAGAAAAATTTGCACAAGAGACATGTTATAACAGAAGGTTCCTGCAAGCAAGGGATTGAAGACCTCTCGCATGCTTTATTTTACTGTCAGACCATTCATTCTAGCTAGTTCAGATATGTACCTTTGATGCAGCATCTAGAAAAAGATTTGTCCGTAATAAAGGTAGCTTCAAAGGTGTTAGAGAATGGGAAGGAATGAGAGATATCTTTATTCTTCTCTCGTGCCTGGGGCTTCTGGTGGAGAAGGAATCAAATGGTTCATGACCATAGTTGTTTTGAGATAAAGCAGGTCATTAATCATGCTCTTTCTATACAAGGTCATTCATAGAGCTCAAGCAAATGCCTAAGACCATGGTTCAAACATACTATGATTGGAAGCCTCCACCTCAAGCTTGCCCCATTATACTTGGAATGTTGAGAAACTATCAATGTGGTGGGATTGTTTTTCAGACTTCCTTTCTCAAGCCATTTGACTTGACAAATGTCTATAAAAACTTTTTTTAGTAATCAAATGTTTTGTTCCTATAATAATAAAAAAAAATGATTATGAAAATACCACTACCATATTTTTTAGAGTTGTTTGTTTTTGTATTTTGTAACTAGCTCGTGTTTGCAAACTGGTATAAGTGATCTGTTGTTTACTGAGTTGTTGATAACTCACCCAATTAGATATCTCAATTATTTTTTAGATGACTTTGAGAATTAGTTAGGAACCAATAATATGAATAAGTTTCAAAGGCTATAGGAGACATAATCAAAAGATTTTTTATTTTTCGTTGAGTAGCATTTTGGAAATATTTCTTATTATTGAGACTTTGGGAATATTCTTTATTATCTACATAGGAGAAATTTTTGGATATCTTTGTGGGGAAATGTATATATACCTTAATTAAAGGAATTTTATGCATTATAATGCAGCTTCTTGTGTTATTTGGATTTGTGTGATAATATATTAAATTAAATATATTATATATATATATATATATATACTATATACTATATACTATAATATATAGTATATTATATATAGAATATAATATATATAATATTTATATAGTATATATGTTATATATATAGTAATATAACATATAATATATATGGTATATAATAGTATATTATATGACGTTCGGACGTTTGCATCATACGTTTGAAACATTAAATTTTTAATTCAAACATAAACTAGGTAACGTTTGAATGTTAATTATATATATATTATTTATATATAATATTTTCCCTATGATTTAAGTCAATACACGTGACTACGGTCAATTTTTTCACTTAAACGTTCGGACGTTTTCAACATACATTTGAAACATTAAATTTTACATTCGAATGTCAACTAAGTAACATTCAAATGTTAGTTATATATATTAGTTATATATAATATTATCTGATTTAAGTCAATACACATGGCTACATTCAAATTTTCGACTTAAATGTTCAGACATTTGCATCATATGTTTGAAACCTTAAATTTTACGTTCGAACGTCAACTAAGTAACGTTTAAATGTTACATGTATAAAACGTAATGGCAGCATCGCATTTCTCATTTGTCCACGTTTGATTTTCGTCGCCTCCGCCGCCCTCCTTTGTCATCGCCGCGTCAAAGACCACCACAACTATCATAAAAGAGGTAGCTCCTTCTTTTTAACTCGTTTGAAGTTAAAAATTGTAGTTTTAGGGGAGTTTCAGCTCCCATTGGTGGCCGAAACTTCAACTTAATTTTCCGGTTACCATGGGTTGCCAATGACCAAATGGCGCCACTGTAGAAACATTCCTTGAAGTGTATACTTCATTTCTACGGTGGCTTTTGGCCAAATGTTGTGTATTTTGGCATTTTGGAAATGGTTGAGTTGACTCAACTGTTTCTATGTCATAATATTCAAACGTTACACAAAAATGTTCAAACATTAACGCCCGTTGGGTTTCAAAACCTCTTTGATGTTCGAACATGAAATTTATATGCGTCTGAATGTTTAGGATATACGTTTGAAACTTGATAGTGTTCCAAATGTATATTTATAACGCTCAAACATAAGAACTTTCACATTCAAAAGCACAATAAACGTTCGAACGTTTCCATACCACATTCAAACATTACTCTCACATTCAAACGTGGTATAATACAATCGAATGGTGACCCTTGAGCTTTGAACATTGTAGAATACGTTTGAATGTTAACTTTTGAGTTCTGAACGATGCATTTACGTTCGAACATTTCAGTGTGAATTGTTCGAATGTAACATTTTCCCTGTTTGCACATGCATCAATTCTCATCACGTTCGAACATTAAAATGTAAACACGTTCAAATGTTTTATACTTTGACAGTCAACGTCGAATGCATAGTATTATACGTTCAAATTTTACTGATAACGTTCGAATGTTTACGTCTAAACGTTCGAACGTTAGCAGTAACAGTTTTAATTTTATTACAAAATATTTATAACTATGGATCTAATGTTTTGTTCTTATTAATCCAGGATATGGTTCATCTATTGACAACAAGGAAATGGGACCGAGAGGGAGCCAACTTGAGCACTACTAAATGAGAAATTTTAATGGTTGAATGAGAAATTTTAATTAATGAGTTCGATGAGCTAATCTGGGAGCAAAAGACACTGAGAAACGTCTTCGTGAAGATAGGATGGGTCCCAATGTGCTCGTTGAGGGGGAAGGTTTACCCTTCAATGGTTCGGGAGTTTTACATAGAGACGTGCTCCAAGCCTCAATATGCATCCTCCCACACCGTGACTATACACAGTGTACAGTTTAAGGTCTTGGCGGATGTTATCACCAACCTACTCTGGATCTATCAAGTAGTTGAAAGGGGTGAGATTATACTAGTTGCTTAGGCAGGAGACATAGCCGCTCCTCAACATGGGGACACAGGACTTGGAGCAGCTACAGGCGCAGGCTGCACGGATGTAGGCACATCTGCATCATCTAGTGGCCCAGTTAAGGCCGAGGACACTGTGGACGAGCCTGATGTTGACAACCGAGATGAGGACTTCTATATCCTCACTGGCAGAGACCGGGAGAAGCTAGAGAAGAAGAATTCCTCAACCAGATCAGCTAATGCCTTTCTTCCTTATGTTGCAACTTATTATTGTAAACAATCTAGAGCCTGTTGCACATAAGACCACATTCAGCTGGGCTCGCATGCAATTCCTGATATGTGTAGCATTTGAAGAGCCGATCGACTTGCCTGCTGATGGGTGCATCTATGGGGGATGTCCGACCAGCTTGGGTTAATTGAGTAATCTCAGAGATGACGACGCATATGGACCGACAGATCGATAGGCAGATCGCTCATGTAGAGCAGACCGTCGCACAGATTGCTCATGGTGTCGATGTCGTAAATTAGAAGGTCAAGACACTGACAGAGTTTCATACATTTATCAACAACATGACCTTCTTAGTGTTGTTTACAAAATGTTATTATTTTTTGTATTTTGTTTACAAAATATGTATTGTTAATATTATTTAATGTATCTATTGTTTTGAATTTCAATTTTCAATTTTGTTTCATGTTAGCTTATCCAAGTTTAATATTAAATCACTGCACTTCAAATTTTAATCTTTTAAAATTTATAATAATTGTTCACAAAGTATGCACTAGCAAATTTACAAAGTACATAAAATTTAAATTATAGTCATATTTATCAAATACTCTATCCAACGGTCAAACGTTGGCGCAAAAAAAAAAATATTACGTCCGCACTTAAATATCTTTAATGTTTGAACATCAATATGATGTTCGAACAAAAATTTGCCTACATTTGAACGTTAGCTGAATTCTCATCTGGATTTAGTGACAGTTTGGAGACTATCATCAATTTCAAAGTGTCACTAAATGAAATTTTTGTTGTAGTGATATTACCAATTTATCTCTTAAACATCTCTTTATTTAGTCACTGTAAGAAATTTTAGTTTTAAAGATGAAATAATTTAGGGGCAAATTAAATTTCGTCCCTAAAACTAATTATTGGAGACAAAATTTAAATTTCATCTAAAAAAATTGATGACTTTATAAACACGTTTGAACGCCTTAATATCCGTTTGAACTAGATCTTCTGTGACAAAATAGGTCGTCTCAAAACATCAAAACCTTTTAAAGGGTAAAACAAACGTTCGAAAATGGATATAAGTCCGTTCAAATGATTGTTAATTGGTTCAAATCTGTTCGAACATCAAATTGGTGAGTTTGAACGGTTAGTAAAATTAAAAAAAATAAAACATAATTAACAACAAACAAGCTAGCAAACACTAAAAATAAAAACCATACATTAATTGCATAAAAAAAATACAATGTATGGCAGGAATATAATGTATGACTATTTGAATATTTAAATTAATTATACAAAAAAACACATTTAATACCACTAAAAGATATTCACTACTGGCCCAGATTGTGTAGCACCACCTCGACTCCAGCAATGCGTGCCTCAATATTAATCACGTGGGACATGAGCTTCGACTCAATCTCTGCAAGGGTGACCCAGACTGCATCAATAATCTTTGATGTCTTTGCACCCTGTGTAGATGCCTGTGCACGAATACGAAATCTGGAGTGTCCGGTGCTACGAGGCAACGTCATCTAGTTGATGGGTCCAATCAGCTCCAAACGACAATATATCTATCATAAATGTTTTTTATAAGTACAAATGTTATATATATCAAAAAGAGTAACCATGTACACTGAATAAAATAAATCTCTACTTGTCATAATATTGATGGCCTCTGATCGAATCCTAGCGAATATATATCTCGCTAGGTCGATAGGTACCCTACGACTGACCCATAACATCAATCGTGCTCGATCCATGCTCACCTTAGTCTTGTGCACTCAAGGATCGATGTTGCTGGGTATTATAATGTTCATGATTTTGAAAAAAACTAGATAAGTCCACCTATTTGATGCTCTTTCTCCCATCATAGGCCGGAGCATCTGGACCCACAACCAACTGACGAATCTCATGATCAGTGAGACCATTGATCTCATCAGGCATCATAGTATCCTCTTCCTCTGCAGTCTCCCCATTGCCTACAAGTGTAGACTCTCTAGGCAACACATTAGGATATGTAGTGGGCAGACGACGGATACCTAGAAAATCAGCAACTGCATCAACTGAAAAGCAAACTATGACGCCTGGGAGTGAGAAAGTGTATGTGTCATCCTCCTGGCTGGCATGACCAAGTTCTCTATAGAACTCAGATACAATATTGATGTATCAAACTATCATGTCCGTCCCTTCGTCCTTTTGATCAATAATCAGTGTCCAACCACGATCAAGAAAGATAGATGTGAGAGATTGTCTCTCCGACACAAGATCCCTAAAATCATCCAACTTAACCCGCCGCTCCAACAAAATAGTCCTCTCTAGATATTCTTCGCTAGATGATTGCCTGGACGCAACCCGCTTCTTTCCCTGAGAAGACATTGAATGATGCTAAATTTATGATATAATTAGATCAAGGTAATCAGATCTATCAAAAAATCAAACTAAAATTTTCCATTGAATGCCTAACAACACGTTCCAATGTCCATCTATTGGCATTTGACTAGTAATAAAATAAGTTCAAACTCCCGTAGATGTCCATTCGAATCGTATAGTTGACGTTTGAACCATGATTTCTGGAAATAAAAATATGTTTGAACTACCATAGATGGACATTTGAATAGTAATTTATTTCTAGTAATACAATTAGGTTCGAACGCCTATAGATGGGAGTTGGAACCGTCTAGTGGACGTTCGACTAAATTTTTGGTAATAAACATAGGTTCGAACTCTCATATATGGACGTTCAAACAGTCTAGTGAACATTTGAACTGCGATTTCCTATAAAAAAAATAAGTTCGAACTACGATTTCCTATAAGAAAATAAGTGCGATTTCCTGTCGTTTTGGATACCGTTCAAACGTAGTAGTTGACGTACAAACGACAATCTCTGGTTCAAGATCACCCATGGCTGAGTGGACTCAACCATTGCAATAATGAAAATTAATGGTTTAAAACTATTTTTTTGACATCCCATAACAACAATGAGAGCCTGTGATGACCATAGAGTACCCGTTCTCCATTTCAAAACCCTATTTTCAATCCATTAAAAACAATTTTACCCAAATTTAATCGGTAAAAAGGGTTAGTAATGGACATACCTGTTGCGGGTTGGAGAGTGGTGGTGAACGGTGGCTTCTAAGGTGGCGTTTGGCAGCGGAGTGGCACTGAGATGACAGAGGACAATAGTGAAGCGCGGGTTTGGCAACGATGCCTAATGTTTATTTTTATCCATTCGAATGGTTATTTAATGATGTTCAAACGTATTAGAAAATATCTTTTTCCATTTGAACGCTTACTGATACCATTTCAATGGGTAAAAATAATGCGTTTATATTTTATATATAATATAGCATATATATCTTTTTTATATAATAATGTACATATACTTATATTTATACTACTACTTATATATATTTCTAACACTACACAATATTTTATAATTATTATAGTATAAATTAATATACTACTATATATATAATATACTTATATATTATACTTAATTATATTTGTTCACGTATACTTATATATACTACTATATATATAATATACTTATATAATATACTCTTATATAATACACTTATAATACTTATACATGTCTACTATATAAGTATATAGTCTTGTATATAATACGTTCGAACGGCATCTATTGATTGTTCGGATGCTATAAGTACATGTTTGAACACATACAACACAGAGTTCGAATGTGTATAATATCTTGGCATCATTTATATGTTGTGGCAGGATCCCTTTGCACCATATTACACTTTTAATTACCTGTTTGAATTCTTATATTTCACATTCGAATGGGTGGGCCCTGAATTGTTAGGCGGAAAATTTTTCCTACATCCATGCTTTCGGGTTCAAACGGTTAGTAAATTCTGTTCGATCTGGAGACGATGAAATAAGATGTAACAGCCCGTTAGAAATTTAATTTAAGGAATTTCTATTGACTTTAGGAACCCCGTGAAAACTCTATAAGTTAGTTTATTGTAATATCCGCTCCTTTCTTCTTCTTCTTTATGAGCCTCGATCTACGTATTGAAACTTATTCTACGTACTGTATCTCGATGGCGTGTTCTGAAAACTATCTTGCGGATTTCAAAATAAGATAGATATTTTAATGCTTACGAATATTTTAAATATTTTGAAAATATCTATAGAATATATTTTCAGTATTATTAGATAAGTATGTTTTAATGTAGCACAATTATAATATTTTAATGAGCTCTGAAAATATTATAATTGTGGATAATATCTTATATTAAATATTTTAGTTGTTTTAAAATATTAAGAGGTTTAACCTTACGTTGAAAACTCTTATTTAAATTAAATGGTTTTATCCTCTTTGAGTGATTAATGATACATTATTAATTTAGATAATGATGAAGAAATATTATTTTATAAACTTTAGTTTATAAAATAATATTCTATCTTAATTTCTCTTAGTGTTTTATTAAAGTGTTTATTTTAAATAAAATACTTACGCGTTTTCAAATCAGTGTTTAAACTCATCGTTAAATTCTTTTGAGGATCCCGAAGTGTAGGACTGAGATTAAATACCCAGGCTCCTATTCTTTTTTCTTCACTTTTTCCTTTTTCTTTTTTTCTTTTTTTTCTTTTTTTCTTCTTCTTTCTCTTTTCTCTCTCCTCTCTTCTCTCTTCATGGCCGACGTGCTCCACCATAGCCGATCGGTCCAAGCCTCCCAGCCGACGCCACCTCCGGCCGCCGTGCCTCACCTCCCACACCGGCGTGACCCTCTCTCACCGGCGACCACAACTGCACCGGTGGTGTGCTTTTCCGGCCACCCGATCTCTCTCTATCTCCTTCCAAAGAAATGGGTCTTAACCCTTTTTCCTCCTCTTTGGACCACCATACACGGCCGAAATGGCCACCAAGCACCACCAACGGAACCACCATGTCAAGAGCTTCCTCCCCATGTCTTTCTTTTCCCCTAACTCTCACTCTTTCTCTGATGGGTCTTCACACACACACGTTCGGTTGCACCGCCGTGCACCACCGTACACGGCCACCCATGGTGTTTCACCACCACCACCTTGTTCCTCTCATCACCATGAACTTCCCCAAGAAAATTCATGGCCAACGGAACCATGTGGAGCTCTCACTCTCCCTCACTCTCCAAGGCTAAAAATGGCTTCAAACGGCCGATCCGCCGCCGTCAGCCACCGTATGGCCACCACCTCGCCACCATAGCTTCACCACATGTTCCTCTACCTTTCCCTAGCTTCTCATGAAGTTCTATGGCTTTCATCCACCTCAAGCGAACTCCTAGCTTTCGGATTTACTGTTCACGGCATGATGCCGCCGTGCTCCGCCACCTTCGACCACCACGAGGCCACCATGAGCCTTCCAAGTCCACGCCTAGCTTTTCTCAAGCCCAAACTACCACTTTACGTGGTGGACAGCCACCGTACACGGTGTTATCGCCACGTACGTTCCTCCGACGCTTAACCATGACGAGCAGCGAGCGACGCATGGGTTAGCCCGTCGATGGTATAACCCTCTATCTCTAATTATTTACATTTAAAATAGTTGATTGATTGGATCGTAGAATGCGTAATTAATAATTGTGGAGTTCGCTGCGTAGTTGTGAAGCGAAATGTAGTTGTGAAGTGTTGGGCTTGAATTGTAGTATTGTGGATTGTACTATGAAGTGTGGACATGAGATAGATGCCGTAGTTGTGATATGGCATGATATGTGAAGAGAGTACGCGTGGAGCGTATTCTGTGTAGTGCAGCGACGTGTCGTGTGACATGTGCTGTAGTGATGTGTGGCGTAGAAGGAAGGGAGTATACGTGGAGTGTACTCCGTGTTGTATGGCGATGCACCGTGTGATGTGCATCGTGATGGTATAACCTTCTATGTATAGTTATTAACGTTTAAAGTAATTGATTGGTTGGAAACTTTTGGAGTTAGTATGCAAAATCCTTAAGTTATGGGTAAAACGGTCATTTTCCCACATGTAGAGAGTAAAATAAAAATTTTACTCTTTAAGTTAGTATTTTCCATATTTCAAATTATTAGTGATTTAGTTCTAACTTTTAGAATCACTAATTACAGTTCCTCGTGATCGCACTTGAAGTTTTATAAGAAACGCGGAGATCGAGGTAAGTTAGCTTTTAACTTACTAGCAGTCTACTTTGTATGTGTGCTAAGTAAAAGAATTACAGTGTATGTATGTATGTTATCATATATGTCATGCCATGCCAAGTTATCATGTAATTGTCTATTATACAGAATTTATTCTGTCATCAATTTTTATCTGTTACACAATATATTCTGTCATGTATTACTATACATTACAAATATGTCATGCTAAATATGTTGTTTGTTATATGTTATGCCATGTTACGAAATGTTACTATCTCAAGTTGGTTATGTATTTCAAATTATGTTCAAGTCACGTTATGTTACGTCAGGGTTTCAGTCCTTTCATATTCCAGTCATGTTTCATCTTGAGTATATTCAGTTTATGTAGAATACATGGGGCCACAACAACTGTGGAGTATGTATTTAACTGCATAGTGATGTGTAGAATACATGGGGCCACAACAACTGTGGAGTATGTATTTTTAATGTTAAGTCAAGTTTGTGTAGAATACATGGGGCCACAACAACTGTGGAGTATGTATTTAACTACAATTGTGATGCGTAAAATACATGGGGCCACAACAACTGTGGAGTATGTATTTTTCATGTTAAGTCAAGTTTGTGTAGAATACATGGGGCCACAACAACTGTGGAGTATGTATTTTTAATGTTAAGTCAAGTTTGTGTAGAATACATGGGGCCACAACAACTGTGGAGTATGTATTTAACTACAATTGTGATGCGTAAAATACATGGGGCCACAACAACTGTGGAGTATGTATTTTTCATGTTAAGTCAAGTTTGTGTAGAATACATGGGGCCACAACAACTGTGGAGTATGTATTTTTAATGTTAAGTCAAGTTTGTGTAGAATACATGGGGCCACAACAACTGTGGAGTATGTATTTACACGTAGAATACATGGGGCCACAACAACTGTGGAGTATGTATTTTTCATGTTAATTCAAGTTTCAGAGCAAGTTCATGCTAAGTCAAGTTTCAGATCAAGTTCATGTCAAGTCAAGTTCAGTTCATGATTCAATTTAAGCTATGTCAATTATGCTATGTTGTACGCTAAGTTATGCTTTAATTACTTATGAATTTGATTATGCATTTATGCTTTTACTGTCATACATGCATCATTAGTCTGTATGGAAGTTTTTTGTTAACTTGCTGAGATTTGTAATCAAATCTCACTGTGGTAGTCCCAACTACCATTCCCCCCGAATGGTAGATCTTGTTACAGGACCTGAAGGAGGATCAGGAGCTGACCAACTAGACACAGTCGACTGAACGACGGTGCGTCGTTAATGTTAATATAGTAGTTAAATTACTACTTGTACGATGGAGTTGCATCTCCAGTACTTTTGGATCATAACTATTTTGGAATAGTGCTGAGATCTTAGTTATTCAATGGATCTTTATGTATGAAGTATGTTTTAAGTATTGGGATATTTTAGTTTGGTGCATAGTATTGCTAAAAAAAAAAAAATTATCCGCTGCGAATATTGCATAATGTTAGATGCATGTTAGGATTATTTCATCTTATATGTCATGAACGGGGGCAGGTAACCTTGTGTTGCATGTCTCGATGCTTCAAATGTCCGTCCAATCCCAAACGGAATTTGGGGGCGTCACATAAGACGTCCAGAAGCTCAAACATTCTGGACATTTGGGATATTTTAGAGTTGAGAGACAGAGAGCGCTAGAAAGAAAGAGACCTTGAGCGTTGAGAGAGTTGATTTACAGGACTGGTGCTGGACATCTATCTTATCTTTTTCTTCATTTTGGCAATTGTTTTTACTTTGATATTCTATTTCAATGTCATTTTTTTACTAAAAAACTTAGATTTATGTTTTCTTAAACTGATGAAAGTTATTTTCTCTACTATTTTTGCATAAAATATTAAGGTTAGAAGAATATATTTGTGTTTGGATTTGATAAATATGTAAATATATTTGTGTTTGGATGTGGTAATATATTTGTGTTTTTGAACAAATATGATAATATCATGGTTATAAATGTGAGAATATGAAAATAGATTTGTTTTTATACAATATTTGTAAAATATGCATCTTATGAGTTTGTGTTTATCGGTTTATCCCATGAATGTAGTCTCTAAAATTGTGTTTGTGTCTGTTTCATTTCTGGAATCTGGGTTGCATGCAACCATTTGAACACAACGTATTCGTGTTCAAACAGGTTATCTTGTTCGAACGGATATTGAATTGTTCGAATGGATCTTAAAAAATAAGTAAATTTAAATAATTATTAATACTTTAAAAATAAAAAACATAGAAAAACTTTAATACTTAAAAGATAATGAGGTTAAAAGCTATAATGTATAATTAAAAAATAAGTAAATTTAAATTACAATTAATGCTTTAATAATAAAAAACATCAAATTTATTATACATAAATTACAATTAATACTTAAAAGATAATGAGGTTAAAAGCTATAATGTATAATTAAAAAATAAGTAAATTTAAATTACAATTAATGCATTAATAATAAAAAAATGAAATTTATTATATACTTAAAAGATAATGAGGTTAAAAACTATAAGGTACAATACTTAAAAATAAGTAAAATTATATGCATAGCTTTCGATCATTTGGTTGACTAGTTAGGAGCTAGATGGATTTCAGTGTTATTTTTTTATGCATGTAATTGAACCTTAGACCCATTTGAGATTTGTGGCCAAATATTCTCTTAAAGAATGTTTAGGTACAACTCTTGAATTGTCCAGAGTAGACAGTTTGAGATTCTATCATCTATATGGCAGATATATTAAATTTAAACTCCTGTTTTAGTCAATTAAAATTTTGGTTCAGTGTTTCTTTACATTGATTGGGTATGCCGTTCGTAAGTTGTTCGGCCCATGAAATGGATCAACGACTTATCATGACTAACATACTTGGAGAATTGTAGGAAAATGCTGTCAAAATTCTGGCTAACATTAGAGTTTAAAATGAGTACATATGCAATATAGATGATAGTCTCTCGAATGGAATAAGACCAACTACCTTATCAATACTAGAAGCAATATCCGCTAAAAGACTTTTGTAAATGTTTATCCCATGAATTAGCTTATTTTGATAGACAGACGATGAGTAACACAAATACAATAGAGAAAAGTTGGATGCTATTAGGAGATATACTTGGGTGAGACTATAAGGAGTATGCACAAGGGGTGAAATTTTTTATAGAGTTTGCTCGCATGAGTGTTGACAGTCGAGGATATATAAGATATAAAATATCCCTGCAATAAGTGCAAAAATCTTAATTCTTATAATTTGGTACTAGTGGAGGATCATTTATTTGTAAATAGAATCGATCCTAAGTACTCACTTTGGGTCATACATGGCGAACCATTTCTTAAATGAGTTAGATTTAACAGTCAGTCCAATCAAATAGAGGAGGGTAACGACATCAACATTGACGACATTACTGTGAATGCTTCTGATGACAGTGATGATAATGAAGAGGATATGACTGAGATGTTAAGTGATCTAGGTGCAGGAATATTTGGGACGAGGGATGGAGGAAAATGAAAACTTTGGAAGGCTATGGGAGAATGCACAACAAGAATTGTACGAAGGGTGCACCGGTCTTAGAGTTGTCATTCACGGTGAGGTTGCTCTATATTAAGTCTATTTGTCGTATTTCTGCAAAGGCCATCGATATGTTGTTAGAATTATTTAAAGAGGATCTCTCATAGGATAACATAATACCTTGTGTGTGATACCTCGTATTTACGTGTATTTTTATTGAAGGAATATTTAAAATTATTATAATTAGTGGTTCTTTTATTTTAAATTAAACGTGCTTTTTGTTGTATTGTTTTATGATTTTTAAGTTGTGAGATTTAAATAATGTATTTTCTTGATATTAATAATTACTTCGCATTTAAAATTACTCTCTAGCTTAAATTATTTTATGTTATTAATATTGAATTATAGTGTTTTTATTTGGATTTTATTTATTTTATTGTGGTCTTTACTTTAAATTAATTTATTGTTGAATTTTATTATTTTATTTTATTAAGTCACTGTGTTTAAATTATTTCATTTAATTTGTTGTTATAAAATTTATTTTCGTTGAATCAATTTGAGTTTCCAAGTTGAAAATATTGGACGTCACTTTCCTTTCCTTCTATTTTCTTTTTCGTTTCTTTTTTTTCTTCTTTCCTTCTTTTTCTTTTCTTCTTCTTCTTTTCTCCCCCAGCCCGCACGACACATTCCTTCCATTTCTCTCCTCCATTCCATGCAACCCACCCAACCCAGCCACCGTGCACTACCCTGGGTGTCACTGCCCACCTCAGCTACTTGCTCTCATGCCGGCGACCTAGCCCCACCATCTCAGCCCCCACACCGTCCCCCTCCTCCCGTACGCAAGCTCCACCTGAATGGGTTTCTCATGCACGAGTTTAGCAACCCAGCGTCGCCGTGCGCCATCGCATCGCCTCACCGCCACCACCATCAGCTTCCCCTTCCACCAGTGACCTTCCCTAGCCAATCTAATGCCCCACCATGACCCCTAGCCGCCACACTCTCCCTCACTCTCCCACAACCTTTCTTCACCTTTCTTGGCCGATCTCCACCATGCGCCGCCACCCACGGCCAACCACCACTTCCACTAGTTTCATAAATACCTCTAAGCCGTTCCTTATCAATCCCAAGCCTTGGTTTGTCCCCATTCAAAGTGGGTATTTTACAACCTACGGCCACAATGCATTTTACACTGTTACGTTGCTTTTCCTCCACCTTTTACAATCTTTTGATTCTCCAAATATTATTATATAGTGCGGTAAGTATTTTTCAAACTTCCTTTTAGATTTAAATATATTTTTGTTTTAACAATAAATTGTGATTGGTTGGTTGTGTCGGACTGAGTCCGAGGAGCTCGGGGGTCGGTTGGATTTGAGGACGGAGTCATGCATATATTTGTTTGATGTTGGAAATTGTTGTTATTGGTTATTTTTGATATCTTGTCGTAAGCATTGCATAGTGCATGCATGTTCATGTTTAAAAATGAAAACTGAGTTTTCGTGTAATTGCATGCATGTTCATGTGTTGGAACTTGAAAACTGGATTTTCAAGTGAGAAATGATTTTTGGGTATATTTGAATGATTGGATTGACTAGTTTGAGTCGGAGGTACTGTAGGGATGGTGGTAAGCAGAGACGGTGGTAGAGTCCCGCTTGTGATTCCCACCTATGGTGCATGTGACGTTGGGATGGTGGTGAGCAGGGATAGTGGTAGAGTCCCGCCTGCGGTGCACGCATAGGGATGGTGGTAGAGTCCCGCCTATAGTGCCCTGATGGTATGGTTAATTGGCCATTTTTTGGAAAAATGGCGAGATTGGATTTTTGGGTCATTATCTGGGATAATGGCAAGGAAATGTTTTGGGCCAAAAATGTAATTTTTGGCGTGCGTGGAAAAATGAGGATTTTCGGGACATATGCATACAACATCATGTTCATGGATTTGATTATTGCATGAATGTATTTTTATCTTGAGGTTTGTTTGGTTTTTTACTTACCTGCAGTACCGTCTTTGGTACCGTAGATTTTAATGTAGAGGACGAGGAGGCTGAGCCAGAGGAGGCGGCTTTGCCTGAGGAGTGATCGGGGATCACTCATGGATTGTGGTTTATTTTCCTATTTTTGATTGGTATTATATTTTTACTTGTTATTTGTAATATTATTAGTACGCTTGTTTTTAAGCGAGTTTGTATTTAAACAAAATTTTGGTACTTAGTTGAAAGATTTTTTATTACCGCTGCATTATTTTTGTGTACACGTGTTGCATGTACACACACTTGGCACATGGCGATGGGATGCGTGACCCATGTTGTCATCATCCTGACGCCTTGATTTTCGTGTCCGTACATGGGAGATGGAGGCATCACATTGTGATTTTTATGAAGCGAAGAAATTGAAGTGAGGGCTAGGATTTGATTATAATATCATCAACGCATATAAGAATGATTATGTTCTCTTCTGGAAGTAATATGCAGAATTTGATTCATGTACAGTATGTTATGAGTCAAGATGGACATTAGTTAAGTGTAATGTACCTCATAAAGTGTTAAGACATTTTTTGTTGATTCCTCGACTTCAAAGATTGTTTACGTCTCCGATGAATGCCACAAATATGACTTGGCATCACATAGAAAGAGTTCAAAATGATAAATTCCTCTTGCATCCTGCAGATTCCTTATAATGGAAGAAATTTGATGACGAGTATCTATGATTTTCTGGAGAACTTCACAATGTATGCCTTCATTTAGTAACTGATGGCTTTAATCCATTTGAAAACATAAGCACTTCTCATAGTACTTGGCCCGTCATATTAATGCTCTATAACTTGCCATCTTGGAAGTATATGAAGGTTTTGTATTTTATGATAGCATTACTGATACCAGGGCCAAGGTTACCAGGCAACGAATTAGATGTATATCTGCAACCATTGATTGCAGAGTTGAAAGAGTTGTGGGAATAGGGTGTCAGTATACATGATGCGGCCTTGTCAAGTGAATTCAAGACGCATGCTGCAGTACTTTGGACAGTAAATTATTTTCCAGCATATGAGAACTTATTAGGATGATGCACAAAAGGTAAAATGGTTTGTCCTGTTTGTAACAAAGATACATAGTTTTAGTGGTTAACAAATGGCCGAAAATTATGTTTCATGAGACACCGTCGATATCTACCTCATGATCATATATGGTGTCAAATAGAGCAATGTTTGATGGAAGCGTTGAGCACAGGTCATCATCGCCAGATTATTGTGGTTGTGATATTCTCACGCAATTAGAAGATATTCTAGACAACATATTTGGGAAGGATGCAAGAGCTCGAAAGAGGAAACGACAAGTAGTGGAATTGAAGTGGACAAAAAAAAGTATTTTTTTTAGTTGCCATATTGGTCTACCTTGACACTGTGCAACAATCTAGACGTTATGCACATTGAAAAAAATATATGTGAGAATATTTGGGTGCTCTGATGTCAATACAAGGGAAGACAAAAAATACAGTTAACTCTCGTAAAGATTTGAAGGAGTGGGGGATAAGATTGGAATTGCATTTGCAAGATAATGGGTCATCAGCTTATATGCCCATTGGATGGTATACACTTTCAAGTGATGAGAGAAAAAAAATTATGTGACTAGTTAATGACAATCAAATCACCTGATGGTTATGCTTCAAATATGTCAAGATGTGTCCGAACTCATGATTGGAAGATAACCGATCTTAAAAGTCATGATTGCCATATATTTCTGCAATGATTGTTGCCAGTTGGTGTGCGCAGAAAGCTTACTCTAGATGTTCGTAGAGCTCTCACAAAATTAGGGTGATTTTTTAAGGGCATTTGCAGTAGAACATTGAAAGTTGATGCCTTATTAAAAATGGAAGCTAATATTCTAGTGATATTGTGCAAGTTAGAGAGTTTGTACCTACCTTCATTCTTTGATGTAATGGTTCATTTGATTGTGCACCTACCTCGTGAGGCTTTAGTTGTTGGTTCTGTTCAGTATAGATGGATGTATTTGACCGGTGCAAAACTGCAAGTGCACAGTATCGTAGTTTTATAGTAAAGTAATAAGTAGAGTATCGTCCTCAGGGATTGGTACCTTACTCTTGCCAAATACCAAAATTTTACTAATCTCAATTTTATCTAGAGGACTCGCTAAGGTTTTTGTAGTTGCAAATAAACTTAGATCAACTCAAAGAGAAATAAGCAAAGAAAATAAAACTGACTTTCAAAGATCAAATTCAATGGGGAAGAAACCTTCTAGGAAATCGATTTCACCATAATTCTTCACTATGCTTTTCTCATCCAGCTAATTTAACTTAAACCTCTTTTGTCTATTAGCAAATCTCTAATTCATCCAAAAGCCTCTTTCGATAGTCAATTGGAAGTGATTCTAGTTTATCAATTCACACAAGAGTATGCAAATTAAATAATCAAGAACGCAATAAGACCAATGATTTAATTACTACACAGGTTCATACAAGTCTTTCGATCTCTATACTTACCTATGCTGAAATATCCAAGATCTACCCTATGATTCCCTCTTTCGATAGCAAATCACAAGATTAATAATCATCTAATCAATGGCCAGTTAATTAGAAGCATTAAACTCAGAATAAATCAGATAAACAAAGAGAGAATTGCATTAAATTAGCATGGACAAACAAGCATAGTTCGGAATTAGGTTACATCGTTTTCCTAGAAAGAAGAAAATTTAGCTCATACTAGAATTGGAATTCAACATAAACGAATTCACCATAATTGTTCTGAGAAGATGGGAAGAAGAAAATAAACACTGAAAAATCCTCCTTGCAGCCTCAACTGGTCGTCAAAAGCTCAAGAGAACGATTCAACGCCTTTCTCCCGTCCGTGCTCGTGTATGAATCCAACGTACGTGCAATAAATTGGAATTCCGTCTCCAAAACAAATGATTTGAATCCCTCTAGCTATGTTTTTCTCTCCCAAAGAGTGTTCTCCAGTCAAAACTCCCGGCTCTAGAGTGAAGAATGGCCTTTTATATGGTCCCACGGCAGAAAACCTAAAATCTGTCAAAATACGATGTTCGCTCGAGCGGGGTGTCGAGCGCGCGTCGAGCGTTCGACTCTGCCTGATTTCGCTCGAGCGTCCTATCGAGCGTTCGACTCTGCCTGATTTCGCTCGAGCAGCCAATGTCTCTGCTCGAGCGATCTTCGTTTTTCAGCAACCCGCTCGAGCTCCCTGTCGAGCGGCAGTCGAGCGTTTGAATCTGCCTGAATTCGCTTGAGCGGCCAAAAGCCTCCGCTCGAGCGAACTTGTAAAATCTGCAATATGAAATTTTTCAAGCCATCAAATACCCCCAAACTTACAACTTTGTTTGTCCTCAAACAAAAAGAAAAACAAATGATAGTTTAGGCAATATCAACTCGACCCCAAAGAGAAGTATCATCACTCACCAAGCTTTTATGAATTTAGATTTCATCTCTAGTATCTTACTCTTTTAACATCAAAGATAGCAAAAAAATCAATCAAAAATTTTGCAATTTGTCAAGCAAGAGTTAGGTGTTTACTTCAGCCTAAAGCTAAGACCTTGAGTGTGTGTGTGATATAGTCAATTTAACCTCAAACCACCTGCAAACTCAGATAAAAGTAGAACAACCAAAATCAGAAGAATTCTCTTAAAACTTAACCCCATAAGTCCAATTTTCAGAAATCCTCTCCACTAATGTAGTCAACACCAAAATCAAAGATCAAAAGGTCTTTATTAAGGTTGTAATGATAGGCCACAGGGTGAGGGTTAAGAAAGAACTGGATATGGGAAATTAAATCAAACTGGGAAAATACTTAGTGAAAAGAACATTAAAAGAGAAACTCACATGATTCAAATCATAGCTCTTTCTTGGCAATATGCTCATACTTGTGGCATTATTATTGCTGTAATCACTGATGTAATACCAACACTTCCCTTAACAAAATTTGAGGTAATTCACTTTCCGCTTGGCTACTTCTTTTTCTTTTCTTTTCTTTTCTCTTTTTTTTTTTTTTTTTTTTTTTTTTTTCTTTTTTTATATCACTTCCTTTCTTCTTCTTCTTTTTCTTTGATCGAATAGAGCAAACATAATACATTTCATCATGAAACCAATTTTCTCTTTTAAATGTAACTCTCTACCAAAGTATTTTCTCAAACTATCAACGGTAGATTCATTGTTTTTCAGACTTAGAGCGGGCATGGTTTATGTAGTTTAAAGAATCAATAAAGGCTCATAAAGGCTCAAGGGGGTTGACTATGGAAACACACCATGTAATGATGGCATGACATTTAGGACG